>NC_079549.1:13602872-14227455 GCF_015846415.1 Triplophysa dalaica | reverse complement strand
CCATACAACCAAGACACATTGCGCAGTGTGTACCATATAAGGAATGTAGATGTCTTCAAGCTTAAACAGGTAAACAGGTCTTTATAATAGTTTAGGCACTTTTAGGATCAAAACTACCTAGTAACAATAATAGATTTTTGTTGTTTCAGGATTCTTTTATTTTCCACGTATAATTTTTAATCTCACTCCTCCAGATCAAAATGCCTTTAGATGTGTTCATGACGCATGACTGGCCACGTGGCATATATAACTACGGAAACACAAACCAGCTTCTGCACAAGAAGAAGTTTCTCAGGCAGGAAGTAGAGAGTGGGATCCTGGGCAGCCCTGCTGCCGCAGAACTCCTAGAACACCTGCAGCCCAGCTACTGGTTCTCAGCTCACCTGCACGTGAAGTTTGCTGCAGTGATGCAGCACCAGGTGGGTCCCCATTTACTCCCAGTGTGTCAGTTCTTATAAGACTATATTTAAGACTTTCAGCGCATCACAGGTTTGCTACAATGGAAATGTTTTGGAAAATGTCTTTTTTTGATCATTTGTGGTACATTGAAATAACCATGGGTGATTTCCTATGACCATCACTCAAAATTTTATTTAACTTCGCCATTTATATGTTATTTTATTTTATATTTAACATAATATTTTATAACTTGAATGCAAATGTGGCCCCACTTCTCATTTAAATTGGATATTAGTTCATTTTACAGTTACATGCCCTGTTTGTACGTGTTATGGGCTATATACACATGAAACTTCCGTAAAGAATTGATTTAATGGATGGAGTTTTTTTTATATGAAAGCAAGTAACATCATACCCATTCTTTTATACCCGTCTGTAGGCAAAGAATAATGCCTCCCCAAAGGTCACCAAGTTTCTTTCACTTGACAAGTGTCTTCCACACAGAGATTTCCTTCAGGTAAAGATGATTTTCTTTCTAGCCATATACAACATCAGAATAATTTCAAATCGCCCATAAGAAATGTGTTCGGTTTTTATCTGACCAAAGACGGTTGATGTGCAAACAGCAGATGTAGTCTTTGTGCGTAAACTACAGTTTTGATACCGCAGATTGTGGAGGTACCAGATAGACCGGGGTCATCGCAGAACCTTGAGTATGATCCGGAGTGGCTTGCCATCTTGAAAGCAACAGACAGCCTTCAAAAACCTTCATGCAACTTCTGGAATCCCCCACAGGATAACGGTCTACACACCCGGTAAACATTTACACAATAGCTGCAGATTTAGCTTTACATTCAAATCAAGTCTTTAATGCAAGAAAAAGATTTACGTAAGTATGAGCCTAAGCCACACTTTCCTGTTATTTTCCTGCTGTTCCCTCGTAATATACGGCACACAAGTGAATATCCATATCTGTAGTCATACAGAATCACTGCTTTTCAGGTGGGATTTCAGTGCATCACAAGAAGCAATGATGGAGGTTGTGAGTGATTTGAGTGGTGACCTCTGCATTCCTGAAAACTTCAGTCTGACAGTGCCCGCCTATGACCCCAACCGTCCTCAGCCCAATGCCCACCCGAACTTCTGCACCAATCCCCAAACCACAGAGCTGTGTGCCACTCTCGGGCTGACTGACAAATATGCCCTGGCTGGCCAGGGTGCTCAGAATTACAGGGTGGAGGGTGCAACGGAAGAGGAGGAGGACGAGGACAACCAGAGCACGGGTAGCACAGATGAACCCAGTGAATATCCCACTGACACCTCCGTCCTTTCCAGCTCTTACAACCCTGATGAAATCACCATCGAGGATGAATGGGAGGAAGAGGAGGAGGGGGTAGGGTGTGCTGAGGAGAAAGGGACTGATGCGGTGGTTCCAGAAGGGCAGGTCGGGGGCCAGGACAGCGATCGAGACAGCAGCCCTTCGCGAGAGACCGCAAGCAGGCTTGTCCTACCACCACCGCGTGCTACACCGGAGACGGAGGCTCCTAGACGCTCCTCACTGTCTCTTTTACTTCCCCCTCCCTCTAGCTCTCTGTCCACCTCAGAATCTCTCTCTCAGGGCAGCTCGGAGGAGGAGGGTAGCCTCACTCTAGCCAGGGTTCCCAAACGCACCAGCGGGGAGACACAGGGGTTACCGATTCACTCAGGTGGCACACCTCAAATCAAACGAAGAAACCAGAGTATCTATACCGCTGTAGAGGATGAAGAGAGTGAGGGGTAGACCAGTGTAATGCTTTAATTTTTGTCATGAAATTAACACTAGACAAAGAATTGTCTAAGATTTAAAGGCATAGTTCATCTCAAGTCTCTGTTATCATTCACTTGCCCTTCCTGAATCTTCACACAAAATATATTTAGCAGAATGTCTAAATTTGTAATTTCCCTTTTAAGTGGGAGAAAGAGGGGACCTATGGTCACCATTCACTTTCATTGAATAGAAAATTAGCAGATCCGACATTTTTAAGATCTCCTTCCATTCCACAGAAGGTATAAAGTAATATAGTCAGAAGAACACAAGGATGAGGGAATTACAACATATTTTATTTTAATCCCTGGTTTGTCATCCCTTTTTATTTCTTTTTGAGTTGCAAAGTTTCGTTTTCTAAATTTTTCCTGTATGTTCATATGCCATGAGTTGTTAAAAGTTTTTATCTTGGATTTATTTGTTTCTCCTTTATGATGGGTTTTAATTTTTTTCTGTAAAAAGTAACCGCAGTTGTTTTCATATCTCAACAATTCTTTTATTAGTGTTGTGGTGATTCACTTGTCCGTTGTTACTATTCTGAGCTCAGAAATATGATTTTGATGTTTTTATGTTGAAATTTCAATATTACACTATAAATAAACAGTTTGTAGGCTGACTTCCTGAAAAGCATGAGTGATGTGATCCTTAAAATCATGGAAGTTTGAGTGGGCTATAATGTCAAATTCTACTTAAACCAATGGCATTGATTAAGGGAACGGTTATATTTGTCTGAACAATGGTAGACAGGGCCGTGCAGAAGTTTAACAGATCAGACATTTTTAAGATCTCCTTTGTGTTCCACAGAAGGTATAAATTAATATAGTCAGAAGAACACAAGGATGAGTGAATTACAACAATTTTTATTTTAAGCCCCGTGGAGAAGTTTTTTTAATGCATATTACTTAAGGTGTGCTGTTAGTGGTACAAAAATTACAGACTGCACATTTAAAAGCAGATTCATCGCATAAGATTTCAGTTCCATCAGAATCCCAATTCAGAATCCTAAAGGAACAGTTCCCCAAAAAAGGAAAATTGTGTTTTAATTTACTCACCCTACTGTTTCAAACTTTATACATTTATTTGTTCAGAGAAACTGTGTTCATCAGAAAAAAGAAACCCTTATAGATTTGGAACAACTTGAGGGTGAGTAAATGACAGAAGTTTTATTTTTGGGTGACCTATCCCTTTAAATACAGCACTCAAAAAGCCAGAGAAATCAAAGCAATTTCATTCACAGCAGAACAGCACAGTTTTATTTAACATTTCAGTTCACAGAGGTGTTAACAGGAGTTATGATCTATTCCACAAAAAAAGGTGGACCTGAAGACAAATAACAAATGATGTAGCTGTGTGACACCTTTATGAGATACCTACTTCATTCCCTAAATGACCTTATAAATGTAACCCATTAAATTACTAAAATCATTTTAAAATAAAAAAATTTTTACACACATCAACAGACAGCGTCCATATAACAAAACATCATAAATCATTCCTGTTACTAAAACACTGAACTAATTACTGTTACAGGTTATTGCCTGTACACTCCGGGCTGACGTCTCTGAGAACACTACAATTTGGCATTTGCCAACACACAAGCCCCTTACAAAGAACACGGGGAAAACGGAGTAGGCACTTCTGTTTTATTCCACCTTTGAGGGGCTTACGAACTGAAGTGGGCGAATTTCCTCTGTCGCTATTTTCCGTTCCAGCGTATCACACAGCGCCACTTGGTAAATCGATTTGCGGGTGCTTTAACATTTTTGTTGCATTTAAATACACATACTGACACATAAGCCTGGTACTGCTGACCTTCACATCCAGACAAATCAATGCGCATTGTTTTGCGATTTCTATAAACGTGACGACACGATGGTTTTCAATCCATTCCATTTTGTTGTTGCCAATACGTTATGACTTGATGATTGTTTCTCAAACAGTAGTTTACACAAAAAAACATATAGAAGGCATCGTAAGAGCTTGCTGTTATGTTCTGAACTTCAATACTGAACTTCAAGATCAACGTGGATGTGGTTGGGAGGAAGGAATTGGGTAGGGAAGACAACATTGATGTTCTGTAATACTTTTAGGGTCTAGGATGGATGACAAAGTTCACAAGGGAGACCAATTAAAATGTTAACGTAAAAAGTTAATAAATAAAGCCCGATGCTTAAAAAAACGTCTCCGAGTGAACAAATTCTACAAAAAATACTTCAGTTTTTTTTCTGTAATTTAGAAGCAGTTGAGGCTTTACTAGGACCCTTTCAACCTTGCGATTCATTTAGGGTTAAGGTGCCGATTTTTCTCCAGTGTCAGAGTTGGGATCAAAGCATTGGATAGCCCAGAGCATACGGTTCCCCAGAACATTGTGAAGATTTTGCTTGAAGACTTCCTAAATGTAACAGAATGACGGGATGTTTAAGAGGGCATTACGGACCGTCAGTTCATTCCAAGACCAAGAACGGGAAGATGGATTTAAGAAATAATTATTTCCATCCCTGCCTGGTGTTTACATCATCATAATGAACATTGGCTGAATTATTCTTGACTCTGATCTAATGAAGAATCCCCATTTACTGCAACATATGACAGTCCATCTGCTTTCTGCCCTGCCCATCAAACCATCAGAAGTTTCCCTCTCAAAAATCTCTTTGTGGCATCAGTGAGGGTTTTTCCTCTATCACTTTCTGTCATTCTTCTCTCTCTCTCTTTCCGTATCTGTCGTTGGAGGTGAAAGGGTGAGGGGTGGGATTTTGGGAAGGAGAAGGTGTCGGTGGTCTCCCGTGATGGATTTTAGATTGGTGTTTAGTTCCCACAGCAGCTTCGAGTGGACTGTGTGTCTGGGTCCTGCAGGTTGACTCCCCTGTGTCGAGCAGCATGCGTGGGGTTTTGGGTGTCTGTTTTTGGCATCTTTTTTGCTATTTTTTAATAAAGAAGAGTTGAATGAAAATATGAATTTCAGTTATAAAAGATAATATCATGAGACCGTTAGACTTTGTGCTTAATGCTTACCGATGGCCAGGAACAACTCATTTACATTCATTGCAGTCTTGGCAGAGGTCTCCATGAAAAGCAAGCCTGTGTCTTCAGCGTATGTCTGGGCTTCCTGTACAGGAATACGAGACCTCTGGTTACTGCAATTATGTCTAACCAAGAGTTTGGTCAAAACTACACCATCCGAACACTATGCACACACATCTCAATACTAGTGACTCTATTATTTTTTTAGTGAGTCGAAGACTAAAAACTTTAAAACTTGAGGTGTTGCATGAGCACAAATGCATATTCATCTCACTTTTCTTCTGGTTTTTAACAAACATTTATGGTTCTCAGCAAACAATTACGATAAAGAGAAAAGGATATGACCTCATACTCCACCAGTCTCTTTTCTGCTAAATCAGCTTTGTTTCCTGCGAGAGCGATGACGATGTTGGGACTGGCTTGCCTCTGCAGCTCTTTAACCCAAGCCTTAGCTCTCTCAAATGTTTCCTGTAAACAGACATTTCGAAAGAGATACAGAGAACCCCCATGTGTGTGGTTTATTTAGAGACAATTTCCTGGACATAGAGAAAGTCTAATCTACTTATCTTCAAAATAGAATAAATCATTCGAGTGTACCATTGGTAACTTACAGGCTTGGTGATGTCAAATACTACAATGGCCGCTTGGGCTCCGCGGTAGTACATGGGGGCCAAGCTGTGATAGCGCTCCTGTCCTGCTGTGTCCCAAATCTCAAACTTCACTGTAGTGTCGTCTAGACAAACTGACTGTGCCAGGAATGCAGCTGATGGTGGGCAACAGAAAGAAGAAAAATTAGTAAACTGAGTAAATTCTTAGTAAACATTCTACTGCTTGTCCTTTAAACATACTGTAGACTTACATGGTAAACTTGTTCATCTGTGAAGTTTATTCTACATTTAAACCTTTGGTTACTTCAAAATACCCCTTAAACATAGTAAAAAATACTATACAATGTGACCTATATCCTCACTTTGGATCTTTAATATTAGTGTTGCAACTCCTCCATATTATTTCCCTTCTTTACGGAAGACAAAGTCTACATTTAGAAATTCTCATGAAATAAGCTGACAGAAAGGTAATTAATGCCTGCCAGAGCATTACATGTAATGTAATAAACTATTTATCGTAAAGTCACGCATGTAAATGCATTAGTATAGAGTTGCCAAAGGAGACATGAAGTCAGAAATGTAAATGAATAAAGCTACAGACAAACTCTATATACTCAAATACTTTTTTTTATTCTGTTCTAATTTCTACGTGAATTTAGATCAAATTTATGGCTTATGCTGGATGAATGAAAAAAAGGGAATCGTCCTTTCTCACCTCCTATAGTGGTCTCCTGAAACTCATCAAATTGGCCCTTGACAAAACGCAGCACTAGGCTGGATTTGCCGACGGCCATGTCTCCCAACAGCACAAGTTTGAACTGGCAGATCTTGGTCTGCGGTAGGTTCCCGTTGGCCCTGCCGGTCCCGCGGGTGCTCATGATGTAGGAAGGGTGGGCGTCCTCCCTGGTAGGGTGTGTGAAAGCAGCAACTCAAGTTTGGACTCAGAAGTTGAGAAAAACTGGACTCTTTTTCGTTTGCTTCAAAGACTGAGGGCGGACTGTGTGATGCTAAAACAAACAAAACAGTAAAAGCATTTAGACTATGGAAGTGGAAGAAGTAGTGTAAGAGGAAGAGAGAATTTTACAGAAAACCACACCAGCATGTGGAGGCAATGTAATAACTTTTCAGGATTACAAATGATTCTTCTCCTACTTACTGTAATGCAGTTATTAGGACAGGAGCGTGTAACTATGCCGAAGTGAAAACCCTTATGGCTATATCAACGCTTAAAAGGACAGTTCACTTTCTCTCGTCATAGTGTTGTTCCATGAGTTTATTTCTGTCTTAACAGTCATCATTTACTTTCACAGTATTGAAAAACAGAAGTTTTAACATTCTGCTATAAATAACTCCATTTGCGTTCCACAATTCACACTTGCCCAAAAGGTATATAGTAGTTGAGTAAATAACGACTAAATTCTCATTTTTGGGCAAATTATTTCTTTAAATGAAAGAATCAAGTAGCAAGCAAAATTTAAGGGACAAAGAGGGTAAACAGACAGAGGAACTACAAGTTAACATCTCTGTTCCTTCCGCAAACAACCAAATTAAGACTTTTAAGTCAAAAGACAGGGTTACGAAAGGACATGAATCAGTTCCCATCAGAAAAGGGAAACTGTGTCAAAACAATCAAAATCTCTAAAGCAACAAGCGAGACTGCATTGATAAACATCTTTGTGACAGTTTAAATCATAACAAAATCTTTCTAGTTACACACCTGTCAATCCTTACAGAAACAAATATTTAACCTCAAGAGAGAGCTTTAGAAAGAACTCGAAAGGTAAATAAAAATATAAACTTCAGCGCTTTGTATGATGATTTGACTGGTGACATCATCTTTACGTCTCATGGAAAATGTGTAGAATCTCCGTGACACATTCTACATCTAGATGTTTTAATCTATAATTTTCACCAAAAATATAATTTCTCATCGCAATATGCAAATCCACTGTGATAGAAGTCCTCATAAACAATGATAAATGTTCTAGATTGCCCAGGTGGAAAACCACCAGGTTTGTGAAACTTTGACACCTCTTTGTGGTTTATCAGTTGTGTGCTGCTCTGTGTTTTGCCTGAGTATTGCTTTGCACTTGTGCAGATATTTATAGCTTAACCATTCTTAAGTACATATGTTAAAGTGTCATTAAATGACTATTATGAAAAGCAAAACCTCTTTTTATATTGATGAATGCCTGGCTGCCTTATACAATGACATATATTGGTCCGACTTTACATTACAGAGATCATGTAACAGTAATAATTTGACTATGCAAACAATTACTACTAAATAGAAATGACTTTGTTGACCTGATTGTTATTATAGTTGTATTGTCAATGCTGCTGAAATGAATTGCATTCACAGACACTACCTTCACAGACAGAGACATAATAGACAGTGTTACCATCATAATTCAGTTAATTTTATGCATAAAATAAGTATTTCTATACAATTCTGTATCTCTTTTGACATTAATGATTATTTTGCCCTCAATGTTTACAGAGTAGTTCTAAACTGAAAAGCAGATTTTTAAATTTAAATTTATGCAACAGTTATATGTGGTTGTAATGCACAACTTAATATAGCTAAAAGGGTTATGCCAGGGTATTCTAATGAATTTATGTCCATGTCATCTGATGCATAACTCTAAAGTAATATTCAAGTGTATTTTAAGTAATGTAATATATAACTCCGGTAAGCAAGTGTCTGTGATCTAATACATTAGAGGCGCAGTATAGACTCTCGAATCATTAACATGACTCGTCTGGATCCAAAGGAAGCGGGCCAAACGCTGTTACGAACATTAATTTCGAAATTAACGCACAACATTTGTATACAAAGAGTAATATAAGAATACATGAATATGTCATATTTACCTGTTGTTGCCAGTCGCTGTTGTTTTGTCGGTGGTTGTTCGGTTGTTGGTCTATCAGCTGGTTATCGGGCTGAGCACTTCCTGCACCAGGGCGCATGCGCACTGATTCATCTTGCATCTTGAGAGATTCCTAGCTTTAATTCGTAATTGATGTATAAATAACTATTGTATGGGAAATATAAGCGTTCTCCTGCTTTGCTTGTTTGCGTGTTTAATGGTTGGGTGTGACTAAAAACTTTATATGACTTATTTTAGAATACTATATATTGTATATCATATTATTGGTTGTGGCCAAACAGAGTCAACGGCCTTTTTTGTTCAACTTAAATAAAAATTTAGCAATAAAACAAAAGGCAAATAATACTGTAACTTAATGTCTCTAACATTTATTAAAATATTGCAGACTTTAGTTTGCGTTAGCGGATACATTTGCCTTGTACAGCCATTTTGAGAAATCCGTAAGAAAAATCGCTGTCCTAAGAACTACTTTGCAGTTTACGTCTTAATACAATATAATAGACAATATAAGTGCACGACATCAATGACTTTTATTTTAAAACACAACCGCAATAAGGTCGATTTACGTCACACTGTGACGTTCGACATGGCAACCGTTCGTGAACTGCTGTGCAGTTTAAGCTTTGTTTATTTTATTAGCTGTGATATTGCTGCGGAGACATAAGGTGCGCTAACATATTCTTAAACTTTTATTTACCATCTGAAGGCTTGTCTGGCCCCCAAATAATTGCGGATTTAATTAAAAAAGACAATGATGAAGTTTTGAGCGGCACGGCAACGCGCGTTCGCGAGGCTCCTCGGTTTGGGAATCGGTCGCGCGCGGTAGTCTTTGCAGCATCTGAAATCTCTTTCAGTTTATATCCTAAAAAGAATGTGAATGTACATATTTAACCCATAAAGCAAATGTGACAACCTGTTGCAGCCGAAGTGATTTCAATGATCTGGTAAGGACAGTCCACTCACATTCAATAATCACTGTGTTTTGTGCATGTTCGGAAACGTCATAATATTTGCTGATCAAGGAAATGGCTTGAAGTTGATATATGTATAGTTATGGTATGGTTGTTTCCATTTTCAGCAATTCTTTACCTATACATTATCTCTTATCATGTGTAGTAGTCTGTCTTTCTAATACGATCTCTAAATGTTGTCATGTCTAGCCATTATTATTTCATTAAACGCATTGTTCCCTTTTACATGTTTTACATGTTTAAGTATAAAATAATAAGAACCCTTTAATTGTTAGGTGTGTATTTTTTACTTAAAAACTTCACACTACACCTCACCCATATTTATCTTTTCTGCCTTTAGTAGAAATGGAAAAACACACAGCATGTGTATGGCCACGTCTGGAGCCTTTCCTGATCGGGGTGCTTCCCGTAGCACCCCCAAGCAAATTCAGCCTGCACTATCTGCGCAAGATGGCCTGTTATGTCCGGAGCCGAGACGGCTGCTTTCCCAGGCTCGGATGGCACATGTGGCGACACATCGCCTGCGGCAAACTGCAGCTGGCAGAGGAGCTCGCGTGGGTGTATTTTGAAACTTTTGATCTGTTGATGCCCCATTCTGTAGAGAGAAGATTAGAGTGGGCTGAGGCTTTGTCTCAATGCCACACTCCTAAGGAACTTGATAGACAGCGTGGTAAGGTAAGAACAAAACCGGGTTTGAGCGAAGAATAACAAGATCTGTATAATTTCTCAAGTTCTTTCTTTAGGTTTAATAAGTATTGATCATATGTTTATTGTTTGTCTTTCTTAGCTGTCAGTGGATACTCTGCAGTTTTTGCTTTTCTTGTATCTGCAACAACTAAACCGAATCTCTCTACGCACGTCACTAATTGGGGAAGAATGGCCAAGCCCCCGATCACGATCTCCCTCTTCCTCCTCTGAGAGAGAAACCAAAATAAGCTCCCAAAATAAGGTGTGTGGTCTTCCATGACGTGTTTTAGCGTAAACTCACAAGATAGCTGAATTTATACAGTATCTTAGTATTAGAACCTTTAAAGTTTTTAACAGTATCTCAATTTTGAAGAAAAAAATCTGGAGCTGAATTGCAAGATATATTTATTCTCTTTGTCTTACTAGAACTGGGATGACCAGGCTCATCTCGCTTTCATCCATACACATCTCCCTGAGCTTTTGGAATTACTGGTGGAGCCGGGGCAGCTGAGCGTCTCAGGACAGATTCTGCGTGACAGCCACCTCACTCCAGAAGCCCTTGAGAGCCTCAGTCTGCTGTTGGAAGGGTCTGCGAACCCTGGCCGTACTGTGCATCCAATCCACAAGCTCCTCAGCCGTGCACCGCTTCAGGCCCAAGCTGGATTCTCCAAACTCAACCGTGCTTACTCTCTGCAGCAGTTACAGGGCTTCCTGCGCAAGACTCTCTGCCTCAACCCCTTCGGTATATCCATCTGCTCTCAGTCAGGCAAGAAACTGGCATGGGCCCTGCAAGGTACACTGGCAGTTGTTGTCAGAGATACAGAGTATTTAGTGTTCTAGTGTATTTTCTAACTCTTTATGTTTCATTTTGTAGTAGAGGGCGTCCTGAAGAAAGCCAAAATACTTAGGAACAGCCACACAGCTCCTCAAGGAAGTAGACTTGTGCTCATGTCACAGGTTTGCAAACAGACGTTGGCCAAGGACTCAGAGAAGCTGAATAATGCCAATGTTAAATTACACCGCTGCAGTGATGCATTCATCTACCTCCTCTCTCCTTTGCGGTGAGGAAGCATTGTAATGTATTCATGTGGACTATAAATATTACAAACGTTAAACGGTTTGCCTTAGTATATATCTAAAACTGTATGGATGTACAGGAGCATTTGCATAGCTCAAGTCCATAAGTAATGTTCTAGAAATAGAAATAAAAGTAATTTGCAATAAACACCTTAATTTTAACATATTAACGAGTTGTTTGTAATGTTACTGCTAAAATCAATGAAATGGAAAAAGTCATACACTTAACCCTTACAAAAATACTAATTTGTCTATCCATTTATACTATAATAATAATAGTAATTTAAGCTGCTTTGGATGGTGACAACTTTATTTTAAAAGTATGACTTATGGATCAGTCAAAAGAATGTTGTTCATAGTCTCATGTCTGTGTAATGATTAATTTTTTGTTTGTTCATTTCTATCAATGTCCTTGTTCAATGTTATCTTTCAGGTCTGTGACTTTGGATAAGTGCAGGAACACCACAGTGGTGCTAGGCCCGGTGGGGACCAGCGTTCACATTCAGAGCTGTGAGAGCGTTCGTGTGGTGTGCGCCGCTGGCCGTCTGACTGTCGGCACCTCCTTTCAATGCACGATCCACACTCTAACCCCCACTAGACCCCTTCTTCTTCCTGGGAATGTGTCTCTCACTCTGGGTCCCTTCCACACATATTACCCCACCCTGGAGGACCACATGGCTAGCGTGGGCCTAGCAGTGGTTCCCAATTTATGGGACCAGCCGCTGCTGTTCGGAGCCGAGGGTTCTGCCCCAGACACAAGCGGCTATCGCATCTTGCCTCCTTCTGAGTTTTATCCACTGGTGATACCATTTCAGATGGAAGGGGATAACTGTGAGATCCCTTGGAGTTTGCCAGAAGAGTATCAGAAGGCTGTGGAGAGCAGAGAGCAGACGGTACAGGAATGGCAGAAGACGGTGAAGGACACACACTTGAACAAGTGAGCTTAGATTAAGTTCTTCTGTTTTTCCTTTAAGTGGAAATGATGGAATGATGTTTGTCATCTAAGCATAACACTAACCTGACTATGTAAGACCAATTGTAGTGATGTATTATGTGTTCTTTTAAGGGTCCAGAGACGGCAGTTTCAGGCTTTAGTAGAGCAAAAGTTTCATGAGTGGTTGCTTGAGACGGGACAAAGACAAGAGCTGGACAGCCTTCTTCCTCCTACCCTCAACCCATCTTCCTCTGTGGACCACTGGACTTCCAGCCACACTTTAGACTCTGCACTTCACCCAATGAAAGACCAGCCCCCTCAACAGGCCATGGGTCGGACACCAACTGTTTGCTAAGACGACAACAAATCGGTTGTTTTTTGTCCAAAAACGTATTCAAAAAAATTACAGCTGGAAGAGTACAAAAACTGTCTTTGTTGCAAGACATTTGTAGATTCTATAGAAATGATGTATTATCCGGTTTGACAGGGACAGGGGTTTTGACTGGGTCCTCTCACACTGTAGTTCTTATTTAGCCGGTGCTTGAACCATTTGCCTTAGATTTGTACTTTAGGAAAATACTATGCTGGAGTTAGAGTTTCTGTTATGTTATGTGATATGTTTCTTTGCTTTATGTGTTTGATTCCTGAAGTCACAAGCTGCATTGGCACTTTTGTTACAAGACCCGTGATTCCAGATGTTGATATACAAGAGAATATCATTGTACGAGCAATATTTAATTAAACAGGGTAAGGGAACTGTACAGTGAACGAGGGTGAGATATGTGCTGAAATGTATTGTCATTTTTTACTTACTGAAGAGTTCGCAAGCAGCTATTGTTTCCTGACTATTGACGGTCAGGATAACTGTAAATTAATGTTTGTATTATATGTGAGCTGTCTGTTCACAATGCACTATAACTGTAAATTCACAAGATAAATACCAACGACACACAAAATGTTTCAGCTTCTTACCTTTAAAGGTCCAATGTGTAATGTTTTGGAGGATCTATTGACAGAAATACAATCTAAAATACATAACTACAATGTCCTCGGCGGTGTATAAAGACCTTACATAATGAAGCGTTATGTTTTTAATACATTATACTGAGCTGTATCTATTTGCATACTCTGCTGGTCCCCTTACATGGAATTTGCCATGTTGTTTCTACAGTAGCCCTAAACAGACAAACTGCTCTACAGAGCACGTTTTGTAAATCCGTTCTCTCCTTCAGCAAAGAAG
The DNA here is from genome assembly GCF_015846415.1 of Triplophysa dalaica. Lineage (NCBI taxonomy): Eukaryota > Metazoa > Chordata > Actinopteri > Cypriniformes > Nemacheilidae > Triplophysa > Triplophysa dalaica. The sequence goes on along the minus strand of NC_079549.1, from coordinate 14,213,823 downwards.
CGAAAACGTGACGACATCTTAGCCCTGTGTCAGCCACAGTAGTACTTTGAAAGGGAGTGAGCTGTAAGTTGCAATTTGCAACCTCACAACTAGATGCTGCTGAATTTCATGCACTGGATCTTTTAGCAATAAAACAAAATGCAAACAATACTGGGGAAATAATACCTTAATGGTTTACATGAAAATGAAAAATCTTTCATAATTTATTCACCCTCATGTCATTACAAACCTCTATGACTTTCTTCTGCAGAACTCGAAAGATATTTTGAACAATAGTAGCCAAACAATGTCGTCATTGACTACCATAATGCCGATCACTTCTCAAAATATCTTCTCATCTACAAAGTCCTAAACAGGTCTTAGATGACACGAGGTGTCAATAAATGATGAGAGAAGTTTTATTTTCAGAAAAGCTTTCCCTTTAAGCTAAGGTAGCTGTACTGTCGAGAAGAGCTGAGCCAGGCTAATGATTGCCATTCAGCACGGTAGAACACATTTCAAAGCACCTGGGCTCTTCATTTGACATTTCTCTTGGCATGAGGTTCTGGCCAGTGTGCTGTTTGTTGTGGTTGGTGTGGTTGTGGGATGCAGGGCTGTTCCAGTGAGGGCAACACACAAGGGGTGAGTGAATGCCTGTGCATTATGCTTTAATCCCCATTTGCTTTTCTGGAAAAAAAAATGAATAGTGCTAGAATCACTGACTCGATTTTTGGATCTCATTTTCATGACAAAGCGATTATCAGACTCCTCCCCTCCTCATCATTTTGACATTGGGGCTAAATATTTAAGCAGCACTATAAACATGCAGAATGGGCTTCAGACAACCTACCCAGACAAGCCTAAATAAACTAAAATCTAAAATGGGCAGGGTAAGTACTCTTGAAAACATTCTTTATAAAGCATTTGATAAAGTTAATTTGCTAGATGGCTGATATCTCATGACATCATCAGAGATTCAAATGAATCGATCTTAAAATACCCAAAACATTTAACACCTCAATATGTTTTTTTTGTTTATCACTCAATACTGGTTTTAACAATAGACATTTAAGACTGTAAACAGGTAAACAGCTGAGGATTGAATACACTGTGGTATTTAAATGAAAAGTTAAGTGCTGTTTAACATTGTGTTGATGTCCCTCAGATTGTGTTTTTCGAGGACAAGAACTTTCAGGGTCGTCGCTACGAGTGTGACAGCGACTGCTCAGACTTTCATACCTACCTGAGCCGCTGCAACTCTATTCGTGTGGAGAGCGGTGCCTGGGTGGTGTATGAACGGCCCAACTACATGGGCAACCAGTATGTGCTGACCAGGGGGGAGTATCCTGAATATCCACGCTGGATGGGTCTCAATGACCATCTCAGTTCCTGCAAGATGATCCGCTTTGTAAGTCAATTTTGTAATTTATTATTCACTGTGGTGAAGTTGGTTACGACTTAAACAAAATGAAAAGTTTGTCATCATTTACCCTAAGGAAGAATGATTTTCTTCTATAGAACACCAAAGTAGATATTGAGTAGAATGTCAGAGTATATAGGGACCAGTGCCATAAATGTGTTGTAAAAGAGTAAATTGGATATTCTGCTTTAAAAGGATATTTCACCCAAAAATAGAAGTTCTGTCATCATGTATTCACTTTAGTCTTCAAACACTTACATTACTTTATTGGAAAACTTTTCAAAATATATATTTTTTTGTTCTGCAGAAGAAAGACAAACAGGGTTTGACATGAGGATGAGTGAATGATGAAATAATTTACATTTTTGGGTGAAATATCCCACTTCCACAGAAGTGATAAAGGTTGGGAACATAAATTAGAGTGAGTAAATGATGAATTTACATTTTTGGATGAACTGTCCCTTCAAAAAAGCAGCGTGCAACAAATGTCATTAAAAGCTCTTTAGACTTAAAACAGGTCAAGCTATTTCACAATGCAATGTTTAAAGAAAATGTAAATAAATTTTACTGGGTTAAACAGTATGCATGAGGTCTAACATAAACATTTTGTTACTGTATGGTTTACCTAGTTAGATCGCAGTACTTTAGTTAATAGATCAACATCCATATGTTCTTCTGTATTTTAATAAGTTTAGTAAAAAAAAGCTCTTTGGAATATGTTTCATTAAATGGTTTCTCTTTGCCAACATTAAGCCTGCGACAATTAATGGACTTGTAGTAAATGATGGTATAGGATCCATACAAACAAGTAAAAAATAACATTCAGCCTTTCATTCACAAGGACTGTTTTAGGATCAAAGGCAATCTTCCCTAAGAGACACAGCTATTTTCAATTGTTCAACACTGAAGTGTTAACCATAAGGGCCATTATAAATTACTTCAACATATAATCTTGTAGAATTCTCTACAATAAAAAAATAGATTTACACTAAAAAACATTGATGCATAATTCATACATAAAAAACACTGTGTCATAACCTGTCCATTCCATCCCATCTCCCCTGCAGACAAGTGGAATGCAGTACAAAGTTCAATTGTATGACAAGCCCGACTTCACAGGCCAGGCCATAGAGGCCATCGATGACTGTCCATCTGTGCCGGAGAGGTACCGCCTTAGAGAAGTCCACTCCTGCAAAGTTTTGGACGGTTACTGGATCTTCTACGAGCATCCCAACTACCGCGGCCACCAGTACCTTCTGGAAAAGGGCAAATACCGCAAACCACTGGAATGGGGCGCAGTCTGTCCAACCGTGCAGTCATTCCGTCGGTTCACCGAGTAACCTCGGCTGTTTCACGATCATGTTTTTCGTGACCTGCCCTTGTCCCTGCCCCACAATATTTTGGCCAACTGCTTGTGGCTTAACCTGAAGTCCCAGCTGAAATTAAGTTTTTCTGGCGACTCAATCATCAGCACGTTTTGATTGTTTTGAATTTGATTGTGATTATTCTCCATCACAATTAATATTGTGTGTGCATTTTCGAGATATGCATATCAAAGCATCGGCCTTAGATCAATGGTTATTGGTTGGAGATTGAGGTGAGTTCCAAATGAGAAACAGTTTCCACCTCCACCAATGAGCATCAACTCGGCCCCCTCAGTATCCAGCAGCTCAGAGCAGAAAGAATGCAGCATAAGAGGCCAAGGCACAGATGACTGGAAAATAAAAAAATAAATAAATCACAACAGAAATATAGAGGTTGATAAAACATTTTATGCTTTCTTAAACTTACTTACTGTAACTTGCATGTACATTCCCTATTTATTTTTATATGACTTGGAAACATATTTATGATTCACACTTCAAACGCCCCATGTTGAAACAAATTTATGGGAATACACAATCCATTTTGGAATAAACCATTTATGGTTGATACTTGATACAGTTCACGAGCTGAATGACTTACGGTATCCAGTTGGACCTCCACAGAGACCCCAGTGATCAAATTTATTACAGCAACTCCAGGTACTCCATCAGCCTGAAGCCAAACTCCGCCAACCACAACCAACTTCCCATTTATGACATGGGCCGAGTGAGAATATCTGAAAAATGAATGCATGGACTAGCATCACTTTCCTCATTCATAGGTGCCACACACCACTTATTCTTTTTGATTATCAGAGCAAAATTAAGTCTGAACACCAAAACAGCAACAGTAGTCTGAACCAAAATATCCAATTGAACCGAAAACTCAGACTTAAAGGGGTCATATGGCACGGATACGTGTACTTCTGTGTCTTTGGTGTGTTAGCAAAATTTAAAGTGAAAAAGATGCATTCTATCTAAAAGCGAATGCTCAGACAGACCTGCCTGAAATTGCTTGTGTAACCAAACCCCCACAAATCAACGTCAGTTCATGGTATGATTTGAATAAGACTGCCAAAATGTATATGCTAGTAAGGTGGGCATACATGTCAGTACAATTGCTTTGGAACCTGATGTTCCAAATATGGTAAGAGGCGTCACATTTTGTCACAAGCTTGCCGTTTTCGACCAATCACTACGCACTGGTTGACTGGCCAACCATAGCACACCTCACTTTTCAGAGGATGAGCTTTGTAAAAAAATCTGCGCGTTTCAGAGAGGCAGGGCACAGAGTAGATACAAAAATGCACGGTTTGTGGAAAATACAACGTTTTTTAACCTTAAATTGTGTATACACATTGCATTACATCTAAAACAAACGATAATATTCATTTTAACCGCGTCATATGAGCCCTTTAAGCATTAGATAAACATTTTCAACAGTGTTTAAAGAAAGTAGTTGTGAACCTGGGCACTGGAGGTGGATGTAAATGAATTCTCTCCCAGCAGAAACCTGATGATGTTGGTCTCAGGTGGAAAGCATCACCGAGAGGTCTGCCACATTTACTCAAACCTCCAAACATTACAAGCCCCCCACCAAAGGGACATGCTGAATGTGAATGACGGGCTTCCGGAGCGATACCATCTAATGGAATCTGTGTGAAGCACATGGAGCCCTCAGTATCAATATGAACTGTTTTGCAAAAGACTACTTGTTGAAATTCGTATGCATCACATTGTTTCCATATAGTGCAATGTGTATTTTAACATTAGCTTCTGATGTAAAACAAAAAATTAGACCATACCTCTGTCCAGTGCTTGTTTTCCAAACAGAGGAAATGCGCATCACCCAGAACTGCATCTTTCTCAGTACGTCCACCAAACACAAACAGAAACGTCTTGTCTGGAAAAATAAATAATTTGTTCATTTTATGTTCTTTCAAATTATAAAAAACACACAAACATGATTATGTGCTCATTATCTCTCTTACCCCTATGACTTAAACAAGTTGACGTGTGTCTCCATCTGGGTTTTGGAGCGCTGCCGGTACAAACCATGTTTTTAAATGACAGTTGTATGGTGCTTTGGGATGGCTGATCACCAAGGTCAAAAGTCACCCACACAATGTTGCCCATTGGATTGAGCGGAGAAGTTCTGCCGCCGAAGAGGACAGCTCCGCCGCCAGGGACAGAAGTAAGTGTCTGATAAACACTCACCACTAAGAAGAAATACCATAATCATCATAGGAGTCCAACAGTATTGTGTTGAAAAATAGTGTAGTCGCTTTCAGTGCCCTCAAATTGTTCAAACATCCGAAGATTTTGCCGTAAGGGCCAGTATAAAAAGCTACATTAGTATTATCTTGTAGATTGCTCTTGCAATAAAAAATTGTATTACAAAAAAAAGTTTTGCCACTTTTTAATAAAACACGCCACAGCTGATGTCATAACTTGCCCATTTCATTAAAGTATTTAAACATGTCTCAATGGCTGTTAGTGGAACATACTGTATTTATAGTTAATATGACAAACTTCATGACTTTAACACCAATTGTTTAAAAGTAACCGGCTCCGAAAAAGCATATCAATTTGATCTCTCCAAATAAACAAGCACTTCTATAGTGTACATTGTATACAAATTTCAAATTGAAATATTGATGATACCAAAACAAGTCACCTCTGTCTCCCCAAGGCTCCACACTGGCACATTTCCATCCAGCCTGGTCTTTGATCAGAACCCTGGCTGCTGTGTCTCTTCCTCCTCTCCCACAGCCTCCAGTGAGAAGGATGATTCCAGATTCCAGCACAGCAGAAGCCATACCTACAGCCTCCACACATGCAGAACCAGTCACAGGCTGCATGTACATGGAAGGATTCCTGGTCCATTGAGGAGTCACATGAGGGATCGAAGGCACTACAAGTTGTACATTGTACAATGTAAAAATTGCATTTTGCACTAAAGCCATATACATTTTGTAGTATGACAAAAAAAGAAACAACTTTGGAATCTAACAAATCCTTTAAAGAGCATGTTCCCCGCGATCCCATATTTCAACCTGTAGTTAGTGTGTAATGTTGCTGTTAGAGCATAAATAATACCTGCAAAATGATAAAGCTCAAAGTTCAGTGCCAAGTGAGATATTGTCTTTAACAGAATTCGCTTTTCAAGGACTACAGAGAACGGCTGGATCGGACTACAAGCCTCTACTTCCCGGGTACAAGATGTCACTATTCCAAGTGCTTTAATAACCTCTGCCCAAAGGAATACGCCAAAAAATGGGCGAGGTCTTCCTTAGAGAAGTGGAAGAGCCGCTGGAGTAGTGTTTGGTTAAGCTTTAAGAAGTGGTGTGAGCATTGCGTTAACAACGCAAGGTTGTGAGTTCGATCCCAGGGTATTGCACATACCTAAGCATAAATATATAGGATAATGCAATGTAAGTTGCTTTGGATAAAAGCGTCTGCAAAATGCATAAATGTAAATATAAATGTAAATTGTTATCATAGATTGTAAACATTTGACTGAGCAACGCACTAAACTACTTTCACTTTCATCACAGTCCTACAGCTGGTGATAAGAATTACGCTACACACATTCTAAGATAACTAACGGTCAAATAACAGCTTCCGTGACTTTAACATCGGCTTTGAAAGCTGTTCTGTGCAATACACTGATATTGTGTGTGTGTGCGCACACCTCTTAAACACTTCTATGAAATATCCTTTGAAGTCCTGCTTGCAAATGTTTCCTGGTCAATCTGCTTGTTTTATTATCCAACTCTGGTCCAATATAAAAAGGCAAAACTACCTACTGTTATAAGTGTCAATTAACATAACTGTGAGACGCCATTCGGTCAGGTGACATTCCCCTCACCATAGTAGGAAAAGAATGTGTGAGCTCCAACAAAGATTGACGTTTGCTCATGCACTAATAGACCTCCGTTACAGTTCGATCGATCTGCATGTTTTTTACTGACAAAGTGAAGTTGACACCATTGTTACTATTTAATGCTAAAATGTACTGTTTATTGCTAAGTTTATCAATACATGTGAGAGAGGCACAGACCAATCACAACAGCCTGAGAAGCAGAAGCCAATCACGAAAGATCTGTTCAGCTTTACCAATCAGAGCATTTCAGAAAGAGGGACTTTATAAAGGCCAGAAGAAATCAAGTTGTTTTGTTAGAAGTGGGACAGCGATGAACAATAGACTTGAAATATGTGAAATATAAAGCGTATTTTAAAATTAGATGCATGAACATCCATTGATAAACACCCCAAAACCATAATCAAAGCCTCTTAAAGAGCCAAATACTGGGTCCTTTAAATAATTAATAACCCTGGTCAAAGTTATTTTTAACCCAACATCAGATTAAAACAATCGATGCTTGGCTTTGTCCATTTTTTGACATATCTGGTATTTTTGTGTAACGCCTTTTAAAATCTTTATTAAAAATCTTCATTTATTGCCCAGTTTAAAGTGATAAAGCTGTGATAAAGTTTTTGTCTTTGATGTGACCAAAGAATGGCAATTTAATATCTTGATCAAGAGCTCATAGCTCACAGCATGCAGAGGTCAAAGCACAATAATAAACATGACAAAAATATCTTACAGCTACTTACCCTTCGGCAGCGTGAGAAGGGCTGGACTGGTCAAGGAGCCTTTTGAGGCTGTAAGGATGAAGTAATGAGAGCATTTCTGGTGCCATTCCTAATGGTACAGAGATAAGGACAGGCCTGGGATCAGGTATTACAGATTAAAGATTATTATATGATCTTTGTGGATGATGGGTCTGTTTCCTTACTTCATACTCATCAAAAGGCTCCAGTCCCTCGACTTTCTGCCTCTCATCCTCAGGAAGAAGATCAAAGTAAAACTCATTCATATTCAGACAGATACATTTATCCCAACCCTGTGGTGATGAGATAAAGATCAGTTATTCATCTTACTGATATCAGACATTTCAGGTATTAAAGATGAACCAGATTATTAATGTGTGACATCCATAATAAATGAATGTTGATTTAAAAGCTTGATATAGAAAAATGTGCATATGTTATTGTATACACTTAGGTTTTGTCACTTATACCTTCTGTATGAATCTCTGTGTCTGAGCAAAACTGTCTGGATACTGTTTCAAAGCATGTATGGTTGAGTTGAGCTTCAGGAAGTGATTTTGCATGACCCTGCCAAAAGGATCATCAGGGTGGATCTGCTCGTACATCACAAACACAGACTGTGGAAGGAGCCTGGCAGCCCAGCCAATCACAGCGTCTGACCTGGATTTAAACACCAACAACTTTAAAACTTAGATGTCTTTTAGGCTTTCGCTTCTTTTTATTTAACAGGTAAAGCAGAGAGTATTTACAACTGACATGTTGCAAGCTGGATGCACGTAAACATAAATGACTGGATAAGCAGCAGCCAAGTTGTTTATGCTTCCCTCACTAACTCTTAATGACAAGTTACAGAAACAAAATTTGTGTGTTAGTCCTCACCACTGTGTTTCCATATAGGTCAACACCACCTCTGAAAGAACGAGAGTGGGAATGTCCCACTGCAATCCAGCTCCGCTCAGAGTCGCCTCCAACTCCTGCTCCTTCCTGAGATCCACACCCAGAAGATTGTAATGACCACTTTTTATGAACACACCATCTACACAAAGTGAAGAAACACAACTGTGTATTGGTAACTAGGGCATTAACTGCTTAAATTAATATTCCAGGTTAACAATAAAACCTTACACAGGATTAATATCATTCATTACATGAGTTATACAGTGAAAGTCCTACTAGGTTGTTGAGTTGACACAGTCTCCCAATCTGGCAACGCCTCCATTAGGTAAGGATTGCTACTGATCAAGGCAGCCTTGCGGCGGGCAACTTCAGGAAAGTCGACTTCAAAAACTGTGACACTTCCGAGGGCTCCTTCAGCATATAGCCGGAAATACAGCGAGTCAAACCCTGCCCCAAGTGACAGAATCTGACATTAAGAGAAAGAGATGATCAGGACTTTTAAACCTCTACAACACAGACAAAACACAACTTTGAAAAAAGTTCACCCCACCTGCCTCCTCAAGCAGGATTCTGTGGCGTGAAAAAACTGCTTCAGACAGTGATCGACTGCTTTCAAGCGGATATAATAACCTCTGAGAGACAAAACAAATTATAACATTATCACAAAACATTATTTTAAACATATTTTCTTTTTTTTAAATGCTCACAATCTGACTAAACATTACCGATGAATTGATAAGTATTATTGTACGTTTTGATTTTGGTTGAAGAAAATAAAATCATTCTGTCATTATTTACATGGCTTCTTGTCATTTCAAACCTATATGACTTTCTTTCTTCTGCAGAACACAAAAAAATAGATTTTTGGAAAATGTTGATAACAGAAAACTGTTGGTCACCATTGACTTACAAACATTTTTTTAAATGATCATCTTTTGTTTTGTGTAAAAGAAAATCACACAGGTTTAAAATGACAACAGGGTGACTTAATGATGACAGAATTTTTATTTTGAAGGTGAACTATTCCTTTAATGCTTTTCATTAAACTCTTCACAAACTGTTAACAAAATGATCAAGCTTTTACATAATGGGGGTCCCTGGGCTGACTTAGATTCTGAGACTGAAGTTGAAAACTCTGTGCTAATGTTTACCTGTTGATCAGTGGAGCTCTTCTTGTCACCTTGCACACAAAATACTTAAGGAAGTCATCATGGAAGTATCCTTGTGCAGCTGCCGACACTTTACTGACCACACTGCTGTCATTGGTCCCCTGCACCTGGAAGACACATTTCCAATCCGTTTTAACAGATTTAATCTACATTTACATTTATGAATTTGGCACACATTTTTATCTAAAGCGATTTCAGCGAATCTAAGATATATATTTTTGTTTTGGAATACTGTGTTGATCCAACGGCACAGAGATCATAACTGTAACAGATGTTCGTACTGTTTGATTTCATGGTAGTTTAAGGCACAAAATACTGTAATACTATGGTACTTCTTAATTTACGGATTCAACACCAGTATCTTAACGTTTAATCATATAAATTACATAACTTAACTAAGTGTTTTGCTCACACGATACGGCACACAAATACTGTCAGACTTACAGAGACATCTTTTCCCTGCTCTTTTTTGCTCTTGATCGCAAGCATCACTCTAAACACACGTGGAAACTTCACTGTTGACAAGTAAGAACCAAAGCGGAAGCAGCAAGCGGGTTCGCTTATACCAATGCACATTTAAATTCTATGACAAAAGTCTACCCTTTACAACTGCAATTTAGAATTCGACACTAGAGAAAATATACATTTAGTTTCGGGAGGAAAATATAATACATTTATTTTCCACAGGGAAAGAGCCAAAATCTTATTTTGCACTTGTATGTTTTATGAAGATCGTTTAATGACGAATAATATGATTTATTTAATTTATTTTTAAACGTGTAATAACGTCTTACTATAATAAAATATTGAAATACATTTATTTAAATTTCTTAAATTTCGTTTTATCCTTTTGAAATCGTCACGGGACTTTTTTTCAGCTGCACCAAGACCGCCAGTAACTTATGTCATTTCCGCTCAGCGTAAGCGTGATGCAGGTTAAGGAAACTTTCTCATCTAAACAAGAGCAAAATTAAAGGTTTGAACTTCTTTTATTTCAGTCATTTTGCCCTTTGTGTTTGTTGTATTGCTGGAGGTATCATAATATGAGAATTATAATCTAACATATAGATGTGTACTGAGGTATATTAAGGTTTTTTTTGGCAAACAGCTTTACCAGCGCATAGTTTTTTATTTAAGTGAATAACTTATGGAAATCACAGTTGATTCACATATTTAATTAGATGTTGCCTGAATTCTACCACAAATTGACGTTACTTAGCGTCTGTTCTTTATAATTCATGTTCGTTTATCTCGATAAATCTGTCTCTAAACTACAGTGATTGATGCAAGATGACGACTGAAAAGATTAACGTTACTGGCTGACTGTAGGATGATCTTCAGTCTCACATTAGAATATTAGATAAATAAATCAGGTTTTATGGATGTCACTTGGTAAATCACTTGTTACAGGAGTTCTCTACCATACAATTCAGCTCTAGTCAGCTTCTGATGTTTTATAAGGTGGCCCTAAATGGTCATTTATGGCTTTAAACTGGTTAAACTAGTTTATTATTTGCGAGATTATCTCTCTCTTGGACCTGGTTTTGATTTGACTCATCTTTTTCAGAGCTTCAATGCCTCAAACCAGCATGTCTAGTAGTAGTTTATGTGCTAAACATTTTACTTCATGCTTTTAAGGATTAAAATTAGAAAGGGCCGCAGTGAGAGAGTTTGTGTTCTTGCTTTAACAAACAAAAGAGTGGCTCATATTTGCATCTAATATCTCTTTTTTTTCTTTTTTCAGACTTCTGCTTAAATCTCTGAAGCCTGATCCCGGTCCTCACCCCAGAGACGCAAACTATTACTTTCACGATCCGGTCAGACCTCCACCTTGAACACTTGCTGTTTTCGTCTCGCCACCCTTCATCTTTTAGTTCTACTCTCACTCCATCATGACAGAACCAGAGCTTCTCACAGAGGTCCCTGCGTCTCTAAAGCGGTTGGCCAAGCAGGTTGTGCGTGGCTTCTATGGTGTCGATCACGCTCTCGCCCTAGACGTGCTCATCCGGAACCCATGCGTTCGGGAGGAGGACATGGTCGAACTGCTAAAGTTTGACCGCAAGCAGCTGCGCTCGGTGCTGAACACTCTCAAAGCTGACAAGTTCGTCAAGTGCCGCATGCGCATGGAAACTGCACCTGATGGTAAGGCGACGCGGCACAATTATTATTTCATTAACTACAGGCTTCTGGTTAATGTGGTCAAGTACAAGCTGGATCACATGCGCCGCCGTATTGAGACGGATGAACGGGACTCAACTAACAGAGCATCCTTTCGCTGTCCCTTATGCCGGAGCACATTCACTGACCTGGAGGCCAACCAGCTGTTTGACCCCATGAGTGGTGAGTATGAGGCTTTTATTTTTCTGGTTTTGACTTCAACCCACATAAAATGTGCTAGGTAACTTGCAATTTCATCTTTCAAACAGCAATGGTAATAGAAAGAAAAGTTCAGCTTTGTTATTATTATTATTTATATAAATATACACTGGCAGAACTGCATGTAAACACATGATGGCAGCAGAGGTATAGTGTTTAAATGGATTCAGGCATTGTGAGTGTTTTCATCACCTGGATGTGGCTTTCGGTGAGTTTTGCAGCGCATGTCATGATGAATCGCGGATGGATTATACACACTTGAGATTATGTCAAATTGCATCAGTAATGTTCCCAGACAGGAATAGAAAAATGGAAAAGATTTAAAAATAAACAGGATGAAAGCGCATTGAGGCGGCTGCAAGGATTAACACATCACTCTGTAGCCGTCGTCTTGCACTTCTTTTTTCTCAGGCTTACTGTCTTACACGTCTTAATTCAACAGCATGCTTATTTATGTATTTGGAGGGATACACACAGTCACACACACAAGTGCTGCTCTTTACGTGACTTGTGTTATAATGAATCTTGAGATGGAGTGTTTGTGAAGCTCAGCATCCTGCTGGTTAAGCTTTTATTATGGACTGAGTCCAGAAAATCCGAAGTCTGATGTCTGTGTGTAGGTCCATCCAACAGTCTTGGGTCATATATAATCGATCTCATCTGTGTGTCCGTGTTCAGACTATGTTCAAAAGCAAAATAAATAAGAAGGAATTGTGAGCGCAGACACTCAAGACCACTGAGCACAGCTGACTCAACTAACAGGGATTAACTTTCACCCTCCTCCAGCACCTTTACATTAATGCACATAGATATTGAGCTATCTTATGTGTGTGATTTTTTTTTTCAACTTAATGTTTATGCATTGCATCTGTACTATGCTGTTGCTTACCACAGTCAGGCAATCATTTTGACCCTCTCGTATAAGCAAACAGGAAATGTGTTAGCAGTAATGCGCTTGCAATAGACGCCTGACAGGTGAGCGAACATGAGGCCTTTAAAGCAGGAATATAATTACCATATTTTTGTTAAAGCACTAACATAAATTCTAATAATAATAAAATGTCAAAACTCCCTGTAAACAGCACTTCACGAGTAGTTGCTTCATGGCCCCAGTTCACCCAATTTACTTTATATTTTCTGTATATGACAGAAGTCCACTGACTTTTATCAGTGGAACACAAAAGATGTTTTAAGTAAACTGTTTAAACAAAATAGTTTTGTGTCTATACAAGAGAGGTCATTAGGGGCTGTTTACATTTTGCATCTGTTGCGTGTCTACCCATGTGCAAATGTGAGTGCATCTTGGAAAAAAATATAGAATGTAAAACAATGCCACTCTCCCTGCAACTTGTTTGGCGTATTTAGAAAACACGTGACAAGCAGTACTGATGCTACATATGAGTGCACATGCGAATCCACATTTTGCTGAACTACATTCACATCACATATCAGATCATTCAGACATTTATTTTCAACAAAATGAAGAAAATATTTGAAAATGGTGTTAAATAATAATAAAGTGTATGGTAAGGTTACGGGTAGTAGAGAGGTCTTATTAGTTGTCATCTATTTGCGATTTTAATATATATAATCATTACACTCTTATTATTATTGTATAAAGTATGTTGTTCAATGTTACTTGTTTACCTTGCTCGAAACGGAATGAAGTTTAATTTATATGAGCTTGTCAATTTCAATCTAATTGAGGTGGCCAAACAAATGATAGATTTGCTACGGACAGAAGCCAAGGTTAAGGTCCGCTTTAACTGTGAAAAAGCCAGCGCGATGAAAGTTGCTGAATATTTAATGTTTCATAACTGTTTTATCACAGAAATGTAAGGGCCATTCACATGTTGCGTGTAAAAAAAAGGGGCCAAATGCTTGTTACGTCACTTTTTCCCTCATTGCCTTTATTTAATAGGACAGTGGAGAATGACAGGAAAGCTTTGGCTAGAGACTGGGGAGTTGGACCGGCAAAAGACGCTTGAGATGGGAATCAAACTCGGATCGTGCTACAAGTGCACTGGCACTCCATGACAGCGCACTAACCACACGTCTATTAGCGAAGATGCTTACTCCCTCTTTCTAGCGCATGGGAGCTTGCGCTCCCAAGTTGGGGTCTGCCCTTACTATTTGAGGCCGATTGATGTGCATTACCATTTAGTCCTATGAAACGGCTAAACCGAATATTTATGTATGTTACTGATGTAATACAAAGTGCGTATTAAGGAATTAAAAAGGATTTAAGGATAAAAAATGCTGTATTTTCCACATACCGCTTGTTTGTATCTCCTCTTTGCCCCGCCTCAAGCTCTTCAAGCTCATCGCTCTGAAATGCAAGGTTTACTATGATTGGCCAGTTAACCAGTGCGTAATGATTGGTCGAAAACTGAAAGCGTTTGACACCATATTTGGAACATCAGATTCCAAAGCAATTGTACTGACAGTACTGACTTAGGAATACATTTGGGCGGTCTTAGTCAACTCATACCATGAACTGACGTTGATTTGTGGGGGTGTGGTTACACAAGGCATTTAAGGCAGGCCTGGGTGAACATTCGCTTTTGGATAGAATGCGTCTTTTGTTCCGACACTTTCATTTTTGCAATTTTATGTGTCTAATACATGCATGGGCAACTTATAACCAGTGGTGGAAAGAGTACTGGAAATTTGTAGTGAAAGTAAAAATTGCTCTTCGTAAAGAGTACTAGTGACGCGTTACTTTTTAGGCGGTGTCATTTAATAAATTAAGAATAATTTTTCATAATCAAATTAGTAGATTTATATAGAAAAGAGCTACTTTTAACAAAACACATATTTACCTTACTAGTAAAGCATTTTACTGGATACAACTCAGACAACATAACCATTAAATGTGTTGTTTTGTCTGTCTGTCTGTCTATTATGAGCTCAGTTTTTCAGTTAAAACCATTTATGCACTTCCAGCACTTTAACCAAAATTACATTGCATTAGCATTAACAGTCATATCTGTAGAGGAGCTGGCAGATCAATTACTCAACCTCAAACCATCCAAGATGTATGTGACATTTTTTCTTAGGTAGAACAATACAGATTTTTACCTAGAGGTTCATGTCTTTAAAGGTTCAAAATACAGATAGAGGCAACATAAAAGTCATCCCTGCGGCTTCTTTCAATGTATTAATGAAGTACTATTTAAGCAAATCGATGGAACTGTGCAAGAAACTCAATGTTATTCACAACATTATAAATGGAAATTCACAGTTTGCGAAACTGCTTCGCATGCAATCCAATCGCATATGTTCCCTACTCACTTAAAAAGTGGAGAGAGATGGACAATTTTATCTCATGATATAGCCGTTTGGATGAAACTTGGGAACTCAATATTTCTCCAGATCTCAGACGAGCCTTCGTATTGTGTCCCTTTCCCGCATTGACATTCAAGTGCGTTAATCCGCCGTTTGATAACGCACTGCCTTCCGCACACGTTCGTCCTCCTCCATGATTAAACTAAATTGGCTGCAGATGTCTTGAAATCTGTGTGACGCAAGTTTTCTATGTGCGATTTTAGTGGACGGGGTCATGTGACAGGACTGATTATTCTCCTTAGCTATTCGCATGAACATTAAACATTTAAACTAGCAAAGACAATGTGAGGAAAAAAAGTGCAGTAAAAGTACCGATATAACACTTAAAATTTACTGAAGTAAATGTAAAATTACAGTGTTTTTAAACTACTGAAAAAGTACAATTCCTGAAAAAACAACCCAATTACAGTATTTAGAGTATTTTTTATGATTTACTTTCCACCACTGCTTATAACAAACCAAATACACAGAAAAACATGTGTTCGCGCCATATGACCCCTTCAAATAACAAACCTGAGATTAGGGATGCAACGATGTATCGGCTGCCGATATTATTCGACCGATATTGGATTAATTTATTATGCTATTGCCAATATGCCGATGGTGTTAAATTAATCCAATATGGGTTTAATAGGCCCCTTTGATTTCTGTGAAGCGGAAAACACAGAAGGAAAGTGGCAAACACGCCAGAAAGTACCTCTGAACAGGTTATGAAATTCAAATTGTGCTATGAATAGTGCTAATAATTTTTCAGCTGCTGTTTAAATATGCAATCTGCTTGTTCTGCATGTGAATGTGTGGTGGGGTGTTGCGCCTTACTATAGTGGACTTTTTAGCATCTGGTGGACACGAACACATAAACTGAATCAGCAATACTCTAAAAGAGTTTATCTCAGGCGCATTTTACCATTTCATTTGAGTGAAGCTGCTGTCAAACTTTGCGGCAAGCCGTCAAATTAAAGTCCGTCGTCAAAATAAAAGTCCAGTTAACCTCACAACAAACCTGCTACTAACATGTTCAAAACTAGTAGTTAAATGTAAGAAGACTTAAAAACAGAAGAAATCGAATTTGGGAAAAAATCGAACAGAATTAAGGAAAAATATCGGATTTCAAAGGTCTCTGGTTCTTTAATTAATTGCATGGAGGCAATGAGTTGGATGTCTGAATATCCAATTTTTTTCTCTGAGCAAAATAATTACTGTAATAGCAACAGCACAGACTTTATTTAAATATATTAAAGAAATTATCCATTTTAAGTCAAATTTGAGTTAATGTTTTAAATAAAGTAAAAATAACCTTTGAAGATTGTCATGTTGCCTTATTGTATTTTTATCTTAACTTACCTTTACATTTAAGCACATACTAGCAAAAATTGAATTGTTGACATGAAAAATGTATATCCTGAGAATGATGAAAAGGTAATTTGGCTTGCCATAGCTTTACAACTTGATGAGAAGCATAAGCATGAGAAGATAAGAAGAATAAGCAGCTGTCCGCTTACAGGACAGAGATGCTGTTTTCCCTTTATTTCAAAATGAAAGTTCAAAGATAGATATATATATATGAGTGAATAAAGAGCTCCACAGAGTGAGTTTATGGTATTGTTGCAGTGCAGTGTTGAATGAAGCTCTGTTATTCTGTCTCATGAGGACAAACTCTTGTCCAGCTGCAATAGAAGCAATTTAACTATACTTCGTTGATAAAGAACGTCATTTTATCCTGCTATTTGAATTAGTTGAGAAGATTCTGTCAGTATGTTTGCTACAATGTGTAAGGCTATCATTTATAGTATGCTAAACTGTTAAATAGTAATATTTTAATAACCTTAATATACCTGGAGTGTGCACATAGAACCAAATATTCAAGATAAAATGACTCAGATCGGGGGAACAAAAAGTCTGATCGGGACATCCCGATCCTTGATTGACAGGAGGAACTCTTCTGTACAGAGAGCATGTGTGATTCTGAGAGCAGTGTGGGAGTGACTGGAAAGAAGAGGTGCGAAAGACAGAGAGTGATGGAGGGCTGAGAACAGGGCCAAAGGTTAGTTATGAGGGATAAAGAAATTGAGAGGTAGGTATAGACCCGCGTGGCACGTGTTCGCTTTCACCTCTGTTTAAAGCAAACTAGCAGGCTGGGAGGCAAAGCTGTTGCTAGGATACACATCAGCAGGACCAGCAGACAGGCGATGACGGAACAGGAGAATGAAACAGCCACGATGAAGAACATAACCCTGTGTAGACCCTGCCATTACGCGCATCTGTAAATTTCCTTGTTTTTTCGTGGACTAGTTTAGATTACAGAATATGGAAACATTGTATCTCTAAAGGTCACTGGATTAGTATCTGTGATTTTTTTGGGGGGCTCACATTAGCTGATGTAAGGTCATGTTTGACATGCGCATGTGTATCCACAGACCTCAGAGGATTTTATAAATATAATTTTTTGATGCAGGCCTTTGGGTAGCCTTAAATGTATTGACAGATGTTTTGGGATTGCCTGTCAACCCCCCTCCTTCATGTTACCTTTAATGCTGAGGTGGGTAAGTGATGTCTGGAGCACGAAAGAATATTGATGAGATTGGTCAACCGCATCCAGGTCCCCCATCTTTTAGGAATAGATTGATCTTTGCAAATCTCTTTGATTGGTGAGGTGTTAGGGGAGATAAGGAGATCCGGCTGGGTCAGCTACACACAGTAATAAGTCGCTCGCTGATCCTATCTCACATGTTTTCACCCTGTCTCCTTTCTGTCCTGTCACCCGTCGCTCTGTTTCACACTTGTCCATATATCACCTCTGTAATATTCCGGCCAACATAATATAATGGCCAATTTATTCATTTTTGAATAATGCTCTCATGCTGTCAGGTACGACAGATAATTTTTTTTACTTCTCATTCAGTTCTATTATCGACGGTTTCCTAGGACACAGACGCCTGGCCAAAGTTAAAGGAATAGTTCACCCAAAAATGGGGACATTGACTTTCCATAGTAGAAATAAAAAGTCAATTGGGACTTTAAGTGTTTATTGAATGGTCGGGCTAGTGGCTAATAATCTAACTATGTAGTATTTATATTTTATTTAAGTAACATGAAAGTTAATTTATATTGATATTCGATTGTATAATAATTGTATTAAAGAGTAAGTAGCATAAAAGGACGAGCGACCGGAGAGAGGACCAGGCCTGGACTTTACGTTATGGTTTATTATGTCTATGTGGCCGGCAGACCACTGTGAGGAAGCTGCCGGCATTTTACTTTCGTTTTGTGGTTTGTTTATTTGATTAAAAAGTGGTTTAAATGTTCGCTGATTCCTGCCTCCTTCTTCCCATTCCTTGAAGTAGTTACACACTTAAATAAGTTCATAGCTAGATAAACAAACTGTAATACCCCAGAAATAACGGTACATGTTAACGTTATATGCATTAGCTAAACACAGACATAAGGTACAGAAATATTTCTTGAAGTTAAGACAAAAATAAATAGTCACACTTACAGGTTGTGATTCGGTGGAGCTAACAGATCCAAATTAAGTTGGTATTTCCCCCTCTTTCAAGGATAGTCTTTTAACATATCCTGCAGTGAATCCGCCAAGATTATTGAAGCAATCTTCGGTGAAATAATGAGCACACAGTAAAACCCTGGGGTTTTACTCCTTTGGTGTGGTTTGAAAAACGAATTGTAACCCTTGTTTCCTCAGAAGTTCTTCCTTTGGTAGTTTAAGGAACGCGGACTTAGTTTCACAACGTAGAACACAGGTTCTAGACATGATGCACACGCATCACGAACGAGCTACGGTGTTTGGGGGAGGAGAGTGAAGTTCACGGCAGTCCCAGCTAAACGTAGGCAGGGACTATTTCTAGTGACGTAGATACGCGGCGGTTACAGACTTACACTGTTGACTCCCTTTTTACAAGCCAATAACATTATTCATTCAACTTCGGATTTAAACTTGGCAGACTGCTTACTTTAAACACGGCAACATAACAGACTAGATGAAATGTAATT
Source organism: Triplophysa dalaica (assembly GCF_015846415.1). Taxonomy (NCBI): domain Eukaryota; kingdom Metazoa; phylum Chordata; class Actinopteri; order Cypriniformes; family Nemacheilidae; genus Triplophysa; species Triplophysa dalaica. The sequence continues at coordinate 14,194,645 of NC_079549.1, read as the reverse complement.
TTCATGATCTAATGTTAATTACTCTTTGAGTTTAGCAAAGTAACGGTTCTTCTACCGGTAACCAAAAATAATTCTGGCTGATGACTTTAACTTGCTAGCTGATGTTATTCTTATTCTTTGCTTGTTATCCAAAATAATCTACAAGGAGTCGTACCAGTTTGACATTATGTAGATTAAAAACAATAAGACTCTTTCCTTAGTTTGGAAACTATTTTAGTTTTTCTCAAACTGTTTGCAAGTAGTCAGATGTCGAAAGTCCATTGTAAACTGGATTGAATAAACATGAAATCTCACATTATTTAAAAAGGAACAGCCTTTTTATTAAATCCTGTCATAACTAGTATACAAATAACCCTGTAGCTTACATTCACAATAAACTGATCCGATATCAGGAAAGGATGTCAGAATGTATCAGTTTACAATGGAATTTCATCAATATAGCGTAAGCATATGTTAGTCCATCTAGTCAAGTAGTCCTTATAAATAACCACTTTCCACAATTTAGCAGCTTTAATAACTCCCCCTTATTTTGATTATGGTTTGATGAACACATTATGGTTTTCTTTCTGTGTTGATGTATTTCCTATGAGTTGGGATGCGGCATATTGAAGGTGTTGTTCCGTTTCCCTTTTTACCTAAATGGCACATAGCTTTTAGTTTACGTATTCATATTCAAATGACATGATCACTTTGTGCCTTCTACGACGTGATTGGCTGGATTAATTCCATACTGACAACATTCAGTATGTATTCCATATATGACAACACGCTACAAGATTTCACGGCGATCATTTTCAGATGATGTTACTGACCTGGTCATACTTAACCACCATGAGAATGAGTTGTCCACGATTCAGAGGGTTGTCACAGAGTTTGGACATCTATCTGGAACTTCAAAAACAGTCCAAAATGTATTTGCAGAGTGTGATCTTGTCTCTTTGTGGAGAAACATAAATAAAAATAACATTTGATTGCAAAAATTAGGGTTCAACTGGAATACAGAAATATAAAAAAATATGGGAACAGATGTTTGCCTGCTTAATGTGTATATCTGTACATTTTATGCTCTTTCAGAACCACAAAAGCATATTTTTGACCTCAGAGCTAACAGACATAGACTACGAGCCGCAAAACCCCGTTTTGATTTAATGCTGTCTAAAACGACTGTTTTTCTTGCAATTACTATTGTTGCGTTGGCACAAACACACAACAGAGCCATTTTACTTGTAATTGGACTCAATGTAGCACATTTGTCACAATTGCTCCCCCATGAAAAAGTTCTCTCTCAATTGTTGAAATGATTCAACTTTTAGGGGCTCATCACAAAAGTCCTTTTGTTCTTTGCCGTAGACAACCGAACAAAGCGCCGTACTGCTTTCAAAAGAGCTCTGAATCATTGGAGAGAGTGCTATGTAATTTAAACCAGACCTATTCATATCTGATGGATAATACAAATCTATCAACACAAAGACAGCGTCACGCTTTTCTCGAACAGAAAGCTTTAACGTATGCCTACACACTAACAGTTCCATGTGCCTTCAGATCGAGTGTGTGTGTGTGTGTCTTTTTACCTGAAAACAATGAAAGTATGTCTGTGTCTGTTTGATAGATTCTTCATACTTGTTTGCCATTGGCTTCTATATATTTAGGATCTTGTATTCTCAGCTAGTAACATCTTTACACTTTGGCGCATGCTGGCATTTTCTCGCCTTGTGCTACACACCTTTTGAGTGCATTTTGAAGTTGCTTCTTTGCTGCCCTATACACCAAGTACATGATGTTTGTATGTGTTTGTCAAGGCATCTCTTGAACCCGCCACATATATTTTATGTTTAAAATCCCCGTTACCTTTGTGCTTCCTATTGCTCATGCCTTTATTCTTTTCTGTCTGCGAGGGCAGCCAGACAGACCGACTCACTGACCAGGAGGGTTGCGTATAATTGTTCCCTGCAGTCAGAGTTTGTCGATATTTCCTCTGGAGCTGTGTCAGATGCGACGCAGGGCCGTCTTTATCTTTCCTTCACCTGAATGCCATTTCTTTTACACACGCGCACACACTTTGTGTCTTTTTTTGTGCTTGTCAAATTGTTTTCTTTTACTCGCTCCATCCATGAATTGGCAGGGGAGACATCTGTAGCGAAAGGCTCCAGCCAAAGGTGATTGTTTTTCAGCACTCGCACACATTTTGTTGTCAACTTTCCAGCGAAGCTTTTAAAATGGAAATTCTGGCGTATCGTTTACTCGTTTGATTCACCTCAAGGCCACGGACTGGATTGCTTGAAAACTAAACATCTCCTGTGCATTCGTGATAAAAGCATGCAAATAAAGGCGACCGTATCGACACCATACATTATTAAATGGAATTTGATATGTGACATTGATGATGTAGATGCATCTCTTAATTTATTTATGGATTGTTTTATGAGAGTTGTTAACAATCATGCCCCATTAAAGAAATTTACAGTTAAAGCCAAAAGGGCTCCTTGGGTTGACACGGAGTTAAGGAGCTTAATGGCTCAAAGGGAAGAGGCTAAAAAGGTTGCGGTTCTTTCTGACTCGTTTAAAGACAGAAAATGTTATTGTATTTTAAGGAATCAGGTAACCAAGGTGAACAGAGTGAAAAAGAAAAAATATTTTCAGAAGAGAATTGACGATAGTGGTACAGATTGTAAGAGAATGTGGAATGTACTCAATGATATCATGGGAAAAAAATCTACTCGTACTTCTTTTGTTGAATGGAAGGGAGTTTATTTGACTAAGCCAATACAGATTGCAAATTATTTTAATGATTATTTTGTAAATAAGGTTTCTAACTTTAGAGAGACAATGAAATCCACTGTTGATTCCAACTTAAATGAGCTAATTGAAAGGTGTATTATGAAAGATAAACTGTGTAGTTTTGAATTTCATCGGGTTAATGTTGTGCAGGTGGAAATGTTGCTGAGATCTTTGACTGTTGGTGGGTCTGTTGGTACAGACAACTTGGATAGTCGGCTGTTGAAGTTATCAGCTGGGCATATCTCTAAACCAATCTGTCATATTTTTAACAGATGTCTGATTGATGGTGAGTGTCCAAAACTTTGGAAGGAGGGTAAGATAATTCCTTTACCCAAAGACACAAAATCAACTTTCTGTGGTTCAAATAGTAGGCCTATAAGCATTTTGCCTATTCTAAGTAAATTATTGGAAAAGATTGTATTTAAGCAAGTGCAAGATTATTTTTCTAACAATGATTTGACTACGATGTTTCAGCATGCTTATAGGTATGGTCATTCAACCTGCACTGCAATGACACAAATGTCGGATAGCTGGCTAACATCAATTGATAATTCAATGCTACTGGGTACACTATTACTGGACTTTAGTGCGGCTTTTGATGTGATCGACCACGAAATTTTGATTTCCAAACTTATTAGTTATGGTTTCACTTCCTCCGCAATCAAGTGGTTTAAGAGCTATTTGTCGGAGAGGTCGCAAAGAGTTTATTTTAATGGTGCATTATCGTGTAGCAAGTCTTTGGATTGTGGTGTTCCTCAAGGAAGTTGCCTAGGACCTTTGCTATTTGCAATTTTTATAAATGATATGCCGTATATACTCAGTAAGGCTACATTGACTATGTTTGCTGACGATACTACTCTTTATTATGCAGCTCCTACATGTTTAGAGCTTAATCAGGTTCTGTCTTGTGAGATTAGCAAATTGTATAACTGGATCAAAACAAATAAACTTGTTCTAAATATTTCAAAAACTATGAGTATAATATTTGGTTCGAAATATAGATTATCTGATTATCCTAAACTTACTTTACATGTAAATGGTCAAAATATACAGCAAGTAAAAAAGGTAAAGCTTCTTGGACTTTGGCTTGATTCCACACTGTCATGGTCTGATCACATTAATACAGTTGTGGCTAAAATGGGTAGAGCTGTTGCAGTTGTGCGTAAATGTGCACAGTTTCTAAATTCACAGCTATTTAGTCGTGTTGTGTGTACGTTGGTTTTGTGTCATTTAGATTACTGTTCTGTTGTATGGTCTGCTGCATCAAGTAGTCATTTAAGAAAATTACAAGTGGCTCAAAACAAGGCTGCAAGACTGGTTCTTGGTTGTTCTTCGAGAACCAATGTTGCGGAGATGCATGAACGTCTTGCTTGGATGTTGGTCAAGCATAGACTATCTGCTAATATGTTAGTATACCTTCATAGAATTATTACCATTCGGACTCCTACATTTTTTTATGATAATATAATTTACTATTCAGATATGCATTTACATTACACAAGAGGGGCGAATAGTCGACAGATCTCTTTACCCCTACCTAAATCTGACTCTATGAAGAGGACAGTGTTTTATAGACTGACCGCAGTTATGGTGTCAAAGTCCATGCGTAAGCAACATATGTAAGACATGCATTCTATATTCAGGTAGAAGGCAGCGCCACACACACACATTCAGAGCCATGCTGTGTGTTCTTGTCAGAAGGCTGTAAATAGTTTCAGCAGCAGATGGCAAACCAGACCAGCAGAGGAACCGCAAGCGTGTGTGTATGTTTGTCCTTGTGTTTGTCATGGTTCTTCCTCTTTTCTACTAGGTGGTAAAAGTGATTTTGGCTCTTTTCCCCAAGATGACATTGAGTTGTAACTGTTATTGGTCTACACACTGTTTTTATATATCTGTCAGCATTATGTAATTCATTTGCAAGCAACAATAGATCCAAAATGCATGCTAAACTCAATGGCAGCTGAGGACTAAGATGATAACCAGAAGGTTACTGGTTTAATACCTGCTTGGAGCGAACAATGATCCACCGTCTTTGTGCCTTAAGCAGGGGCAGCTGTATTTATTGTTTAAAACTAAATATAGTTTTCTACTGCAGTGGTTCTCAAACAATTCGGATTGTGCTTAAAAGGATAGTCTAGCCAATAGTCTAACCAGTCTCACCATGTCACTCAAAACCTGTATATGACTCTTTCTTCTGTGGATCACAAGAAAAAAGCTATTTCAAGAAATGTCTCTTTGGTTTTGCGTTCATAAAATTGATGTCGATGGGGGGCTGTGTTGTTCGGACACCGATGTTCTTTAAATATCATCTTTTGTGTTCTACAGAAGAAGTCATACAGGTTTGGAATGACATGAGACAGTAGCGAGTGGTGAAAGAATTTTCATTTTTGATTAGAATGTCCCTTTAAATGAGACATTCCACGCACCACCTGCTCACTGCCATGGAAAATAACATATTAAAGTAAGATTCAAGTGTTCTACCTTGTAAAAAAAAATTATTGATCGAACTTGTCTTTAAATTTATTCATTTTATGAGTGATAGAGCAGTTTTGATGGAAAAAATATAATCTGAGTAGCCTTGCTCTGTCCTGTGTGCTTTTACTTTGTAACATTCGAGTTATAATTTTCCTATAAGTCATTTATGCATAAACTATTATTAAAATTACACGTATATCAAATTTGTATTATATATTTGTAAAACATTTGTTAAAACTTTACTATAAGCTTGTATTTGTTACATAACATTGTTAGTTCATGTTACATAATGCGTTAGCTATGTTAATAATACAACCTTATTGTAAAGATTTTACAAACATTTACATAAAAAACTAAATGCGTTTCAATTTAATATATCATTTTGCTGTCACTTACAACCAGGGGCGCTACACACACCACAGGTTGATACCAACTGTTTTGGTGTATAATATTAATTATTTGAACTTTAGCATAAATACATTTTGTATTGATTTGGATCTTCTCACAAACACAGAAAAGTTCCGCTGTACCTTCTGTCAAACGGAGGTGGAAGAGGACGAATCGGCCGTGCCAAAGAAAGATGCCCGCACTCTGGTGGCACGCTTCAACGAGCAGATAGAGCCCATCTACGTTTTGCTACGAGAGACTGAAGACATCAACTTGTCTCACGAACTCTTGGAGCCAGAGCCATCAGAAATCCCAGCATTGAAACAGAGGTCAGCTTCTCTCACTCAGTCAAAGTGGCCAGTTTGCAGTATGTGTTTGTGTTGGGGGACAGTGGTTGTGACCCGTTTATAACTTTAAGTGTACATTATCTTGGCTAAACTCCAATAACAAAATACATGCGATTTAGGTCATTAACTCTAATGTATCTCTGCTGCTGTCTATAGTCGAGAGCGGGCTGCCCTTTCCGCAGCGGGAGCAGGTGGACCTGGTCGGGATACATGGAAAACCAAGAGCTCATCGTATGACCTCTACAAGCAGAATGTGGTCATCAGCATGGAGGATCAGGAGCCTCAGCCTGGCCAGACAGCCCAGATAGCCCCCAAAGAGAGGCCTGTGTGGCTGACGGAAAGCACCGTGCAGGGGGCGTACAGTGACACAGATGCTCTGAAGCAATGTAAGTCAAATCAGCTACATTGTATTATTAATGATGGTAATTTCATGGCTGTATATTAACATAATTATGTCTTATTGTTATCCTTCACATTTATGCTCCGGTGCTGCATTTACAGTGAGAAGCCTAAGGGCTCTGATTGGTTTGAAGGGATGTGTGACCCACAAATGAAAATTGTCATACTTTATTCTGCCATCATCGCATTTACGCCTCTTCTAATCTGTATAATAGTCTTTCTGCTGTGGAACACAAAAGGTGATATGCAACTGAATGCACAAGGGGCCCTTCCGTGCTAGCTCCAAAAGGGCAAAAAATGAAATGAGTCAAATTTTTTAGACTTGCAGTCTTCTAAAGCCATACAGTTGCTTGCGTGAGAAAAAAATGTAAGCTGTTCATCTGCTATTTCTTGTCTTCTCCACGTTCAAAAAAACCAATGCAAGTGAAGGGCTTGAACGCCGTTGTTTGGTTTCCAACATTCTTCAAAATATCTTCTTTTATGTTCTGCAGCAGAAAGTCATACAGATCTCACAAGGGTGAGAAAATGGTGACAGAATTATCCTTTTTGGGTATCAACTATCCCTTTAACTCCTAAATATGCATCAACCATAACATTGAAGACATGAATCGCATTGATTTATGTATTCCATCAAATCATGATGAATTAATAATAAGTGCCTCAATATATTTTTAAAGCAGTTAGAATCAAATATTGAGGGACTTTGTTAACCGCCTTGCATATGTTGGCCTATTTTCATGTTTTACTAAGAATCGTATGAAGAGTCGTATGTTTTTCCTTTATTTTTTCCACAGCAGCTGGCGAGGACGAAATGGCATCCCAGGAGAACATAACTGGACGAGTAGCCCCGCTGGATGAGAACGAGGAGGTGATGCGGGCTCTCCTCATTCACGAGACTAAGAGCGGCACTGGATCTAGAGGCGCTGTCGTATCCAAACCAACCATTACTGCGGCTAATGCCAGCGACTCTGACAGTGATACCAGCGAATCAGACGAGGACTCTCCACCACAGGCTCCGGTACACAATGCCGCAGCCGCTTTTCGGCCAGGAAGACAAGCCGAGGAGGAGGATGAAGATGATGAGTTTGAGGAGGTCGGAGATGATCCTGTGGTTATGGTAGGTGGAAAGCCTTTCGCATACAGAGAAGTGAGCCAGAGACCCGAGCTGGTGGAACAGATGAGCGCTCAGGAGAAAGACGCGTACATTGAGATGGGTCAGACCCTCTTCCAGGACATGTACTTCTAAATTGATCATTTCTCAACCTGTTATGCTACACTGGCTCTATCTTTTTGTATTCTACTTATTTTCACAGGATATACTTTTAACAGGTCTCCTTTGCACACGTCATTTCAAACAGTGTTGTGTGGTGTGCCAAAGCCGTAAAATTTGTGTTAAACGTTTTTTAAACGTTAAACGTGTTATTCTCAATGTTTTCATTTACCGAATTTGCTGAATGCTCTCAAAACCACTACCACAAGTATCTTTGCTCACTGTTGCAAACAAGAGCATCACACACATTAGCACATGCCCACACATTTCTTTTCCTTGTAATAGTTTCTTGTTTGTACTTGATTTACCACATTCAGAGCAAATAACAGTGTTGCGCTCCAGTGACCTCTGGGACGGTTTCACTCAAACAAAAGAGGTACTAAGGCTCTTTTGACCAGATTAACATTTGAACTCCAGAAAAATCCTTTTCTCTTGTAATGTTGACCAAAATTTCTTCATCTGGGTCTTTCTCCACATCTTCTGAACAGTATTTAACAGGGCTTGATATTAAGTGCAGTTATGATTTGTTTGTTTAGGGTTTAATCGCTTTCTTTACAAAGCAGAGATGTGCACTTTCTTATCTGATCTCTGTATGAAATGTTATTGTCTTTAGTTTGTTTGTTCATAAGTGGAAAAAACTATGCTTTCAGTTTCATTTTGTTGGATGTTTTACAGCAATAAAAGCTGGGAGTGAATCGCCATATTCAGTGTTTTTTTACATCGTGATTGTTAGGTGTTGGATGAGGGTTGGGGGATACCGTTTGTACAGTATAAAAGTTATAAAGTCCCCATAAAAAATGAAAACCCAGCGTGTGTGTGTGCATGAAAGAGAGCCAAAAACTCAATTATCGCTTTCAAGTTTTTCAAAATAAAATCATCAAATCCAAGCAGATAAAACTGCTTGTCAAAAATGGATGCTTTCCACCAACAAGAATCCTATTATTTGCTTTTGAATGTATTTATTTTGGCCAGAACAAAAAATCGTAATGATCTCTATTATCCATCCAAAAATGTTTGAACAGATCTTTTATGTGTGGGAATGTAATTGAATTGGGAACACAGAGTATGCAGGGAAGAGCTTTGGTGCAGCTGTGGATGAGATGGTGCCGTGTTGACACGCAGCCAGGGAGAAAAGCGGCAGTGATGCTGTCACTTCACATTACAGAAGCAGCTCTGCGTGCAGCCCAGTACGGCTGTCTACAGGTCACCGCTCTGGGCATGTCGAAAGGTTTCTTCCCGTGGTGGAAAGAGCTTCTGTGAAACCAATGAAGTGAGAATTGATGGATTCACTGCATCATTACTACTTTTCGTTTCGAGCATTAAAAAATATAAAAATGTCATGTTTTGACAATAAATTGTCGAAAAAAAGCGCAAGCCTCATAAATCGCATATTATAGATCAGACGTTTTATTTAAATATCGTACAGTCAATTTTTGTTTGTTATACATAAGTTAAACTTACACTTGTAGGCCAGGTAAAATATTTTGTATTCTTCACATCTCAATTGGATCAGTTTGAAGTCTTTATTATTTATAAATATGTGCGTGATTTCATTATTCTAAAGTAATTACAGTTATCAAGTATCAGGCCGACTGGGATTCTGTCCCTGTTAACGTGAAGCACAGATTATGTTTTTTTAGGGATCGATGTACAGTTGGTTTAAAGACTATTGCGACCTTCACTTAAATTATTAGCCAACAAAACAATGACGTCTTTACAAAGCTTTTAAAGCCAACAAAAAAGATTTGTTTCTAGAGCAAGGTCTATATGCTTAGTCCTACCGTAGTCAATAAATTAATTATTTAAAACTCCTCTTTCAAAAAAACATATTTCATTTTTCCCTGTTAAAATAGCTTAAATCTCAATCTACAGCCTTGCGTTGTGTTTAATCTTGAATATGCAAACATTAAAACACAAACATTCAAAATATTAAAAGACATGAAGATTTGTGTTATAGTTTAAGGGGAAAAAATGCAGTTTGTTCAGTGTAACATAACATCAATGGGAAGTCCACATAAACATGTAACTGTGTGTGGATGAGAGCCACAAACTCTGTGATATTGAATATGCAAATGAGTCCCCGCCTCCACTCAGTCACACCAGTTTGGACCCTTTAATAAGCACAATCACCGCTCCTCACTTATTTTACTCTCTTTTATAACCTCTGTAAATGTAAATGAAAGCTATCTATTTCTGAGATGGAAAATTCAGGGAACTCTTGATTATTTCTCTGTTTATGAGGTCAAGCTGTCCTCTGCTTTGCCTCGGGTAATTTATGTCTTCCTACTACCTCGACTGCAGTTCATTTCATACACAAGACTCCAGCTCTGTGCAGCTGGTACAAAATAATCGCAGATTGAAAGTTTATCTATATGCGGGTCTGAACCAACAACCCTTTTGTCACAGGTCCATATCTCTTATTGCTTTGCAAATTAGTCCCCTTCTCATCACTTTTTTTCTTCTTATCTGTTTAATGAAGAGCACATGAGAGATGAATTTACGGAAGTTATTTTTGGACGCAATGGCCTTCTCTATTCAATTAGGAAAGCGCACACACTGTCATCTGTCAGTCATTTAAAAGCCATTAGCCGCCTCCTGTGGCTGCTGCTGCTGCTGTGTCCAATCTGAACATGTTGCTCTTTAACTCACGGCTACTGTGTCATTAGTTACGGTGCATTGTTTACCTCTCTGTCTGTTTATTTCCAAACACACTAATTAATGTTTTTTACATTGAAAGCTGTGGGTGAGCTGGAAATAGGCGTTCAGGGTAACCGCCAGATAATTACATCACTCAACACAAACACATTTTAGATGTTTATGTCCACCTTTATTTGTAAGTACAATGCAATTCAGGACATAAATGTGACCCTGCACTCAAAAAAAAGAACTGTCGCTGCTGATAGTTTTGCTTAACCCATCCTTGTTCACAGTACATAAAGAATGCAAGTAACTGAATTAACACAAGTTAACTATGTTATTAATACTTAAAACTTAGATCTGCAACTTAACATTGTTGAGTAGAACGCAAAACCCTATAATATTGGACCTATTGTTGAGTTTCCTTAATATAAACAAGTGAATTCAACTTGGCTGGTTGGGGGAGATTTTCAATTCCCACCATGCTTTGCGTAAGACTGCCTTTAGGCAGTACATTTCTAAATTTAGTGTTCTTTAGTGTTCAGTAAAGAAAAAAGACTTGTTTGTGTTTAATGTTCATCTTTCCTTGAGGTTTAAAAGAGTTTGTTGTGTTTTTTAGTTTTAGGGTTGCCATTGTTTGAAGTGTTGTACATATACTTGGCTGTGAGAGGTTTATATGCGCCCATGATGTGTATTGCATCATTCAATGAGCTTTAACTGTGCTTATGCCTGTACTGAGATGCCTCTCATCTGATTTGCTCATTGTGTTTTGACTTAAGTCTGTATATAATTTATGTATGACAACAAAAGTACCATTGAGAAGGATTTAATTAACTGGTACAATCGTAATGGTTTGGATATACTCAAAAAAAGTTTTATTTATATATACATTTATTTTGTTCATACAACTTAAGTGTTATTTGTTCAATTTACTTAATATTGTTGCGTGGAACCACTTGAAGCAGCTTTTTCAAGTAAATTTAACAAATCCATTTTTTGAGTGTGTTTGCACTTCCAAAAGTACACTTTTGCAATTAAAGAGTCACTCAATGGTACATATTGGTACCAGATGTATACATATTTGTACCTACATTTCCAGATTTTTTTAAAGGTTATATCACAGTGCCAGCTTTCGTAATTTTTTTGAGTGTGTGCCTGTTAAAACCGAAATGTAATTATGACATAAGGAGCATCAAAGATTGATTTCACAGAACACAAAATAATGTATTTTTGAGAATAGTGGTAACCCAACAACACACTGACTTCTATTGTAAGGATGGACACAAGAAAAGCAACTCAGTCAGTACCGCCTTTGTTCTGTTACCAACGCTCTTAAAAATATCTTTGTAGAAAAGTTCATTAAAAGGAAGGAAGGAGGCGGGAACCGGAAGACATTTTAAACATTTAATAAAGTAATATAACATTCAGAGTAATGGCAGTCCTGCATCTGGTTAATATCTACAATCTTTTATCAATCTTGGTTGTGGTGTTTTCTTTTTCTTATTTTCTTCCTTCTATATATATGCATTCATAACATTTCTAACTATCACTTTATGTTAAACACTGTTCTCTTGCTGGTATTTAAACTCTGGATTTCCTTCAGGAGATGCAAATGTAGTGTTACATTGTACAACAAACATTACCGGGCACCTTTTAGCAAACACAGCAGCTGCTAATAATGGCATTAAACTACATAAACACTATTTATGCAGCCAATGTGTCAGGATGCTCGATGTACCTATCTGTTTTCTAAACTCCATTATCACATATACATTTTGAAATGTTGCATTGTTCTCTCTGTGGTTAGACAGTATGCTGAGATTTCTTTTCATGAATGTTTAAAAGGATTCTTTTTTAAGAAAGCAATCTGGCGTGTACTTTCATTTATGTGGGTTCTCATTTGCACACATTCAACACAAGTGTGTGTTTAAGATTTAAGGGGTCTCATAGTTCTCTGTTCTGTGTGTTTGGAACTGTGGGTGTGTTAATGCTCTATCCCGGGAGTCCCAGGACTTTTAGAGTGTGTCACAACAACATGTCAGTGTGTCCCTGGTGAGGTGTGTGCCGTTACTTACACAGCCTGAGGGAAGAAGTTTCTTCAGTATCATTCTGCGTATTGTACACTCAGTGACTGTCCTTTTCGAAATGAGATTCTTCTCACAATGACTAGTGCTGGTTTTATGAGCAGTGGCCACAAAAATTATTCGGACAAACAAGCTCCATTTAATAATGTATTCATCTCATTGTATTACAGTATATAGCACAACATTAAAGTAAGTATTTAAAGTGTTACTTTTTCATGTTTAAAGAAACTTGCTTAAAGGGATAGTTCACAAATCAAAACTTCTGTCATCATTTATTTATCCTCATGTTCATACAACAGTACTAGTATGTGCGTATTAAGCTTCTCCATGTCTGACCTAAGGGTTATTTAAGAAACCATGTTAAGCAACAGTAAACCTTGATTGTTTATATCAATATATGGGATATGTTAGATTTATTTAATGAACCATATATTAGTCATGCAAATTATATTCAGAACTTAAGTTTACAAACAGAACCACACTTATTCAATTTCTATAGACGGTTTCAGTGGCAACAACATTTACAAATGTTATGTGGCCCAAACTTAACTTCTGGTAGACCTCCTCAAAGAATCAATAACGTTGAGTAGATTTAATTTAAGTTAATTCAATGAATATACAATCAAATAATAATAATATTAATAATAACTAAATATGAAACAGCTTGTTATATTTTAACCAAAATTAACTTCAGGCCAGGCGCTACATCTGATGAAACTGTCTATAGTGTTTTTACTACAAGGCTCAAATATCTCCTTTAAGGTATTTGTGTATTCGATGTGGACTCTCAAACAGTGTATTAATAATACTTATAATTTTGTGTTATTGTTAGTATAAGTTCTACCTTATTTCTGGAATAACCCTGACTTCAACTTGCCAATGGTGAGGTCATTTTGTTGCCACAGCATGATCCCTTGGGAACTGTTTTGTGTTCTGAGAGACTTGTTACTGCAGTTTTTGCTGGCTTGTAATGAGCAAAACACCCTCTGGACAGGAAACTGTCGTATTATTAGGCTTGTTACTCACAACACGAAGCAGAATGTGAGTAAAGCACCCTATTTTATCAATGAAAAATAATATATTCAGAATGAAATACTTGTGTACGACACAGTATACACTATATACTTACTTTTATTAAAAGATAGAATATGAAACACTGTCGAATATGAAATATAAGCAGTATAATGTTTGGCTTTGAGTGGCTTAATAAAGCTTCTTAAGTTATGCAACAATGACAATTTTCTCCTGTTAATATTTTGAATTCTTCCAAGTTAATGTAACGTAAAGCTGTCTGGTTATGTGCTACCTTTAGTTATGTTTTACTAATAATTAGCCTATGTATGATCGTTGTGCATTTACTGTAAATCATTACAGAGTAAGTTTCATTTTTTTGTCAAATTTGTCACATGGCATCCTGTCATAAGTGAGCTTATCTGATATCCAGACTGAAAACACGAGATGCAGGCGGCATTTTATCTGAAGTAGTCCTGAAATCTATCTGAATTGCTTCCAATTTTCCACACTGTAAATATTACAGTCTCAGAAACACAAATTGGGCTTCTGTCCCATCTATTTCAGCCACCAAAAAGACAAACGTGTTATCAATGCATGAAAGGTCACATTTCATATTTTCTCTGTTTGGATCTAATCTAGCTGCCCTCATTAAGGACTAATTGATGTCAGTGTGCAATTACGTGAGTCAGTGGAAACGGTGCTCATGTCGAGAGGAAGCACTAGACTCATGCTTTTGATGTCAAAGCCGATCTCTCGACTGAGCGTCTGTGAAAGCAGCAGCTGCCCGCAGCTCAGAGATACTAATTGTTTTGATACCTCCTGTCAACTCATACTTGCTGTGTCTGAAAGATAGAAAGACTAAAAGAAGACATGTTAGGGAAATGTAGAAGATCAGTGCTGTGGTGGCGTGTCCACCCTGATCATTCGTCATCAATTATCATTTGTAATTTATTTATTAATGCTGCAATTTCCATTAAACATTGCTAATTCGTTTAATGTAAGATCGTAAAATATATTCATGAGGTCACCATTGGAAGAAGAAAGAAAAACAACTGAAATGATAAGAATGAGAAATGCTGAAAAAGTAATCAGCTGATCACGACCTCCATAGGCTAATACTTAAAAGTGAATACTGGAATTGCTTTCATTTATTTAGACATTAGTAAATATATTTTTCATGGTTTCCCACAAGTCCTAATTTGCGACTGAATGCTTAAGATGTGCCCTAGTTTGATTGAAGTATCACTTAATTATGACTCAATGTTCATTTATCTATTATCTTAGAATATTTGTAGCCAGAATTTTGACTGTGGTGGAAAGCCACAAAAATTCAATATCAATATATTAAAAATAAAAATTCTGTCATCATTTATTTATCCTTGCTCGAAACATGTATGACTCTTTCTTCAGGGGGAGAAAAGAATGATATTTTAAGAAATGTGATTTTGTATTCATTTAAGAAAGTGATTGGGTTCCAGATTAGGGCTATCTACACTGTAATAAAGCTGTATTTTTAACAGATTTTTCATGAATACTGTAAAAAAACTGTTTGTTTTTCAAAAAATGTCAATGAAAGAAATGTCGAAAAGGCTACTAATTTACCTGAAAAAATAAATAAAAATAAATGACTGAATGGTAACTGCACTTTTTGTCCAAAAATCTTAAAGGAACTATTTGAGCCTAGTAATAAAAGACACAAGACGGTTTCATTGGATACACGCGTCAGGCCCGAAGTATTTATGTTTTAAATAAATTTCATACACACGATATAGTTGACACTTGTAACACTTTTTAAAAGTCCACAGCGAACACACACAAAAATGTTAAAGGAACTATTGTAGCATTGTAATAAAAAACACTATAGACTGTTTCATCTGATGCACGCACCTTGCCCGAAGTATTTATTTTTTATTAAATACATTTCCTATACATGAAATGTACATGAGGATTCGAAACACTTTATATTTCGGATGATTCTTCTTTCTTACCCCCGTTTCAAGTTCTGGCATCCCAACAAGGTGTTGAGTTGTGTGTTTGAGACATCCAAAATATGTACTGTAGGATGTTCTCCATTAACAGGATCGGGGCCGATCTAACCTGTCTGGCCACACTTTTGGTCTTTATCACTTTCCACAATCATTAAGTCAATAAATGAATTCAATTGATCAAGCAATTGAATCTGTCACCCGCTGATCAATACAGTAATCAGTCAGGCTTTCACACATCAGGATAAAGGGATCAGTAAATAAGAAACCTCATTACAGTCTGACAAAAGTAATGAAAGAAGTTGATCTGTAGTGGTATATGTGAAACTATCCGACATGGAGTTAGATATAAAACATGCACATGTAGACATGCACTGCTGGTGGTATGGGCTTATGTGACCCCGCCCCTGATTTATGGTCATGCAATTGAAGGTGGCGCTGTGATTAATGTGATTTATATGTTTCACAAGCCACGCCTTTTCCAGTTAGGGGTTAGCCATGCGGAAAGGCTGCGCTGGATTATTGTCTGTTTAACCGTGACCTCTAAAATGTAAACGGTAATGCAGGAACCAGGATTACGGTAAAACCACGACTAATTCAAAACTGCAAATAACTTGATCATACAAGCAGAGGAAAGTAGGTCTGATTGCAATCTCTTACATCTGAAATTGAAAATAAAATAGATTGGAATCACTATTCTGCAGTCAGATCAGGCCATGCAATGACTGCAATAGCTATTTCAACTGTTGTATGTGTTTTAAATTTAAAAGATCAAAAAAAAAAATTTTTTTGCATTCTCTAAATCCTATTTATAAATAAAGAGAAAATAAATAAATATCAAAAATTGATGGATAACAAGCAGATTAGCTGTTAGCAGATGCTAAGCAACATGCGGCTTCTCTTTTCACACCTAACAAGAAGATCCGTTCGGTTTGATTTAATGTGTGACAGCGCAATGAGATTATCATGTTTTATATATGCTAAAATCCCGTAAAAGCGCATCCGCTCAGAGGGGAAGAAAAAGATAAACGTCACTTATGTGTAATGGATTCTTTAGTATTCTACTAAGACGCCTGAAGGGATAAAAATGACAAGAGCAATGGAAGTGCTGCAGTGTGGCAGTGAGTTTTGGTATGTCGAGAATCCAAACGAAATAAAAAACATGGAAAATGAAATAAAGTATTATTCTGACTGGAAGATTTGCTATTGTTGATTTTCTTCACCATTCTTCTGTCTTGCATCTGGTTTTGTTTTACTAGAATTAACTCAAAGATCTGATTCTGACATGATCCTCTTTCAACTGAATGCTATATGGAAACCGTTGCATTTTTGTAAGTAGATTGTATATATTTCATATTATATAAGTATTTTTGGACTTCAATGTAAAAATAATGCAAAAACAAATAAAGACCAATAATGTTCGTTGATAAACTGAGTAAAATAACCACTGGTAATGTGATTGTCAAATAAAAGGTACCAAGAATTCAAACAAAAATCTATACACAATACAGATGTTTGATAAAGGGCATCAGGTTTGTTGCAGACTAAACCTCAAAAAATAGTTTTTTCCTCCGTGTGTCTGAACTTCACACATTGTAATGCACACGGTTCCTTTCTTGATAGAGAGAGAAAAAACTAAATCGAAAGCAGGTTGGGGATTCTGCGTGATCTGGTGTAGCTTCGTTCCACTGTCATGTTGATTTTTCTCCAGTAATTGTATTCAGAAATCAAATGTACCAAAGGATTTATAATTAACTGATGTCCTCATTTTCCTTCAACTCTGTGTAATATTCTCATAACATCTCCCTTGATGGGACAAAAGCCATTTCTAATTATCATTATCATGTTCCTGATGATAATGTTAATAATGACATGGATGAATATAATAATGTTGTGCTGGGTGATGATATAAGTGTTATGATAATATTCGTCACATGGAAGTACAGATGCTTGAAAATAGTACCTTTTAAAGCTTTGTAACTGATGTGCTTGTCTCTTCTTGTTGCCTTTATTGAACATCCTATGCCATAATGCAGGGTGCTAAACAATTTATATCTGTGATGAATTCATCCAAAGTAATAACTAATAATAAGCTGGAAGTAACAAACTAGTAATAAGCGATAAATGATTACCATATTCTCCACTCTTTATCATAGCCATCTGAGAAACCAGAAGATTTTTTTTGATGTTTAGATTTTTACAAAAATTATGATAGTGGTTTAGGGAAAAAATATATATGTGTAACAAGGTTCAGGCTTGAGGAAGAAAGGAGGCGGAGTCGGCGTCGCTGGGAAAGCGTAAGAATCTTTTTATTTACTACAATACTTCCGGGTTGTAGACCCGCTCACTCAATAACACAATCTCTTTGGTTGTGACGAATCTTTCCTTTTGCTCGGACACTCCTAGACACCTTGTCTCTCTCGGTCCGTCGATGTGAGCTTTCCCAGCCTGGTTTCTCTCTCCCCTGTCTTCTCCTTTGTCGTCCCTTAAATGCGTCTCCTCGCCAATTACTAGAACAAGAAGCAGGTGATTTCACTCTAGCGTTGATCTGCTTACTCACCGTCATACTCCCGACACGCCCCTCTGCCGCAGACCGCGCTAGACCACGCCCCCCTTTCCACAATATGTATCGGGTCCTATTTGATCACAAAATGTAGTGATATCATATGGTGAAAAAACAGGAGTTAGAGTAAATAGTGTTTTGAAAGGTTCAGTCACCATTTGGAAAATAAAATCTGTGTGCTCTTTCAGCCTTTCCCCAAAAATGTGGCATCAAAGACCAGGATGTTTTCTAGACAGTAGGACTTAAATGGATTGAATAAATTGTGCTTGACCTGGAGATCTCAGTCTCATGCCCCCCACAAAGGACAAAAAAGAATTGCTGGTTCTCCGGAGGATATTTACATTTGGTCATTTACCAGATGCTTTTATCCAAAGCGACTCACAAATGATGTAAACAATGGAAGCAATTGGAACAACATAAGGACTACAAAAAGACTAAGCGGAGTAAAACTGGTCTCTTATTACCTACCACAGCATACAAAGCTAAGTTTTGTTTTTTAAGGATAACAAGAGTAGAAAAGAGATAGAAGTCAGATCTAGATATGTTTACAGCCGATTCTTAAACATGGCAACAGAATCTGCGGATCTTGTAGCTGGCAGATCATTCCACATATGTAGAACAGATCCAGAGAAGGTACGTGAGAGTGATTTTCTTCTCTTTTTAGGATGGCACTATAAGACGTCAGTTTCTGGTCATTCTGGAAGGTGTGTTGCCTTGTTGAATGGAGAGGTTGTGATGAATCTTCGAGTTGGCCGGGATAACAAGCAGTTCTGTTTTTGCAAGGGTCAGCTGCAGGTGGTGGTCCTTCATCCAGACCAAAATGTCACTCAGGCATGCTGAAATGCTTGCAGAAGCAGTCCGATCGTCAGGCTGAAGTGACAGGTGGACATGTGTATCATACACATGGCAGTATTTGAAAAAGCCATGTTTCTGAATGACAGAACCTAGGGATGTCATGTGTACAGAAAAGAGAAACGGTCCAAGCACTGAGCCCTGAGCCCCCCTTAATTAAGATGTTTGACCTCACCTCTCCAGGATACTCTAAATGACCTACCTGAGAGGTAAGACTTGAACCATTGTAGCACCATTCCAGAGACATCCATAGCCTGGAGGGTCTACAGGAGGATGTGGTGGTTAACGGTGTCGAAGGCGGCAGATAGATCCAGTAGGATGAGTACATGAGTTAGAGGCTACTCTTGGCAGTCTCAGGGCTTCAATGACCGAGAGCAGTGCAGTCTCAGTGGAATGACCGCTCTTGAAACCAAACTGGTCGCGGTCCAACATCATTTAAGATATCACACAAAACTAAATAAAAAATGACTCCAAACCGTATTTATTTCTCATTCCTGGATGTATGTGATTATCTTTCTTCTAAATAACACAATTAGTATAACGTTATAATATCATAACTAGTTATTAATATCCTGGTTCTTTTTTAGCTTTGTAATGCCACTGAATGGGGAACAAGTTGAAGCCTCAAAAAATGCATCACAACGCATCCATCATAAATGTAATCCATGTGTAAGAAAAACTATTCATATTTTGAGCTTACTTATAGTTACATTGTATATTTATGTAAACAGATGAAACGTGCATCAAATGGCTTTCTGTTTACATGAATATGATTATTTTAATATCCTTTTAATTAAACATGCATTTTTTTTATATAGATATAGTTTGCTACTTTTTGAAATGTTTATACAACTAATCTGCATGTTAACAAATCTAACCTTTTATTAAGTGATACCAATAACACATACCATTTCACATACTATTTGTTAAAACAAACAAATAACACAACAAAATGGTCCTATAGGGCATTAATTCTGTACCATAAAGATGTACGCTGTT
Source organism: Triplophysa dalaica (assembly GCF_015846415.1). NCBI lineage: Eukaryota > Metazoa > Chordata > Actinopteri > Cypriniformes > Nemacheilidae > Triplophysa > Triplophysa dalaica. The sequence goes on along the minus strand of NC_079549.1, from coordinate 14,174,855 downwards.
CCTTGTAATTGTTCCTTTTGACTCCTTCCCAGGGGAGTTACCTTTTGTGGAGCTGTTTTATAACAAGTTAAATGGAAATGCATTACAAAGGCAGTAAGGAAACCCAGCAGCAGTGCAGGTGCTGAGGTGCCCACAGAGAGTTGAACCCAGCCTAGTCATTAAACAACGCTAAAAGACCTGGAAGGTCTTGTGGGAGACAGCTCACCTTTCTGCCCCGCTGCTCATTCTAAACTGCCTTCCGTTGATTGTCAATTGTCTTCGGCAGTTTGGATTATCTCATCTCGCTTGCTGTGTCTGTTTGCTTGCGGCTGCCCAGACTGATGTAAACAAACCTACGGTATGTAGTTTATGCTGTGTTTAGCAGTCGCACGAAAATAATTCTCTAAGAATGACTTCCTCCCCCTGATTCTCAGACTAAGATTTGTCATTCTTTACTGAGCCTGCACAGATTCTCTCCACTGTGAATCCAGCACCTGATGTTAAAGGCAGAAAGTGTTTCATTACACTCCTGGATCGATGCCCAGTTTAAAAGCGCAATCTATAATAAGTCTCATTTGCATAGCAAAAAAAGAATACCAATAACTTGAATAGCAATGAGTTTACATGTGTATGCTTCGGCCTCAGAAATCACCTGGTTAAACGTGGGGGATGGGGGTGGTTAGTGAATAATGCATGGGATTGAAATCCTGTGTGCAAAAGTGGAGCAACTGTTGAATAAACTCGCCCTGGGTGTTTATTTAGAAGAGTTAATTCAAGCTTGCCCATTTGTTGGGAGATTTGTTTACATTCTGTCTTTCAAATCAACCAGTGCCACGTGATCCTCATCATGTTCTGCATAATAGAGATGTAAATTGTGTAAATCAAAGCCTGTGTAATGACTTTATAAGGCTGTGAATCATAGGCACGAAATGACAGTAATTCAAAAAGCAACGGTCTTGGAATAGCTCCTCTAAAATAATCTGTTTCCTCCCACTTAGCCCTCTAGCTTTCAGGATCACAAATCGCGATTTTCCTGTGAAAACAGAATCTTACCATATGGAAAACATGCTCGCTCTGCCAAACCTGGTCATTCTGTCTAATGCATTAATGTAAACATGAGAGGATGTGTCTTATCCGTATGTTATTATTTTGCTGTTTGTTCTGTGATATTTATCATTCATTACCTCGAACTGAATATTTTCTTTACCGTCTATTCTCATGTGTGTTTTCTGCAGTGAAACGGAACACATTCCATCGCCATGCTAATTGAAAAGGGGCAGGCGCTCATTACCCTCTCCTCTCTACCAGTCAGGCGGGCTGATAACGGCAGGCATGCGTTTACCCGCCCATTTATATGCAAATCAACCAAATCCCTTAGGGGACGAGTCTGTCCCTTCTCTCAATGCCTCTACTGCCATTGTTAATCCATTACTGCTGCGACCTATGTAAATTCTAAGTCGATTACAAGTGCCCATTACCTGTCTATAAGCTGGGTCTGCTGAAAGACTTCTCTTTTGCTGGATATGTGGAAACTTCATCAGTTGGCGAAAAATGAAGATAAAGGCTCAAGGCTGCTGATGTTAATAGAACTGGGGTCAAAATGCAGGAAGGAAGATTGACGAAGTATATTGTTGTCTGTGGACCATAGACAATTTGGTCTAATTAGTGTGAGGTTTGTGATTCTGATGTGGAAAGCAGAGGTGGGTAGATGGGCCATGTTAGTCGGGTAATTATCTCTTTCAAGCGGTAGCATTCACATTGGGATTCATTTGTCATCTGTTTGTAAAGGCTCTTTTAAATCAAAATTGGACTTGTGTGGAGATGTCTGATGGCATTGAGCCAATTTTTGTGCTAGTGTACTTCTAAAAGTTGATATCATTGAATTTAAAACAACTAGAAAGGAGCATTAGTTAGGGCATACATGTTAAATGTTCAATAAGATGCTTTCTATAGAATAAGAATCTGGATTAACTTCAGTAGTATTAGAACGTAGCGAATCATTGTGCAGTGGTGTGACCTAAACTAAAGCATATAGCAGTTCAGGTTGGAACCCATGGAACCCTTGGAAACCATTATTTTGGTTTGGGGTCCATACAACTACCCATTTAAACTTATTTGTTTTTATGGGCTTTGGTGTACTGACTTTACACACATTTGAAGCAAATCTAAACTTGCCATGTCATGTTCAGTCGCAAGTCATGTAAAACCAAACCCACTTCATGTCATCGAACCCACCACAGCCGATCCTAAGCTTTATTATAGCAACACACACTAACAAACACACTCCTGGATGACAGTGCTGGTATGATTTTTAGGCAGGTATTTTGAGCCACTGCTATGTTCTGTGCGTGTAAGTGTCTGCGGTGAGTCACGCATGTGACAATCGTATAGTGACACCAATTCTGTTGTGACAGGGAGAGGAAATCCACCCCCATCACCCCACTGAGATTGTCACAGTGACAGCAGAAACAAGGAGCCCTGACATTGCCATCATTTTTATCTGCTCTACAGTATATTGCAGAATATAGATTCTGGGATGCTGAGGTGCTCAAAAACTAACAATGATTTTCTCAGGACTAACTTTCTTCCATTGACTTTATCTACCTGGTGTCAAAGTTATTTGTAGTGAATGTATGAATCAGTTCCTTCACATTAACTATGACAACCAGAAAGAGTCCAAATACTTTTTCATCTCATTAAACAGTTAACGGTACCTTTCATTTTTCACAATTTTAGAGTTTGATGTTAGTATGTTGTAAAGCTAAATAAAATCCCGATAAGAGGTGTTTGAAATAGCTGTCAGGTAAGGAGAGTACCTTTACCTGCCATGTGAAACCTTCAAATGCCTCCATTATATATATCTCCTTTGCTCTTAGGCTTAGTGGCTTAACAATAATGCGGTTTCCTCTTTTATTGTGCAGAAAGCCACATATCACCTATTACGGATGCAATTGTTCTCAAAGGTGATTGTAAACTGCCCCTCTTTCATTTCTAATCGCCGAGTGTGAAAGACCCCTGTCAAAAAGGTGAACTTTCAGCATCAACTGTTAATAATTGTTCCATCTCCTAACATTCTCAAGATGTTTTGCATTGTTAAGAGGGCAGATGCCAGGCATCAGCACCTCTATGGGTATTTTGCAACACTCTGTCTCATTTTTATGCAAATGTTTTCCACAGTCATGCTTTTCTCTAGGCTATTTCCGCCTTGCTGTGCACATGTTCACGCTTATATGCTGTGCGTTGAGAGTTTATACCTTAGGCATCTTCACAGGGTCCTGTAAATGAGAAGAGAGGACAGGCTAATAGCATTATGTACGAATGGTCACATAAAGCTGAAGGTAGGACTGGAGCACTTGACAGCCTTAGTTTTGAATTCAATTTATCTGAAGAAGTGCATTAGGCTCGGTGAAGATGAAGGTGGTGAGGAGCGAGGTCCTTTCGCAAGGCTGTTGCCGCCACCGTTGTCGCTAATTCAATCTTTCGGTGTTCACACTCATTTCGATGAAAGCGGACGGATTGAATGGCTGCATCCTTTTCTCGTTGTGTTTCATGTTTTTTGGCTTTCATGCTGAAAAAAACAAGCCGTGAATAACAGGCTGGATACAAAGACAGCTGCAACCAGTATCATGAGATCTTTACATATCGTGTTATTTGGCTGTTGATTGCTTTTTTCTTTCTTTTATCCACTGATTATGAGTGACTGCTTTTTTCACCAAGAAAGTTTAAGAAGAGACCTGACACATCAGGCAGAAAAGACCACAAATAAAGCCTGATACAGAAACAGTGCAGGTGTGTAGGCGGGGAAATCGATAGTGCAGATAAAAAAAGTAGCTGGAGGAGCTTCTGATCAGAGGTCAGGTGAAGGTACATGTACGGTTGGAAGCACAAAAATGTATTTGTGTTCGGAGAGATACGTAAATATGTTGACTCAGTTAATTCAGTTTCTTTTAAAAGATGTGAATTTTTTTTTGTTCAAATGAAGAGAGATGACGAGCAATATAAAATATTAATATATTCAAACCTCATAACATAAAATGCGGTCAAATAAGCCACAACATGTTCAATTAAATAAAAAATTCCATTCAAGTCATATGTTTGCCCTAATTGAAGAACAACAGCTTCATTTTGAGTGACTGGCCTTTGAGAAAGTCTTCATTGTAGTGACAGGGCTGACGGTTATTGTGGGTGCTGAGCAGAAAAGGACAGTTACACAATGGATGCTGTCAGGAACCTGACAATTATATTTTAATAATTATATTCCTCACGCTAAACAGCAAGTTAATTTATGACCCAGAAGGCACATGTGAATGTGCTCGTGGGACTCATTTATTTTAATTCCCGTGGATGAGAAACAGAGCAGTGTGTCATTCTATTCTGTGGTTACTGCATGAAATATGCAAAACATGAATTATTGCATATTAAATTATTGACGTTATGAAGGTCTTTGTGAGAGTTTGTTACTAAGTGAAAGGGCCAAATGTACTTCAGGCTATACTTTTACTGTACACTCATAAACTGTGAGAAGGGGTTGCCTTAGGCTGTTCTGCCTCAAGCCCTACTGGGGACGACAATTAAGAACACTTTTTTAAACTGAGTTGACAAGCCTCCAGTGTTTTATGGGTGTTTAATTTAAGACTTGCTGACAGTTCTGAACATTCTGTGTGAAAGCACCCCTGGTTTTGTCCCCATCTGAGCAAGTGTGAATATGACTTCCTTTGGCAGGTGTGTTAGTGTTGTCTCTCGGGGTTTAAACCTGGTCAAGATGCACGTAAATGCCAAAATAAACAGACTTAAGGTAAAGTAGAACATGTATATGGTCTGAGTTAGAAAACTGTATTATGAAACTGTTGTTTAGAAGATACAAACCAAGCTCTTTAAGATAGAAAAAGCAGTTCACTGTACTCAAAGGAAAAAGGCAGGATATAAAACACACCATAGACATCATGGATCACATTTCTGAAATATCTCCAGCTAACTGTGGAAAAACCACAATATTTGTTTAACTTGTTTTATGTCAGTTTGTTCAAGAATTGTGTCCTGGTTAACTGTAATACAGGACAAATTAGAAAAACATGGGTTGATACCTTTTATAAAAAATGTTGACACTAAAACATGTTCCATCCAGACAACCAACAATTTTGGACATTTTGTCCTGACAAACATGTTCAGTACATGTCACTAAAAATAAATCTTTAAAAGGACCTTTCCAGATCATCACAAGCACTATTGATCTGGAGTAGCTTATGTTAAAGACAGTTGAATCAAGTAAAAAACGTGCAAATGTGACATGAATTTCAGTTGATCTAATGGGTTTTCAACACAGTGTGGTTTTCTTTACTTTGCTTGTCATTTAATATAACTGTTTTATCCTGAGAAGTATACGGTACAATAATTGTATGGACAGCTTCTCCCTAGAGACACCTGGCATGAAGTGCCTTCTTCACGGACATGGTCATGACAGCACACAAGTGGGTTCTTGGTTAACCGTGTGTCACATCTACCTGGGATCAAATCTAAAGTAGCACATTTATACAAACAGACATCAACCGCAAACATGAACCCTTTTCTTCATTTATGAGGATGGACTATTCACATTCTAAATTATCCACCACCTGCATTGACAATGGTCCTCGACATCATTTTGCATCATTCTTTTAGTCAATCAGAACACCCTAACTGCATTGTACTTTGGGACACCTGACGTGCTCATGATCTCTAATCCGTGTCTGCAGGTTCGAGCGGGAAGATTAGCGCAGTGGACCCGTCGTGCAGCACACATCCCGTGCCGTTGTCTTGGCAGCTGGGATATCTTCGATGTTGTTTACCCTGAGGGAGCGATGAAGAGGATTATTTGTTTTTTTTTCTAAATTCCAAATCCTTTCAACAAAGGGATTTCTTGTGTAGTACATCCACCAAGCAGCAGAGGGAGAAGGCCCCTACTGAGTTCCTTTAGCGAGCAATCCTCAATCGTGATAGGCCACATCATAATACAACTAAGTTAAGCAAGTCTTAATGTTTGTGAGGGGGGGATGTTTGGTCAATGACACATTGCATTTGGAGAAAAGCTTTGAGTGATGTTATGCTTAATCCCAACATAGATAAAGCTTTCCGGATTCTCATTCCTTTATTTGTAGATGTGAAGAATCCACACAAGCATGTAAACTAGAACAGTTGAATTTTTACGTCTCACATTTAAGGAGTGCAATTAAAATAATTTAGTCAATAATCTTAATGCTAAAGATGGCATGGCCACTGTTGGTATTGATTATTTCTTCAATAAGTTTCAGAAAATCTTTTATGAGGTATGGTGCCATGAAGATGAGAGAATGTATCTCGGCTTTCATGATGAAAAGTATATTTAATGAAAAGAAAAAGCAATTATGTGTGGCAGCCTACTGAGCTTATAGCTGTTAGGTGGGGGTGCTTGATCCTGTAATTCCACAACATTCAAAGCAATAGACGATTGGAAATGTCAAGATAAAAATACTAGAAAGCTTAAGGGTTGTACCCTATAATCATGATAATTGCAAACTATTTGCCTCGTTGTAAGTCTCGTTGTTCCCTGTTGAGATAAAGTGAGATGAGTGAACGAGCCTGCAGTGCTGTACATTTAAAGGTATAATAACAATTAATATAAAATTAAAATAAACAAAAAAGTGTTTTCTTATTGCAATATACAATCTATATTTATTGTTATACACGTAAAAAATAATACAAATAAAGCACAATTTGATTACAGAATAAAGTATATTGCTATATCTTCTCAAGTATTGGTCATTATAAAAACCATAAGATTTACAAATATATTTTGCAGAAACAGCATCAGAATCGAAATCTCTAGAGATGATATCAACATCACGAGCAGCTTTCAGGAGAAAAGGCTCAATGGTATAAAGCGTGCCGAGGGGAAAGATGATGTAAGCGTTTATGTAATGCATCTGCGAGATGCACAACATAGCGCCCCCTGGAGGCCACTGTTGTCTCACAATTTGTTTAATTAAACATTAGATAGATTGTGCGTGCCCTTAACCAGTGAACGATAATTCAACCACTTCTCCGTTTCTGGCAATGTGACAACGTTAAATTGTATAGAAGTGCATTGTAGTTTTTATTTGGTATGTAACACCTGACAATTTGTTTAATTTATAAAGACAAGCAGCACATGCAACCATCATATAAAACTCTTAGGGCTTTATCAACCGTATAAAAAAGGCTCGGTATTTTCCTCCACGCCTCAAACATCGTTTGAAACGTACATATAAAAATCGAGTTCTGCAACAGGTCTGCAGGACGGTTAATTTGGTGCCAAGATAGCTGCCAACCTTATGTTATTATGTTCATATATGAGGACGTGGTCATTTTGCTGTTGAAAGTTTTTTGTTACTGTGTATCTGGTAAAAATAACCAATTTTCATTTTTAGGTAAATAGCCTGTGATGTGCTTGATTCTTTTGCATGACAAATAATTGTACAGATAAATATAGATTAAAAAATATAAAAAGTACGAAGTGTAAGAGTAATCTTGAGATATTGAAATCACTATTTCATTGTTTGTGATTTCTGAAGCACATGGTCCAATCATTGCCGCGGGAGGACGGGCATAACAGCAGGACCGTAGCATCACGTCCAATGTGCACAGAGAGAGGCGGGGCTTTCGTTCGCTCCATGTTTCAACACCTTGGACAGCGGCTGGCACTCGACTGCGGGAGAGATTCTGGGTGCGGGTCGAGGTTACTCGCCACGTATTCTCCCAAAAACTCATTAGAAAGCCAGAAGAAGAGGTGTTTTATAAAAAACGTTTTATGGTCGCGTAATATCTTGTCTTTCTTGGGCGGGCTTAGATCAATTTTCGACGTTGGCTGGTGGTTGTACGTTGGTTGGTTCTCTGCAGCGTGTCACCCCTGCGTCTGGGATCCCAAACAACAAACGTTCAACGTGACTTTTGGTGTGCACGGCTACTGCATCTCGCGGAAAAATAGGCGACCGTCCGCGTTTTGTCACAAACTGAATCGTACTTTTTTATGTTTCTGACATGGCTCCCGAGAATTTTGATTAGCTGGGTGCGATACCGTCCTGAGTAAGTAATATGAAGTTTCATAATTCTTTATCAGCCTGGTTCAGGCATTAATGCGCACCAAAACTAATCGTCCATTTGCCTAAATTAATCTTTTACTTTTTGCGATCTTCAACCCTTTTTTGGAAGATGAGGTTCTTCTATGGTCTTTTGTATTGCACATAAATTCCTTAAAGAGATAAGAAACTAAGAGAAAGCGGACTTTTGCCGTCTGAATTCGTGCTGTGCAGCCGCATCATATCCTATGCCGTTTTAAACGTCTCCGCGGCACGTTTTAAGATCGTCCGAGAGTAACTTCGACAAAAGTGCAAACACAAGGATAAAGATGAAGAAGTTCAGGAAGGTTTTGGACGGGCTGACGACTTCTACGCCTGTCAATCCAGGTGGATCTCCAGTGTGCGGCAGTGCGGCCGGGACCCCCAGTGCGGCACATACTCCACGGGATCTGGAGATCCATGAAACGCTGATGTCAGAGCACTTCCAGATCTGTAAGGTGGGTGTATTTCTCTACGTTAAAGGGCTCATCTGTCATTGCAGTTGTGCTACTAATTCTGGCCAAGTGCCCTGCTGATAAGTGCAACTGTGGGGACAAATCTGGATAGGTAGACCCACTGCAGCGCAACAAAACCACAACAGACCACATTGGCTACACTGCAGACTGTAAACCAGATACCACACTTATTTTCTCCAGTTTGTAGCAGTTTACAGGAACCAGTCATGAGATTGGGTTCATGGCATCCACTTTCACCCTGTTCTGTTCTGCTTTAGGCCTCCCTTAAACTTTTGATGCCTCAAATCACTGAAAAGACACGTATCACAATATTTTGTAATGCCATCTCTTTGTTATACAGAGGATCTATCTATCTATCTATCTATCTATCTATCTATCTATCTATCTATCTATCTATCTATCTATCTATCTATCTATCTATCTATCTATCTATCTATCTATCTATCTATCTGCGAGGGGAGTGAAATATGCAAAGGTTGAGGTTTTCTCAGGACCTTTCGTCTCCGCATTGGAGAAGTCAAGTGTTGGGGAATCGATGACATAACCGAGGTGTATTAGCTAACATAAAAAGTGAGATAGCCTCCCGTATAATCTCCGGGCTTTTGTGATTTTCCTGAAGCTATTTTTAGACTTTTTAGGGCCGATTGCAGCTGGACTTGATGGCGGAAACTGACTGCAGCCTTTCTGTTGCGGGTCGATTCAAAGGAATTGAATGAATAGACATCTGGATAAAATTGTTAACTACACAGCGTTCGAAGTCGGCTGTGTTTTTTCACCGACATGTCAAGTTAAACAGAAATAAATCGTCGAGGGAGAAAGAACAAAAGCGCTGATGTTTGAATCGAAGCCTATTGAAAGTGCCGAAATGTTTCAAGTGGAGAAATTAGAGTTTTGTTAAACGTTACGAGGCTTCATTGTCTTGAAATAATCAAAGCAGCATATTCATTCACTGCCGCGCTTTGTTCCCACTGTTGTAAAGCGACCGCTGTGTTGCTCAGCTCTCCCCGGGGAATATACGGTAAGAGGCTTCCGCTGGTGCGAGACCCAACAGCCACAAGCCGCGGTGACGTTAACGTTTTTTCATTTTGAAGTCGTTTTCGTCTAAAGCTTTTTACAAACGACTTAAGCGCTCAACATACATGATTAACATTATTAATAGTTCATCTTAAAGCGGGCGTAACACACGGGGTTTCTGCCAATCTCATATTAATCTTGAGTACCTATAGAGCAGTATTGCATGCTTCGTATCTTCGAAGAGTATTTAGTTTGATTACATTTATAAAAGATAGATACAGCTTTACGATTGTTTCCGAAAAGATACGGTGCGTGCCGGAGGGGTAGGCTGAACTAAAGCACGTGCGCACCCATTGTCAACAAAACACAGACATCAGTTTCACTCACCGCATGCGGTTCATGTCCGTTATCTTTTACCGCTGGGACGGCTCCATATATCAGTTTCAAACTATCTCCACATCCATCCGTTTATATAACATTCAAAACCCAAATGCAGTGAACAAACAAACACCTGAACTTCGCGAACGTAAGATCTCTCTCTCATGCTTACAAGTGAAAGTGACGTCTGCGCATGCTTCTTCTCCTGCTCTCCTGTGGCCGTGCCGAGTGCTTTTCCGGGAGAATTGTCCAATAAGGGACTAAGAAAAGTTGTTATGAAACAGTTTTACATGTTCGAATAAAACTTTCTGAAACCTGTACGATCGCTGGGGGAGTGTATCGACCACAGAAATACTACGTAATACGCCCAACTCGTTTTTTGACAAGTTGACCATGTTAAGAATGAGAAGACAGCACGTTTAACATTGTAAAGAAGTAAGAATGGATGAAACGTCGTTGCAGGACCGCTTTAAGAGGTTGGACATGCAATCACCAACTAAGAAATTAAATTAAACAACACACCGCGAGAACACTTCTTGAAGCACATGTTGGTCAAAGGCCTAAATCTACACGTAAACCACTGGAACAATTGAATGAATATCACCCATTCAACATAATTGTACTTACACATATTGTTCCCATTCAACATACTGCTACCGTTTTCAGTTGTTGGGATGTATTAAAAACATGCAGAAATGGCAAGACATTGCGCATGCTCACATGCTGCTGATTCCACACTGTGGTAATGTTTACATGTTTAGTGGCTGCGGAAGTGATTTACTACCGTGTTAGTGTAGCTGCTGAGAGGTAGGTCAATGTAAACCGTTTATCATTTTCTTTTAAATATTTATAAAGAAATATCCATATTTTACTCTTCTTGTTAGTTCTCCTTGTGTATAGAAATAACAGCAACACTGAAAAAAATCTGTTGTAATAACATGCAAAAATGATGTACATCAGTCAAACATAATAAATAGTTTTAATTGTCAGATTTAAGTTTTTTAAACAAACATGATTTTTAAATGTTAACATTTCATATTTTCGTTTAACATTTTTAACATACGTGTTTTAAGTCACTGTGACATAAGACTTTTTCTATCTCTAACAAAATATTAAGTTTACAGAGCTGAACAGAAATTCAATTTAGAAAATTGTCACCGCCCACTACCTAAGCAAAGATTTTATGAAGAATTGTAACCACAACACTAAAAAATACAACAAACTTCTCTGAATCTCAAAGATAAATGATCATTAAACACGAACAAGTGTTTCTCTTTACTGAAAACACATAAACAACAACATTTAATTAAGAAAATAACTCGCAATCTTACTCAAAGCATGCTGGGAACTGTAAATCCTCTGCCTAAATGTAACAATTATGGTGTCTTTTTTCGGAAGGCTGCGTCCTCCTGAGGTCTCATTTGAAGACTGTTACGTCATCGAAGCTGTCTCGTTTAATAAAAGCAGGTAGGACACTCTGTAGGCACCCTTCTAATGCGACCTACTTTCACGAGAATTCGGAGGACACAGGTGGTGTATCCTTAGTTGTTAGAGATAACCAACAGTTCTTTGCGTCGGCCAACGTCTGTTAAATAAACGTGTGTTGAATAAACAGCAGCAGCTGCACAGACAATTAAATATGTGGTGTTCAAACGTGAACAGTTTTCAATTTTTGTAGCGTTATTTGAATCTTAGCAGGTATATGTAGTTAATAGGTTAACAAGTGGTAAGTGATTTTTATACGTTTTAAAACAGTAAGGCAATACAATTTACATGTGTTTAACTCTTTTGGCATTGTTTAGGGTAGAACTTAAAATCATGTAGAAATCATTTGAATTAATTTGACAGGTGTGCGAGTGCAAAGTGTTGTCATAGCAACGTGGTACTTCCTGTTTCCTTTTCTGCCAGCATCTCCTACGAAGGACATCTCGTCTTATTCTAAGTTGAGAATCCTCCGTGTACCGCACCCTTTAAAAGGCTGATACCTCTGGACGACACAATGAGGAAACCTTACGAAACGAGTCACAACTTATATGTTAAAGCAACAACATATAACCTTAATGTATGGTTGCCCCATGTGGATGATAAGCGCTATAGTCTGTTGTCAATGTTGTAAATACTTTCGCTGTATAAGCTTTCACTTGGGCAGCACAATACACATGAATTTGTTGACTAAGCAGAAACCGCTGTTACATCATGTCACTTCATAAACTGTGCATGTTCTAAAGGACTCGTTTGTGTCCCGCTGGGTATACTTCTGGCTATACTGATAGCCCAAACTTGATTCTGAGGTAGCAGCTGGTTGTTAGCCGTTATCGCATAACGTGCTAACGCTAGGTACATAACACATTTGAAGTTTCCCAAAACACAACGTAATAGGTGCAACCACTAACTTACACTCAACTCGCTATGGTAATAGTGCCTAGCATAGTAATTATAGATAGCTTTAACATTAGTCTACGTGCATGAACTAAGAAATCAGCAACTTTTGACCATAAAACATTTATTGTGTAGTCATCATTTACAAGCATAATACTCAATTCGTGATGAGGCACGATCATGCTACGTAAGCTATTGAGACCCGGCAACATTACATAATATCTAGTCAACCTTACGGTTATAAATTGTGAACCAGTAACGATAATGCGTCAATAAATAACCCGAGGACAGCCAAATTACTAATAAGATCAAAAGTACATATTTTTTTCAGTGTACTAAGCTTTGTATTCATTTGTATGCCTTTAGATTTGTTTTTCAGAAGTTGAGGTTGTTTGTAGCCCCGATGTTTTTAACGAGGTGATATAAATTAGATGTTAATTAAGGTTATTTAGTTTTTCATTACTATATTTCCCCCCTCTCACTGAGCCTTAGAAATAAACAGGCCGATTGTTTATGTAAACACCCTGTTTTGATTTGATAACCTCTTTGATAATTCCTTTGATGTTTATTATGTGCTGTTATCTGCGCCCCGCAGGTTTACTGTCAAGTTCAGTATAGTTGCTGAAGCCCCATTCTTCAATAAAAGCATCTTTGCAAGTCCGGCTTTAACAGCCTCTTTGGTTCACCATTTAAGGATACACTTCATCTTGAATAGATAGGCAACATTTGGTGCATAGGCATCTTTAGAGAGTAAATAGCCAGTACTGTTGGCACAGGTATATGATGCAGTCTGGAAAGGGAAATGTGTTCTTTTGGATGTTGACTGAAACAGTGCTCTGGAGTCTCAGATATGAAGTAGTCTGCTGAACGCCCTCTCGCGTGCTTACGAACAGACTGTGACATCCAATTCTGGTTTGATCACTGAACTGAATCATGGGATTTGACAACAGCTTCCGTCATGGGCTGTCATGTATCATGTTTGGTTAAATGTTGATCTTTCTCTATCACTCTCTGTTCAGTTCTTTCATTCCAAGATCGTTACATGCACACAAAAATAACAATATCAGGGATATATTGAGAAAATTAAATGCAAAAATATTATTTTATGATATAATGGAAGGTTAACAGAAACAGGTGAGCTTGATTTCCAAGCCTTGGTTTTTGCTCAGTATTTGCTCATTACCCAAATAAGTTATGAATATCCTCATTTATAAAATGTTCAGAAGATGTTATTTGTTTTTCTGAAGAAAAGATATTGTGGTATTATGGTGGCTTCCTCTGTGCTGCTCTGAGACCGCAGTGGCAGCACAGACTGTGCTCAGAGCAGCCTGATCTGCCTGTACATATCCTCATCTCTCAACAAAAATGCTGTGCTCACTCAACCAAACACAAACAAATATGAATTGTCTCTATTGTTGATAGATGTACAATACATTTTTTTTCAATCAGCCGCATCGAGATAAAAAAAAACTTTTCAGAAAGGCGCAAGCAGGTCATGGGACAAGAACCAGCCAGCCAATATAGACAAGCTCAATGAAAATGGAGACACAGATGATCACAGCGTTACTAAATCTAGTAGCAGAGTTATTGCAAGGTATTTTCAATGCATATAATCCATATATCGTTTGTTTAAACATCCTCGACTTTACGGCCATCGTAGCCCATGGTTACTTAGCGACGCCAGGAGAGCGCAAAGTCCAGGCGCTTTGAAAAAAAGGGAGAATGCAGTGCAGCTCGCATTTTCCGCACGGTATTAGACGCAAAATGTGAATCTGGCCTTACTTGTACCCACTTTTGCAGTACATTGAATTCAAAATACAAAGACAAGTAATATTAGATCCATGGATTGGTGTTTAAATTGTCATTATTACTGACACATCACTTTATAATTAATAATTACCTGTCAATGTCAGTACAACATGATGCCATAATAATTCATGTTTTTTCTAGATAGCAAGCAATAGGATAGCTAGCTTCATAGACATTTAAAAGAATTATGTTGGGTTCCATCTTGAGCTTGAAATGTTGTGCAGACAAATGTAAAGCACACTCTTCTTCACAGTGATTTGAAGTGCCCGCAATAACACTACCGTGCATTTTCACTTCTGTGATGTACCGTATTACCGAACACTGGCGCATGTCTAGCTGTCATTGACTTCTATAAATTCTTATTGAACCCCCCTCCCAGGATACTTACATGGACAGTCCTTAACTAACTAGCACTTTATTCTTTTAAATTTTCACGGCGACATCAGCTATGATTTCTCATAGCCTTAAACTTCATGCTTCAATACAGTGACGCGTATATTGACGTCGAAATTCAATGTAATATCCGGCTGGTATTGTTAGAACACTCTGCATGGGCCGTCCAATGTCCAATTAAGACATTGTTGTCTCACCTCCATGTCTGCCGTACAGCCAGCATTCATCAATATTTGTTTTAAGTCAATGATGATATAACTCCTGACAGTCGTGTTCATTTGTGATTGGCATCTTTCCATTGCCTCCCTTTCTGATGACTTTTGCATTGAACCATCACCCTCCCTGGAAATGCAAGTGATAGCCGATATGTCCGTAGCTGGAAATCCGGTTAGGCATGTGCGCATGCACGCTCAAGTACACAATGGCAGGTACGTGCAGTAATTGCATTCTAATTCTCGCTTGTAGCACGAATTCTTGCCAGCAGCATAAACACCAGCAGGGTTCAAACGTGATGCGCCCACACATACTCTCGTCTGTTCAACTGACGTCTTCATGAAAATGCACACACACCACCATTGACAAAGCAGAGACAGGCAGATCTACAAATGCTTACAAATGACAAAAACATTAACCTGCTTATTGTCTTTTCTCTCTCTCTCTCTCTTGCTTTAGTAAGAAGTACTTGTAACTGAATTCAAGTGTAAAGGTTGTAGGTTTTGTTGTATTCTATCTGTCTGTTGAGTGTTTTTTAACCAACCTATTCAGTTCTTTTTAATGAAAGGAAAACCTTAATAACACGTGCAACTGCATCTTTACAGGTTGCTATGGCATAGCTAGGTGGTTATGAGATGTTTCTGTTATAAACTGGTTCATATACAGCAGCTTGTGTCCCATCATTTGTGTCTGAGGAATCTTTTTCAGTTTTATTGTCTGCCAATGAAATGTAAGAGAGTAATAGCACATCTTTTCTCAATAAGTGCATGAGTGCATGAGGGGTTATTTATTGTAGCATGGCATATACCAAATTACATTTTCCCATAAGATGTTTCTCACACGTCCCACCTGGGGTTCACAAATAAATGCTAACTTATTTGTGAAGAATGTCTTTCTCAGCTTATCGAGAAAAGTGTCCTCCGCTTCATGTCCTAATAAATATTGGGAACCAAAAAAGTTAACAAATCTGCCTTTAGAGCTAATAAAAAATCAATTAACTGATCTGCCTAAATCATGTTTTACTTAAAAGATAATAAAAAAATCTATCAATTGTGTAAACAGGGGTCTTCCCAATTTTTCAGGGCAAGGACCCCTTAGATGAGAGATGCAGGAAGCAGGGACCCCTTTATACTAAATGTGTAAATAGAGCTATTTAAATAGAAACAACCCTTATAGTGCATGCAACGAGTCCGGGCAACTTGTTTGACTTGCACCATCGATACACGGTGCACGTTTTTATACATGTACGAAAGATTTGTCAGAGTTTACAATTGGTATGGTGTCATTTGCCTGTCAAATTAGCCCTTTTACAAATTTGACCAGAAGTTCAGAAATATATGAGAATGCACTTTATTTGCATGCAAGTCCTTTCATGCGTACTCTGAATTTATCGGAAGAGAGACAGAGAATGCATCGATTCTAAACTTGCAGACTTGAAAGAAAGACATACCGTAGGTACTTATTTGATTTTGTACCTATCTGTTTTTATGATGCAGATGTAATGTTTCTTCTATCGTTCTGCTTCCTGAATGGACGTTTTTGTCCGCATGCAGGTTAAATTTGCAATGTGCGGAAGCTTCAATGAAACCGCAAGGCCGTGCACGTGTGCAGCTTAAAGAGAACATTGGTTGTAATATTTCTGTACCCATGCATTACATTTTTAACAAAAAGATGTCTGTAAGTAAACAGTAATTAGCAGACCCCCGGTTGAAGACACATAAAGGTTTTTAAGGGGTAAGGGAAGAGCTATGGTATAGGAGAACCTGATGTGAAAACGATGGAAGTCTATGAGACGTCCTCATAGTAAAATCGGTGTGTGAAGATGAAGGTCGGGTTTCTAATTGATTGGTAACAGAACTGTTTTAAAGTGGGCTGTTTGCCCTCATGTGGCATCACCGGGCCGATGGCACATTTATTGACCCAATAAAAGAGCCTAATTTCTCTTATCTGGTATCAACCCCCCACCCTTTCTCTTTTTTTTCTTTCTGGCTTAGAACATTTATTCAATTATTTGAACATTATTTGCCTAATCTTAGTCAAAATACTATTCACGGGTGTTTGAGCAAGATTCAATCAACTTTGGATAAAGCGTGTGAATAAATGAATAAATGGAACACTTTTCTGATCTGCTCTACTCTTTTCAGTCTCTTCATTTGTAGAAATCTTTCTGATTATATAGCGGTCTTCTTAATCTTACAGCTATCATGTCTTGGGGTTAGGTCGAGCAGAGCTTTAATAATAATGTGTTTAAATTCAGTGTAAGTCTTAATACACATCCAAACCATGGTAAGCCATGTTTCTCCTCTTCCTCTTTTATTCCTTTATCTTCTTGTTTGTGTCTCTCTTATTCCTGTACATTTACTCGTGGACATTAACCCTATTGATGCATTCCGGGTCATGCATTCATGCATTCCCGATTTTTTGTCTTTGGGAAATTATTCTTGACAGCACTTAGCTGAGAACCACATAAAGCTTTGCACACTCTCACACACGCACACACACACATAGGTCACCCATTTAAATTTGATTGGCTTTTATTTATCCGCAGATAAAAAAGTCCACAAAAGGGTTAATTCCATCTGTTGGGTTAAATTAACCCAGGAATTGTTTACAGTATACTTGATGGGTTGAAACGGGCCCGTATTTTTGGTTGTAACAACACAGCATAGATTAATTTATAACCAGTTGGGTTTGTCCATTTTTGAGTATTTGTAGGTGCTTCGCATAAAAGTGTAAAATTATAAATTTAAAAAACAAATTTAGTATATAGTGTGTTTGAGTCTAAGAGACTGTTACAATATAAACAGTTTATCCTAATGAGAGAGTACAATGAAAAGCGTTGTAATATAAAGTTCCAAAATGGCTCAGAAATGAACTAGTTTGTATTCTTTTATGTGTCTCGAATCAAGCTTATTAAATGATGTTGAGGCAGGATCTCATTGGAGAGTTTTGTCAGCTAAATAATTTGCACTTACTTTTGAATAGACATTTTAAAAACAAGTCAACTGTATTAATGTTTTCATGGTGTAGACCTCAGGCTTTAGTCATAAATTCTGGCTCAATAATGGTAGTCCTGCGCTCTGTCCTTCCCATTGAGCTGTGCAATGTTCTATAAAACTACAGCAAGTTTGTTGGACATCAGAAACTAAAAAGGCCATGTTGTTTGAAACATGAACACGTCAATTCAGCTGTCTAAAAATTCCTTAAAAGTTCAGTGTCTCGGTTTTCTTTTGTAGCTTGAGGACTGAGAAGATGGAGCATTTCATGCGTACTGTATGAATCAAACCAGAATCTGTAGAGCTTTTCTTCCCGATCCTCATGTGCAAAGCCTATAGAATTTTTAGAAGCATGAAGCTTATCAGAAAACAACCCTCTGAGTATCTCCACCATATGTGCCATCCATCTCTGATGTATTGGGCACCACAAGAGGTCCACAATAACAATGTGAAGATTTTGAAATAAAAAAGAGGAAATTAGAAGCAGACAGTGAAAGGGATGCTCATTTCGGTTAATTTCCCTAACCGAGAAACAACACTCGTTATCCTAACATTAACCATTAACTGATACGATTTTAATATTAAATCTGAATTAAAAAAAAATACATGCTGTCTCTGATTTCGAATGCTGCGTCCTCCTGAGGCCAACGCCTTCACATTCGACATCCGGAGGACGCACACTTCGAAATAAAACACAGCTACAGTTGACGAGGGTAGTTGACACGTTAAAAATACAAAAACATTTTTCACATATTGATTTTAATATGCAAACAGCAGAATAACCTGTCCAACAATAGCAGCTGCATTCACAATCTATCACATTTTCACGAACCGGCAGCATTTTGGATAGGGCTGGGAATCAATTTCTCACACATTGGACACAAATGCTCGCCTTGCTTTTTTCTGCGATGCATGTTCCTGACTTCACAAAATACGTAATTATGTGGAAATAGTCAGTGTTTACAAGTTGAACGTGCAAGTTCTCAACGTTATTACGTTAAGTCACGAACGCACATCGTAGAACAGAGCAAGGCAAGCATTTGTGTTCATAAAGCATATACATTTTTATTTCTTTTTAGAAAATGACAGATCTTTATTCATCGTCTGGTATTGTTTAAAGTCCACTGAAGCTGCACTGAAACTGTAATTTTGACCTTCAACCATTTGGGAGTCCATTGAAGTCCACTATATGGAGAAAAATACTGGAATGTTTCATCAAAAACCTTAATTTTTTTTCGACTAAAAAAATAACTTAAACATCTTAGATGACATGGGGGTAAATTATCATGAACATTTATTTTAAAAGTGAACTACTCCTTTAAAGCGGCCCTAACACACAGGGTTTCTGCCAATCTCACATTAATCTTGAGTACCTATAGAGTAGTATTGCATATCGTCTATGATCACATTTATAAAAGAAAGATACCGCTGTACGATTGTTTCCGAAATCATACGGCGCGTGCGGGGGGGAGGGGTAGGCTGAACTAAAGCACATTGTCAACAAAACACAGACATCAGTTTCACTTACCGCTTGCGGTTCTTGTCCGGCATCTTTTACCAATGTCACGGTTCCTTATCTCAGTTTCGAACGATGTCCAAAGCCAGCGTTTTATCCACCATAAAAAAAAGTTTATTATTATTAATGATATGATTAATTATACATTGGAATTGGAGGACAAGATTGACAAGTTTAAATCTGTAGTAAAAGAGGGAATCAAACTGGTGTCAAAAACAGCTATTCCAAGAATTTCGCAATCGAACAGCCCTATTTTTGGACAATGGAGAAAAACTAAAATGATAGAAATCCAAAGCATAAAATAAACTGGTAAGAAAATAACTTAAATAATTAACAAATTGACAAGACGAAGACACAGAAGAATCGGCAAAGTTTATTTCCCTCAGAATGCACAACCACATAGCATCCCTACCTTAATCCAAAACTTGGCTAGTTTATTTAATAAAGTAACATGTTTAAGTGTTGTGGTGACAGTCTGGAGCCTGTTGACAGTTAGACCCGCTGCAGAAAAATGTATTGCTAGCACCGAAGCTTCATTATGCTTCGGTGTAGACACACTGGGAAGAAAGAGAATGTCACAGCGCGTTGTGAGCGCGATTGTCACGCATATACATTTAAAACAACGAACATGAGCTTAAACAAGGCTGCCAGTGACGCACTCCATTTGGAGGAGTAAAGCCCAGACAAATATGGCCTTGACAATCAGATGAATAACACTTTTCCCGTTTCGTCATGTGGTTTGAGTCATCGGATCGGGGGTATTTACACCTGGTCGCATGCGTCTGCACGCTCTGTGCGTTAACACATGTAAGCTATAGCATATTTTTCTTTCACCATACAGAAAGCTAAAAACATGTTTAATTTTATGGTTATTTGAAAATGTATTATTAAATGATTATTATATATTTTTTATTATTTAACTTAAAATAAACATATGCTACCTTTTAAATCGTTTAACTGATAGTTTTAATCTGTCAAAATTTGATTTGGTCAATGGTCAATATGAACATCCCTAGACAGTGAATGAGTGCTGGCTGGTTTTGATGATGTCCTGCTTTGTTGATCTAGATGTTATTTTTCAAGGCAGTAATATATCCCCTGCTGAGCTAGGAGGAAGTCTTTTGAAGCCCAGATTCTCTCTGCTATTCATATGTACAGAATCCTCTTAGAGCTGTAGTGCACACACACACAGAAGGCATACAGTATATGGAAGAAAATTCTATTAACGTATTATTATATTAGTCAGTGAGGTTCCTGCATGTCACAGGAATGAGCTGTCTGTTATGTAACATGTACAAACAATAAAACACATTAACATAGACAGGTGCTGTAGTGGACAGTCACCGTTTATATTGTTTATATTAATTTCTATTTTCTATTTCTATCAAAATTTAGATAGGATGGAAAATTATAAGGAAATGAGGGGCTATAGGATCAGGAAACTCAGTTTAGAATTCACAACTGACAAACTATGAATGTACAGAATGCATTTGCTGTGTGTGTAACAGTTCCCTCAATACATTTTTAATACATGCTGCATTAGTAATGATTTCTACGGACATTAATATAGACCGTCTTTTGCTTACACTGTGTTATATTGCATTGCAGCAACAGATCAATGCTGTCAACCAAGTCGTTTATATAAATAAATAAGTGTGTTATGTGAGTAGAAGGCACTAGATGAATGCAAGTGATGTTGACAGTCAACGAATATTTGGGTGAGTGTACAACAATACTGGTTCTATTATTAAGATGATGTGTAGGTTTGCGTGTCTGCTTGCGAGCGCTATTGTGAGAGAGAGATCTGCAGTCTTAGGCAGAGAGCAGTGCACAGGAACGCTAGATGTGTGGTCTATTTTTAGATTGGGGTCTAGACTCGCCCGCCCTTCCTTCTAAAGCAAGAGGCTGAGTGAATGAGCGAGAAAGAGAGTTCATTGTGTATGTGTGTTGGAATATTTGTAGCAATGGAGAATGAGTGCTTTGAAATGTAATTAGATAGAGAAAGATAGAGCTAGAGAAAGAGAAAGAGAGAGAGAGAGAGAGAGAGAGAGACTTGCTCTGTGTTTTAGAGGGTCTCTTCGCTCAGGTCATTTTCTTTCTTTCAGAAATCAGCATGCCGTACACAACAGACAGTGCACACTCACCAAAGAAAGCCATATACATAAAATGAGAAATAAAGAGAGAGGGAGGAAAAATGGATCTCCTTGGTATGAAATATGAATGAGTCTTTAAGGATTGGGGCCACTAAATGTATTTTTCATCCACTCTCTGTACTATGTATATTTAATGGCAAATGACTCTCTTCGCGGCCTGAACGGGGACTGTTTGCAGGCCCCTTTACATACGTATAGGGAGGTCCCGGGGGCCCTGTGTCTCCTTCCTGGACCAGGTCACATCACCCTGCTGGGACAAACAGGAGGTCAGCGCCCCCTTGCGTGTCAACCTCCTCTCCAGCCCATGATTAAAGACCGCAGCGCTAACAAGCCCAGGCCACCCGCCTCTTTTCCAGCTGTGGTAGACAAGTGTGTGTCTATGGCTCATTAAAGTGTTATTCTGGGTTATTTTCAACCTAATTACTGGAAGTCAAAATTTCAGCTCATACCTCAGTTTATAAATGTAAAGGGGAAATGTTTTATGTAGTAAACGGAAACTTGGTCATCATTTTGTTCAGAGGCATTCATTTTTAAGCTAGACAAAAAGGGTGTACTTGAGCTGTTAAACCTATTTTGAGGTTGAGACCAATCCTCTAGGTGGAGGAACTTGTGGTTATGTTTACAGTATTTATTTATACACTGAGGCATAAATTCAAATTGTATGTGATGATGAAAAATGTTATCCATTACAAAACCCATGTAAAAGGCTCCCGTTGAGAAATTCACACCGAAAAAAAATCCAAAAAGTGTTCGGTCAATGTATCAGTGTAGCCCTAAAGACATCCATTTTGAACATACCATTATTTTCAACAGTTACCAACATATGTCTAGGGTGCAAGACAACCAATGGTATTACTGGAAGTATTTAATTCCTGTCCGTATCCTTAAATTAAATTACATACTTATGGAAGTACTGTAGGTATTTCAGTCTAACAGACAGAAGAAGAGGCATAGAATATTACGTGCAATATGTAGAAGCAGATATATATAGCCAGTATGAATGACTTAGTGAAACAGTAAAAGTGGGTGAGGGAAGTTCATTTGAGGTTTGCTCCTCTGTAAGAAATTGGCACAAGAGCATGCCACGGCTTGCAGAGACACAAATAGTAAAGAGGCATAGCAGCATATGTGTGCCCGGCCTGGTCCTGGACATTAACACAATTTTTTTGCAAGGTTGTGACAGCCAGACGTGTGGTTTGACCGTGTTGGTTTCAGAAAGCTGTGAGTGTGCATACATATGTCTGTGCATCTGCGTGTGCGCAGGACAACATGATTGTCTGGTTTCACTTGTATCTCTTATCCGGCATTTGTCTGTGGAAGCAGGAAATTGAATCATGTGGAGCTAGAGCTACCAAGGGAGTGAATGAGTGATATATATTATATATACAGTATATAGGAAGTAAGGAATGGTTTTCTGCACATACACACTCTTAAGCATTATAGAACTGTATGGCATTGTAGAAATAGGGTGGAGAAATTGAAAAGCTAAACGGATGAGACAACAGTCCATATCGAAGAGGGATACAGACACAGAGCAAGAGAGGAAGAGAGAATGGGAGGGGGCTGACTTAAATAGTCTGCAATAAAGCAGATCTCTTAATAAAAATCTATACGCTGAGGCATTCATTAGCACTCGTGTGATTAATTGAGACGATAGGCAACACACACACTGACACCCTAAGACATCGAACACAGCCACGCCCATGCAGACGCACCAATGGCTCCGAACCTCTGCATAATCAGACGATAAACCTGCAGGCATTGTCGAAAGTCCAGAAAATCTGAACGTGACAGTGGTTTTCGTCACAGCTCTATTCCTGCTTAATAGCCACAGATGGATCATCTCTCTCGCTCTCTCTCTCTCTTTCCTGCTTTGTGTTCACTCTATCCTGCTCATTCATCCAGTACTCACTTGCATCAGTCCAGGGCCATGCAGATGAATTATTGATGAAGGCACGTATATAAGGGCGCCCAAAAATGGGGGGAAGTGAATAAGAGAGAGAGAGTGCACGAAAGGTGATTTTACACGCAGGCAAAGAAACAAAAGACAAGAGATTGAGACAGTTAGTCACATGAAACATTCCAATGTGGACGTCTTAAATTTGTTACACTCATGCTGTCTCAATCAGGGACTACTGTACACGAATCCACAGAAGCATTTCTAATATCATTGATTCTTTGAACAATGGCAATTTGCGTCACAGCTCCGGAGCTGCATGTGTGATGGATTTCAGCACCATCTGTGGTGGAAAGCGCCAGCACTAACACAGACCTTGTTCAATTCGTTTCAGCACCGGCTGTTGTGGACAGCACCTACTCTGTATTATTTAAAGTTGGCTCTTGACCAGGTTAATTGATTACGGAGATTTCAAATATATATTTTGTAAGGCTGGAAAGAAGTGACTTGCTTGCGAAAGGCCTAGAAACTTTGATGCACAATCATTGCTTTTTCTTGGCTAACAACAGTTTGAGGTGATTCCAGCTGAGACAAACAGACAGGTGTGAGCTACACTTGGAACAGACAGCAAAATCAACAGCCAAATATAATCAAAATATTTATGTGGACTTTACTCAGTCTTAACCTCTTCCTGTTGTTAAAAGGCTATGTGATCAACTTCCAGGCTGTGCATGTTAAAAATGCATGGCTTAAATGTGTCATAATTCGCCAGGGTTTTGGCAATTTGGCCACTACACTTTTAAATTACCGGCCATTCACAGTTTATATTTTGAAAATGTATTTATTATAAAATCTGTATTTTGTATTATTACCAATTCTGACTAGAGGCCTGAACCCAGATGCAGACAGCAGGTAGCAACAAAAGATAAAAAAAAACATAAACCCACGATGGGGGAAATGGGAAATAAAACAGGAACTCAAAACAAATACTTCCCACGAGGGGGCAAACAAACAAAGTCCAAACGATAAGAATAAAGTCCACGAAAACACAACAAGGCAAGACTGGAACAGGGAACAAGACGCTGGGGAATTACTTCATACAAACTTAGTTCAAACATAGCAAATGAACTGGCACGGGACAGAGAATACGGGGGCCTTAAGTGGGGAAACAAACGAAGGAATAATGACACAGGGCAGGTGATGGGAATTAAACACTAAGGGCGAGAATATGGGAAACAAGGGGGCGGGGCCAAGAACAAAGGCCATTTGTTTCCACACAGAATACAACAAGCACAACACAGATGATACTGTCATGACCCTGTCGACAGAACTAGACAACTCCTGACAAGATGGATAGGATCATGACAGACGGGTATCTTTCTATGCACTAAAATGCATTTTTGGTGGACAAATAATTTAAAGGAGTAGTTCACTTCAAAATTTGCTCCCATTCACTTTGCATAGTAATTTTTATTCCTACTATGGAAAGTCAATGGGGGCAAATTTGGAAGTGAGGTGTTCCTTTAAAGACAATCAAAGAGAATAACCTGTGGTTTCATAAAAATTACACTTAGACAAGATAGCCCATGGTCAGACAACAATTGGGAGATGTGCTTCTTTGTTGGTTACCCCACATTTTTATGTTTTTTGGGTCTGCACTATTTCTTTCAAACCAGCGCACCTTTATAAGTTGCTTAGTGACTGTTGTGGCCATAAATTTGGAGGTAATGTGATATTCGGCTGATATTCATATTGACTCATATGTCAGTCTATACCATATGTACACAATAGCAAGATAGACAATGTGTATATGTTTGAATCTTTTACAATTATTCACAGCTTTAAATGGCCATCTGACATCTGAAATCTGCGAGAATCTGCTTTTTTATATGGACGTGCTTATAAAAAAAGATCCTTGCCTGCACCCCTGCATGAGCATTGCGTATGAGAGAGAGAAAACACTCCACTGGAGTGGATTCAAACACGTTGATCAGGAAATGACAGATTTCACATGTTCCTTTATCCTAACGTCTGACTTGCAGAGTGCTGGGTTAACCACGCCTACTTATTTAAATTCCGCGGAATACACAAAACAGAAAAATCTCTTGTGTTAGAGATTTTTTGCAGCAGTAACGGAATAAACCGTCAATCGACCCAGCCCTATAGTTAACTATAAAGTGTCTATTTCAGCCATTGTTGCAGTGTTGTTCACAGATTTAAACTTGTAGGATAGTTCTTGACACCACAGTGGTTGAACAATCCGTGACCTTCTGCTTCAAAGAGAGACTGAGTGGTGTTACGCTTGCTGAATGTTGGGGGCTCAGTGTTAATGATGTTAAGCTTGAGTAGACAGCAGTGATTGTAGACGTTCGGTTCCCAAACCAGCCAAGCTGCCTATTGGAGACATTCCAAATCTGTCACTTCCATATCCGTCTATGTAGTTTTAGAATAAAGCTATTAAAACATCGGGAATCAAATGGATAGTGAACTGTTGTAACTAAGATCCAGTACTTCATCAGCTTACGGAAAGATTTACTAACAGCTTGCGGCAGCACGTACGCCGGTATTAACTAAAGACACACAGTAAAAATTACATTACACAGCTGTGTTATTACACAGGCGTTGACTCATTGCATACGAGTTTGTAGGAACTTCATCTTTAGATCCAAACTTTATTGTAGGAGCGTATTTAAATGAGTTGTACTGGTATTTGCAGCTTTATTTTACGCTCAAAAATGCATGTCTTAAACCCTGTGCTAATCGGTGCCAAATCTGGCCCTTGACCTGTACCTATAAGTAGCATCATCACCTGACCATGTTTGGGTTCCAGCTGTTAAAAAGCCTTTGTTTCCTGAGCAGACAGAGAGCTTTAGAATCAGTGTAGGGCTCAGACGGAGCAGCCTGGAAAATGTTACCTGCTAGGATACAAATCATTTTTAATGAGAGGGACAAGCAGCAGCACTAAAAGCAGGCAAAATCCCGTAAAATTGCAGTGAATGCGCATTAGAGTAGCGGCGTGTGTGTCTGAGAACTGTGTCTCCTGTGCCGGTTTCTGCCACTGCGGCAGGGATTGCAACGTTGTCACTTGTTCTTCTTAAATCATTGGATATTTATAGTCTACATACATTTGGTTTCAACAGATGGTACACAAGTGGACTGGCCTACTGGGAAAAGTCCCGGTTCTTCCTATAGCCGATTCCAGCTTCACATGTGGTGAAAATGCAGGTTACAGGGAATGATTCATTCCATCTGACATTGTACACTCTTTGACAGATGGTTAACAAGCTATGAATGTGCAAATCTGGATAGCCGTCTCTGGTGAAGTGAAGATAAGAAGTTGGTGGTTGACAGTTTTAATTGAAGCTGTGAATCACAATGACCAGTTTTAACAACAGATTACTGGAGGTCAGAGAAGCAGATTGTTTTCGAGTACTTCAACATTTTATTGATAGGAAACTTTAACATTCATTAGCGTCAAATATGTTTGGAAATATTTTACTCAAAATGGTTAAAGGAGACCATGTGAAAGGGGTTTTGAGTTGTTAAATTAAACATGTTTTGTTAAACTCTGTAAGAACTGCCGTTTAAAGACATATTCGGAAAAGGATGAGATGTCCTTAGGGAGGAGATCATCGAACGGACAGGCACAGTGAGGGGTTAAAGCTAGTGTTTCTTTTTGATGTTTCCATGCTTACTAATTCTTTCATGTGTTGTCTTTATTCTAGACGGTGCGTCATGGATTCCCTTATCAGCCCACAGCTCTGGCATTTGACCCAGTGCAGAAGATCCTTGCCATTGGCTGTCGTTCTGGAGGAGTACGAGTGTATCCTTTCTCCTCCGTGATCCAGTGCTACCGTTTTTTTATCCACAGTGTAATGTTGAGACTTTGGGACGATTAGCTGCTGTCTTAGGTAAGCTGTAACTAAATAAGTCATTTTCATTTATTTTAATGGCATAGAGGATTCTAAGAAAGGTTGATGGACCACCGAAGGAATCCCTGCATACAGTTAGTAATGTATTTATGCTGTTAGAGACCTACAGTTAAAAGAATAATGTACAAAACGACACAGCAATTACAGTAATAGAGACAACACCAGTATTATTATTAGCTTAGTGTTTTGCCACAGATTTCCGATGTCACTCTTATGTGCATAGGCTGAATATAAAATAACAAAAAAAAGTGTAATCTGAGTTACAACTTTTGCAATTCATTTTCTCAGCTGCATGAGAAAATAATACTCTTCAATCCAAAGTGTCTGGAGTGTTTTGTGATTTGAAAACATTGACCGCAAGAAGCAACATGGTGGTGTTAAATGCTTAGATGTTTCTTCAGTGATCATGGTTTTTATCAATTTATTATAAGAGGCTTCATTGTAGAATTTGGCTGTAAGTCAGTGTGCAGAGAGATGAAGTCAAACAGAGCAGGAAGTAGAGAAATGAGGATGCCAGAAAGATAGAGGAAGCAGCAAGAGACAGAAAGTGGGACATTATTGCATCACTGCGAATTAGCTTATTATGGATCTGCTAATTATGGATCTGTCATTACCGTAGATAATTGTGGATAGTGTTACTTAACTGAGAAAAGCACTGCCCTCTTTCAATCCGTCTGTCTTATTTTTCTCACACGTCTGGTGTCTGTCTGTTTGTCTCTCTCTCTGGAAGTCGGCCTTTCTGTCTGTTTGTCTGGCTCTTCCTGTCAATGTGAAATCTAATCATAATCCGTATTTTTAATTTACAAACATATTTAGTCAACAAACAATGCCTTAAGTAACAATATTGTGAGATAATACAGTATGTGTTATGTTTAGAATCATTAACAGAAATGGCAGAGATTCATTGAAGGGACTCTAGTTGATATTTTTTAAAACATGATAGAGATGGACCCTTGTTATTTTAATACTAATACTAATTTTTGTTTATTTTTTGTCTTTCTTCCTGTAAAGCTGCTTTGAAACAATGAAACATTGTGAAAAGCGCTCTATAAATAAAACTGAATTAAAATACTACTGTATTTATGAATGGATTTTGCATTGTGTTTGGAAGCCATTGTGTGGATAACATCATCACTTACATGTTGAGGTGGAACTCTGTCTCCTCTTGAAGTTGCGCTCAGATCCCCCCATGTTACCGGCAATTTTAGCCGGTAGCAACATGGAGTAAAGTGTCTTGCAAGGACACACTGGTGGTGGATGCTGGGATCGAACCAGCAACCTTTTGATTACCAGTTCAGTGGTTTAACCCACTAGACCACCATCTCCAGAACAGACCACCATCTCCAGAACATAACAGTTCTTCAATATCTTCAGTTATATCAACATAACTGAAGATATATTCTGTAAAAGAAACTCTTAAATACAATTCTGTCATCATTTACTAGACCTCTTGTCATTCACAACCTGTATGTGACTATTCCTTCTGTAAATCACAAAAGAAGACATTACAATTTTTTTTGGTAACCGAACAACGGCGCAGTACCCATTGACTTGCATTGGTTTTTGTAACCGTACGATAGAAGTGAATGGGTGCTGCTATTGTTCATTTACAAACTTTCCTCAAAATATCCTCTTTTGTGTTCTGCACAAGAATGAAAGTCAAACAGGTTTGAAATCAAAAAAGGATGAATCAATGACAAAAAAAATCAGTTTTGGGGAAACTATCCCTTTGATGCATTACACAGTTGTGCTTCTTGAATAAATCTTGAGTAAATGAAATGATGTTTAGTGAGTGGTCAGCGAGACATGATAGACATGTTGTTTGACTCCATTGGGAGGGATTTCTAGGTCAGCCGACAACTATGAACTGCATAATCTTCTTAAAACCATCCTGTGCCCTGTTGAATAACATTAATGTAGTCTCACAGAATATGTTTGTTTTGGGTTGCGTTTGCACATCTCTGTCTATCCTCGATTTTTCTCCATCTTTCTCTCAGACTCTGGCCAGAATGGTATATTTAGTTCTTGTTCTGAGCTCTGTATTGATTGAGAGCGCCCAAAGTTAAACATTCACACTGCATTATTGATTATCAACCTTTCTGTGCACTCACTGCGTACACTGTCTGCAAATCATTTTTATAGAGGAAGACATAAAGTGTGTGTGCGCTCATTTGAGAAAGATTTGTAAATGTATTAAAGTAGCAGGTCTTTACTGTAACTTTAGAGCATACATGTTTATGTGCTAGATATGTATAAAAATAGACCCAGTGCTGAAGCAAGCAACGAGCACAACATTCTCACCGGTTGATGTCATCTGTATTTGTGTGTTGATGCAGAACTTGGCAGGGTGGCAACATGCAGGGCTGAGATTGGTGTGGCATGCGCTTTACTGCAGTCAGCTAGCTGCACAAGCTCCTGTGAATGAAGACAAAGAATCAATGTCACACTAATCTAATAAAGTCATTCTGAGCTTCAGGAAAGAAAGAGATGTTCTAGAATGAAGCGCAGTGGAAACAAACCCAAGTAAAACTTCCATTTCGACGAATAGATTAACAGATGTAGCTCGGTCAATGTGCAAATGAATCAGAACCCTTATCTGCACTAAATCTTTCGGACAAAATTGACAGTCTAGACCAGCGGTTCTCAAAGTTTACATTCTAAGGTCCAAATCTGAATTCTCATCAACGTCAAAAGGTCCGGAATCATTTTTATTACAAACTTGTTTTAATAAATATGCTTATAATTGTATATACATTTTCAACTATACATATGCTAATGATCATATCCATGACTCATCAAGTCGTAGCCTACTTGCATTTTCTCTCCGAGCTGTCACATACACAGTATTGCACATTTATAAAACTAAATGCCCCAAAAACAGATCTAATTTACATATATTTTGTTTCTGAAATAGTACTTTAGTGTAACCTGCAGTCACTTTAACTGAGCTGCTTAAATCTTGAAGTATAACTGCAATACACTGTTGTACAGCATTGACTTATATTATTTAAAAAATCATGCAGGACAAACATCTGACTGTGCAACAAATGTGCATAATTACAGACGAACTACATTCATGTTCATATGCCCAGACACTCAGTAGCAGTTTGATTATTGCAATAATTCATTCACAAGTTTGCTGCGGTTCAGTCAGTTAAATGTGCTGCTAACTCTGCCGGAAAGTAGATGACAAAAAAGACGAGCTGCGTCGGGAAGGAAGAACCTTGCGAACCCGGTGACATTTTTTTACTGAATGAAAGATAAAGTTCATCCAAATGATGCTAGTTGCTATGCGGTTTTTCTGACGGAATCACTGGTTCGTGCACCTCTGCGTGTTTGTGTGTCATGGAGGTCTGAGGAGAGTGCACTTGAAATATGAAGTGGATGGATGTGGGTCCGAATCGACTTCCCTCCTGGTCCGAATATGGAATGGAGTCCGTACTTTGAGAAGGGCTGGGCTAGACTAAAGTCCTGGTAGAACATTCCAGCTGCTTGTGTGTTGGCATAGGCGGTGGTGCAAGTTCCCTTTGTATCCAATTCTCCCCATTTAAACATTTTTGAAGACTTTGAGAATTTTAAATAATGTAACAATTGTGAATTGATGTGCAATGTACATTTCTGCGTCAACTGATTTGTTTATGAAAAGGAGTATTGGCATGTTTTTTTTTTTCTAAATCCTTTACTTTAGAGAAGTCTGGTTTTCTGGTTATGTTTCCATGTGGATGATGTGAAAGTGTTTAGAACAGAGTTCCCTGCATTTTTACAAACTCTTAAGTGTTAATATTTACAAGTTGATATTTATAACCTCCCAAAAATAAATCTTGTTTTTTATATGTTGGGATCTAATCCATGACACTTTTAGATTCTGCCGGCTGTGTGATGAGTTGTTTATCATAGCAGAATCCAAGAAAGGATTACTGTCCAATAGGAGGCTGGTAATACAATTTCTACCTTTCTGTTTGTGTCTAGTCAAAGACATTATTGAATTTAATGTGCACTTCTCAGAGAGTTTGAGTTTGTACCGATCACTGCACGTGTGTGAGCAGGTACATATGAACAGGTAATAGAATTCTCCTTTGTGATAAGCTGTCGATTCTCATCACAGCAGACTAGCGGAAACAGGGAGAGAGGTATTAGTAGAGGAGTGATGATGAATTCTGGTGAGATGGCAAATGGAGGGTGGAGTCACATAACCTTCCACTTTTTTCTCTTTCTGTTCTTTTATATTGTAGGAGAGAGAGAACAAGAGAGAGAGAAAATACTGATTTCATTATCAGGCAGGGCACGTTCAGAGTTCACCGCAGCCTCTGTCTAGTTAATGTCGGGATGATGGGCAAAGTACACACATACACACACACACACCCATGCAAACACATCGGAACAGCCACACAGAAACATACAAAGACACCATGGCAATGACAGATGTCTTGTGCGTGTGGTTGGAGTGACAGTGAATAATGCTGAGATCTTAGCACTGACGCCGGTAGTTAGCACGCTGCTGCCATCTTTTCTGCTGTCAGTATGTCACCCTTTTTTGTATTCGCTTCTTCTCCTTTCTAACATCTTTGCACTGCTCTTCTTATGCTCATTTGTCAGATGATCCACTCTCATCCTATTTTTGGCTTCTGTACTCTGCCATGACATAACATTTGATTTGTAAATCTATCTCATTAATCTTATTTCTGTATACTTGTAGGCTCTGTTGGCATTTGGCGTGTAGAAATGGCAAGAGATTTCTTAAAACAGTCCTCTTCAAGCTGATTTGCTGGTTTTATGTGTTTATCAGTCAGCTGGGAAACAAATAGATGTTTGTAAGTTTCCAGGCTGCTACAATAACCACTTTTGAGGAAGAATTTGTTATTGTAAGTTGTTATTGGTTGGCTAGCTATATATACAGTGCCATCCACTATTATTGGCACCCTTGGTAAATAAGAACAAGGAAGGCTATACACATAAATAGATCTGCATTGTTATTTTTTCGTTTTGATCTTTTATTAAAAAAGTCTACAAAATTCCAACATTTCATTGAAGGAAAACTATTTGAAGTAGGTGGAATATCACATCGTAAAAAAAAATGCTTCCATACATGTTGGCCACAATTATTGGTCACCCTTGTATTTAATACACTACGCAACCTCAATTAATAAGAAAAACAACGCTGAGTGTTTTTTTTCAGTCTTATGAGATTTAAGAATACATTGACATTTACATTTACATTTAGTCATTTGGCAGACGCTTTTATCCAAAGCGACTTACAGTGCACTTATTACAGGGACAATCCCCCTGGAGCAACATGGAGTAAAGTGTCTTGCTCAAGGACACACTGGTGGTAGCTGCTGGGATCGAACCAGCAACCTTTTGATTTATCAGTTCAGTGGTTTAACCCACTAGACCACCATCTCCATTGAGAGTCATCCGAGTCCATCCCTCCATAAAGAATTTCTCCTTATCCTTCAAATCTTGGTCCTTCCTTTTCTTCAGCTCATCCCAAGTTCAGGTCAGGGAACTGGTATGGCTATTGCAGGATCTCGATTTTGAGCTCAGTGACTTTGAGGATGTTTGTTTTGAACCGATGTGCTGATGGAAGATCTAACTACGTCCTATTATATTATTTCAGGTTTAGATTTTTTATCTGTTTGTATTTTAGAGAAAATCTTTTTTTTCATAATGTGATATTCCCCCCACTTTAAATTGTTTTACTTGAATTAAATGTTGGAATTTTGTAGATTTTTAAAATAAAAGCTCCATTCGAGATTCAATGCAGATTTATTTTTACAGCCCTGTTTGCACATATTAACCAAGGGTGCCAATAATAGTGTCGGGCACTGTATATACTGTATATATTTTCAGTTTTTCAAAAAAATGGTGATAGGTATTTGGTAAAATCATACTTTTTGTTTAATTCTTCGAACTTCTAACATTATTTCTTTAAAATTTCAAATAAAATATTGTTAACTTGCATTTAATTGCAGAAAATGAATACTAGTCAAAATAACAAAAAGATGCTCTGTATTTTCTCAGACCTGAAAATCTGCAAAGAAAACAAGTTCATATTGACTTATAAGCAATACAACAGTAATATTTGTACATGTATTTGGGAAAACTCACTTTGTCACTCCTGAGGTTTGATTTTGTAGAAATTTAACAGATACTGGACTGGAATGATCACAGTACATTTAGAAATGCTTGTTAAATTCAAATTTGGTGTGGTCTCTTTTTTTCATGGCTTTAAACTGTTTATTTGCAAAATCTTGTTTTTTGCAAATAATGTATATATATATATATTTTTTTACGCAATTTATACATTTTATTTTTCATTATATTACAGTTGTTGTACCAGTGTACATATTTTTATTCTATTTCTATTTAGCTCTTAAAAGCGTGAAATAGGCTTCTGATTTTGTCACTTTCCTGTAATTTTTCACAAGGCATTTACGGTTGAGTGGACTAGAAGAACAATTTATGGATGCAAAATTGAGTGCAAAGATTTTAAATCTTCAAATGTCTGGCTAGTATAGCATACACTGTGACTTATGGATAATAACTAACAATTTCATTTTCAGCAATAATAAAACATCCAAAAATCACCAATGATGGGATCTGTGACAGATATGATTGCCACAGCCTTTATTCTTTCTGCGTTTTAAAATGTCTCGCAGCTCTGTGTCATCTTGAATCTGTCATGATTCCACCTCACCTTGTCAGGTATTTCTTGGTCTAGAGGTGGAATCATACAGAATCCTCTGTTTCATGTGGGAGAGAGACGATTTCTTCTCTCTCCGTGTCTCGTCTCTGGCCCCGCCCCTCTCTCTTCTCGTCAGCTTTCCCTGAGTGCTAATCCCCAGCACCTGTTGCTCGTTACCATCCTCTGTTTGTTTCCCCTATAAAGAGTCCTCATGTTTCTTTGTCTCGTTGCTCGTGCATTGTAAGCTGTACCTGTATTTGTATGCTGTGTGTATACCTGGTCCTCGTCTGAGTTGTTCTAAGTAAGTGTCAGTTCAGTTTATATCAAGTGTTTGTTTTTGTACCCAGCTTTAGTGAGTCAGTGTTCTTGGTTAAGTTTATTATTTACCCTGTTTTCCCCATTGTGGGTTTTGTTTTGCCTTTTTAGTCTTGTGATATATATAATAAATTATCTGTTAACCCCGCTATCCCTGAGTCCTGCCTGCAATTGGGTTCTACCTCCCTTAATCCTGACAGAATGCACGAGCCAGAAATTAACCCAGCAGGCAGCAACTCGTCCCAGGCTTGGTGGCAGTCAGCCATCTATGATGTGCAGAAAGGCAATGGCCCTTTTCCTCCCCAGGGTGACCGGACCCTGGAAAATTATGCACAGGGGTCGTTGGCTAGGCGGGGCTTTCTCCCAGAGGTTCTGCTGAACTCCTATTTCCTGGCTGGCCTGGTCAGTCCTCCTCCGCTGGAGGAACGGGAGAGGATTATCCAGGGGTCTTTCCAGGACCTGGTAAAGAATCTCTCGAGCAGTGGCCCCCAGGACTCCACCCACTTCCACCTGGATTCCGTCCCAGAGGACCGGGTGCTGACCACTGGGATGGTGAGGTTCGCCGGTCCATCCCACTCACCTCCCGTCTGCATCCAGGGGAGATGCCCACGGAGGCAGTCGTGGGACTCCCCGTCCGACTCATCCTGCACGGAGCTAGCCGTGTCTCCCACCGCCTCTCTTCGGTCGGCCACAGTCCCTGTGGGCCGCTCCCGGAAGAGGAAGCCCAAGAGGGGAAAGCGTTCGAGTACTGCCCAGCATCCGGTGTTCCCGAGGCTGGCTTTCAAGCCGCTCCAGCAGCCGGCACCAAGCGCTGCCCAGCCACCGGAGAGCGCTGCCCAGCCGCCATTCCAGCTGGTCCCGTCTGGCCTTCCCGGGTCTCTCCAGCCGGCCCCGTCCGGTCTTCCCGGGCCTCTCCAGCCGGTCCCGTCCGGCACTCCCGGGCCTCTCCAGCCGGTCCCGTCCGGCACTCCCGGGCCTCTCCAGCCGGTCCCGTCCGGCACTCCCGGGCCTCTCCAGCCGGTCCCGTCCGGCACTCCCGGGCCTCTCCAGCCGGTCCCGTCCGGCACTCCCGGGCCTCTCCAGCCGGTCCCGTCCGGCACTCCCGGGCCTCTCCAGCCGGTCCCGTCCGGCACTCCCGGGCCTCTCCAGCCGGTCCCGTCCGGCACTCCCGGGCCTCTCCAGCCGGTCCCGTCCGGCACTCCCGGGCCTCTCCAGCCGGTCCCGTCCGGCACTCCCGGGCCTCTCCAGCCGGTCCCGTCCGGCACTCCCGGGCCTCTCCAGCCGGTCCCGTCCGGCACTCCCGGGCCTCTCCAGCCGGTCCCGTCCGGCACTCCCGGGCCTCTCCAGCCGGTCCCGTCCGGCACTCCCGGGCCTCTCCAGCCGGTCCCGTCCGGCACTCCCGGGCCTCTCCAGCCGGTCCCGTCCGGCACTCCCGGGCCTCTCCAGCCGGTCCCGTCCGGCACTCCCGGGCCTCTCCAGCCGGTCCCGTCCGGCACTCCCGGGCCTCTCCAGCCGGTCCCGTCCGGCACTCCCGGGCCTCTCCAGCCGGTCCCGTCCGGCACTCCCGGGCCTCTCCAGCCGGTCCCGTCCGGCACTCCCGGGCCTCTCCAGCCATGGTCCGTTCCGGCAGTCCAGCAGGGGACTAGGACAGTTCCTCCAAGGACTTCCCCTGTTAAGCCCTCTGGGGCTCCGTGCTCTGGCGCGCCCCCACGGGCTAGGACTTCCCCACCCAGCCCTACCCTTTCTGGACTTCCCCCTATGTTCTCTGGTTTGCCAACACCCCCCCTCCCTTGTTTGTTATTTTTATTGTCACACCCGAGTCCACTCGTTGTCATGTCATGTATGCCCCTTATCTTGTTGACCATGTCTGTCTGGTTCTTGTCTTTGTCTAAGTCTGTCTTGTCTTGTTTGTGCCTTTGAGGAGCATCAGGATGCTGCTCCTTAAGGCGGGGGTTCTGTCATGATTCCACCTCACCTTGTCAGGTATTTCTTGGTCTAGAGGTGGAATCATACAGAATCCTCTGTTTCATGTGGGAGAGAGACGATTTCTTCTCTCTCCGTGTCTCGTCTCTGGCCCCGCCCCTCTCTCCTCGTCAGCTTTCCCTGAGTGCTAATCCCCAGC
Source organism: Triplophysa dalaica (assembly GCF_015846415.1). Lineage (NCBI taxonomy): Eukaryota > Metazoa > Chordata > Actinopteri > Cypriniformes > Nemacheilidae > Triplophysa > Triplophysa dalaica. The sequence continues at coordinate 14,138,490 of NC_079549.1, read as the reverse complement.
ACCTGTTGCTCGTTACCATCCTCTGTTTGTTTCCCCTATAAAGAGTCATCATGTTTCTGTCTCGTTGCTCGTGCATTGTAAGCTGTACCTGTATTTGTATGCTGTGTGTATACCTGGTCCTCGTCTGAGTTGTTCTAAGTGTCAGTTCAGTTTATATCAAGTGTTTGTTTTTGTACCCAGCTTTAGTGAGTCAGTGTTCTTGGTTAAGTTTATTATTTACCCTGTTTTCCCCATTGTGGGTTTTGTTTTGCCTTTTTAGTCTTGTGATATATAATAAATTATCTGTTAACCCCGCTATCCCTGAGTCCTGCCTGCAATTGGGTTCTACCTCCCTTAATCCTGACAGAATCATCTTATTGTAAACTAGATTTGCATTTCCTTCGGCTTATACGTGCAAAGCAGCAAAAGAACATTGGTGAAGCTGGTAATCTATGTTCTAGGCTATGGTTTTGTCTCTCTAAGAAATGCACTGTTAGGGAAGCTCTGATGTCAGTATGAACTTTGTTACGATGATGTCATAGTTGTCAGCATCATTAATATTCATCCTGTTAACGAATCTTGGTATTGTGGACGCAGAAATTGTTGCCAAACCATATGCCCACGATTACACACAGACAGAGACACACACACACGCGCATATGCACACACACGCACACACACACACACACACACACACACACACACACCTACACACACACACACACACACAGAGTAGCAAGGGACCCATGCAGAGAACTTAATTACATTGGATTTATAGTGAATGCCACTAATTAAATTAATGAAAATTTTATGGCTGCAACAAGATACAGGACACACACACGCACACACATTGTACAGTCAACTTTCAAAAGACTTTCCATTGTCCCAACAATGTAGGCAAAACCTGGGTGACTCACAAATATTGTATTGTTTCTATTATGTTTGTGCGTTATTGATTCACCCCTTTGCTTGAATGCTTGAATTAACGATTAAATTAATTGTTTTGGTATTGTGTTGGTCTTGTAGGTTATGTTTGCACATTTCTCGGAGTATGTGTGTGTAGACCAGTTTGATTTTCGTCCTGGTATGTGTGTGATGCATGTTGCCTGCCTCCTTGACCTGGTCTCTTGGTTAAATAGAGTGGTCAAGTTGTGCCGGATGCTGATTGGCTGATTATTAGAGGTATGGAAGAAGTGTGGGCGGCAGGGGCGGACCTAATGAAGGACAGAAACGAGAGATAAATGGCATCCTTCGGTAATTGTGCAGAAATGATTGCAATTAGAGCCGTTGAAAGAAAGGCTGATGGGTTTGATACGTATGGAGGTGTGGAGAAGTTGAAGAGGAGAATGGAAAGGAAATGGGAAAAAAAACTGACTGGTACACTAGCATCACACAAAAAGACACATTCCTGCACTTGTAAAAATGAAGGTTCTTCAATGGGTCTTGAGTTCAGTTCAGGTTCAGTTAAGAACTGAAGGACCATGTTCACTGTATAACCTTCTTGAGTTGTCTCGAGATTACTGAAGTTCCTGCTGTTATCATGGGTCCTTCAGCAAATTTATTTGTTCTTCGGGTACTGTAAAGCACCAGCACACCCACCAAAAAAGATTTTTTGGCATCATTTCATTCATAAACCAACATTCTTTAAAATATTTTTGTTTGTGCTCTGCAGAAGAAAGAAAGTCATACAAGTTTGAACTGACAAGAGGGTGAGTAAATATTGACAGCATTTTCATTTTTGTTTGAACTCTCTCTGTAACCTCTTGAGACGTACCAGTCGAGGGCTGTATTGTATTATTTTGACGTCACTTTCTTTAAAGTTGTTTACAATGACTAGATAGATTTCGGTCTAAAACTATTAACAAGATTCAAAACTATACATTGTCTGAAAGGTTTTACTGTAAGTATATGGTCTCCGTTTTGCAATATAGATGCTTCAGGAATATTAATATTGGAATTTGTGACGGAAGTGCAGAATAACAACATGCAGAATAAAACAACAACTTCATACCTTTGTTTTGATATAACGATGGGGAGTCGAATCCATACATAAACATGAAAGATTAATACCTGGCACACACAGTGACAGATGTTTAAATCTATATCAGCCAGGTTTTCACAATACAAATACAGGATATACGTACTACTTTTATTAAACCGACCATACAAACCCTCCGCTTTATCATTCCATGGGTGACGAACATGCAAAGTGGAAACAAAGGAAACACTTTTAGGTGAACTAACCCTTTACATCAGATATAGACAGGCACACACAAACTCACAACGTTCTAGCACCCTCACAGACAACGGCTGAATTAGAAACAGAGACGCAGATCAAATCTCACACACACATGCACACACATGTAGGCGTGCTCTCAATTGATTGTCTCTTGAGTCAAGGCCTTCCTGATTGCCTTTCAAGTGTTGGAGATGAACGCTGGAATATATAGAGCAGGACACAGAGAAAGAAGTATATAGAGATTGTGATTGAGAAGTCCGGTGATTGAAATATTGGTGTCTATTTGCACATCGTTTCTTTCTTTATCACCTACTTTTCTTTTCTTTTGCTAATTCTTTATCTTTATCATTTCATGGCAGCCCTGTGTTTTAGTCATGTAGATTCTAATACACATACTAATACACCCCCTGAAAACCGTAGTTGTTAAGCCCCTCCTATAAAAGAGCAATCTTGTTAACACCATATTGAGCAACTATAGACCGATATCCAATCTTCTTTTCATAGGCAAGATTATTGAAAAGATTGTTTTTAATCAACTGAACTACTGAATTCAATCTGGTTTCCGGCCGCATTACAGCACAGAGACAGCGCTCATAAAGATAATAAGTGATATTCGCCTAAATTCTGATTTTGGCAAAATATCTGCTAGACCTCAGTGCTGCATTTGACACTGTCGATCATAGAATACAATACATCTAGAGACACTCGAAAACCAGGTCAGTCTTTCTGGGACGGTCCTCAAATGGTTCAGGCCATACTTAGGTCGGAAAGGTTATTATGTGAGTATAGGAGAGCATAAGTCTAAGTGGACGTCAATGATGTGCGGAGTCCCACAAGGCTCAATTCTTGCACCACTCTTGTTCAGCCTGTATATGGTCCCACTGAGTCAAGTAATGAAAAAGAAACAAATTGCATACCACAGCTATGCAGATGACACACAGATTTACCTAGCCTCATTGCCAAATGACTACGCTCCATTGACTCTCTCTGCCAAAGCATTGATGAAATTAATAGTTGGATGTGCCAAAACTTTCTTCAGTTAATCAAGGAGAACACTGAAGTCATTGCATTTGGAAACAAAGATGAATTTCTCAAGGTGAATGCATACCTTGACTCTAGGTGTCAGACAACTAAAAAACAGGTCAAGAATCTTGTTGTGATCTTGTTGTCAAAACTTAGTTTCAGTAGTCTTGTTAAAGCGGTATCTAAATCAACATACTTCCATCTCAAAAACATTGCAAGAATTAGATGTTTTGTTTCCAGTCAAGACTTGGAGAAACTTGTTCATGCCTTTATTACCACACTAGGGATATTGTAGCATCGGTCCTGGTGAAACCTTCTCATAAGGACATTTGAAGTGGTCCTTACTATTTGATTCAATCAGGTTTACTTTAGATATAATAATCTCATCACATTTTTGTGAAAGTGAGGTTTAAAAAAATATGATTGGACTGATATGAAGCAGTTTAACAATGTAAGGGAAATATAAAAGGGAAAGAGTTGAAATAAAGATGAAGAGATGGATGGACGGATGAATGAGCAAAACTGATCTGATAGGTCCTTTGACTCACTCACTGTAGCGAGAGACATGTAATGTGTGTATTTGTGCATTCATTCCGCGCTGTTCATTCATATACTGTCTTTAAGTAATAGTTTATTCAACGAGTGACGGGTTTGACATCAGTGATAGAGCAACATCAGTCATTTTCATGTCTTGTGAACCATCATCATTGACGTCATGTGAAATATTGAGTTAAGTATTTTTGCCATAAATCCTTATTATTTGTCAACCTGTATATTTGTTTCTAGTTTTTCAAATATCACACTAGTAAAAATTATTAAAATGTGTTTGTCAACTTTGACAACACAGTATGTAATAATTTAAAGGCCCATTGTATTCAATTTATCGGCATCTAGTTGAGAACCAACGGCTCACTCTACCCATCCCTTTCGAAGCACTATGGTGGCTGACACAGGGCTAAGATGTTGTCCAGATGTTGCTGTTTGTCCATTTAGGGCTACTCTAGAAACATGGCAAATTCAATTTTATGGGAACCGCCGTGTATGTAGACTGAAATAGCTCATTCAAAGGTAATAAAAACATAACGCTTTATTATGCAAGGTCTTTTTACACTCAAAGATATAGTTATGTCAATTATATTGTATTTCTGTCAATAGATCCTTCAAAAAAAATACCCAGCACCTTTAAAAAGGACAATGTTTCTTTACCATTTCTTGAAAAAAAAGTAAATTTGGACATCTGTGTTTTCGGAATGAGTGGAACAATATTCAATAACGATAATGAAATTTGATTGATTTGGAGGAGAGGACTTGAGGTAAATAATGATTAATGTAACTTTACAGAATTTGGAATATTTTTACTGCTTGAAAAACCTTGGTTACTATATACCTCTTGTACCATTTGAACTTCATATACAATCTGCTAACATCCCCATCCATATAAATGATGTATCTCATATATATTCATAATATTTCAGAAAAACAGAGATGAAGGACAAACTATTCCTTTAATCATTTTTTCTGCAAACACTCACAAGCGCTTACCTGAAAGAAAATCCAAATATCTGTCAAATGTCGTTTTTACTCCCATCGCAGCAGAGCAGCAGGTGGTTATTTTAGCTAAATGAGGGTTGGAGGGACAGACTGAGCTATTATCTATTGTCCTTTTCCCTATTTCATTTTTTTCTCTTTTTTTGCAATCAGTCATCTGTTCTCCTGTTATCATCATCATTATAATTAGTGATTGCCCTTGAACGTCAGACATGCCTTTCATTTAAAAATGCCCGGCCATTCCGACAATGCTGGATTCTGATTCCTGAACTGATTGAAGTGGATGGTGTTTGAGATTGATAAATGTGTTGTGTTTGCAACTCCGACCTGACTTTTATTCTGTTGGTCAGAAGAGAAGTCTCACTACTGAAAAAACTAAACTGATTTATATGTTCAGCTTTGTGCACCACACCACAAGCAACACCAGAGGCATTTCAAATAATGAACTGGCTTCCTTAACACTACTTTATTTTTTTCAGAAGACACAGCTATTTTCTAGCGGCTGTTATTTGAGAAACATTTTTGGCAGTTTATTGGTGTAGTTATGGAATCTACCAGTGATGGCTAAGCTAGATCATCCTAACCTTTAAAAAAGAAACATTAACATCACATACATTCTGTAACACTTGAAATTTTTACCTAATTGAATTACAATTTTCCATGTCTGCTGCTTTTGACAGCTCAGTCGCAATAGTGAACAGTCTGAACTGTGTTTTTGTGTTGCCATCTGTCAGTCAATGTTATCATGACATTTTGGCTCCAGGGTGATTAGTCATGTGTTATTTACAAACCTTTGAACACATGTGGCATGTGCAAGCTGTACTTCTGGTGGGCATGTGCGAGCTGAGCAATGGTCACTGAGAGAAACGGAATGCCAATGGAATTCTATGGAGTTCCAACGAACAGGGATGTGCTACAGAGCTCGCCCCCAACACAATGCTGTAGTTTTTCTGACACAGCCGGCTCTTTAGTTTTACCCTTTCATGTTTGAAGAGAAGTAAATGAATCACAATTCTCCAGATGTATGCTCGCTATTGTGACGATCCTGTCCTTTCTGTTCTTGGATTTCGTGCCTTGGGACAGGGTTGCTACAGTATCATGTCTTGTGTGTATGTTTTGTTTTATGTGGAGACACGTGGCGGTATGTTTGGATAATTCGCCGCGTGTCATCCTGTGTTCCGTTAAGCTCCGCCCCCTTGTTTCTCCGTTAGGCTCCCTTAGTGTGTTATCTCCGTCACCTGTCTCCCATTAGTGTTTAGTCTTGTCACCTGCCCTTCTCCGTCCCTGTGCAATCTCCCCTCGTTATTATGTCCCTATTTAATATCTCTGTTTCCCCTCACACCTTGTTCGGTTCATTGTATTGTATTTGTCTTTCTAGCCTTGCCCCATGTTCCGGAGGATATTTGGATTACCCTGTTACCTGTTTGAAGTTTTGTATGAGTTTCCTCCCCGTGGTTTCTGTCGGTGTGTTTCGTGTTTTTGGACTTTTTCGCTACCTTGTTTTGTTTGTTCCCCTCGTGGAAAGTTTTCTGTTTAGTATCAGTCTCTGTTTTGCCCCATCGTGGGTTTTGTTTTATTTAATAAAAGTCTTTGTTACCTCCATCTGCCTTGCATCTGGGTTCTGCTCATATATTTCGTGACAGCTATCTTCAGGTAACTCAGCTTTACATAAGATATAAGACATCTCTTACACATTCCACCACAGGCCTTTGTGTGTGTGGGAGCAGTGGGTGTATGAGTGTGTTTAAATCAAGAATATATTCACCAGCCCACATTGTGACTCACCACTTGTCATCCGACCAGCTCATGTTTCACAAAGAGAGAGAGCGAAAGCGAGAGAGTAGATCCCAGATCTTTTTTCCGCATGTGTGTTTTCTGTATAGACAAGATACATTTGGAGAGAAATGCATCATTACTGGAGATGTGAACATTGGTTTACATTACAAAAGAAAGCTCTTGTTTGTTTGTTTGTTTATAAATGGACAGTAAATATACTCATCTGTCCACTTCATAAAAGGAAAGTGTGTCATTTTTGTCGATGTTTACATATACTCTTTTCTCAGTCATTATTCAGGAAAAATAATCCATTGGTCAGAGTGTAAATACTCAAACATTGATCTGTTTATTGGAGTGCCCTGACATGTTAGCCTCCACCTCAGTCAATGATGTGAATTTAGAGAAAACTTAGTCATTGAACAACTAAAGCCGCTGGTTATTCCATTAGCTCAGCTGGTAAAATTTGACACCTTAGATGGTAAGGTTTGATACCCAGGGAATGCGCATAGCCTACTAATCTAATGGCCTAAATGTAATGCACGTTGGTTTGGATAAAAGTGTCTGCCAATGCGTAAATGCAGAATGTAAAAGGCAGAATTACTCTTTGAGGAGTGTTTGAGAAACCTACATATTTTGCGCTCCTGCAAGTTCCTTTCAAGTCCTGCAGTGATGTCAGCCAAATCTCTGTAATTTACTGAATTTTCAATGGCATCAACATAAAGATTTTTGCTCTCTTTGTTTTTGCTGCGTTCATCTGTGAACGTGTGGATAGGGTTGTGACTATATCCTCATTAGTGCTTAACCGCAGCAATTAGATGCCGACCGCTGTGTTAAGGTCATCACCGCACTTTTTTGTTCAAATTGTTTTGCTGGTGAAAGTTACAGGAGTGCATATGGTGTGTGATATGAACTATAAACACATTAATCATTGTTTATCGTAATTTACTGTATTCCATCCTATATGTTCGAGGGCTTCTGGAGAAAAGAAACAGCTTCCCGCGCAAGGGAGATGGACAGTCCATTAAACATACAGTATGGGGGATTTATTTTGTGTGTATGGCAAGCAACGGCAACAATTGCAATGTTCACGTTTATTCATTTTTTACGAGCTTATTTCCTTTTTGTTTCAAATTAAATGCATGTCAAATAAAGGTTATATACATTGGCTATGAAAACAAGAGGTGAGAGTAGTCTAATTTATGGTCGTAAATTATCTGAAAAGGAAAAAATGCGATTCGTATTTATCTACATCAAGCATGATGCAAGTCCCGTCTCACGAGCAAATTGAACCCAAGATGAGAGAATGACGTCTTCTGCTTCTAAATCCCACGATGGGGCAAAATGACAGAAGAAAAATCACAAACGCAAAATAAATACTTTCCACGAGGGGGAATAACAATAGAGAGAAGACAAATAAACTAAGCACTTAACAGGAACTGGATAAGCTCGGGGATACAGGAACCAGGACACGAGGTAAGTATACTAACAAGGCAAAACGAAACAGCATAGGACAGCGAATACAAAAGCATTAAATAGAGGAGCTAACGAGGGATAATAACAATAGGCAGGTGGAAGGGATAATTACAGGCGGGAAGATAGACAAGGAAACGAGGGGGCGGGGTCAAGACACAACTGGAGAGCACATGGCCATCATAATAAGCAATGGCCGTGTGCTTCCACACAAAACACGTGGGACTGTCATAGAATCATGACAGTGTGGACGAAATCTGTAAAAACATGGTTTTTCTGGTGTGCACAGTGTTAAATTTGCACAAATACTGGCTCATTTTAACTTTCTTTTACTTCATTACTCCCGCTGTTCTATTGTAATTTGTTGAGGCTGCGTAAATTTCCTTGTATCAAGCCTACACAATTTGCCTTTATGTATTTTCTTTTCATAATTACTAATTATATTATTTGTAACATAATCTGGTTGGCCTTGAGTCATTTTGTTTTGCAAAGGAAAAAAGGCATATAGCCTTCCTTGCATTTTAATTGCACCTTGTTCGTCTTTGTTGTTCTGCATTGACCAATAAATATAAATAAGTATTAAATTGTTGTCATTTTAAAACAATATATGCTAGATAATAGCAGTCCAACAACATACTTTATGTCTATTTGCAACCAAAATAAAAATAAAGGCGGGAAAATTGTATGCCGCACTACAGAGACAAAGAGAATCACCGCATAAGAAATTCCACCACCGTCACAGTCCATATGTGTGGACATCCTGTAAATGGATGGAAAGGAAAACAGAGGGACTTAACAACAGCAATTGCCATAGATGAGTAAAAACTTACTTATATGTGCCCACCGAGAGCAGCTCTGAGAAAACAACCATATTAGACTCATTCAGCCATCCTCTGTGTTTGGTGTCTGCGTCGATGTGTCCTTTTTATATGTGATGTATAAATCAGAATGTCCAGACAGTGCCTTGTGAGGCCTATAGCCGCCTTTTCACTGCGCACAACATTTGGACACAACTGTCGGAATTCGCACCACTAGTGGCAGTCATATTAAACTTTCAGTTTTATCATAAATCTACGGCAACATGGGAGAGCAGCTAATGGCGTGTAAGCATATGGGGCGACGAAAAACTTCCGCTTTTACAGCACTGGGGTAGTTTACACCAAGCGATAACGGTATGTTTCGTAAGAAAACATTTAAGCGAACCACAGCAGAGCGTTGCTATGTGCCTCTGTGATCATGCCTCGAGTAAATGCAAAAGTTCACTAAGCTTTCTTAAATTTGTGAATGTAGCTAGAAATGAATAGCTTGAAGCCCTTCTCCTTTTTAGTTGTGTTTGGATAATTTTATTAAGTCAGTGAATGTAATCCTATGTGCATCTTTACCGAGTGAAAAATGCCATTGTTCATTAAGGGCGCTAATGAGATTTTTGCAAAAATTGTGACCTTTTCGTGTGCATATGCCCCATTTCCCTAAATCGGCGTAAGATCCGAAATTTTCACATTCGTAGACGGTTGTCACCCCATGCAGCGCCTGTGCGACTCTCGATAGGAAATGAATGACTTCCGGTGTATTGGCCCTAGTTTGTTGTGTGTAGTGAAAAGGCGACTTAACACTGCTATCTAGGTATGCAGCTCACTGGGTTTTGGAGCAGATCCATTGATTCAGAGTTTTGCAGAAACCCTACAGCCTACAGGCTAATTCAAGCTCAAGGGTTGTTTATCAGGGCACGTTGCCCCACACACACCCTGCTGGTGTATTGTAACTGTGCAGCTTTGTGTGAGACATTCATGTGTGTGGATTGCTTGTGCATTGATGATAGAGAAGCCTTACGATGCCCCTGATGTTGTAAAAGCCTACAGGCCACAAAATCAATATCTCCTGATGGTGCTGAGAAGGAGAGAGAGAGAGAGAGAGAGAGAGAGGGCAGGGATGGGGTAATAGGAAGGGACCTGCCAACTAGCTGCAGCACTGTGAGCATGTGTGAAAGATTGAGAATGCAGGAGAGAGAGAGATTGGTAGGACGCTGTATTAGCTTCACTTTATTCTTTGGAGCAGAAAATTCAGGCAGGGGCTTGTTTCCTTCCAGCAGGGAATTATCCACATAAAACACAAGACCTTCAGCTCCGTGCGTGTAAGAATGATAGACAGTTATTGGAAAATGGACAACAGACCTTTGCATAGCCTTATTCTGTGCTTGAAAAATTCATAAGCAATTTATTGAAAAGCTTTGGTAAACTAATCCCAACATTAGAGAACTATATAGGCACGCACAGAGAGCCGGAGAGATTAAAGGAATATAGTAAACTAGGCGTGGGATTTGAAGCTATTAGAATCTGCTTGGCATTTGAGCTCACAGCAGTAGCAGTCAGGGCTGAGTAAACTCCAGTGTCTCCTTTTATTCGACCGCTTTGCGGCCCGCAACATCTCAGGTAACAGCATAGAACTGCTGACTGTGATGCTAAATCCCTGTCAGTTGAGGAAGACGCTGTTTCTTTCAGCTCGGTTCAATGTTCTTACTGTAGCTCCTGCTGTCGGGATGTGAAGCGAGCATACTCTCGGAATCCTTAAAGAAACAGTCAACCCTAAAATATTGCATGATGTTGCTCGGAGTATTTTATGTAAGGCTGTCGTTCAATGATTTTAAGGATTTTACTTGAGAAATTTAAAAATACTTTAATCTTCAGAATTGTTACTGTAAAGGCATAAAAAATTATATTTTTTTCACCCTCATGTTATTCAAAACCTGTATACGACTTCTGTGGAACAAAAGAAGATATTTCAAGAAACGTCTCTGTGGTTTTGTGTCCATCTAATGGAAGTTATTGGGGGCCAATGCTGTTTGGTAGCCAATGTTCTTTAAAATATCTTCTTTTGTGTTCAGCAGAAGAAAGAATGTCTGGTTTGGAATGACATGATGGTGAGTAAATGGTTTTTGGGTGAACTGTCTCTTTAATAATTTTCTGATTAAAAAATAACTTTGATAGAGGTTGATTTTCACAGTGATGTGATTAACACTACATTTTATCTTCGTTTTACTAGTTTATATAATAAGCAAATGGTTTGTTTTTAGACCGTATTTATAGTCTCAAAATGGAGACTTGCATTTAGTTTTTAGATATGTTAATATTTCAATTTTCTCTGTACTTTTAACATCCTTGCTTTAGTGTGATTTTTGTAATTTTATGGTTTCCTCTAGTGCGGTGGTTTTGCAATTGGGGGCCCCAAGATGGATCCAGGGGGCACAGATTTTGTGGTATTTTATGAAATCAGAAAAATAAGAACACCAACTAATAGAATTGATGTTCCAGCATTGTATAACTGCATATGTTTTGGGTTTAGTTTAAATTCTTAATTTAAGATTATAAGTCTTTATTTGGGGGGATGCAAAGCGATGCACTTTACACAAAGAGGGGCTTACAACAAAAAGTTTGAGAACCACTGCTCTAGTGTCCATACACTTTACATGGTGTTTAGGAAATAATGAGAAGATTTTAAATTTTCTTTGTATCGCTTTCAGGATAACAAATTACTTTGCCCCAATGGTCATATTCTTGCCAACATTTTTGTCCCAGATGCTGTCATTCACAGAGTGCTGTTAAATCAATGTCTGTACAGAAACACATTCCAGTGGTGTCCCTCACATCACACAAAGAGCAAAGACAATAGGCAGGATTTGCTGGAGAAAAGTCTTACAGGAAATAGTAATTAATTAGTGATTTAACATAACAGAAACAATGCAATGACACAGATGATTGGCTGATATCACCTCTACGGGGGTTAGAGCAATAAGATCTCATTACATGTGAGATTAAGTTTTTCATTTTGCAGATGAATGCTCTGTATTATTTTGTCTCGCGAAACGTCCTTCATCATTATAGGGGAAATGAAGTGATTTATGAAGAAGGGATTTGTCAGACTTTACATTGAATATTTAAGCATTGTTTGTCATCGTTATTGATATGCGCATCAGCAGGTCTCTTGTCATTTTGTTTAGTACAGTTGAATACTTTCGGTTAAGGTCTGATGACTGATTGTGTGTGTATGTATTTGGAATGAATTTAGTCTTTAGAAGTCTGAAAATCATTTACCTGTTTTAATTACAAATCAAGCAAATTTGATAAATGATATAATAATGAAATGCTATATGATTGTAATTTACTGTTAATTATGGTCAAGTTAACACACACCTATGCGGCCCTTATCATAAATGTTTTAATGTGAGACTGTAAAAAAGAAAGATGAACAGAATAGCAAGCAGAAAGACCATGAACGATGCAGAGCACAGTGTGTCCACCCTGCAAAACCTGAAGTGGGCACTTCAGGTTTAGAATGCTAAAAACCCTGAATATGCATCTTTCCACCTTCATTTTCTGCTTCTCTCTCCTCAATTTGCACATTCGCTTTTTCTATAATGGTGAACACTTTATATTGACTACTGTTGTTGCTCTGAGCTTATGAAATCTCTCTCATGAAAATGGATAAACTGTTGGTTTATTTAACTGTGACCTTACGCCTGAAATGTAGGTGATTTTCCCTTCTGTTTGAAGGGCAAGGGTGAATATGTATAGAAATATGGTATGAAACGTCAGGCACTAGCAAACGTTGTGGCTTCCATTATTTTAGTCAATAAATTTGTTACTGCAGTACGCACTTCCTTTCACGGTGGTCTTTTGTCACTGCGATTGAGTTTGTGGCATCAGTCTGTTTGTATTACATCACACTATGGATGCTGACCCCTTCGTATGCCTATGTGTTTATTCACATTTGTTGACCGAACACCTGAATTTTGGTCTTATCTGGACTCCGATGCCATATTTTTTATTAATTCTTTTGTAGTAGTCATCTTTTGTCAAAGGACAAGATATCATGTGAAGGTTTTGCTACTGTAAGCAGAAGGTAACTCAATACAACAAAACAAAGATACATGATATATGAATATGATATCAGTATAACCCTAATACAGCAGATTTAATGTCTCATAGTTTAATGAAACATAATGTAAGAAATCAACAAAAATAAAACAACCTACCTAATGTTTAGGTTATACTGACTATCTGAGATTTCAGGTTTTTGGCTCATTTTGGATCCTAAAATAAGAAATCAAAGCAGGATAAAGGGTTGTGTGTCACCATATTTATATAGAGTTTTATAATTTCATTACAATTTCAATAACTCTAAGTGTGAGTTACTCACTGTGTGAATTTTGCTCAATAAAAAGGTTGCAGACAGAACGGAATGGAGAAAAGCTATTTTGCATTTCTGTGAAAGCTGTTTTGTTTTTATAAAAGCAATAACACATTTATGAAAATCTTTTTAACCGCTTTCACTTTTCTCGTTCCTTCTATGTGTTGTTTACACGTTTTTCTCTGTCCTTCAGGCTGTTATTGCATATCCCAGATACCATTTTCTGCTGGCTTGCAGGGGAAGTAATTGATTTTATAGCAAATAGAACAAATTTTTCATTTTGAGCAGAATTCTTAAGTTAGAGAGAGAGAGAGAATGGGGGTGAATTGAAAAGTTCTTCATCTCTGATCTGCTGATCCTCATATACGCACATCACAGGTGGCCAGTATCCCATCCCATGGTTGTGCTAAGTGGATCATTATCAAATCAAATCTGGCTAAAATCCCCTCTTGTTTACCCTTCTCATCCTGTTTTGTCCTTTTTCTTTTTCATCATTGTTTTGTCTTTGTGGTCTGCCCTTTTCTGTATTTAAAGGGTAGAATGATGGCACCCCACACAGGCTAATTGCACCCTTTACTCCTATGTCCCACATTGAGTGACACAGTAACCACGGCCTGAAATCATCACCTCCTGGGACAATCAGCTGTGTGTGTCAGAGAGACAGACCGACAGAGAGAATGAGAGTCAGAGAAAATAGTTTTGACATTATACGCTAATGGAGTGACAGTGATCCGGAATGCCTGTGTCTAGGACACACAGCTGTGCTCAGACTGAGATGGAGGTGAATAGATAAGAGAGTTCAGAAAGGACGGGTGTAAAGATGGGTGCGTGACAGGTGCTTTCCGAAACCAAATTATTCGTTCTCAATTTTTAACAGGCACTTCCTAACACTGAGTCCTGACCAAGAGTTTCTGTTGGGTTTTTTTGTAAGTCTGGACACTGTGAAATCTTATTGGTCCAGATGTTTGTATAACTATATAAAGAGCGCAAGTGTTCCAGAATAAAACATTGAATTTGACCAAAAATCCTGAAGTGAGATTAATAAAACAGATCACTGTTACCATTGAAACATGTATATCAAAAGCGCTTAACAGTGACTGCCCATTCCCATGAATGACGTCTTTAAATGAATCTATTTAACTTTATACTTGAAGCCTGTTAACTGTCTACCATTCCGTATACGGGACACCTAAATTTGTGTCAATATTGTGCATGTCATTTCTAATCGAATCATGACAAACTATATATCATTGGAATGTTCTAAGACTCTAGAAAACATATTTATTTAGTTAATTTTTTTTATAATTTATGATGGGAGACTAATTGAATCTTTTTTATAAAGAGCCTGCTTGGATTTTTTGTTATCCTTATGCGCCCCATATTTTTTATTGTATTTTTTATCAAAGAAACACATAAACTTTTTTAATTCATTTTTTACAATAAACTTAACATCATACCTTAAAAAAAAATTTTTGTGTGTATGTGATTTTTTTTTTTCACAATAATGAGCTATTTTTTCTCAAACAAAATGTATTCCAAAGAATTAATGAGTTTCTGCAATTTTAGTTCAGATGTGCGTTTTCATGTGTAAGCTCAAAAAGGGCTCCGACAGTTAACAGCGTTTAGGTAAAAAATTTTTTTTGTTCTGTATAACAAAATTTCTCCCAGATAAAGGCAAAGTTTCTATTTAAATTTTTATTGACAGAAAATAAAAACAGGTTAAAATAATAGAACAGTCACTGCAAAGAAAAGAAGTTCATTCACTTTTTAAGCAACATTAATATATGTTCATGTATTTGAGAAGTATTCGAAAAAAAATGTAATGTGATAACCTCGATTTGTATCACAGATTTCATGTGTCTGGTCATTCTGTCAGTCTTTCACATTTGCTGTTGGATGATATTCCTGAGGTTTGATTTTGTTGAACTTCAACAGACACTGTACTGAAATTGCCATAATACATCTAGAAATACTGATTAAATGAAAATTTGAATGGTCTGATAATTTTATTCTGCGGCTGTATATTACTATAAACATTCATTTGATATAACATTTCTAATAGTCAGTAACTGCTAGTTATACAGCTTTTTTGAGGGGACCAAGGCATGTAAAAAAGTGGCCAGTCACAGATGCAATACATCAAAGAAGTACGTTCTGTCATTTTTTTATTCGAGGACAGTATAGGATGTAATTCTCTAGTGTAGATGTTTTCATCGACTTTTCTTGTACATGTTTGGAAAGCTGGCAGCAGAATTGGTTGCGCAGTCTGCCCTAGTGTATAGAGGCTGACAAGCCAATAAAAATTTGCTCAAGGGTTATTGATCACTGGTGGACACCCCTGACCCCTCCCCCTCATTACCTCCATCTCTCCTCATCATGTGACTTTCATTGGCTCATCCCTTTAAACACAATCATTGTGCCTTCATTTGATCTTGTCCTCATTAAATGGAGCGTGGTGAACAAACATTGCTATTTTACCGCCCCGTCAAGCACCAAAAAACAGGCGACACACAGACAGACCCCGAGGGACATTGAGAAGAAAGGAGTATGAGACAGAGGGGTTTAATCTTTACTGTAATCACGGTCCTCAATTTGGTCTTTAAGTTGTCACCCCAATGCAGCTGCCTGACGCCCGTTGTCACGGGTACAAGCTATTCTGCCCCTGAGGGTAATGAAGATGGTACAGGACGAAACATGCTGGGAAATAGAGAAGATGTATTATGGGAACATAAACTATAGATCAGCTAATGCACAAAAATGATGGAACACATAGGCAGCAAGAATAAAAGACATAACATCCAAAACGGCCTGACGCATTCACTTCTATTGCGTTGACACAAAACCAATACAAGTCAATGTGTACCGCCGTTGTTCGGTTACCAACATTCTTCAAAATATCTTATTTTGTGTTCTGCAGAAGAAAGTCATACAGGAAATCGCAATAAGTAAGTAAATGATGACAGACATTTCATTTTGGGGTATACTAGCCCTTTAAGAAGTCTGATTTTATGCAAGTCACTTTGGATTTGCTTTTGAGGTAACTAGAAGTTACAGGATGAATTACAGGCTGAGATTTAATACTGCACATAGGGCTGAGTTTGGGGTTTTGAAAAAGGATAGTAATAAAAGTTAAAATCCAGAGCTGAGAATGAGCCAAATAATATAACAGGCCTACAATGTATCAACTAAACCCAGACCTGTCAATCATGCATTATGGAAAGCCAAACAACAACAACAAAAAATCGAGCAATAGAGCACCCCTATCTCAGCTAACTGGCAGTCATCACAGGCCAGCCGTATGCAAATTGCATCTCGCCCTTTATTCTAATTGTCAGCCATTCCGCGATTAAAGGACCATAAAATGTCACACGCTCAAAAACGCAATAGCGGTCCAATCGCATTTGTCGCCCCAGGTCAGCAGTCCGTTCTAGGTGAGACTGAGATTTTTTCACACTGAAACAGCTGGAGGATCTTCTATCAATAATCCACCGCAGGCCTCCTCCGTTCTGTAACGAACACCTGTGTCCCGCTATTGTCTTTATAATTAAAGGCCTACATCAACCGTGCAGGGTCACAATCTCTCCGCTCACACTCATTTTCCCATGTCCTCCCGTTTTTACGTGCTCCGTCTGGCAGATGCGTGCGTCGCAGCCGGAAGGGTTTTCTGCGGCGGAAGGGGTCATTTGTCAGAGCAGGTTTAGGCGCGCGTGTTAACACCTGGATATTCTGGCTCGGCAAAATGTGCGTATCGTAATGAGGGATCGTAATTAAAAGCGATATCCCAGACGCCGCCAGGTGCTGTCCGATGCTGCCAGCTCGAATCATGAGACATTCACACGAAACGCAATGGCCCAGAACCATATACCTGCTGACATTTTAGAACAAAGGCCTCCGAAATAATAATAGCAGCACGTGTCCTGTGAGTTTGCGAAAGCTTTCTTTCTGCCTAAATGAGTTGCATTGAAGGGTCTTCAAAAGAGCTTTGGCATGTGGGATGAAGAACGTGCCACAGGTGCCAGCATCCTCATCGGCGCGCTTATTCTTACAAAACAAATTGCAATGAATTTTGCACTTTAAAAGGGAATACATTCAAACTGTCAGGCTGCCAGCGTTCCACGTGCTAATTTTCACTCTGCCCTTGAATCTGGAAACAAAAGCACATGTCCTTGAGTTCCAAACATCCCCCTTACTGAATAATTCACAGAGGAGTGAGGAGAAGATAGGAGAAAGATTGCTTATTCACAATCAATTAATCAGAGTCGATTTACTGAAGGTTGGCTAGCAGCAGAGGCACAAGGATTCATGTTTTACACAAAAGGTTGATAGACTTTCATGTTTATACAGTATAATGGCGATCCACATTTTCAAAACATACAGTATGAATGTTCGGATTTCTTAGTTTGTGCTATTGTTTGTTTTTATTTTGCTTTAAAGAAAGCCATCACAGCATCATTTATGAAGGTTCCAAAAAGCATATTTGGTGCTTTAATGGAAGCAAGAAAATCTGACCTGTTGCACAAAAGATTTAAAGAGATAAGTCACCCAAAGATAAACATCTACTCATCCTCTTGTCATTTAAAACTTCTGTTGCTTTCTTTCTTCCTCTGAACACAAAAGAGAAAAAAGAACGTTGACAAATCTTTTTGCACATTCTCTTGCATATTCCCGCTCATGTAAATATTTACAGTTTACTTCTTAAATAGACTATACCTTAACCTTAATTATTATTCTTTTTCTTTTGTGTTTGTATTTTAAAACTTATCTTTGGAGCTGACCTGACCTGTGTATGTGAACTGTGTATGTCAACTGTTTATTTTGAGGGATCTAGTCATTGCCACAAATTTGCACATTAGTTATTTTTAATTCATTTACTTTTACTATTCAATTTACCTTTGTTTTCAACCTTTCAAACGCTGAAAGTGTCTGTTACATTCGATTCTCAGATTTAAAATATGGTCTTAAACTCTCAACAACATAACTTGTCCACTTGTGATCTGATCGACCAAAGTGAATTCAAATACCAGGTATACACAGGGCCCTAAAAAAACAAGCCAACACAAAAAAATGGTGATCCAATAGTTCATTTTGGTGTGTTTGTTATTGAAACAATAACACAGTAACATGCAGTAAAGAGGTGCAAACACAAGCACGCCCAGATTCAAGTCAGTGAGGCAGAATTAGCATAACTTCAGCGGTTGTGTTAATCTTCAATAACCAACTTTCCCATGATGACTGTAATAACACCAACACACACACACACACCCTGTGGTGTTTATTTTTTTACATGTCTAATTGATTTCATAGGGTAGCAGGTCTTAGATCTGTTTATATAACACAATGTGTTGCTTAATAGCTTCTGTATAGATTCTCATATTTGTTTCATTCATTTTTTTTCTAATTGCACATCTGAACCCTTCACAAAATTCCACATCAATCATATCAGAACAGAAGTTTTCATTGTGCAAGAGCTGCTCTTTCTTTTTAGCTCAGAGGTCTTGATGGATGGTTGTTAGTTAAAGTATTATCAACTTTGTCACAGATGTGTCACCTATAAGAGATATCCCTTTTAAAGATGAAATGTAGATGTACATTTTTGGCATATTATAACAGCTATAAAATGTGAGATTCTTTGAAAAACTGGAAGAGCAAATGATGCTTCAACTTGTTTTACTGTCAGATCGAGCAGTTTGTTTGTGTGCATGTTGTGATAGATTAGCATTGACTGACACTCTTCACACAAACACAAGTGAAATTAGAACAGACACAAACAGCTTCACGGTGTCGTTCAGAAACACACACATTCACACATTCGACTTGGGAATTCCCAGAGAAAAACAGCTTGCTCTGTAATTTAGCATGGCTACAGTAATGCCAAAGTTTTTAATTAGATGGAAAGAGATGTTTGATGAAAACAGGAAACAAATGTACTTTCCTTCCCCCTAGATGATGAGATTTTTTGGTGCGCTTTCGAAGAGTTTCAAGAGAGAATATTTTCTTCGACGCATTCTCTCACTATCCCCAAAACACGAAGCATGTAATTATTCCAGCTATAATTCTGTCCCTTTTGACTGATTAATTTCTCTCGCTGTGAATGCTTAGTAAATTGTCACATTGTTCGGCAACATCATTTTCTCTCTCAGTCAGAAGAAGTCTGTAGCACTGTAGGAAGTGTAACAACTTGTTTTTCCTATCCCGAATAAGACCTCAACAGAGTTTCGTGATAATTGGAGCAGGAAACTTCTTTGTCAATCTGTTTGTGTGTTTCTCGCTGTGTGTAAGAGAGATGAAGAGAGGGAAATAGGGTATGCATACAGTGACATTTTATAAGAGTTATTCTTAATAAAAACAGACCTAATTGAAAAAGGTTTTCTCTCAAAACTCTTAAATCCTTTGTTGTGAGGACGTGATTTCAATACATATGCTTTTGAGGATGAGAATGTTATTGATGGCTTGAAGCTTAAATGAAGATTTTCTTGATTTGACATTGAAATAAGTGTGCAAATGAAGGCAAGAGCAGCGGAAACAATGCATGAAAATAATCTATTGAAGGATATCTACAGTACATACTTATGTAGTCTGAAATGTACAGCTTCATGTGTGTAAATACCAGATCACAAGTCACAAAATGTTTCCTTACATGTATGTGTGTTTGTGGCTTTTATGACATTGGCACCGTTAGACTTCAACCATCCCTTTCAATCTTTCTCTCCTACTCGCTCTGAGTCACCCCTTCAAACTTGCTGAAGTCTCTCTCTCTCTCTCTCTCTCTCTCTCTCTGACTCATTCCTCTCTTTTACCTCCTGCCTTATTGACACTATGGTTTCACCTCTACTCTCTCATCCCTTTTTGGGGTGTGAGTCACCAGTCTATCTATTCAACACCTCCTAATTCTAACTCTCCATCTCCCTCCTCTTCCTCCATCGATCCTTCCTTCTGTTCAGCCTAGTCTCACTATAGAAACATTGCTTTAACTACCTGCTCACCAATAAAAAAATCTCTCAGTGGCCATTTGTTTCTTCCTTTGGAAGATTCTGAAATTGCCCTTCCTGCTACCTGTGAAATTTTACTTGGCACTCATATATACTGTATATTATCTAACATGCATGTTGACAGTAAGCAGAATAGCATCTTTTATTAAACAATGTATATCATAAATAAATAAAAATAACTATAAGTTTGTTAATCTTATACATTTTATTCATGAAAAGCAATCAAATTACATAAAGAGCTACACCTGTCAAGACAATTGAAGAACCTTGTGAACGAAGTTTAATAAACGTTTTAGTGGTTTATGGGAAAACATTATTAGTGAGATGTATTGTTGTAGAACTATGGTACTATTTTGACATTCATCTTATAAGTCATTCGTATGCTTGATATATGAAACACATTATTTAATGGGAAGTTTGTTCCATTCCATTCCATTTTCTACCGCTTATCCGAACTACCTCGGGTCACGGGTGGGAAGTTTGTGTGTTTGTTAAATTAAAAAATTCTGAACTTGTGTAGAATTCTTATTTGTCAATATAACCGAAGCAAGTAGAATCACCGGCTGAACATGTATAACAATTCATCACACAACCCATTTTCTTCTAAATTAGGAGTTTTCAAACTTTTTTGCCAGCCGAACCCTTTGTCCTAAATAATTTCCTTTAAGTACTGAGAGGCACTCCCCATGAGAGGCACTCCCCATGAGGAAGTAAATATTTCAATAATTTAGTAGTACATTTGCATGTTTAAGAAATAAAAATGCGTTAATTTTTTACGTTTTGAAGTTTTTATTAGTAGCATTTTTCATAACTATCTTTATTTTTAAACATTTTTTTGCAATTCAATTTTTAAAGTAATGGAAATAACATGTGTGTGTACTTGTGAACATACAGTGTACCTCACAAACACTCGGCGAACCCCGGTTTGGGAAACCTTGTTCTTGATAAGACAATTTAATAGTCTGTGCATTTAAAAAAAAAAATTAATGACCATTATTTGAATAACAAAAAAATGTAGAAAAAATTCAAGCACAATTTGAAAATGTTTGAAAGAACATCTAATGCGTTTCAATGGAGTGAAGGAAATCTGATATTTAGTTCAAATAGCAATGACATCAATTTGCTGAATGACACACTTTTTGCAATTATTCATTGATTGATACAAAATCATTTTCCCTCTATTTCTAGGTTGAAATTACTTTTTGAATGGCGGATTTTAATGTGGTCTTATAGAATATCTATAAATGTTTGCGTTTGTTTTTAATCAATCACTTTTTATTCAGTAATTTAACTGTCACGGTTGTGTAAGAGGCAGAACCCAAACTCAGGCAGGTGGAGGTAAAAGACTTATTAAATATCCAAAACAAAACCCACGATGGGGCAAAACAGACTCGGGGCGGGGGCGGAGCTTAACGAAAAACAGGAGGTCACGCGGCAAATTATCAAAACATACTGCCACGTGTCTCCACATAAAACAAAACATACACACAAGACATGGTACTGCAACAACCCTGTCCCCAAGGCATGAAATCTAAAAACAGAAAGGACAGGATCGTCACAGTAACACCAGAATCACCACCAGAAAGAAATTTTCACCACCTCCAAACAGTTTAACCCCTGCACCCCAGCCAAACACGCATCTCTAGACCAAAATGCACAGCTTATATAATTTAAGTATAAATTAAATAAAGCAAAAGTGCACAGAATGTCCCTGTTGTTGACTATGTTTCTGTAATTATATTATACCATCTTGTTTTACTGTCTTTTGAGAGGGTCAGATACACTTGTGTGTGTTGCATTTGTAGTTAAAAGAAGAGACAAATGGCAACATGATCTTTCTCCTCCCCCTGTCTGACTTCTGATGGCTCTCTTTGATCGATTGCTCTGTGTGTGTGGCTGGAAGAAACCCTTATTCCTTTCCTAATCAACAGATTCCAACTATTTAAAACACCGTGAGCTAATCTAGGGGTCAAAGCTGTTAATATGACTTGATGAGTTCATCCATCCATCACTGTTTTCATCCATCAATTGATGTCTTGACTGCCTTTTTGGCATAATGTTATAATACTCTTTCAAGTGGTCTTTCCCTTAACTCTGTGATGTCATCAGTCTGGGAGGGCCAGGAGTGGACTGCCATTGCCAGCATGAGAGTGGGGCAGCAGTTCTCCAACTGCAGTTTCTCATCAACGAGGTACAACACACCCACACACGCAGGCACACATATATTACAGCATGTATTCAGGCAGCATATGCAGAAAGCACGTAGGAGGGCAGAGCGTGTCTGTGCATGTTTATATCTTTTATTTTAGGCGCGTGTGTACTCAAGAATAAATGGATGCTCTGCTCTTCAGAAGAATACGTTTAGGTCAAGAGCCGATCTCCCTCTTGGTCTTGTGGTGCTAATGCAGTCAGTCTTTATTTCACATCAGATGTGTCAAGAGCTACATTTGACTCTCTGTCTGTTTTTGCTCATAACAAAAAGAGCAAGTGTGCAAGCTTGACATTTGAGGTTAGCAGGGGTTAAATTGGTTCGGTCTCGCTTTGCTCCCCGCATGTGTGCGCTGGTGTTATGGAGCGGCACTACGTCGTGCCCCAGTATAAATCTCATGTTTAAGAAACAATTACACTTAAGGCCATTGCACAAAATTTGCATCCACATTTTCTACACGGTACAAAATAAATACAACCTCACGTTGTGTCAATCATTTCATTTACATTAATGCATTTGGCATACACTTTTATTCAAAGTGACTAACATTGCATTGTACTATACATTTGTATCTGAGTAAGTAAAAATCCCTGGGATCGAACCCATGACATTGGTGTTGATAACGCATGCTCTAACCACTGAGCTACACGAATGCTTTCACATGTACATACTGTCTCCGATATTTTAGTCTGTCATAAATTAATTCAGGCTGGGTTCATTTTTCTGTGTTTTTCGCATCTGTAGCAAACATTTTGAGAGGCGTTTTGACAATTCAGAGACACCGTACAAACGAGCGCCAAATACGAAAAAACGCATACAAAAATTTCGGACTGTATGTCCAAAGACCTTTACATTGATAATCGCAGAAAAACGGGTCTATATGCAAAGTAGTAACCCAACTCGCAGTTGTAGTACATGAACCATGTGCGTGCAGAAATCATTCCCTGTTCCCGAAGCGGAAGTTACTGTAAATTCCGTTTGGAACGCACCGCATGTCTGCGCGTGCTTGTGTTTCCTTTCTGCAGCGCCCAGCCTATTTGCGAGTTGTAGACATGACGCGCGGTGCCGCTTCTCGTACGGTGCACTCTGCTGTTATAAAGTTTCAAGTCATAATGCCCTTAGTTTCTTGTGAAGACAGGCTCGACGTCTAAATTATAGAATTTTAATCAAATGCATGCATTTAAAGCGGTTTGTTCAAGGTGTGTGAGGCAGCAACTATGCACAAGTTAATGGGTAATCTCAATCCTTGTGAATGTTGTATGAAGTTTCGACAGAAAAGTACTGGAAATACACAGGTCATACATACAATTCTGTGTACATTAATTAATTGAAGATATTTGATATTGACACAAGGAAAGGGCACAGGCCTACAGAAAGAGTTTATTTTTACATGTAACTTTGTAAACTGCTGGATTCTAGAATGAGTTTGATCAGCATTTTATTGTTCCTATCAAAGGCCTCTCTCAATTTATATTTTACAGTTTGTCAATTAATAAGATTATAAGCTTCGTATATGCACCCCTCAAAATCCCCCATAGAGCCCCGGCACATTACAAATCCCAGTTTTTACCCCTGGAGGTTAGCCAATTTGGAAAATGTTTGAAACATTTTCTTATACAAATGATGTTCTTATCAAATTCTCCAACTCTACATCTCCATTTATTTCTGTCTTTATTATATGTTCTATCTCTGCCTACCTACAAATGGCTTTAAAGTCAATATAAAATGGCATTTACAACCCATTTTACTTATCTAATAAGAAAAAAAATGTAAGGCTGGCCTTTATTGTACGCATTGGGAATTTATGGAGTGGGGAAATGTAGATTCAATACCAGAATAAAACAGATCAGAGTGTAAGCTCTCTGTTGAGGAGAGTTGAAAATTGTTTACCCCAGGAATTCATATTTTACATACTGGGGACTAGGATGATTTTTTGGTTTGAGTAGGCTGAAGTTCAAGTTCATCCTCAAGACCATCTTGGGATATTCATTCTTTACTTTGTAGCTTTTATGCAAAGAAAGTGCTAATGGTGGAGGAAACCAGGAACCATTTGCTTCTTTCTACATTTCTACTTCTCCGTTTTGCCAACTTTTTATTCCATTAACAAGCATTGCATTAAGTCTTTGACTTTTGATTAAACACATGGTATGACATTCAGCATCCTCATAACAAACATCATCCTGGTCCCCAGTATTTTAAATTTGAATTCCTGGGGGTAAAAAAATCCTGGGGCTATTGATTAACCGAAACCGTCTAATTCAGAGAGATGAGAGTGCACACATACTTTTACATTTTTTCATGAGGCGAATTATTCCGATATGACACATCAGGGGTTTAGCTTGCTTGCATCCATATTGATTTCATTACCTGAATCATTACAACATTACAACAGTGAGATATTGATGTAAATAACATTCAGTCACAAGGGCCTGTCTCTTACTAACCAGATATTAGAATTTCTCGAATGAGATTGCTCCTTGTTTCTCTTTTACATTTGATTTTGTGACAACCTTCCTCCCTCTTAAAACAGCACAACTCAACTTCCTCTCGTCACCTGTTTCTCGCAGCTTTTGTCTCTCGGGTGTGCTGGTGCAAACTGTCTTTACCAAAACACCATCTCCATAGAAACTCAGTTGTCAGTCACCTGACTGATGGATTCGATGCACTGAGAGAGAAAGAGAGAGAGAGAGAGAGAGAGAGAGTGAGAGGTGAAGGAAAAAGAGAGTAAAGACGGAGACACAACTATGGTCGAGATAAACCGTTGGCCGTTATCAGCTTTGGATTAAACAGTGATTTGATAAAACATGTTCACATTAAAGACCAACACACACAGCTCAGGCAAACAACACTGCCACAGCAGAACATAAGAAGCGTATTAATATTTATTTTAGTACATTTCTTTCTTGATTTTCTGATAATACAGTCAGATGCTCAAACAATTATCTATTGGCCGTCTCACAAATCACAAATTAGTTGTGACCACCACTTTGTTATTTACTGTGCATTATTTTATTGTTATTTAATAATCAATTTAAATGAATTGTATACTTTTATGGTGAATTTCCCCTTATTTGAGCTGACACACTTTAGATGATGTAATTAATAATCATAACACCTTTGGTCTCTGTGTGAGGATCATAGCAGTGAATTCCCTCCAGTGTCTGATATTTGGAAAGTAATAAGATATAGGGATTCAGAAATTATATAGGGAAAATTACATAGGGCTTCAGATGAAATGGGTCAGAAATACACTTGTCGCCCTGATTGACAGGCAGGACAGAAAAAAAACACAATCACACTTTCATCACCTTGTGCTCTCTCTTCCGTCTAAATTATTTCTGTCTCTGTTATAGCCATAGTCCATTCTGAACTCTGTAACACATGGCTCTGAATTACACGTGACATATTTTTATTCAAACTATTGCATTGTCGATGCAGTGTGGACTTAACTATCATGAAATATGCATTAAATGAATAGTTACTGTGCCCAGAATGAAAGAAATCAATGTGACTGAATACATTAAGGTTTATCACTTCCTAGAAACTATATGAATAAATTCTATATTAGTAAAAATTCTTATCATTTAATTTGTGCCATAGAACATACAGTATATATATCATAATCCCCGTGTTACATTTAACCCTTGAATGGTGAACTCACATGCAGAATACAATCATATCAATGAGATTGTTTAGAGAGCAAATACATATTCCTATGGACATTTTGTTGACATGTTCATTTGCAATATTTACCCAAGTTTTCGAGATTTAGTGATTGTTTGATGTGTGTGTTCCTAGGGGGCGCTGGTCACAGCCTGTGCAGATGACACACTGCATCTCTGGAACCTGCGACAGCGACGGCCAGCTATTCTTCACTCTCTTAAATTCAACAGAGAGCGGTGAGTAGCTTACATATTACCAATTTGCAAATCGCTCAGATATGTATCTTGACTACATGCATAAATTCAACATGGCTAACTGATCAAGTGTAAGAATTGTTGAGGATTTCATGAAATAAGAAAATATTCTCACATCGCACTCGAAGTGAGAAACCAACCTAATGTAATGAGCAAAGCGGGACGAGAGCTGTGAGGGAACGACGCAAGACCGGTTACGCGAGTGATAACGGAGCAGATTGGAGCCATAAAAGGACGAGCGACAGGAGTGTACAACAAGAGAGAACCAGGCCTTGACTTTTTACGTTAGGTTTTATTATGTTTGTGTGGCCGGCAGTCGTAAACTTTGGGCTACGTCAGAGCACCAGAGGTTCCACGAATCTTTCTACACTTTGTTGGCAGGGCGACCAAATTTTTTTTTAAACTTTCGACGGCGGCGGTGTGAGCGAACAGTAAGGCTAGAGTGTCGAACTAGATACTGTAAGTATGTAATAAACACAAACAGCTCAAGGGTGCAGGGAAAAGCTTAGCCTCAATGTTTGACAAATCTTCAAAAGCTCATACATTTTTTATTAATAATGTTATACACACAGCGTGTTTTAAATATTTTTTTTTTAATATGATAAGGAATCATTTAGCAAAACACAAAAACATGCACATCACCGGCAACATCCTCAAAGTGTGTGCTTGACCAAATAATAACCAAATCAGAAAAAAGAAACAAACTAAACTCATTTGCTTTTTTGTATACAAAAATGAAATGCAAAATTATTTTCGCTCACTATTGCTCAAAAAAAAAAAAAATGTATCTAGGCACTCACAAAGGTAATGTTGCATGTACACATAGTCTTCATAAGGTAGATCACCTAAAAAGTAAATTTTTATGACTCTGAGACTTTCTGTCGGTGCGTGGTAGCTTTGAATCAATGTACTGAATATAATCATGCACTTCAGGTGCTTTCTGGGCGTGTCTTAATCCACTTTTGCTAGTCTAACGATGAAAAATGGGCGGCACGTCCAGGCGCATGGTCTAAACGGGTCACACGTGCAGTAAACCAATCAGAGTCTCACCTCTCATTCCCCTTAAGAGCCAGTTGCGCCATGGTGGTTTGCTATTTACACCGCGGAATTTGCATGAACAAAGCATTCGACCAGACTATACAGGACAAGCCAGATATTTATCTTTATGTATACAATAATAATACTTTACTTTGTGGACCCGCCCAGAGGTGCAAGAGGAAAATGAGAATTGAGTCTGGCTGAAACTAGCAAAAACACTTAGGCCTAAGCCTTGCGGCGCATTGCGCAGGATGTACGATAGGGCCCTTAATCTTTTAGCAAAAGTACACAATTTAGCAACATATGGTCAGATGTTCATTACTCATTATTTGCAGTTACAGACAACTTTAGTCTGTCATATTTTTGCTCAAAAATGTAGAATGAGAATTTGTCAGATCATCTCCCGAGTTCTTGAATGCCAAGCGTAGCCAAGTATATTAAAGTATATAAAAAAGTATATAGTGTATACTATATTGTTGTATAATATATTTTATATAGACATAGTGTTCACTTATATTTTTCAGCACAGCTTTTCAAACTGCACAAGTCACACAACAGAAACTAAAGTGCTACAGTAGGTGTGAAATGGCTGTATTTCACTAAATGAGATAAAACGAGTCAGGGCCATTTCTAATAACCGTCGCTCACACTCACAGCTGTGAAATGTGGGCTGGTTAGATTCTCTGCATAGGCCTTTATACTGCAAATTGAATAAAAGTATAGAGTGAAGTTTTAACAGAAATCCTGACATATTCTGAACAAACAGAGAGACCTTGAGTGAGCTAGAGAGAATTTGTGTGTTTGTTTCCTTCACATAAAAACTGGATGTGTTAGAAGACCTTGCCATAATGTGGCCTCCTACCACTTTGTTGATTGCTGTAGAAGTGAAAGAGAGGAGCTGCAGAAATGAAAAAGAGGAATAAACTTTTTCTGATTCAAAGGAATTTTTTTTTCTCTAGGCATCAGAAAAGTTTAACCTCAACAGAAATGATGATTTATAATCGTTTGACCTCGGTACAATTGGAATATTTTTACGTTTTAAAAAACGAGTGTTAATGTTTATATGCTGTGTTTTTTGTTGTATTATATATAAATGGGTTACGTTGCTTGCTCAAAATATGTGAATAGTGTGTAATGTAAATACAGTTAATCCTGATGGTTTAAATTAATAATCACACTCCACTACGTGTCAAAATTATAGCGCAATATACAATTTAACTCTAATGGTAGACAAAAGCTTCTCTTGCTGCCGGTATGCGCTAATTCTGTGAACAGTCCAGTGCGTCGTATTTGAGGTAAGGAACAAACAACGATTTTTATCGTTTGGGTTAGAGAACAGGTTGGAAATAAAAAATTTAACAAATGACTCTCACATGCCTAAATGTTCAGGTCCAAACTCTCCAAGAGACAGGTTTACAGTAAAAGTGCTAAAAGTGATCTTCTTCCCCCGTTTATCTTCTTTCAGACATATCTTCTAAAATGGTGTAAAAGTATCAAGTGATACACTTTTGTTTTATTAGAAATGAATTTGACCATTGCTGGTTGCCTTTTACCCTGTTAAGTTTTTATGATCATTCATAATGTTCAGAAACCACATGAGACCCAGACATCAAATCGGCATCAAACTGAGAACACAGAATGAGTGTCACAGACTGTATTGTGCAACATAGCTAAAAGATTTGAATAATCAAATTCATACTCATCTTAATTCAACAGCATGAACGTTTAGGAATAAATCCACGGTAACACTTGCCTTTTTCGTTCCATTGACTTACATTCAAACGCACGATCGCGTGATCTGTGATACAGTTTGAAAGCTTTGTGCTTTGCTGTGTTTGGCTAATGAGCTTTGTTCCCCTCCATAATAACTGATGATTGTGGTTCAGCACCTCATCAGACTGTCTGGAACAAACAAATAAAGTCGCGCATTCTCACACTGTCACAGATTTCTCACATCGTATGTGCTTGCTTTGACCCTGAAGTGTTTTATATTTTGCTTTATTAAAATTATGCAAATCTTCATGTAATGGGAAATGTTGTCTCAGATCAGTAGGTGCCTGTCTATGTGTGTGTGCGCGAACACAGTTGGGTGCGTATATTTGTGCGAGGCTGTGTCAGATGACAGAGATTTTCAGCTCAGCGGGGTCAGGAGACAGACTCAGGGGGGCTATAAGAGTTCTGATTCAAGATGCACAGCATGCTTGTCTTTCTCCTCGAAATACAAGACGATTTCACCGCAGTACACATTCACCTAGCCCTATGACATTCAGACGCCGCATCACAAAATGTGTCAAACTCATTCTGTAACACAACCCACGTACATATTGCATTATTTTTGTTAAAGTGGATGTTAGAGTAAACTGTCTTCTATAAGGTCCTTCTTCTCACTACTCTTACTAGTTTACATAAATAGCAATCACTATGATCACATTATCATTGTTCTATTTTTGTTAATTGTATATTTTATATTATAATATTTCTCACTGCTTTACTTTCTGATTTACTCATATTCATTTTATATATGAATGGTGCAATACAATTACTGCAGTAAAGCAACATTTTCAAGATTAGAAAGTTTGTTAATACACCTTTTATGGCAAGCCACTAGAATAAAAACACATTTTACATTCACATCTCTATTGCCACCTTAGTCCTAAAGTTTTTATAGCTAAGTTGCATTGTCAAAAATATGTTTTCTTGCAGATAGCTTAAACACCCCCCTGTCATTGTCAGTTAAATTAACTACACCCCAAATTTGAGTGACCTGTAAAAATAAGAGCTCTTGGCACAATCTGCTGCAAAATGCCCTTCTACCATAGTGATAGTCATTTTGTAATCTGGACTTTCCATGTGTGCCAGTCAAAAACATTCAACTGCGGATTAGCATGGCCAGGTGTTCTATTAGCATTCTAACCCGGACAAGTTTAGCTGTCTGTCCAGCGCATCGTAACCTTCATTTCCAATCACCCCGACTGTCTGACGACCCCAAAGGCGTGAGATAAGGAAAACAGAGAGAGATGTAATGAGTGTGGACAGAAGTGAATTACCGTGTGCTGGTCTTTATTTTCTAGTTAACCTGCTTATAAGTATGATGGATGATGCCATTGGATGGATTTCATTGTGAAGTCTCAAACAGAGTCTGGATATGTGATCGTTTTTTTGATCATTTTCATAATAACTTACTGGATTCTTCATGTTATCGAGCAGGTTTGTGTGGCATGTCACGTTTAGCTGTGGCGTTGATGCAGATTTTAATGTGTCTTGCAACATTTAAAAAAATCTCATTGTTTCTCACAGCTCTTAATCTGTCTCTGTTGGAATGTGAGAAAGTTCCAACAGAGCAATATTTTGAAACATCTATAGTGTTACATTTAAGCAACCTCAATTTCAAAACTAAACACTTACATGTGTAGGAATATGTGCCGTGTTATTAGATGCCATCCCTGTGGAGTTTCCATTGTGACAGTAGCAGTGATAAATCACAGCGCTAATAGTCTGCCTAATTTTGTGATTATTTTGTAATTAACGTAGTGCGCATCACCCAAGTGCTATCTTGCAATTTCTTTTAACCTTTTGATGACACTGGAGACCGCAGCACGCTATGAAAACAAACACACCGGCATGGGAAATCGCTCAATGTCACACCGTTGCCGTTTTATGTTGCGTCTTGACACATTTTTAGTGTCTCATCACGTCTCAGTCATGGCTCATTAGCTCTGGTTTGTCTTGAGGTAATAGTGTTCCAATTAATCGCCGCTTCCCAAAAATACACACAAGTGGACCCAAGAGGGGCTGGTGTTTGACTGACATAAGCCCCGAAGCAAAGCCAAACCAGGCAACAGTAGACACAAAGTGTGACGAGAGTTCTTCCAAGTGCTGAGAAGCACAGTGAGATGCTAATCACTGAAAGTTAGTCTCTGTCTAATAATAGAGCCATCAAATGACAGTTGTGCTTGTTATTTTAATGTGGACATGGTTCCCAAAGCTGTCACTGGGTCGGTATCCTTTACCTTTTCGGTCCCAATATGTACCATTTAGGTTCAGATATGTATACATTTGGACTAATATGTGCCTTTGAAGCACTCTTTATGTGCAAAAGTTTACTGAAAGTATTGTACTATTGAAAGAGCAATGTACCTCCCCGGTGCAAGCTTTAGACCTTTTTTCCAAAAATGTAGCTGGGAATCAATCCGCAGGTTCCATGTGACAGGTAGATGTCTTGAACCAAAATTCACAAACTTTCTTTGAAGCAGCAGCTTGGATGTTCAACAGGGTGTGTAACTGCAAACTTGCAATTCTTATTGTTTTAAATTAAGTTGTGTTTTGTCTACGCTCTGATGTAGTAAGTACTCTTAAAAGGTTCAAACTCCTCAAGCACAAAATAGTGTGTGCCCTTTACCTATCGTGAAACACTCGTTGCTAAGTATGCACCAAAGATCAAGGAGTAGTCAAGATAGTCTTTCAATAATCCAGGAGGTTCCGGAGGTGGTCGGTTGGCCGGGAGGAGGGAGAGTTTAGAAGTCCAGGGTGGAGCCTTAAACAGGGTCAGATGGTTGACAACCCAGGCCACAGCAAAGACTGCGCTCCATGACGGCGGCACTATAGGGAGGAGCCAGGGCGACCAAAGATGACGACGATGGAGATGGACCCTACCGAGGCGGTGAAGAGATGCAGAGAAACCTTAAGCCGCAGTGACAATCACCCAAGATGACAGTGGGGATCCAGAGGGCAGAGGATGAGCTGGAGCAATCAAGGGAGGAGGTGGAGAGTGAAGGAGGGCCGAGCAGGCTGTAGCCGAAGGGGTGGACGGCCGGTGGGAAGTGGATGGCCCGCAAGTCCGCAGCGGAGGTGTGACAAGAACTGACTCGTGTGTAGCCAACTGACCGAGGGAGCCAGGTGACGCCGAATGGCCGAAGGTCCACGCTGGAGTAGAGGGTCTCCAGAGTGTAGGCGCTGGAGTCAGGACGATGGGACGAGGTGGAACGGAGCCATCCAAGGCTAGAGGTGGACCCACTGGTTGCTGATGTCCAGGAGGCGGCGGGCCCCGGCAGGCCCGAGGTTGAGCCCCACCACTGAGAGAGGGAGACATGGAGGGATCGAAGGGAGACGATGATGACTGAACAGTGAGCCTGGATGAGGACTGGGTTAAACAGAGGGCAAAAACCAACCCAAAACAAAACGTCTTTTAAGTCATCTCGGAGAGGTGGAGGGAGGCTGGGCGGTACTAGTGGTTCATGCAGGGGCAGACAATCACACTGACACAGAGTTTCACACTCAACAAGCTGAAAATAAAGTCCAGGTCCAGCAGGCAGTCACACTCAGTGATGGGGAGGGTGGCAGGGCTCTCTTCTATACCCTCAAACTAAACTCCCTCAGTCGTAGCAGTAGGAGTTCCAGTCGGCACTCCCCTGGTCAGTCCATGGTGAATAAATAAACAAAACACGGACTGGACACCTTTTTTTTTATTAAGTTGCCATAACTTTCCGTTTAGGTCAGGTCTTCTTTCACATAACGCTCGTTGCCAAGTATGCACCAGAGAACAATGAGTAGTCAAGATAGTCTTTTAATAATCCAACAGGTTATATCGCACAGGAGAAACAGGAACACAGCCTACATTAGCATATATTAGACAAGACCTGACAAATACTAACTAACAGAATAGGGTATATAGAGTATGCTGTGGAGGTGAAGAAGTTATTGCTGGCAGGTGTGTTGATTACAGATCTGGTGCAGGTGATGAGCAATAGGGAATTCTGGGAGATGTAGTGCACTGGAGATGACTCATGACAGGGGAACCATGATTTATAAACTAGCCTGCTAAAGACAGCTTTTGCAGTTGAATGTCAACCTGGAACAAATGAATAAAGCATCTGTCAAATGAATGAATGTAAATGTACTCTGATCCCCTCTTGTGATAGTGTAAGGTGATGTGAATGACGCAAATCGGCAGAGGAGCTAATTGACACCTACTGTTTAATACGCTCAAACCCGTGAAGACATTCCCCATCGTGGGATGTTTTTCGCGTCATTGCCCAAAAATAAGTAACTTTTCGCGTTTGGTCTGAAAACAGCATTACTCACCCAGCACATATACAGACTAATTCTGTATTCACACCAAACGCGTAATTAAGCGTTTGGATAATCGCTTAATTCGTATTTGGAATGAACGCAGCAAATGTTTTTAATCTAATTGTATTTTGATTTTCTTTCTTGCCTTATAAAAAATATATAAAGTATGATATTATTCAATGAATCGTGCAGCTCATAGTGTGAAAGTGGAAGGACGTGCTAACTCTAAAAACTTTTAATTTTGACCAGTTAATAGCTTCCTGTTTTGTTTAGCTTCATGTGACATATAAGTACAGCAATCCTCATTACACTTTTCTAATGTTTTTGCAAATACATAATGAAAAATGTTCACTATCATGTAGTTTGCTGAAAACTGATGCATGTTTGTTAGGTAATTACTATTCTCCTGTTTCTTTATAGTGTGATTAAATACAGACTTTAATGTGAAGGTGACATACAGTACTTTGTGTAATCTCTCTTACACAAACATGATCCTCCTGTTTTCTCTCTCTTTCAGCATCACATTCTGTCATCTTCCGTTTCAAAGTAAATGGCTGTACGTGGGGACGGAGCGTGGAAATACACACATAGTGAACATCGAATCCTTCGTCTTGTCTGGATATGTCATTATGTGGAACAAGGCTATAGAACTGTGAGTAGAACTCTAAAATGGATTGACATGATGCAGCCGACTTCACTAATAAACCTGAAACACTAGTCGATAGGATGTCTATCTCATAATGTACAAGTCTAATAAAGAAACTACAATGTGATGAAGTGAAATAGAGAAAGTGTCCTGGAATATTTAATGCGGCTGGCGATCTAAATGTATATTTTATTGAGGTCTTTTCAGAGGAACCCTATTAAAAATGTGACGCAAATTTATTTATTTCTACAAAGGAACACAGACCGTTTCAGAGTCATTTTCATGGACATGATTAGCAAAAGAAAATTTCCTTGTTTGTTCCACAGAAGAAAGTTGTACAGGTTTGAATCAACATCGGAATGAGTATCTGCTCATGTCTGGATTTTAAAGGCAAATTCACTGAAGGCTTTTGTAAATAAATCACAATCTGTGCCCTTTTATTACATTGAGATTAGGCATGATTATCTTTAAAAAGATTACCATGACTTTACTGTATTTAAATATGCATGGTATGATATATGCTTGACGGGGACCTGTAGCACCTTTTTAAATTGGATTACAAGCATTCATACTGTTCTTTTGTCTGAAATTCTGTTAACAAAAGTGAATTCACATAGCACTTCATCTCACTATATTTCCAGGACAAACCTGATTGTCGCTCTCCAGATCCAAACATGTTGATTAGATCAGCGTTGCCTAAACAGATCTGTCAGAAATCCACATCACACCTGCCGGTGTTACTGTACTGTCACAGACAACTAAAATAACCCTCATCCAAGCTGAGAAATGAATAAGTTATCATGTTAAAGTATTTCAAACCCCAAAGAAACACTTTTATCCTGTCTGCAGTTACACATTTAGACACAGAGGAACACATAAACAATCGCGGGCTCCCGCACGTCTACGGCTTCTTTCATGAATAGATGTGTAAGTCAACACCAACACCTCACTCCCGAGAGTGATAATCTGACAAGAAAATAGCTTTGAAGTGTCAATCAAGACTCCGCCTACACAAGAGCCTCTTGGCGGATCCCCTGCTGACAGACGTTAATGTTAGTGGTGAGTAACCGTGGATGCATCTCTGAAGGACGTTCAGATCCCCTGCCGCCCACTTGTGGCCCACTACAGATCCTTTACCGAAAATCCCTCACCTCCTTGAGTAGCTCGGTGGCACGTTGAGTGTGCTGTAGTATATCTGTATTTTTTCAGATGAGAGGACTTGATCTTGGTGTTTCATTATTGTCAAGGGCTTTTAAAAGTTCTCATTGGTAAATGCCTCATTTTGGGTCATTTATATGCCTTTTTATATACTTCTGCACAGAAGTGGTTTAGTCATGTGACCTGTACTGCTGATTATAAAATGAATATCCAAAGGGAAGGAAAAACTGTGTTTTAGTGCAAAATAGCATTTTTAAGCTCGACATGCAGTGGTCTGGAGTGCCTTATATATGAAATATGCCAGACTTTTTCATAAAATTATTTTATTTAGTAAATGCTGTGTTTTGGCCTCCAGAAATGCTACAAAAAGGTGTTTTGATGGTACAGTGTGTGAGAGACCAAAATACTACTGTATGGAGCAATTAGTATATTTATATGCCATGGTATTTAAAGGGGCCGTAACTCAGAGAGTTTCTGCATATCTCACGATAATCTTGAGTATTTACAGAATAGTACCTTACCACACCTTTAAAAAGTCCGTAGAATCTTTAGTTTAGTCAATTTCCTGTAGCTCAGTGGTAAGAGCATTGCGTTAACAACGCAAGGTTGTGGGTTCGATCCCAGGGGATTGCAAATACCTATGTAAAATGTATAGGAAAAAACACTTTAAGTCGCTTTGGATAAAAGCATAAATGCCAAATGCCTAAATGTAGTTTCATCACATTTATAAGAGACAGATACAGCTTTACGATTATTTCCGAAAAAAAAAAACCTGCAAAGGGGGGCAACAAAACACAGAAACATGACTCAGTGTCACTTACAGCATGTTTAACATTGTATAGAGGTCAGAATCTATGAAACACCGTTGCACATACCCTTAAATATGCAAGAATATGTGAACATTACATTTTGTCTTTTGATCTAATGATGTTTAAATACAATACCACTCCGTTATAAGTATAATGCATGTTGACAGCCCATAATGTAATTGCATAGTTGAGAGACGAATTACATCTTGAAATATTAAGACGTATCTTAACATTAATGTATCACTGCACATTAAAGGAATCCAATTATTTGTTATGTTGTGACATACAAATGATCAAAACATATTGCTTTGTGCCTATCGATCCTAGTTCTATTACTTTAGTCTACCGGAGTTTGGAGGAAATCTTTTGTGCAGTAGCTTTCACAAGCATGTTTATGTGTTCTGTAAACCAGACACTGTCAAGAAAGGAGCTTTGTAGATTTCCTCCGCAGCGTATGAGAATAGGTGCAGTGAAATACATACGCACACTCCTGGTATTGGAGAATTCCCTTTTATAGAGGCAAAGTGCAGCTCATTTCAATAAATAAATATGAATAAATATAAACACGGCCCCCGTGTGCCAACAGCAGGCGTCCTCTGATGGAAATCAAGTGCAAGTACGGAAAGGAGAAACAAGAGATTAGTTTTTCCTCCTCTCGAGTCACATGAATAAGTCAGAGAAAGATGAAAATATGAGAAGGGTTCGGAGAGCGAGAGATTAACTGAGATCTTGTAACCTTAGAACCTTCAACAATTCCACGCTGTGATATCACTTGCCTTCAGCTCACAATATCTCCAGCAGAAGTTTGTTTTTTTACACACAAACATTTCTGAATCTACGGATGGAACAAGTTAAAAGACATCCTCATGATGTGCAGCCATGCTCTGTAACCCTGAGAAACATCACTGCATGTGATTCACGCTGGAATCGATTCTGCACACAGTTTATCTAAAATGTCTGTGTCTGTACTGAAGCTCTATCTCAAGGCCTAGCCAACCATGCTTGGGAACTCTGATCTTAAACATAATCAGTCCTCCATTGATCTGCCCTGCAGCCATATAAGCTTAACTTACATCAAGCCTACATCGCCAAGTAATCTGTTTTACTCTTCCAACATCTTGAGAAAAGCCATGGAAGAATTTCATGTAGTAGGTCATGCTGCTTGTTTTAAAATGTGGATCCATGTTCAAATCTTTTTATACGGGACTAATGTTTTTACATAACTTAGCTTCTAATGTTTCTCAGGCTACATTTATTTTGGGGACCTGCCAGTGTTTCTCAAGCCTATTAAGGCTTTTAACGGTTTCACATTTTTGGGAATTACTCTGCAATCTGACGCTAACTTGGTTTGTCAACCTTAATGAATCCATGAAACCATCCTCAAAAAAAGAAGATATCAAGAAACCCTAACTCTGCATATAAGATTTTGATGGATAGACAGATGGAAGACACATTCATTCACTACCGTTCAAATGTTTACGGCCACTTGACTTGTTTTTCATGATCTTGAAGACTTAGATCTGAAGGCTGTTTTTGATTCTTTGGGCTATTTCTGATTGCCTTTGAAATGGTTATCGAAAGAAAATATAATTGTCACGATATCATTTCTTTAATGGCAAAAGTTTGAAGTGCCTTTTTAAATGGCTCAGGATTTCTCAAAGATATGGTTAATTAAAGGGACAGTTCACCCAAAAAGGGAAATTCTGTTTTCATTCATTCACCATCAAGTTGTTATTCAAGTTGTTTCTTTATTCTGATGAACACAGAGAAAGATATTTGGAAGTATGCTAGTAACCAAACAGTTCTTGCCCATCATTGACTACCATAGTAGGAAAAAGGGTTTTATAAATTTGTGTGTTCTGTTAAAGATAAAAGCAGATATTTTGAAGAATGTACAGTAAATTGCACTTTTGACTGTTTTTTTTCTACTATGGTAGTCAATGGTGGAACTGTTTGGTTACAACATTTATCCAAATATCATTTTGCTCATCAGAACAAAGACATCTATAAAGATTTATAGATAAGATTATCAAGAAACAACTCAAGGGTGAGTAAATGGGTGAACTGTCCTTTTAAATGCCGAAAGTAATTTTGTTGCAAATTCTTGTTAAAGGGTGGCTACATTGAAGATGCTAAAATAACAAATATTGACGTGTTTCCTATTATTCTTGTATAAAGCATATTTTTATAGAATAAGCACTTTGAACTTTTGAATGATAGTGTACAATACATATATAAATTAGCTTGAAAGGCTGATTCAATAGCTGCTGGATTGATTCACTGATTAGTCGATCCCAGAGAGGAAATTTGCAGCACGAGAGCATCAACAGTCTGCAGGGAGCACAAAACTAAGATGTACAACCGCACACTTTCATCCCCAAAACAGAAAATCCCCTGTGGTACCCTTAAGCTTTTCAAATCACCAAATTGCCACCAACCAATTTCCTGCGCTTCACCATATTCATACCTATTATCCTCAATGAGATTGCTCCCTCCATTGCCACGGCAACCATCGTAACCACCGAAAGCACTTCAGCGACTCTTATCGCAGCCTTTGAAGTTGGACTCAAAAAGAGAGAACGCTCACAGCCAGCCAGGCAAGCGTCTGTATGCACCTCACGTTCGTCTTTCGCACGACGCGTTACAATAAACAAGTGTTTTTGGATTTGATGAAACACAACGCAAACTTCAGCTCCGCTCTGCACGCTGGGTCTGATCAGCAGATGCATATTCTGTTTTGTGTGTTTTTACTGGAGGCTTATTGCCCATCTTACGAACAATTGGATAGTATATATATGCTCTGTTCGCGTATGGTATTTCCAGCTCTCCCTGTGATCTTATTTTGGGGGCCCCATGTATAAAACTTGGAGTGTGTCTTTAGGGTGTGCACATATTTGCACTATATTTATTTTTATGTATCCTCCTTATCTGTGTATGGAAAATTGCATAAGTCCATTTCAATGCCTATTTTGTGCATACGTACTATTTATACATCAGGTTCCTGGTGTTTTAATGTGTCACTGCATGTTTATAAAGCACAGAAAAGTCTATTTTTCAAATATCAGAATAATTCCAGCAGAAAGCTTATTGTAAATATAGTCAATCACCTGTATTAAAACTTACATACATTTATTTATTACCGTATCTATCACTGCACACATGATGCTAAAATGTTTTGTAAAGTCTGTAAAGTGTAACCCTATGCTTTTCAAAATATTCATGTAAACCCAGGGGCGGCACTAGGGGTGGTCCCGGATGTTTTCAGTAAAGTCCTTAATGTTTTTATTACCATGCCCTGTATGAATCACTTAGTTCACATTTCGAGTCTTTTCCATGCGCAAATTTGTTATTTTAAATGTAGATGCATGGCAATCGCGCTAAAATAGAGAAAAACGCAGTAAACGCTCTTCTTCTAGCCCTGTATTCTGACACATATGAATGTCTCTTGGCTTAGCCCCGGATATACAGTCACCCTATAGAACTGCCCCTGAATCATTTTTTTTAAATGTTATGTAAAAATATCCATATAAACAAAAAAAAACTTTTAATATACTTGTTGATTGTCAGAAAAATGGAGATCCCCATTGTTATACCAAACACATAATAATAATATTTTTTATATATAATATATTTTAGATTTATACATTCTGACTATAAATACAATGTTGTCATGTGCATTTTCAAATAGATCTGATCGGGGTCTAAGTGATCCAATCCCATATGTTTAGATTCTATTTACACTTGCACTTCTATTTACACTTGTACTTTATGTCTGAGATTGAATTGGCTAAGAGTGAGATCTTAACACGTGCATGCATTTGTCATAATTAATTAAGTTATACCATTTATTCTCAAGAAAAGCTAAATAACATGGTGTGTGGTCTTCTGGCCGTACTGTAAAAAGAACAAAGCATATCAGCTCACAGCTCACATTCACACTCAGTCTATTAGAGGACGATAACTGACCTCATAAACGAGCCGAAAGAAAGTTTCACTCTTTGTGATGTGAAGAGAATCAGCACTGCTGGACATTCCATCAGACTGAAATTAGATTTGAAGCCCAGCGAGGCTTGTTTAGAAATGACATATCTTTCCTATATCCTTTCTGCCTCTGTTCTTCAGTAATGCAATCACTCTTTTTCATCATTTGTTGATCCAGTCAGTGGTCAAAACACTCTCCACAGGTCAACTCTCTCGCTCTCTCCTACACACACACACACACATATACACTCTTTCTTTTTGTCTTTTAACGGAAAGTGGACTAACAGGACTAATGGAGTCTCTTTCCCTCGTAACGCGGTAGAGTCCA
Source organism: Triplophysa dalaica (assembly GCF_015846415.1). Taxonomy (NCBI): domain Eukaryota; kingdom Metazoa; phylum Chordata; class Actinopteri; order Cypriniformes; family Nemacheilidae; genus Triplophysa; species Triplophysa dalaica. The sequence goes on along the minus strand of NC_079549.1, from coordinate 14,098,127 downwards.
CTATTATACCATGCCTAATATTATAGAACATATTTACTTTATTATTTCTAGATATTTGATATGAATTATTAATCCTGAAAATCTATTGATATGGTTTTCTTGGATAATACAACAGCAGGTTTGAAATTTGTACTGACACCTGTTTGCATTAATGCAGCATCACACAAAAATTGTTGTTTAAAACTGGCTTCGCGGAAATAACATATTCACATTTGTAATCCGTGGTTCATAATCCACAGCTAACATTGTCCATTAATGACGGTTTACTGGGATAAAGTAGCAGTATACGTACAGCATTTTTAACAGTTTTGTTAAAAGTGCTAAAGTTGATCTACTGCTTTAATTTTTGCTTATCTAGAGAGCTGAAGTGTTTTCGATTCTCATATTTACAGACAGCCCTACAGATATGGCTGTTTTAAGATTTTCTTTTGTAGAAAAATGGATTAATGCCAGTCTGGGTGAGGAGCTTAAAGGAGTTTCAGGTCTGACTTTTTTCTCCCAAACCTCAAGCTTATAAAAGTTGCCGTAATAAGTGTTGTCTAACTTGAAGTAACATAAGAAACAGGTAGTGATGAAGGGAATGAATTTAACAATACAAAGATCAACTTGTATGACGTTCTTTTTTTGGAGAACACAAAAGAAGATATTTTGAAGAATGTTGTTAATGTTGATGTTTTGTGTCCTTACAGTAGAATTTGGTACTGCCATCGTTCGGTTACAAACATTCTTCAAAATATCTACTTAAATGTTCTGCAGAAAGAAAGTCGTACAGGTTTGAAATGACAAGAGGGTGTAAATGATGACAGAATTGTCAGTTTGGGGTAAAGTATCCCTTTAAAGAATGAAAGAAATAGTAGCACTGCCCGGTCTCATGTCAAGAAACGAATGTGGCTGGAAAATCTAGTCACAAAACAGTGATTGTTCTAGGTAAAAAGGGACCGCTGAAGTGTTTAAGATGTTTGAGAAGGTCTGTGGCTTGTACATGTTGTACAATGTCATTAGAAATCTGTTAGGCATTTTAAGGTAGTATTAATTTCAACCAGAAATATTACACTCTTCAAGTGTGTGTTTTTTCAAAGAGCCATAAAAAAATGAAGCTATGATATATATATATATATATATATATATATATATATATTCTTGATATTTAATGAAGTATCACAGCATCATTTTTGCTTTGACATAAAAGTAGAACTTCAAAAGACTTTGGTTTTCTTTGAGCCTATAAAAATTTAATCTTCTAACAAAAAAAACAGTTTCCTTATTTTAATTGACAAGCTGAGATTATATCTTAGTTCTGTTAGCTTCTGTGACATTGATTCTGATAAATCATGCATAGTGTTCAACGGTTGACTGGTTAGCATGAAAGTTGAGCTGCTGGTTTTTCCTACACCGTAATGGGGCATCTTTCTCCATTGACGTGTATTGAGGGGAAGCCATAGGCTTATAAAAGCTCAAAATAGACCTTTTGTCTGTCGACTTTGTGCCTTTAACGTCACAGCTCAGGACAGACACTAGTGAAGGGCATGGGGGTGTGAAAGTTCTTCTGATGCTATCCTCCAATCAGCATCGTCAACATGCCTAGAAGTATATATCCAAATTCTGAAGGCCACATTTTAAGACCGAATGCGAACGCATCCCATTTTGAAAGCTCTTTCAAATGTCTCAAAATGCGCGTTTTCAGGGTCTGAAGGACAGAATGAATGGGTGCTGTCTAAACTATTTCCTTTCCAATGATTCACCCAAAATTAAAAATCGTCATCATTTACTTACGCTCTTGCCGTTTCACACCTGTATGACTTTCTTTCTTCTGCAGAACACAAAAGATATTTTGAAGAATGTTGACAACTGGCCACTTGCTATAGTGTCCACAAGAAGTGAATGAGGCCTTTCTTTTGTGTTCTATGGAATAAAAAGGTTATAAAGGTTTGAAATGTTAAGTTGAGTTAATTGATGAAAGAATTTTCATTTTGGGGTAAACTATCACTTTAAGTCCAGTTTAATGTAAGCTTTATCTACAAAAACTTGGCAATGCTTTTAATTACTACAAAGAATAAGGTTGGCTCATCTCTCTGTTTGTAAACACAGAGACAAAATGTGTGTACACTCTACAGTAATGTGTTTACAGCGCCTTCGGGGATTGATACAATGCTGCAAGTAAATGTTAAAAATATCTGTTGTAGTACTATGAAATTATCACCGTATTTACGTAATATCTGTGGAAGAATGCCAGAAAAGGATGTGATGTAATAAAAGCGACAGTATGTTTATATGGAACAACCTCTACCCACAGGAATTACTCCAAATACACATAATTGGGTCATTCTCCCAGAAATGTAGTCCACGAAAAAGAAAACGCCACAGATCAAGCAAATACACATGTATTCTCAAATTATTTATGCAAGTGCATCAGCAAAAATACAAGATGCACATCTCTGCTTTGAAAACTTCCTGTATCCATAGACTTAAGCTATACAGTTAGTGCATTTTTTGTTTTGGTTGTTTTACCAACTGAAACATAAGTTTGAAATAATTTTTGATGATGTCTGAAGAGTTTGATTGAAATAGAGGAGTTTCTTTTCATAAATGCATTAACATTCAATTCACAACATTTGAGCCACATTAAAACATTGAATTACATGCTTTTTAGTGGATACACGCCTGAAGGGTCTTCACTCAACATTTCAATTATATCCTATACATCCCTCCACATTTATTTTCCTTTGGACTGTGATTGATCCGTTTTCTGTTGCCATGGTGCCAGTGTCAATAATAACTAAGACTTAGAGGCACTAATGGGTGCTTGGGCTTTTTGTTGGCTCAGTCTATTTGGAAAGTCCATTGCAGTAACATTTTCCCCAGCACAGACGGATGTATGTCTCTGTCTGTCGGTGTGATCTTTTTTTCTCTCTCTCACTGTTACTTTGCTATTTTTCGGTCCCTCTTGTACTTGGCACATCCTCACACAAAAGCAAAGAAGTCATTTCACTGGAGACTGCCGGAGCACATTTCCCGACCTGTCACTCTCTGCCTTTGAAATCCTGCTGAAAGGAAGACCTTGAGTCGAATTCTGACAAGAAGCCTTCCAGAACTTTCTGTCATTCACAGACTGTGTGAATGACCTGGGTAACCTGTAGTCTGAAAAGTGACTGTTGGTTGAGGTGTTTTTAAAGCAAAAGCTTTTGCTTTATTTATAGACCGCACACAGTTTTTCAGGTGTTGAGACAGTGCACCATAACTGTGTAAATCATGACGTTCTTATCAGCCCAAAACACGTCTCTTTTGATGTTTATTAAGCTTATTATATATTGTGCTCTTTTTACAAAACTCAGAATGCAGGGTGTTACATGGATTTTGTTAAATAAGATATTTTTGTAAATTTTCAATCGATCACAGCAGATCAGTATTTCATGGAATGATGACTTAATGATGGAGAGGCGTTGTAACCGGGCACATATCCAAACATGCTTTCTGAATTTGAAAGAGATCATTCAGATGCATGCATCACAGTGGCGCAACAAGGCTTCAAACTGCTCTAAAAGATTGAGAATCTTTGAATTCTTAATTTGCATAATTCCTTACAGTATGTGAATTGGGTGCTGGATTGCAAAGAAAGCATTAAGAGTTTGGACACGATTCATTCTTAAGGGAATCTGGCCCTGTGTTTTTCATTGATGGGAATTATTTTTCATTTAGTTAAAAATAGCTAGTTTAAAACACACCCACAAACCATGTTTTGCTATCGTTAGTTGGTGGCAGTCATAACCGGGGGAGGTATTTTTCAGAGAGTTTTTTATTGGCCCAAAAATAAGGTTTACGTTTGTTGATGTCGTCAATGTGTTTTTGTCTACTCTGCCGGAAAAATGCAGTCATTTTAGAGGCTACAGTTAAAGGAGAAAAGTCACAGAACAGCAAACTTGATTTTATATAGTCTTTAAAACAGCACACTTTTCAGGCACACGATGCATGAAAATGATGCTAATTTCTCATTCAATCACCCTGATACCTTTGAAGAAATTTCTTTCTCTCACTTCTCAGATCAACAAAGACGCATCCAGGGCCTGTTGTTCATCTGAGTGACAGTCCAAAAGATGAGGGAAAGGTGAGGAGTTCTCTCCTTTTTCTCCTCCGTTGCATTTTTCAAGGAGTCAGGAACTCAAAACCTCAGAAAGCCCAGACTGGGTAAAAGAATAATTGTCTGTGTGACTGCTGGAGTTCATTTCAAAAGCACTTTGCATGCGTTGGCACAGCGCTGATTAATTAACACTCATTTGGATACATGCACGCACACACATACACGTTGTGTGACCTGATGTTCACCTTGACAACTGGTGTTAACATCTAGCATCTTGTATTGAGCACGCATGCTAACATTTTTCTTGCAGACAGTGCACGCTGCAGTGTACAGAGTTTGTATACCCTAGTGAATGTAACATTTATGTCAGCCTCACAGTACAGCTGATGCATTATGGGAATTAATATGGACAGGTTAGGGGGACCAATAACGTTTCAGAAAAGAAAAGAGAATACTGTGTTGTCCTATAGTTGTGTTGGTTATTTCACCATGCTTACATAAACTAAACTTAAATGTAAAATGTCAAAACGTTTATGTAAAGTTTTTTTAAACAACCAATCAATCAATATATTTGATTATTCATGTGAGCAAATGATGAATTGAATTCAAAAGAGAAGATAAAATGACAAACTGCTGTTTCTTTTCTGTGTCTATGTATTTTTTTAGTTACTGGTAGGTTATGAGGGCGGAACAATAGTAATGTGGGACCTGAGGGCCAAAAGAGCCGACTTCAGAATATATTATGATGAGGTAAGTGTCCCAGATTGATTATAAAATATATTCTGTTTATGAAAATATATATTTAAAATTAGCAATAAATAGAAAATAGAAAATCGTGATACTGTATTCTTACATGTGTATACAGTAGGTAAGTATTTTTGTTTACTTTTGTATGTTTAAGCATGTGTGTCCACAATTGTACACTGCAACTCAATTTTTTCATCTTGTGACATTCAAGTCTTTAAAATAAAGACGACAACAAAATAACAATATAAATAAATAAATGATGTCTCGCCTACTCTCCATTGTCCAAATAAATGTACTTTGTGTAGAAGCTCATCTGCTCGTTTCGTTCCACTCTGTTGCTAATTTAAAACAACATTGAACACAAGTCACTTTTTCTCCTTTAATTTCGCTCCCTGTGGCATGTGGATGTGTTTAGCATAATCTCGTATTGGCACATGACTTTATCTTTCTCTGTGAAAGAAGAACTTCTTCCTGCAGCCCCAGCTGCCTGTATTCACATCCCAATACGTGGTTGAATCAGAGCGATGCTCAGTTAGCAGCGTCACTCACATCCACTGCGCTCAAAACCTTCCAAAAATTCGCCCTTTTCTCCTTCCAGCCCTTTACTGCGGCTTCTGTGCTACAACGTCGCTCTCTGATCATCTGCCAACGATGCCTGTGCAAAGGGAGTCTGGGGTACGGTAGCTCGGAAGGCGTTTGTCAGGGTGGGTAAATGGAAATGCTAATTGCTAGTTCAGATCCCCGCCTGGAATGCCCACGCTTGTGGAAAAAAGTAATTTTAATAGAAGGATTTCTAGACGAACCGTTTGTGCGGTGGAAGGGAAGAAGACGCGAGGAAATGAGAAGAAAGACAAGGCACGTGTTTGTTAGTGCGGTGTCAGAAATGGTGTTGAAAGAGAAGGAATAGATTGGTACAAAAATCTCATCCCCCTTTTTATCTTGTAACTTCAAACCTGTATGACTTTCTTTCTACTAAAGATCACAAAATAAGTTATTCTGAAGAATGTTGGTAACTGAACAAAGGCGGTACTCAATGAATTCTACTGTATAGACACAAAACCAATGCAAGTGAATGGGTGCCGTCTTTAACAACATTATTCACAAATATCTTATTTTGTGTTGTGCCGAAAAAAGAAAGTAATACAGGTTTGAAATGACAAGAGAGTGAATAAATGAAGACAGAATTTTATTTTTTAAGTGATCTATCCCTTTACCCCAGTATAGGATGCTGGTGTCGAGATTAACCGACAAGTATTGTCTCTGAGCTTCACCAAGAAGGCTTGCTCTCTAAACCAGGTTTAAAAAACCAGCATAGACCAGCACTGAAGTTCTTTGTGTTCCCTATTTTAACACTGTGACAAATTTTTGTAAAGTTCTGTTATACTGTACGTCAGCCTCCGTCCCCCTGAACAATCCTAAACACACACACACACATCAAACACCATAAAACCTCTGAACAAATAATCCTGACGCCGGTATCATTTCACTTATTATTTACTGTGGGACATTAGAGAGTAGATGAGTGGAGATTAGGCTGCTTTGATGGTTGAGTAATTACTGATATCGGGTTATTGACTTTCCCTCAGATGGATGGAGGGTTGAGGGAGAGAAAGAGAGAAAGGCATTCAAAAGCAAGAACTATCAGTATTGTCTTCACCTTTCTAATTTCCGTAGCCAGCTAGAAGAAGCCCAAATCTGATTTATGGATGAACACCATTGTGTGAAGAACTGATGCTTTGCTGAGCAGCAGCATCTCATTCTCTATCTCATCTCACATCCCGCATTTAACAAATGTTAGGTTTAAAACGATTACACAATATATATTCTGTTAAAAGATTTTGCAAACATAAACTAGTAGACATAAAAGCCCACAATTCATTTGATGAACTACACATGTGATTAAGTGACTGCAAAATACTTGCAAACAAAAAATCTGATCATAATTTAACTTTAAGGTTTTATAAAATGATACATGCAGTAAACAAATTATAAACAGGTGCAGCATGTATTAAGTAAATTAAATTAATCAATTAAATTATTGCTCTGCTGTTAATAAGAAAACCATAATGGTCTTGCATCATTCTCAATGGTTTTCCCCTCCATTTTTTCTCTATACTTCAACTTGTTACCAATGTCGGCGCTGATAGTCCTGTAGTCAGTGCGCTGACATATAGTGCCAGTGCACTTGTGGCCTGACCCGAGTTCAATTCCCGTCTCGAGCTTCATTTGCTGGTCCCTCTCCCCTGTCTCTATTTTCATCGATTTCCTGTCTGCTGCTCTCCAATGTTCTATGGTATAAAAAAAGGCAAAAAGCCTCTTAAAAAATAAAAGAGTTGGTGCCTATAAAAGCAGCAAAGTCTAGAAACAATTTTACGTAGTCTGTATTTAAATATTTATGGAGGGATACCTGATCCCTATTTTCCTTGCATCTCTCACTTTTTCTCAGGCCATTCACTCAGTAAGCTGGCATCACGAAGGGCGTCAGTTCATGTGCAGTCATTCCGATGGCAGTTTAAGCATGTGGAATCTGAGAAACACGGCTAAACCTTTTCAAGTCACCTTCCCTCATGGTAAGTAGACACACACAAAGCATTTAAAGTCCCCGTGTACCAGAAGTTGCGAAGATTTTACTTCCGTATTTTGATGAATTTCTGAGTGAAATGGAATCTCTAATGTGAAAAGTAGTGGTGATTTGATTGGATGTATTAAAACAGCAATTGCATTATGTAATGGAACTTGCAGTAGACTGACAGTTGAAGGGGAGGAGTTAACGGATGCTCCGCCCAATTCGTCTAACAAACGTAATTTGAGATGGATAGTCAATACAGAAAGGAAGTGCATTTTCAGGTTTTAACTAAAGATTATAAGGGGAACATAAATTTAAAAAAGAGAATAAACCACATTTATAAACTATTTACAATAAACGCTGCAATATTTTCATGAAAATTCAGCATTGAATTTTTTTATTTCACTGGGACTGAACATACTAGTATGTTGCCTAGTGCACAACCTCACTTGTATATGGACATGTAAAAAAAGAAATTTTTATTCAAATAATAAATCTCATTACCTCCACCTCATGTGAGAACATTTCTGGTACCACTTTTAGATCTGATGAACATGAAGCGTGTTTTAAAAACAAATGTTTATTGTTCATATTTATATATATGCACAAAAATTTACAGTTTACACTCTAATTCGATATTTAAAAGGGAATATCATTACTAATATAATCCCAGTCATGACCTTAAGGAAAACATTTTTCCTTTAGAAATCACTTTTATGAATCATTTTTCCAAAGTTTTGTAACCTTTTGGGGACAAATTTGTCCCCAAAGTATAGCAAAATAAACCCACACACAAGTTAAATACCTCTTCAGCCATGACTCATCATCTATTAGTGTAAACTGACTCTGACGTTGTCAGCAAACACACCCCCTCAGCAGGTGTGTTCATTATAGAGGATGATTCAGTGTGTGGGTATGATTTGACAGGAATAAATGATTCACTCTCCGTCTTGGTGGCTAAGTTTGGGGTCCTGCCTTGTGCTCAGTGGGTCACATAAAGCTGAAAAAAATTCAAGTGCAGAAAGTGATTTTTAAATGACAGAATAGTCCACGGTGTAAAGGAGAAAGTACATGAGACATTTAAAGTGTGAATTACACAACATGACTTTTAAAATACAAGCTGTCAAACACTTGGCAATTTTCAATGTCAATTCAACATTTGTAATAAAAAACTCATCATGTTATTTGTTTTCTCAGGCAAGACACAGAGAGACGGTAAAAAAGAATCGTGTAAACCCATCCTCAAAGTCGAATACAAGACCTCAAGAAACAGGTGAAAACACATTCAGTTCTTTGAGAACACTAAAAGTGCCATTATCCATACTCGTCTTCTTCCGGCATGATCCAAAGGTTTGATCAAGAATCTGTCACTCACTGATCTGTCACGGCAAAAGAGAATACCTGTGTAATTAACATGTTTAATTCATTCTCGCTTTGAGTCTTTCTACTGGAAATGATGTTTTGAGTGCCGCAGAGTGATTTTATCCTTCGATGTGTTTGTGACAGATGCATCTTAATCCCACTCGAGAACCATTATTGCTGTTTTATCTTGTCACAAAACAATCAAAGTCTATTGCCTGTTTGTGAAAGGCTCGTTTTTCTCAGGAGAGGAACAGAGAAACATCTTATGAAGAAGCCTCCATCTTTGATCGTTTGCTTGTTTGTTTGTTTTTACTCTGCTGTGTTCAAGGAAGTCATAAGTGGCCGTTTCAATGAAATTTTAGATTAGTTTGGCAGTTTTCTTGGTATTCAACTTGGTCTTTTCTTTAATAAAATGCCTGAAGGGCTATTTGCACACAGAGGTGTTTTCTGGTTTAGCACAAGAGACACATGGAAAGGAAAAGTGATATGAAATTTCCTATTATATTCATACAAAACTGGCCTGTCATTACCGACAATACTCCTCTGTTTGTCGTCATACTATGATGATCCTATATCACTGTATCACTGCAATAAAGCGTGTAAAATCTGTTATCAGAACGCTTGTTTTTGGACTTTATTGTGCATTGCTTGTGATTCGTTGGCTGATTTTCTTTAGTGGCTTAAGTTGGTTTTTGTTGCATTGGTTTTATTGCATGAAAGCATGCAAACTCAGCAGTTTGTTTTGCTTTTTTGTTTTATTTTAGCCTGACATCTGCTCACCTTCACACACTTTGTTTTAGATTACAGTCATAAATGTGACAGCATTCTTAAACTTGGGTCGGTGGTCAGAGTGCAGATGACCTCATTATTGTCCAGTTTGATTGAAGGTCAGAGGCGAGCCATTGAATGTCATTGTGTCAGGAGGTCTAATATGATTGTCACTATAGTAAAACAGAGGGCATATTAGACCACACACATTTAGAAAATTCTGCTTTTAGTGATGGATGTGAGCAGTGCTATGGTTGTAGTTATCTGTGATGATTTATACAGTATGAGGTAATTATATTGAGAAATGTGGTGTATTGAAATAAAAACATACAAATCAAACAAGAACCCAGCAGAGGAGCAATGTCTCCTAAATGTAAATTCAGTCACATAACAAATAATGTTTCACAATAATCAGACTTTTTCCACAGTCTTTATTATGAAAGAATTATGTGTTCATGACTTGGTAAAGATTTATAAATCATGGTTGTGCATTTGGGTTTATTTCTCACTTCAGCTGTGCTAAAAACCATTTGTCTAGTTCCCTAGAGAAGTTCTGATCTATAGCAACACTGGTCGTAAGGCAATCAGGTATTATTAATCCTTAAATGGTTATGAAATGGTTATGGGGTCTGTGAATTATCATAATTTAAAGTCTGTCCTGATTCTCTGATAATGATAAAAATCATCAAAAGCCCTTATCTCCACAAATATTTTGCAGACAAATTGTTTCAATCGAACATGCAGCACTTTTTAGTCATATTTGGCTCAATTTGTGAGAAGTGTTACTCCAAGTCACACCACTCATTAAAATTGATCACAGGATTCAATATTTCACCTAAAATGACCAGCTTTCTATGTTCAAAGTTTTCATGTTCATATCCATAAAAACATGTCATGATAAAGACAGTTTGCTGTTCTCTACTTACATATTTTTATTTGTTGTTTTCCAGTAGCGACGCTTTCGTCGTGTTCTCTGGGGGTCTGTCGTATGATAAGGCAGGACGGAGACCCACCCTCACCATCATGCATGGCAAAGCCATTACAGTCTTAGAGATGGACTACCCAATAGTGGAATTCATTGTGCTCTGTGAGACGCCCTATCTGAACGGTGAGTAATGTATGTTTAGAATTGTAGCTTCTTATGTCAGATCTGTAGTAGATTGGAGGAACTTAATTTAACTTATGTATAATTACACGGTCACTTTTGAATGCTTGATTCGGATTGGCCAGTCACCACATTTGCAGGTTCGTTATTCCCAGATAGTAACCTCTCAAAACTAATAACACACAGTAACCTGGATTCATTGTGACAAGTTTTAATAACATATATGACATCATATTAGGGGTGTGCCATATTGGCAAAAAAACTGATATCTAGATATTTTCTGGGATTCCGCGATAACAATAAGCAGGCGATATTTTCGTTATATAGTCTTAAAGGAATAGTTCACCCAAAAATGAAAATGCTGTCATAAATTACTCACTCTCTAGTAGTTCCAAACCAAATTTCAGAAAATCACAGAGATTTTTTTTTGACGAATGCTTGTATCTAAACAGTTCTTGGACCCCATCGACTTGTCAAAAGTGTCCAAGAACGGTTTGCTATCTGACATTCTTCAAAATATATTATTTTGTGTTCAACAGAACAAAGAAATAGAGTAAATGTTCCTACTATGGTAGTCAGTGGGTTGCAACCGTTGTTCCAAATATATTTCCCTGTGTTCATCAGAACAAAGAAGTCAACTCGAAGATAAGTAAAGGATGACAGAATTTTTATTTCGTGGTGAACAATCCCTTTTTTGTGTTGTACTAACTCCATCTTAAATGTTACCAGGATATTCATTTTTTATATCATTAATAGAGAATGAGAAATAATTTCATCATTCACTTATTCTCATGTCAACCTTTGTGACTATTACTTGTGCAGAATTTAAAAGAAGATATTTTAAAGAACAATGTCAACTAAACAACACTGCGTTTTTAAATATCCCAAATATAAGTAACAATTAGAGCCCATTAGAGATGTGCTGGTGAGGAAATAAACTTATTTTGATCTTCAATGTATGACATTGAGATTATTCCCTTTCCTTCAACAAAAAGTATTATTAACATTATTTATTATTATCAGAATATGACAAATAAGACGCATCACATGACATACTCGCGTTGTATAACGCAAATAAACAAACTGTCTTTTTTTTCCCCCACTTAGGCCTACTTTAACAAGAATGCTTAGACTATTGTTCATTAATATTGAATAAAAATACATAAATAAAAGGACCTATATTAATCATACTTTGACTGAAACTTTATAATTTAACTTTCATTGCAAAATGAAATAAGATGGATAACAGACATTATAATGCAAATAAATAAAAAATCTTTGTATTTTCCCCATGCTTTAAAACATCTTTAGTTTGTGGTTCCCATTTTATGAACACATATCATTAAAGTAAAACAAAGACAAACTCACTTACATTGAACTCAGAAATATTTTTTTATTAACAAACGTTCTATTGCGCTCTTGTCACTGTCATCCTTGGGAAGTTTCTTTGCTCAATCCATTTAGTCATTTGACTGTCAAAGAATGATTGGTTGAAATAATAAATAAATACATATTTATTAAACTTGTTTAAAATGGTAGGCAAAAGTGAAACTAAACCCCCCCTTGTGCGGCGCCCCTATGCACTGCATATACTGCATACCCCATTTTTGCGCCACTGTGTATTCACATACAGTGGACTTCATAATACACCGCACCAGAAGACATACAGTATACACTGTTCAGAAAATAACTGTTTGAAGTGCTTTAAAGGGAAAATTAAACCGAAAATAAAAATTCTGTTGTCTCTTACTCACCCTTGAGTTGTTCTAAATCTGTATATATTTCTTTGTTATGATGAACACAAACAAAGATAAATGTAATAATGTTTGTAACAAAACAATTCCTTGACCCTATTGACTATACCCCAGTATTACAATGGTAGTCAATAGTGCGCCAGAACTGTTTTCTTTTCTACATTCTTCCAAATATCTTCTTTTGTGTTCAACAGAACACAGACTTTTAAAAAGCAATTGGTTGCCATGAATTGTTTAGTTACAAGCATTCTTCCAAATGTATTTTCCTGTGTTTATCAGAACGAAGAAAGCTGTGTTGAGCTGTGTTGAGATGTTTGGGAATGTTGTGTTTGTGTTGACAGAGGTTCAGGAGCCATATGCTGTGGTGGTTCTGCTGGAGAAAGATTTCGTTGTGGTGGATCTAACTCAGAGCAAGTGAGCAATCTTTTCTAGAGCTTTTCTTCTACTACCATACAGTATATACACACTTCATGTCCTGTGAGAGTGTCTGAATGATGTAACTCAATGTGATGTACCACAATAACACCTCTAACTGACACTTTGTCCAGTGGCAACAGCACTCAACACCCAATATATTTTGTGTGTGAGCACTGTGTGGAAAGGGATTGAATTTAGAGTGTGTGTGTGTGTGTAATGGTAAATATCACTGGTGTTGTCACTCATAAGCTTCCATCAAATTAATCATTATTAAGAGACTGAGCCATGGTCAGGCTTACACACACACTGGCCGTTTGACACTTCTGCCACGGAGACAGTTTGACATCAAAAGTTTTTCTTTGCTTAAAGGCAATTTCTTAACAAGGACATGCTGAATAAAACTTTTGCACTCAAACCCCCTTAGAACTAAACAGTCTTTAGTATTTTTCTTCTAACCTATTTAGTTACCTTATTTCTCTTAAAATGCCTTTCTTTACAACCCAAAACACTTTTAGGATCTTTTATATTAAAGCAATAAACCACTCAAGTGATTTTACTGTATGTTTTTAGACAGAATATGAAGCAGGTTAAAGTTACTTTAATGCTCTTCCTCAAGTGCCTTATTGCTTTTATAAACAGAAATATAATAAAAGACACCAATATTTAGTAAATCATTTTTATTATGAATAGTAATCACAATAAACATTTTCTCTCAAGTAATGTTGTTTGTAAAGCTTGTGAGAAATGATCTGAGCCAGGATATAGAGATACTTCCTTTTTTATTCCATGGACACCTGATAGTAATTAAATAGAAAAATATAAGCAATGTTATTGCCTAAGGCATTAGGAAATGGGCATGTTTTTATATATTTAATACAAACTGGCCTCCAGATTATTGCATCTCTCCAGGTAACTCTGATTCAATAAGGTTTGAGACCCTCGCTTTGGGCTGTGTGTGGTTGCCTGTAGCAACTTGGCACATTAATATAAAATTAAATTGATGTGGAGTCAATTGCAGTCAAAACTGGTTGTTTTGCAAGGGCTTTAAACAGGATCCATCCAATCACACCTAATAGTCACCACTGTCAGTTTTATTCTTCAAAAGGTGTCTCTTTGCCTTACAGCTTTCCCATCTTTGAGAACCCGTACCCTATGGACGTCCATGAGTCTCCAGTCACGTGCACGGCTTACTTTGCCGACTGTCCCCCTGACATCATACCGGTGCTTTATTCCATAGGAGCCAAACACAAAAAGACAGGCTATAGCCACAAGGTTAGTCAAAATTCTAAAGTAATCTATAATTACACATTTTCTTACTAATCTTAATATCTCTCAGTCTGATATTAGGACATTACATAATCATTTAAATTATACGTATACCTATGTGTTAAGAAGATGTGGGTCAAATGTGGGTTAATGTGCTGGGAGTTATTGAATGTGAAGTGTTTGTGTGTTTAGGATTGGCCGGTCAGTGGTGGCGTATGGAATGTTGGGTCACAGACGTATCCAGAGATTATCATCACAGGGTTAGTATATGTGTGTTTTTAACCATAAACTGTGTTAGTTTACTAACATAGATGTCAGATTTAGGCAGCTTTATTTTATTATTTACAGTATTTTATGCTAGTAGCTTAAAATACAGGGTGTTGTGAGTTCATTTACAAGCAACTTTCTTCTGTTGGTATTTGAGAAATATTGTTATGTTGTTGCATTTCAAATAAGAAAAGAACAGCAGTGTTCCATTATTTGACAGAATATTATAATTGTATATAATATAATATAAGTTTAAAGGAATATTCTTACAAAACCATTATGACTTTCTCACAAAAGGAGGTATTTAAAAAAACGCTTTGTTCCCTGTTGACTGTCATTGTATGGACACAAATCGGCTGAATTATTTCTCAGAACATTTTATTTTGATTTCCGCAGAAGAAATGTCATATCGTCTCTGTCGGACAATATGATAATATGATGAATCAATACTATTGGTCATCCTTCTTTTTTATTTGTTTGTGGGTTTTGCAAATATTTAAAAACAATAAAAAGTATTCAATTGAAATAATTATTGATTTTTTTTTTGTTATTTCATGTAGTTGCAGTTTTGGAGATACAAGCTTTCAGTCAGATAGTTTCTCAGAAAATATGTGAATAAATGAATTTTTATTTTTGGCTGAACCTTGCCTTTGAATTTTGCTTTAGAAAAATTTACAATGTGACACACATCCTTTGCGATTTTAATAAAAGAAAACTATATTTACTGAAAACAAACATGAACTAAAGTAGATGACAGAAACATGATGGAAAAAATAATTTAAATAATGGCTTTGTAATCAGGAAATCAGGAAAACACTGCCTTAATGTTTATTATATATTTTTAAAAGTACTAAACAGTTAGGAGCAATGCTACTGTTTTATATTTAAAAAGTTCATTTTCAAAAGCACTCACACAATCTAAAAAAAATTAAAGATGACTTGGTTTCCTACTGGACTGATAAAACACCCTGAAATTGTGTAAAGTCAGCTATCAGATTAGAGCTTCACATATCTAGAAAGTGCTTCTAAGTTGTGGTAGAGTTCTGCAAACGGTGAGTGAATGGACTGCAGGTGGTCCATGAATACACCATCAGATGTTGAGGCTGGTTAAATACAGCTGATATTTGCCCTGTGATTGAAGTGAAACGTTCTGCCACAGGAGGAGGTCATTTTTGATATTTTATTTGCTTCAAAACCCTGGATTGATTTAGTTTTTGTTCCATTCTTGTGTTCATCGATTGTGTTCATTTTCATTTGAAGTCAATGATTTCTCAAATGTTCCCTTCTGCTTTGCCGTCATTGGTAAATGTACCGCACTTTGCAGCTTTAATTCAATAGCGCTATTGACCCTGCATGTTGTTTTCTCTACGTCTCTTATTATAGCTGTCATTCCCCACATCCTCTTACGTAGTTTAACACAAACGCACATTCGCTCATACAATCGCTCTTTGTCCTTCCTTTTTGTCGTCCTGCCCAGGCATGCAGACGGATCGATAAAGTTCTGGGATGCCACAGCGAGTAAGTGTCTTTTAAGAGCTCACTCGCCCCTTTTGGCTTCACGCTGTTTCTGTCTGACTTTTTTCTGACTTTTTAACATCCCTGGATGCTTTGTGATGTTATGACAAGTTCCGCCTCTATCAGTCACACTGCAGATGTTGTATAAGCTCAAGACATCAAAAGTGTTTGAGAAGCCAAAAACTGGAGAGATGGGGCGAAGCGCTGAGCTGGTGGAGGAAGACCCTTATGCTGTTCAGATGATCACTTGGTGCCCACAGAGTCGTATCTTCTGCGTGGTGGGCATCAGTGCCCATGTCATCTTGTACCGCTTCAGCAAGAACGACGCCAACACCTCCATCACAGTGAGTTTTGGACATTTGAAGGTCACCAAACAATTCTCAGAAAAAGCTTTTTTTGAGAGGCCATTGATACGCTTTGCTAGGCAAGATAGTTGAAGTACATACTGTGAAATTGATGGATTAAACTGCCTGTGTTTTGGTTTGTATTTGAGTGTGTGCTTATTCCTTTGAAGTCTCTAGAGGTGCGGCTACAGTGCGAGATGGAAGACGTAATCTCTCCCTCAGATACAGAAAACACCCCTTGTTTCTCTGACCCCAGCGGCCATTCGCCCCAGCTCCACAGTCCCCGCAGCAATACACCGGACAGTGTACGGGACAGCATCCCCTGCCTTAAGTAAGATATCGAGTCATTTGTCAGATCACATTTGCAAAGAGACATCAGACTTCACAATCTCTTCTGCTAGGAACAAGTTATTAGATTGATAACTAGAGAACATATGAAGTAGCTTTAAGGCAAAGTAAATTGCAACTGCAGACTAACTTTTAATATGTATCTCTAAGGGTTAAAGATCGAATGATCCGGATGCCTCCTGGGTACCAGGCGGAGCTTGTGCTTCAGTTACTATGGGTAGATGGCGAGCCTCCACAACAAATCACCAGCCTGGATTTAAACTCTGCTTACGGCTTGTAAGTGACATCACCTCTTTAATTTTGTTTAAAGAATCCAATTTTGCTTGGCACAATTCCTCAGCTTGGCTATTTTTTGAATGCTGGGCTTTAGAAGATGGCTGTGATTTGGCTTATACAGCATCACTCTGTCAACTCTATAAAACTTCTCTTTAAAATGCTGAAAATGTACTTTTCTACACCGCACGTCTGGATATCCGCCCGGTTATAACGTTTTTCTCTATCATTTGATGAACTACTGCTGCCGTGTTCACCAGACAATGTAGACAGAAGTTTCCTTTTAACAAAATTCCATTTTCCACCTGCTTTCTGTGGTGGCTCAGCATTAGTTAGGCCAGGCAAATACAGCTTATTTGTGTGATGGCACAAACTCTACTGTCGAATAAGTCTTATTTACATGGAACTGTGCAGAGATTTCATTTAAATAAGCAAGTGCAGTGCTATACTTATGCAGCATTAAACTAAATTACACTTGGCTAGTGAAAGAGACACAGGTGTTCAAAGTGAATTCACTCTGTTATGCGGTTTTCTCTCCAACTAATTTGACTCCTTTTTTGTTATTAATGTAACAAATATTCCATCACCAATAATGATCTTTACCTTTCAGAGTGTTTGGTGGTTTTGATTGAAGTTGTGACATCAAGATTTGACCTCTATATAAATAATGCACTTGTCACCCTGTTCTCATTCACTCGTAACTGCTCACAACCTTTTTTTATTTAAGCATCATTACCAGAGCAAAGGTTGCCATGGTGATGCGTGGCTTCAATGAACACAATGAAAGACTTCAGTTCAAGATTAAATGTCACTGAACATTCAGATTCATTCAAACATATTTGTTTTTATCTCATAAAAAGTTATCTGTATTGGGTTATGTGATAGGTGACTGTGCCTAAGCTTTGTTTTAAAATGTAAAAAAAGTTTTGCTGTACAGATGCAGATATTTGCTTACGAAGCCACTCTACTTATGAACCACTCTAGTTGTGTTAAAACAACACTTTTTGTGTTCAGTTTTATCTCTGTGTGATATTTCTTCGACCACACATTTTGAGTTACTTTCACACAACTTAAAAAGTTACAAAATCAACAAAATGCTTATAGCATTACACAATAACATCCTTTTGAGAGTGCACCCTTCTGAAAAACAAGAGAACCCTCTTCAAAACCCAATAGAAAATGAAATTAAATCTCTTCTGGTATGTGATTTATTCTATTGGTGGGGTGTTATTCCTATTGGAATAATGCCCAGACACACAACAAAAAGTAATTTCGTAATGGTTTTAACGGAAAACGTTAATGGTTTATAAAGGCATTTAAATGCAAACCATTAGAATTTCTTTGATGGTTTTATTGGGTTCATGTTGTTTTATTCAGCAATGCAGAAACTTCCAGACTACCTCAAACCTGGTCAAAAAGTGTTGTGTATGTTATTTGTCCAACCACCGGCGAATAATGGATAGTTTACCTCTGTGTTCACAGCTCTGAGGTATGTGGTGATTCCCAGCAGATCTAATGAGCCAAAAATGAACAAGGCTTAACTTGCTGTAACGGCTCTGGTAAATTGAGGTGTGGAACCCAAGTGCATTTGTCTTAAACACTATTCCTTGTATTTGCCAAATAGTATATGAGATCAAAAACCTTAAGGCACGCGTCCCCCCCCCCCCCCCCAAAAAAAAACCCATCAGGGCTATAAATACACATGAGCTGATGACATAACAAGACTAATTAAGTAGAAACACCTGGACTCTATTAGGAACGGCTCAAATCCCTGAAAGATTTTATGAAGTTAGTTGAACAAACCAAACAAATCCATCACTGTTTCTGCTGTGTCACAAAACTTGCTATAAACCTCCTCAGTCGACTCAAAGGAGTTTGATCTTGATATAATGATTGACCTGGTGTCTGAACAGCTGGTCATTTGAACATGGAGAGAGTCGAGTGATTTATTTCTCTGCTGAGAATCATTTAATGAATTATTTTGAACACATTCACACAGAACGAAGAAACACGTCGTTGGATTAATTGATTGTGATTATATAATTTTGTTTTTATAATATATGAATAGCTCTTTTCCAGAACGCTATAAATCCAGTTTAATAGTTTTCATGAAAATGACAATTATTTTCCATATAATAATTTCCATTTTAATATCCAATTTATCCTGTTAAAACGGTCTGTTGGCTCAGTCTGAACATGTTAAACAATGATTGTTAAATGAAACAACAATATTGTCGATTATAAATTCAAAGTTTATTTAAGGCTACAAATCCATCCTTTTCTTTTTAAAAAACAAACAAACAAGAGAATATACAACATATGACATCAGGGACTCATACTATAAATTAATATAAATCAAATAAATGCAAATGCCTGAAGTAACTAAATAGTAAAATAAAATAAATATTTTCAATTTCATGTTTCAATATTTTCCACCACATACAACAAATAATTTTAAAATAACACACTAACGAGCGAATTCTGATTGGTCGAGAGGACATATTGCAATTAGGCTAAAAACAGGTTCGGCACTTATAGCGATTTGGAAAGAAACTGCATCTTGCAGAACATTTTAACAAGGAAATATAGCGATTTGGCTAAACATTGATGGAGCAGTGAATTGGTTAGTACACAGCAAAATGGCATAACTATTTTTTTTTTGGCGTTTAATGCGTTTTGGAAAAGAGCTCTTCATATGTTTTTGTGAGGGGTGTGTTTATTTATATGTATATAAAAGCACAAACATACATGTATATATTTAAGAAATATGTGTAGTGTATTTTTATATTATACATCAATTTTCAATATTATACATCAAAAGTAGTATTTAAATATAAATGTATATATATTTAAATTTCTGTTATACATACATGTTTATGTGTGCCTTTATAAATACATATATTCATATATAAATATCCCAAATGCTGCCCATCCCAAAACAAGTCATCACCTAGGCAGTGCTATGACCTGGGATTGCTGCATTTGGTCAGGTCGAGCTTCAGCAGGTTCAGCGCTGCGCCTCACAAACTGAACCAAACTCAGCAGCATGTACAGTTTTTTCCCTTTCGTTTGGTTAATCTGTTAATTGTTAATATTATGCGGATATTTATTTCTGTCGCATGTTTTGCATTATATGTTGAATGGAACTTGTGGTGATGGACACTTCAGAAAGAAATATTTGTGTTGTTGGACAAATGCTGCGTAGAGATGCAGAAGAACTGATGAAATACGGTTAACAAATTATTAAATGCTTGAATACGTTTCCATTTAGGCTTTCTTATGCACAATTTTAAAACATCTAAATTGTTAGCTAAAAGAAAACCCCTCACAGATCGCATATTCCGTTATTTCTCCGTTATTTCTCTGCCACGCCCCCTTGTTTCTGCACCTCGAATTTACAAATTAAGCGCTGGCCCAAAGAATGAGGTCAGCTGACTACCTGAATATACTGAATGACCAGGTTATTCCATCAATGATTTTTTCTTCCCTGATGGCATGGACATATTCCAATATGACAATGCCAGGCTTCATCGGGCTCAAATTGTATAAGTGTGGTTCAGGGATCATAAAACATAATTTTCACACATGGATTGGCCACCACAGAGTCCAGACCTGAACCCCATTGAGAATCTTTGGGATGTGCTGGAGAAGACTTTGCGCAGCCCTCCGACTCTACCATCATCGATACAAGTTCTTGGCGAAAAATTTATGCAACTCTGGACGGGAAGTAATGTTGTGACATTGCAGAAACGTTTCGATTATCTGCCTTGCTGAATAAAACAACATGAACCCAATAAAACCATCAAAGAAATGCTAATGGTTTGGATTTAAAAGTCTTTATAAACCACGTATGCTACGGGGAATGCGTGCCTTGATCAAAGCTAAACGTGGTCCAACAAAATATTCGAGTGTGTGACTTTTCTTTGGACGGGCAGGTCTTTTTGCTTTGGTGGGCGTGATTGGCCAAAAAAATACTGGGATTATTTAATTGACTCTTATTGTCCAATCCCTAGCGTCCATACACAGTTTATACCTGTGAGTGGGCAGTACGAGTTTCACGTGTGACTGGAACATTTAATAAATAACATTTCGTTGTTTTGATTTTAAATTGTAAGTGTGTGTGCTCATATAGGTTGGCTCTAGGTAACTGCAATGGTTTGGCAGTTGTGGACTACCTGCAGAAAACTGTCCTCCTGTGCATGAGCACTGTGGAACTGTATGGATCTGCGGACCCTTTCCAAAGACTAACACGCTCTCCTCGGAAAAACCGGCAGTCCACATCAGGTACAAACAAAATCTGTCCCATAGCCTACAGATATTCAAAAACAGTAAGTTTCACTGTAACCAACCTATGAAATAGTTAGCTGTGCACACACATATAACTGCTTTCAGCTTTGAAAACAAAGGGTCTCATTCACTAATAATTCTGGTTGTTTCGGATAATTATTCTATATGAGAAACCATTTGTTGGGGTTAAGAATTTCATAATACACAAATAAAAGGTTTTTGCATGTTCTCATGTCTTGTCAGATGTTCTTTACAAATTATTTGAAAGTAAGTGCAATAAAAGTAGGCCTAAAGATACATTTTCGAAAACAAGCCGTGACTCCTCTTCAGTGGAAGCAGTAATGCAAAGCTGTGCAAAACATGTATTTAGCCAGTCATGTGTGTGGCATGTCATGTCAAAATACGTGCCTGCTGCAGACGCGTCGAAAGGGTTTTTAATAAAAGATACGCTTGTGTTTGTCTGTGTCGAATTTTGACATGATGCGTGATGCACATAGGTTCACGTGAAGCACTGAACATGTATTCTCATTTCCTGCATCCCCTGAAGAGGAGGCACCGATTGCCACTGACTGAAACCCAATGAGCACCTTTTATTTAGTCTAGACTACAAGTGATTGCATTTATTTTTAGAAATGATCCTAGATCAAGTTTCAACCTTTTATATTTATTTACATTTTTTGTAAAATACTTATTAAAAGGCCACTTAGCTGATTATTATTTTTACGTAATGTTTCTAGAGGTCAAAAAAGGTATGATATACTTTTTGTCTTGTTTTCCAGTACAAATAACAAAAAATCAATACATTTACTTGATAAGAAAAGTGACCTGAGATACTAACTTTTGTTTTTTGAAAGAAAAAATAAAAATGAAGTAAGTTTATATTCAAAAGTATTTGAAAATGGGTAAGAAAAATAAACTTAAATTAAGTACTTAATAAAGAGATAACACTTAACGGCAGATATTTTTGCGTGTTATGAATATCAATGTTTTTTTTTTCAGAAAACGCAGAATTTGTACGTACTGAATTTGAATAAGTACCTATCGACCATTAAAACAGTTCATTATATATAGTATGAGTGAGAGTAGTATGAATACATTTCGGACACTGTTTTATTGTCATGTGATCCATATGCTTTTTGACCTATGATGTAGTAACAACAACCTGTACGTTAGTCTTGATAAAAACATAATTTAGTCTCAATAAATTCTAAGTTTTCCTGCTATTTTGTTAGTTTTACCTCTGAAATTTGCCTGTTGCTCAGCTCCCGTGGTATCATGGGATACAGTAGAGTCCATCCAATGCACACTACTACTTTCGGACATGCTTTTCAGGACTGATTATCGCTTACTATAAAGTATGAAAGTACGGAATTTCGGATGCAGGGCAAGACTTATTATCTAAGCTTATTTTTCCTCTTCAGAAAATGTATCTTGATTGAAGAATTGTTAGATATTTGTACTGTAAAACAAGGCAAACATACTAAATAAGTATGTATTTTATGCAGTGTAAAGTCACCTATAAGGATTCTTAGATTTTTGTGCATATGTAGTTTGAGATGCTCCTGAGTTGAGAAAGACCTGTGAGTGTGAATTTAAGTAAAATGTCTGTGTGAAAACTTTGTTCACATACAGTACAAATCCGTGTGTATGCTCTTTAAGTGAACGAGACCCAAACTTTGCAGATCTCTAACTGTCTTTAACTTCTGTCCTTGCTTGTGAATGTTCTAACGTTCATGTCACACACACAAACACAGTCCTTCTCTTCTACTGCATGGGATGGACTGTATTCACTGTTGCCTCCTTTGCATGTCGTCCTGTATATCTGTTCTGCTGTAGATCTTTGCTTGAGCACGATTCCTAACAGAGAACACTTCCAAACCTGCCGTGCGGAATATCTGCTACTAATCCAGCATAGATCTCACTCCTGCCCTTCTTTTCTCTGTCCTCCTACCACACACACACACACACACGCCAACAAGCCGGAGAATAGACATATCGTGAGTTAAAGTGCTGGAGATGATGATCTGTTTATAGAGCCTCATCAAAAAGAAGCTGCAGGGAGGCGGCCATGCTGGCTCCTCACTTCAAAGCGGTCGCTTCTCCTGTTCATGTTCAGGCAGCCGTATCTTTAGAAACCGAGCAGCTTTGAGCCGACATGGAGATGCAGAGGTGGGCAGAAAGGTCGTTTGGTGCAGTTGAAGAGTGATTTTGATCCGTAGCTTATGTAAGCTCTCGGAAAAAGAGTGAGAACGTCTCAACGCTCACCCACACATTCAGGTCTCAGTCTTGTACACAACAAGTGAGTGAATAGAGAGAATAAGCGGCATAAGAGGCATGATAGCGCGATTGTGTTTTCCTAGAAACCTCTATTGTGGTCGACAATACCGTAATAAACGGCGTTTAATTGTTGAACATATATTTTCAACTTTTTTTATATTCACACATACAAATACACCCGCACACACGCATTTAGTTTGACACAGATGAGGGGATGCAACGTTTATTTGTTCGTTTTGTTTCTGCACACTTTGTTTTTTGTTTGTTCCTACAATTTCAGTGGTTGTAACTTCCCAAAATGTTTCAGAATCCGCTTCAAAACGTTGACTATATCTCTGACTTGTTTTTTGAAGCAGGACAGAAAAAAAAGGTTAGGCTTCATGCTCCTCATGACATTCCTTCATTTTCCCCCTCAATACACTGGGTCTTGCTCAGATTGCAGTCACGCACCTTCAGTCACTCTGAGCCTGTTTTGTTCTTCTCTCTTCCCCTCCTCTTCTCCTCCCTCGCTCCCTCTCTCCTCACGTGGGTGGCGGTGATGGGGCATGGGGGCGCTGTTGCAGACTTTTGCATGCGCGGCCTGTCTAACTTTTATTCAGATTCAAAGAAACGGATCCGTACTTCTTACCAGAGTAAGTCACGACTACATTGAAGGGCCGGTGGCGGCAACGCAGCAGCAAGGAGACAATCCAGATACAATTGGATGTCATTCGTCAAACATGCATTTGTTTTTGGAAGATTTTAGAATTTACATAGGTTTATCACATTAGAGTCAGTACAAAATAAGTTGTTAATTCTTCAAGTAATTTTTTACTAAATACAGCATAGCATAAAATGAATATGAATGCATACGAACACGAAAACATCCTGTTTTTATATTTGATTGTCTCTTTGCTGAGAGTTATTATTGGTTTGTGCGAAGGTTTGTGTAATGAACTAATCAGTCATGATCACATGTTCTCATCTTCTATAAAAAAAGAAATTGCTTAAAAATGACAAGCTGGTTTCCATTTGAAGAAAAAGTCAATATCAAGTCACATAAAAAACAACAGCTTTAAAAAAAAAAGCTTTTGCAACTGAATTTTAGCCAGTACCTACAAAAGTGTGCACAAAAATCTGTATCTTATGTAATAACATGCAGTGCCCTGAACATGGTAGAAGCTGATAGATTTGTCTTTTTTTTGCACATAAGGCTTTCACTGCATTTATGTGATTTTCTTTTTTTGTCACACAGTTATTGTCTTGACAATATTAACTTACTAACCTTCTAACCCCTCACCTAAGAACTTTAGTTCTACACACACACACACACACACACTGATATTGCAACAGTGCAGGCCTTATGATATTTTGACCGTCGTGCCTTGAGTTACACCAAAATGAGTGTTTTCTCCCGTGTCTCCTGCATAGACGCATGCACATGCATGGACTGTGGTGTTGGTGCACATGTTTGATTCTGGAGTTCTTGTACACTTAATCCAGAGGTTACCGGAGCAGTTGAACAGCTTTCAGGAGTGCACCTGATCTGGTGTTTACAGCAGGGAGGAGTAAAATAACAGTAACATGGCTGGAAGTGTATATTTGTGGATGTTTTAAAGGAAGAAAAATGAGTCTTTCCTTGCAAAAATGCGTAATGTTCCAGGATCATGATGATGTTCAGGACCTCAATGTTTGTTCTGGTGGTTTGATGCATGCAGTGTTTGGTGGCAGTGGAATCCATTGATTATTATTATCATCCGCTTTTCTCTCACTCTTACTTTTCATGATCTTCCATGGCAGGCCTTACAGAGCTTTCTGATAATCAGGTTTCTTTGGACTTGGAGAGGAGCAAGTCACCCACCTCAGGTAACCACACCCACACGTGACCACAACTATATTTAATAGTTACACCCACCCACTCACAACCAAACATAGCCTTCCTCACTTCACAATGAAAGACTGCTTAATGTGAATAACGGTGAGGGTAATAAAAGTAGAGTTTGATAAATGTGCTTGACAACACATTTTTGCTTTTGTTAGCAACACTTCATCTTTATAGGTCCAGTTTCTGAAATATAGCGGCATCTAGTGGAGAGGTTGTGAGTTGCAACTAGCGGCTCACTCCATCCCTACACCCTCCCTTTCGGAGCACTAGGGTAGCTGACACAGAACTAAGATGTCATCACGTTTTCGCTTCTTTGCCGAAGGAGATTATGTTTAACGACATGCTCTTTAGAGCAGCTTGTCCATTTAGGGCTACTGTAGAAACAACATGGCAATTCCATGTAAGCGGACCCACGCTGTATGGAGATATAGCAATAGCTCATTCTAAGGTAATAAAAACATAACGCTTCACTATGTATGGTCTTTATACACCTCTGAAGACATAATTACTGTATGTATATAATATTGCATTTCTCTCAAAAGATCCTCCAAAAAATGTACTCTAATGCCAAAGAAGGATGGGCTTGGTCTGGTTCCTGCTTCTCAAGTTTTTTTTGTTCTCCACTTTATTAACACTTTATGGAGGTGCCACTCTTGAAATACACGGGACCAATGTTTATAATGAAATGCTATTTTTTTATGGAAATCGTTAAAAATGGTTAGATATTTTTCATGAACCCTCATTCTGCCTCTCTACCTCGTTTCTTTGTGTCTTAGTCTGTTTTCCACACCACAGGTCTTCAATCCCCGAAGGCTTCATCTTCAAAATCTCTCCACTCTTGTTTCGTCCCTTTCTTCTCTGCCATTGCAATCCAAGCAGAATTTTGATAAGGATAAGATGATGTTTACAGAGCTTTACTCAATATTTGCATCACATTAGTACAATGGATATGATGACAACAACAGCGCTTGTCCTTGAGAATCTAAATAGAGCTCTTAATATGACGGAAGTAATTCAGTATGGCTTTGACACTTCAGGGGATGAACCATTCTTTTGTGTCTTTTTTAAAGTTGTTTGAAAAATCAGGCACATTTTGTGCAGCGTCTCTGGAATACAAAATCCGCTGTTTGTTTCTGTCTGTCTGTCTCTCTAATGTCTCGGTGCAGTTGAAGCCTCTGCTTGTTTTTCCCAGTACCCTGCTCAGCAGGCAGCCTGAAAGATGGAAGTCACTTGGGAATGGGCTCATGCCTGACACAAGGTTTACTTCTGAAATGTGCCAGTGTATTAAGCATGAGCAGGTTTTTAAAGGGACAGCTCCTCCTGAAATGAAAATTTGCATATTCATAATTTGCCTTTGTCGTGCTAAAAACCAATGCAATATGGTGTCACTGTCACACTTAGCAGGCTCGGCAAGTTTGAATGGAAAAAGTCTGGATGAGATTCAGCTGCAGAAAGTGAGAGACATTTAAGTCATTAACAGATTTTTCATTTTTGGGTGAACCGTTCCTTTAAGTGTTCAGACCTGAAATTAGCGTTTGTGCGAGTGATTAGTTTCTTGAATGTTCCGTGGTAAAGAACTGCCTGTCAATATTGTGTCCCTTTGTGTTGGTTTCTGTGGGATTTGTTGCTTTGACTTCAGGCTGCTAGGTAATTTAGATGTGTTTTTGTGGAAGCAGCTATTATGACTGATGTCGGGAAATGGCTTTCTATGATTGGATGGCGAATTCTGCCAAAAATTGGACTGAGATTCTGGGCGTCAGCCACTGAAGCAACAGCACACTGCAAAAAACATTTTTTCTCAATCAGTGTTTGTTTACCAGTAAAACACGTAAACATTCGTGAAAAAGAGAAATATTACCTCAGATGAAAAAATATGAGATACAAAGAGTTTTCAGGAGTCTTTTTAAAGAGTTGTTTGCTGTGAAGATTTTAAATGACTTGTTGTTGAGACAAAGATAAGATTGATGACAAAGAGTCATTATTTGTGTGATTTACTCACTTTAATGTCTTTGTGAGTAAAGCTGTACTACTAAATTAAAACAGGCAGGGGTCAAAAGACCAGTTACTTGGGATTTTCTATAGTCACAGGAAGCAGTTGTGTACCTTTAGATAATGGAAAACGTCTATGACAAATAAATCTTTGTTGCCGCTGTTGTTATTTGAACTTTTTGATTTCTTATTACTTCCATCCCCGCCTTTAGATGTGGGCTTTTGAAAGTGGCAATGAGCCAGAAGTGATGAATAATGAATGAACCGAAGGTTGCGCAGATGTTTCTGGTTCTGTACTCCATGTGTTTGCTCCGGACCCAGGGACACAGAGTTACACTCGGTTTAGTTTATTTGCTTTGAGAATGATGCTGCAGTTTTACATTGTCATCTGACTTGTTATAAATTGATCTTGTAAATTCTAATCCATATCTCATCCGCTTCTCATTATACAGTATTTATTTCTACACACATTTTTTAAATCTCTAACTCTCAAGCATGCCTCCTTGTTTATTTTTCTATCTCCTCTGCCCTCCGTCAGGTCCAATAATTGAGCCGCACTCCACGTTGAAGTGTTAGCTCTGTGTAGATGACAAGTTGTTGTTGTTTATTGTGTTGTTGTTTATTGTGTGTGTGGTTGTTGTGTTTGTCAGCAGGGTAGAGGTGGGTTGCAGAGACCTGAGTGTTGATTGTAGCACACTGCTGTTAATAAGCTGAAATATCAGCCCTCGTCTGTGACCAGTAGTGATATTTTTAGAAAAATTGTATTTTGGAATGAAAGGAAAAAAGAAGATGAACATACAGGGAGAGTTGCTTTGGGTATCAGATATCAAGAGTTTATTTTACCTGTCTGGCATCTAGAGATTGTGATGAAGCATTGAAGCTTTTTATGTGTCTTACCGTCATGAAAATGTCAAAACATCTCATTTCGATAAGATTGTTTTGAAATGTTCAAATGAGTAACAATGATCGGATTTCATGTGTACCTTATGTCATCTTTACACTACAAATGCACTATAACTGTATCTAAACATGGTTTTAAACCCAAATGTCTCATCTTTATCTGAATGTTAACAACAAAGGATATTAAGTAGATATACAGTACTTTGGAGAATTGATAAAGCATGTTTTACATACTTCTTCGGTAAAACTTCCATACAGAAAATGGAAAAGGTGATGGTGGTACATGACAAGGGAAACTGAACCGCACTGAGCCTTGCTTCTAAATGATCAGTATAAAGCTCTGTGATATGGAGGGTACTTGGTTATTGTAAAATAACCAGGAGGTTTGTGATACGCTTGTCAGTATACACTGCTGTACTTTCGTCTTTACCCAGCAACTTGGCCCCAATACACACAGCAATTACGATTTACAACATCAAGTCGACATCCACAGTGATTTGTAAGTCTTATGAATCTATGATGTGTGATGAGGTTTAAATATCGGGGATCTTCAGAATTCTACAACTGATGAAGACAAACCTGTAGGGTGAAACATTTTCAGTAAAAGGGAAGATACGTCCAGCTGATGCTCCTCAGTAAATTCTAGCAGACAAGTAGAAGACTAACTTTTTGAAAAAAATCTGAAAAGTTTCTCAAAGAAAAGTAGGTGCTTTAGTGACATAAAACCTTTGAGACAAAGTTGAAGTAGTTGAATCCGGGGGAAGGCAGCATATAGGCCTCAAAAAATGATATTTTACTTCAATTTGTCAACTGATGGGTTTAACTTTCGGACTTATCAGCTGTAATTTTGTAGATTTATGAATAATTTCATTTTATTTGACCGTCAATTCAGTTTGAACTGTTAGACCTTTAATAAGTTGTTTGGCTGTTTGTAATTCAGCCTGAATACCTCTATATGTGACTGTGATTGTGTGATCTTTGATTTCCAGCACCCTACTCCCCTTCCCTCCATAATGACCCACGAGGCACAGGAGAACCTGTGTCCAACCTCCGGTCCTGCCACTACAGTCCGGTCTTTTATCTGCTGGACAATGGTAAGAATGTGTCCAGCCCCTTATGAACACAAACACACATAGACACAGCAACTCTTGTCTGTGTGTGTGGGGGTGTTTGTTGGGGGTCGCATGCTGCAGTAGAAGTAGCATCACGCTCATAGTGCCACGTTCCTCGCTCTGTTCTGGTGTGTGTGCTATTGTGTGGGTAGTATTGGCATGTGTGTGGTCGGGGCATGGTAGTGAATAGTACGTGCCATGTGTATGTGGGGGTGATATTATCAATTTAGCTCAGTAGAGTGTTGAGTGTATTCCAGGAGGGTCATTTGGCCCCTCATCTTTTTAATACTTTTTTACTATTGCTATATTCAGATAATAGCAACTGAATTGTTGCCAGAATGTGAAATAAGATTTGATGCAACAAAACAGAAATTGTTTAAGGTACCAATTCATAGTGTCTGTGCTCACAACATTTAAACACATTTGACAAACGAAGAAGGTTAGCGTTGTAGAATTAGTTTAGCCTAAAATTAATTTGTTCATAATTTACATACCTTCATGTCATCCCAGATGCACAATACCGGTCAAAAGTTTTTTAAAGACTTTACTCTTTATTGATGTTTTTCCACATTTTAGAATAAAACTAAACTCATCAAAACTATAGCACAGTTGCAACAAATTATGTTAAAAGCATCTAAAATAAATCAAAACATGGCTAATAAGGGTTCTTATCTAATGAAAGAAATTGATACAGTGTAGTTGGCACAATTATATGTTTGTCTACAAAAGTAATTTCAAACATTTAGCTTGCAATTGAAATTAAAAGGTTTTCAAGATTATTAGAAATATTTAAGCCAATCTGTCCAAATTGTGATACTGTGATACGGTACAGCGTATGGCTTACCCTCTTTAGCATTTTGCTATTTTGTTTAATTTAGATTTTTATCAAGTTAAGTTAAAACTTGGAAGGCACAGCAATTGCTTGCAATTTCATTATTGTAAATAAATTCATAATATATGCATAACAGTAGAGTTAGAAGCTTTCCGAATGCTACCTTAATTTCTTAGACATGTGCTATGTTGGTCCACAAAAAAAAAATAAAACAAAACAGATGGATTTGCATTATACTGCATACATAGCTTTGTTTCTGAGCATGGCGGAGAGAATGGCTACAAGCATGAGCGTTATGTTTATGCTAATCATGCTTTGTTCACCATTGGAAATGTCCAGCATTCTAACGGCATTGTTTTGGACCAATTTAAAAAACCTAAATAAGAAAATACAATAAATACATAAATTGGACGGCTAATTAGACACATTTTTTTTCAATCATATGCAAAGGTAAAAGTGCAATTAACGAGAGTAAAATTATCATGATTAGCCATTTGATACAAACAAAAAAGACATTGTGTCTTAAAATGCTAATGTATGTAAGCGAGGATAAAATTACTTTCATTCATTGTCGTTTGGCGTCTGATCTTAAGCGAACTCTTGAAGTGTATCCGCCTCAGCGAATTAGCGGAACATGGCGTGAGCTGAAAGGAAAGAAGTCGGAAATTTATGCAAATTGCAATGCGGGGTGTCAGAAGACCGTTTTTGAGATCAATCCAAGAACGATCCCAAATTACTGTCGTCTGAATCGGCCTTGCGGAGGAGCCGGGCGGCAAAACGACTGCTGAAATCCTGCCCATGCAAGACATTAATACAGGGTGGGCCACTGGAGGTCTGACGTCGAAATCACCGGATGCCAGCTGTTGTTTGCCATTGTAGCTGTGCCACCAGATTATAATAACCAGTGGTGTTCAACACATGTTTATTCAGACAGAGAAACCTGAAACATTACAACAGTTAGTATGAGTTATTGTCACTTTCATTGCAGCATGTACTGTAGTTAACTCATGATTTCTGTATTACTTTTCCCCCCTTCTATCTAGTTTTGGTGCTTACAGACATTTGTACAAGCTGATATCATCAGCGTAAATACTAATGGGAAGGATTTCACATCAGATTATTGATCCAAGGGTTATAATCACTGACATGGCCAGTCGTTCCTTGTTGCGTTGCGCTCAGACCCTGTCCACCTTTACATCCACACAAGAAGAGAGAGCAGGACAGTCTCTCTTTGAAACGAAATGCTTAGTTTTTACTCTTTTTGTTTTTAGAGTCAATCTACAATAGAGCTTTATACTGTATATACATTTTTTATGAGAGCATAACCTCCCCTTACACGATCTATTAACAACTATAGTAGCAACAGCATAATGGTTTTACTCGGCTGTGGCCAATGGCCAGTTTCCTCTCTCAATAGTAAAGTCAACAGAGGAAAGGTAATTGCATTCATCTAACCATTTTATGGGGTCTTTTTGTGAAAAACTGTTAGTGGCAAGCTGAAAATTACATAAAAATCACAGCCCACTTTACAACCATTTAATTAAAAAGTGCATCAGATGACAAAACAGCTGTTTTTCATTGTAAAATTGTGTTGAGGGATAAATGTATTTTGCTTCTACAGCTATGGAAATTATAAATTGATACTCTGAATCCACTTGTAGACATTTTTTCTTTGTTACCTTACCATGTATACTTATAGACATTTAGCTCAAAACTCTAACCTTTGCGATGCAAAATGCTTGCAAAATGTTGACTGTTATTTATCTTTATTTTTAAGGTATGTGTGTGCTTTGCTAGTTGTGTGTGTGATTGGTTGCTTTATGCGTTATGTCGTGTGTTTCCTAACTGTTACCTTTTTAAGAATTCAATTTATTTACATTTTGTATGTAAAATGTTCCTCCCCACCTAACCTTGAAAGGAAGGGAAGTAAAAAAGGATTGTGTGTCTGATAGTGAGAGAGGATGTGTACTGCATGCACACAACAATCCAGTTACATCACTGTTGTCTGGTGACAGTATGTGATCGGGGATGACTGTCGAATGATGCGTCATGTACACATTTGCATGCGTCGCAGATATTTCTTTATTTCATCATAATATGATTTTGATTCGTGCTGATCTTTTTATTTTCTTGACCTTTGCATCATTTGTTTTAGTTTTTTTTAAATGGATTAATTACCCCTTTTTTGTCCTATTTTGTTTTGTTTCAGTAAAGGGACCAGGCAGAAAGTTAAGTCTACCCACAGATCTTAAGACTGATCTTGGTACGGTAGGCCGAAAGCGAGCAGTTCCTTTTCTTGACTCTTGTCTTCGATTCATCAACTTTCTCTGTTTCCATCCTTTAAAGAATGACGAAGCCCCTGCACTTTAAACTTCATATTTGATATTTTATTTTATTTTATTATGTTCTGTCACGTTCTTCTAATTTGGCGCAAAGTTTCCTCCTCACATCTCTGCGTGTGTTCGACTTTGATAACTTTTTTTCGTTAAATGCTTTTCAATGTACATTTTGCAAGTGTTTACAAAGGTGGTTTGTTCAACATATTCATTCTTAAGTTTCAAAGAGTATCACTCTGAATTTCTCTATTTCTCTATTTCTCTACTGATTCATCATTAATCTTCAACAGCCTTGCTCCATCATAATTGGATCATTCTTTACCTCAGAACATGCTCTAACCCTATTGGACCATTCTCTAACTCAATGAAAGGCTGCTTCATTGTGATTGGACCATTTTCTACCTCTGAACAGACATGCACTAATGTAATGAGACCATTCTCTGCAAATGAGCTTGCCTCATCGTGTCTTGGACCATTTTTTCAGCCTTTTATGGCAACTCTTCAAAATTTCGCTGAGTATCTCTACTTGTTCTCTTTTCCTACCTCTTGTCTGGCTTTTTGTTTCGTTCTAGGCTGTGACTAACACATCTCTTGCTGAGGGACCTCATGTGTAATAACATGTTTCTTTAACAGGTTGAGCCGAGCAGCATTACAATAGAAAAAGCTCTGGGTCGTGAACATTAACCTGTTTCTAATTCTTGAAGGTTTAGATTTCCACTTTGTGAAAACTGTAATAGAATCTCTTAGAAAGCACAGTGGTCTTGGGTCATTTTGTAATATGAAAATTCTAGCCTGAGGGTTTAAGTTCTGGTCATTGGAAGATTGACATTTATTAGAAACGGGATGTGAATGCATGTGGGTGAGGCAGAGTATTGCTCAATGTAATGTTGCAGAACTGTCTTCCCTTGAATGCAACAGGCCTGCAGCCTTCATTTGTTCACCCCCGGGGTCTTTTAGAAACATTGACCCTGACCCCTGGTGCTACCCAGGGAAAACATGCATAACTGCCTTATGGGCTCCAATTTTGTGGGCTTTCTCATCCTGCCTCATGGTCACATGGTCTGACCCTCCCACAACAACCTTGTGTAAAATTGTTTGTCCAGTCAATGAAACCCCTGATCTTATTCAGTATTGAAAGTTTTATAAGGCACACGCCTGGAACAAAGATAACTTCCGGTATTGTGTTTGTTTATCAGTCTGGATGGTGGCAAATAATATATTTTAATCTATTTATATGAATTAATTAATATAATATTTTATCGTAAATTAATGGTATTAAATAACCAGTTTGTTGAATTTTATTGTATGTTTATTTTATTAAAGAAACAATTAGTTGAAAGGGTCGTGTAACTTGCATTGAAGTTTAGCCACGTAACGATTCTTCAACTGGCAACACAAAATAATACTAACTATACATACTTTTAACTTGCTAGCTATTGTAATTTACTTATTATGTATTTTGCTTGTTATCATAAAAAATTGACAGGGACTCTTTGCAGGTGTGTACCAGAAGTTAAGTTTGTGCCATAAAAATGAATGTTTGTTTATGTTGTTGCTTTGATACCATCTATAAAAATGATAAATTGACTCCTACTAAAAATGATCTCTGTTCAAGTTACTTTGTCGGAAGAAATTTTTGAAATCAGATTTTACAATGTAACAATGGTTGCTACAAAAAAGCCAAAAAATGCATTTTCACAGTAAAATAAAGAATCATGGTAGCAGTAGAGAAATAACAATGATGAAATGATGAGTTAAACATGATAATTTCTAGTAAATTATGCAGACATATTACAGATGGTGTTCTTAATAGTGCTTTGTTTCAAATACGCTTTATGCTTTGTGCTTTGTTTGATACGATATTCCAGCAGACAGTTTGGATGGCTGCGTTGGCAATTGATTGATTGAAATTGATATACAGGATGGAATGAGGGAAAGAGAGAATACACCGCTTGAATATTAAAATAGCTTGGAGTCAGTCAGAGTCTGGTGATCCCATGGTGTACATAAACACGGTTGGGTGAGGTCGAGGGAAAAAAAACTACAGTTTTAGATGCAGCAAGGTTGGATATCCCTCTGCTCCTGTAAACTCAACCAGACCTCCCTCAGCTCCCATCTGAAACAGAATGCATCTGGAGTGATTTTGTGTGTGAGATCAAGCACTCCATCATTTTTTTCAAGTCTATGAGTTAAGTTGGGATGAGAAAGCCTCTCTGAAAGCCAGATCCTTTTGAGCAGCTACTCTACATTTCATTTCCTTTCGTTTTGTCCTTTCATTTTCCGGAAAGGCTGCTATCATCTTCGTACTGCTCTCTCTCTCTCTCTCCTTTGTGGCTGCATTATTTTTTCATCTCACTCTCCTCTGCACCTCTGTTTCTTACTAATCTCAGTTTGATTTCTTGTTAATGCTATGCCCGTTCTTACAGATCATGTGAATGGACATTGCACTAGCCCCACCTCCCAGCCCTGTGCGCCTGGGAGGGCCAGAGTCCCGGGGGGGCCCGAAGGTGCACGCCTCGCCCGCAGAGGGCCCGGCCGACCACCCTTCCGCAAGGCCCAGTCTGCGGCATGCATGGAGGTCTCTTTGCCTGTATCCTCCCTCACCGAAGGTGTGTGCTTGTTCTCCAACTCCTTTATCCCTTTATTCCATTTTTCCTCCTATTCCCGCTACCTTCTCCCCCCTTCTGCATGTTTCCCACTCATCAAGGGATACAAGGAGGAGGGTGGGGGTTTTTATGCTGTGTTTGTGCTGATTTAACTGCATTTTCTTTCTCTTCAATGCTTTATTTTTTCACTCTGTTGGATTGACTTCAACAGGTATTTCATGCCACAAAGGAAACGTACCCCTTTTCTGCCAAACTGGTGCCAATGTAGATTAAAGGAAAAGTTCACCCAAAAATGAAATTTTGATCTTCTTTTACTCAACCAGTAAAGAGTACCTGAAAACCATACTTAAATAAAAGCACAGATACCTTGCAGTGAAAATTACTCCATTACAAGTTACAAGTCACCAATTCCAAAACGAATTCAGTAAAAGCCTTTGAGTATCTTATTTTACAGTAATTGAGTATTTTACCCATACTGAATGTAAGCTCAAAAAAGCACTAGTCCTCAACACTTAAGAAACGTGTCAGTGAAGAACAAGAGCAGTCGCATTTATTTTCTTAAATTATAATAAGATTGAACACCTCAACAAATCATGGCTGACACCATAACCTATGTCTGTTACAAACACCCAAGTCTCATTTAAGCTCAAGTGCTCATAAGTAAACTCCTTCAGAAAGGTCTCTTCAATATAAAGGATAAATAAAACAATGTTAAGTAAAATTAAAAAGTCAAAGCCTTTTTGCACTGGACATTCTGATTTGGCCTCACCCCCAGCGGCAGTCATGTCCTCATTTCACATATAAACTGCCAGCGATTGACAACTACCTGATAATGCACTTGTATTCACATAAAGAAGCCATGTTGACCAGTTTCAGTAAATTAGGGCAAAATCCACAAGATCATCATACCCTCAATGCCCTGTAAATGGCAATATGAATTGTTCTGTAGCAAAAAAAGGGGTGCTGTGTAATTGCGTTAGTCATTACAAATGTATTGGAATAAAGAGTACATATAATTGTTCAAAAATGTAGTCAAGTAGAGATTGAAAGTTGATAGTACAATTACAAAGTAGCCATAAATATACTTAAATTAAGTAACTAATTACATTTACTCCAATACTTTACGCCACTGTTTGTTCCAATTCTGTATACATTTCTTTGTAATGATGAACAAGGAAAAAAGATATTTGACACTATTGACTACCATAGTAGGAAAGGTTGCTTTATAAATTTACAGTACATTACATTAAAATACATTTACATGTAATGTTAATTTCTTTGTTCTGTTGAACACAAAAGAAGATATTTGGAAGAATGTAGGAAAGGATACAGTTCTGGTGCACTCTTGACTACCATTGGCATTTTTCCTACTATAGTATTCAATGGTGGCCAAGAACTGTTTGGTTACAAGCATTCTCGCAAATATCTTCCGCTGTGTTCATGAAAACAAAGAAATTTATATTGATTTGGAAGAATTTGAGGGTGAGTAAATGATGACAGATTTGTCATTTTTGGGTGAACTGTCCCTGAAGTGCCAATATCATATTAAACTTCCATAACCTGCCTACTGTAAAAACAACGTTTACACATCTCAGTCTTTGTTAATAATCAATATCAATATCATGTTAATATTAATAATTTTAGCAGTTTAAAAAATAGACAAGTTATGGTTTATAAGCTGACAAAAAAAAAATTATAATAATTGCTTTACCCCAAACTGCCTTTGGAGAACGCACAGAATGGGAAGACATTGGGCTCTTGTGTACTAAAATGTCATCCTACCCATCAGATTGTCCTACCAAGCAAGCACAAATCAATGTTACGTATTTTTTTTGAGCTGTAAATTCATGCTACTTGTTTATTTTATACTCCTCCGACAATTGTATAGGGTATTTTGTGCTGTAAATTAAGCCTAGATGTTTATTTTATACCGGTTGGATAATCTGATACTGTGAACTCATTCTATGTGTTTATTTTAAACCGATTGGACAATCTGACAGGGTATTTTGCATAGTAAAATCATACCTATTTATTTTGTTGATGTGGTTTACATTATATTAATTTATGCGCTGTGGTAGGATAATCAAGTTAAGACAATTCGACAGAAATTAATGTTGTTTGTGGAAAAGGGGTAACCGTGCATTTTGCTTCTTAAACCTGAAATTCGGTGACAGATTTTTGTGATCTCATATTAGGTTTGTGTTCTAAACTTCCATTCAATCCTATTTATTCCAGTTGAGGTCAAACTTATGATGAATGGAATGAATGTTGCAATTAAGTTTATATCATTTGCATATGCCGATTTGTAAAACCATAATAAGACGCAGCACAAACCTTCTAAAATGTGACTCACAAAAATGAATCGGCTGTACAAGCTTTGGGGATCCTTGGTCCCTTTAATGTTTGAGACTGGATATGTGCTTCAAACATGGAGGATGAAGCAGACGCTACTGTGAGCCTTATTACACTTTTGTTTTAATGCTTTTAATTACCGCCTCTGCACACATTCGTTCGACAGGTGGGTTGTTGATGATAATTGAATAAATGAATGTAGACCGTCTCTACAGAACCTAGCTTAGGTTTCAGTCAAATTTATGGCCTGTTCTTTCTGTTTGACCCTCTCACTTAGCGAGAAATGTTTAATGTTGCCTAAGGGATCACTAGAGTAGACAAAATGTACGGACAACCCAACTAATGCTGTGTTGCCATTCGTTTCTATATATCATGTTAGTGTATATTTGCTGCCGTGTTGAAAACATTGTAGTGTGTGTGTGCCTGCTTGTGTGCATGTGTTTCTTTGACCTTTTAGAGGTCATATCATGAAATCAAACATTTATCGTTCTATATGATATCGCTCAAAACTTAAACCCCTCTTTCATTCCAGAAAGACCAGTGAGACTTAGCTGATAATAACAGTGGCAAATGGGGAAAATTCTAAGCTTGACTCTGGCTCTGTGTCGTTTCTGGTGCTCTACGTGTTATTCTGAAGGACCTTTCAGTCTGATCTTAACAGTTTGTATAGCATTTAAAGTGTAGATCCGATTGTTCTGGGAACCCACAATGTAATGCAGGCTGTGCAACATCAACTATAGATGGAGTCAACGGACGCATGCGCCTGGCCAGAAGTTAACTTCCGGCCTGTGTTTGGTTATCTATCTAGTTAACGGCTAATATAACACTTTCTTTTATATTATATTGTATATTAAATGTATTAGCTTAAATTAAAACTACTCAACAGACATTGATTCTATGAAGAGGTCTACCGGAAGTTAAAGTAAGTTTGGGCCACATAAGGTTTGTTTATGTTTTTGACATTGAAACCGTCTAGATTTACATAGAGTCTTAAATATTTACAAGAATCGTAAAGACATGACAGCAAAAAACACATTCTGATAGTCAAAGCGTCATTATACCCGAAATGGACCTTACGAAAAAATAGAACATTATGATATGGTCCCTATTTTGATACTACTGTTTTCATGGGCTAGCTGTCTCTTACTCAAAAGACGTTTGTGTGTCAACTACACAAGCTAAAGTGCCTGACATTTGTATATTCTTTATCAATGCTCTGTCCTTGCCAGTCATTAAGTCCATACTGTATCTATAATAGTGTTGTCTTTACAGCAGTAACACATCACTTAGATCATATCCTTACTGCGTCCTGACTTCCTGTCACTCACTAATCTAATCGTCACAGCCTGTATTCGTTATTCTTGTTTACGTGAAGGACACCAAACAGAACAAGCTGCCAAAGTCGAACGACAGCATACAAATCGTGTCACACTGTTCATGAGATTTTCACGACAATAGAGCACCCTCCAAATGACCATCTAGGTGATTTTAAACAATCTATATTTAATTTAGTTTAATTTAGGTCCTCACGTCAGCTAGTCAAAACATCCATTGTCTCTGATTTATTTACCTGTGGATCCTGAAAGTTTTTCAAGCACACTCATCTCTAAATCCCTCAGACACAGCTTGAATTTTTTAATTGAGGAGCGTCTTCATGTTTATACGAATCAATGTCCCATCTCACTGTTTGGTCCAGTTTATGGACGTGACTTATTTTTTCTCTCCTCGTTGAGAAGTGTTATTGTCCGTCAGAGGACTGCCTACCGCTTCTTTGGTCTCGACTCATGGCATGCATCCCTATCGCTACGGCAACAGGCATGCGGTGCCGCAGTGGGGTCGCTGGGATAATTAAAGGTCAATTAGCAGCAAGGAGAGCCAGGCCGTTGCTAATGAGACACGCTGCAGGAAGACCGAGCTGCAGGAGGTATGAACGCTGGGATATGTAGTCTCGTATAAACAAGCGGGAAGCATCGAAACACAAATTACGGAAAGACAAATTCTTCTTACTGACTAAACCCAAAAAAATTGTGACACAACAGTTATAAATTTCAAGCTGCACACATTATTTAACAGATGGACAGATGCAATAGGGATGCGGTGTACACAGTCGGCTATATTGTGCGACAGGACACGCACAAACGCAAAACACAGCGAGCATGCGGCGTTCATAAAAACCTCTCTCGCTCGGAAAAGAGACTGATTGAGATATCCAGCATGGGCGAAATGAGGTTTTCACAGAATCGGTTTGTGCCGTCTGTAGAGTAAGGGCGTTGTTGGTGTTTCTAATACGTCATATGTCATATGGCTCTCCCGCAGTGATTGACAGTCAATGACCTAAGCAGAGGAGTCCCAGAGAGAGAAACCGAGCAGATTTTTTCCGTCGCACGTCTCTTTCATGAAATATTCACACTAACAGGCTAACAGGATGGATACCGCTAATTATCTTCACTGTCCCCACATATACAGGTGCCGTCTCTAATAGAAAAGGTCAATTTGTGTGTCTTCACACACAAACCTATAAGCAATGTGTGACTGTGTGTGAGAGAGAGAGAGCATTTGGATTTGTTGCTTTTGTGTTTATTTTGCAATGATTTTTATTGCTTTGTAAAGTGAACGCTTTGTGAAATCAGTATTGTTTCTTGCTGACATCATTTCCCTTTGAATGTTATTAGTCTACAGACACACAACTAATAGAATCCTAACTTTGACGCCAACCTCACAGTTGAGAAATGATTTTATTTGCTGTCGCTCTTCAGGTTATTTTTTGTTAGATGTGTTGAATTGTTGTAGATAGGTTAAGATATCAACCTGCCATGGACCTTCTTTCTTTCTTTTTTTCACATCAGTTCATCTTTGTTCTTTTCCTCTTTCTCTCTGTTTCTGTTCCTCTTTGTACACTGTTACGGTCTGGTCGTGTCTTCACGTTTCGTATGCATCCAACACGTGTGTGTACTTACATGTAATTTTGTATGTAATGGTTATGGATCGTCCCGTTCGTGTGTGTAATTGTGACCGTTGGGATGTTGTACGTATATACATGTGTACGTACGTTTGGTGGTAGGTTATCCGTCCCGACGGGCCATGCTGCAGCAGTTACATGGAGTCAGTATGTACTCTCACGATGAGCATCACAGCACCACCTACTCCTGGAGCGAGAGAGGTAAGGAGGAGCATTTTAGGCCTCCGGGGTCACGACCCTACGACCTCTCATCTTGTAGCGTCCCGTCTCTCTCCGTCCCGTCCTGTGGCTCATAGTCGCTTGGTCAGAACCCTTCTCTTGTTACATCAAATGATGTTTAGAGTTTGTCTTGCATTTCATATTCAGGTTTGGATTCACACTCTATCTGAACATTATAAAATGCTTTGTGTTTCACACCAGCCTCTGTCGATCTGCACTGTTGTCAGCTTGTCGTCGTCTGTCCGTCCCATGCCGTGAGATCTCCAAGACACAGATTAAATGTAGTGCTGGACCACAGTTTTTTAATTGTTAAACATCCATCTCATGGCAGGGTGGGGAAATGTCTATGAAGATTATATGATTCTGTGGACAGTAATAATAAGTAGATATGTTTTATAAGTCATCATTATTGTTGTCATCAATTTTGATAGTAAGAGGTCATAGAGGCTAAACATTTTTAAAACATTATTCTTTGACTTGATTTCTAAAAATTGAAATGGAAGGATAATTGAGTGTACTTAGAACATAGTGGCCCTGTTTCACAGACAAGGTTTAGCTGAATCCAGGACTATGCCTTAGTTGAATTAAGATATTTATGTCGCTTTTAGGAAAATGCCTTTGAAGAATACATTACTGGTGAGCATCTTGAGACAAAACAATGGCACTGATATATTTAAAGATATTTCTGGGCAAATTATATTCAGTTAAGACAGGTTACACATTCCTTTTAGTCTGAGACTAGCCTTTAGCCTTGTCTGTGAAACCGGGCTAGTAAGTTATAGGTAAACTATGATGTCTGTAATTTGTTTCAATGACAATAATAGTGATAAATACAGATATATTCAGAGAGAACGGGGTGCCAGTTCCAGAATCGATGCCTGTTCATTTGCATAGGAGAGTTTGACTGTTAAGCTTAACCAGGCCAGTTCAGGTGTATGTCACATACAAAGTAGGCCTATATAAAAAATAAAATCACTTTAAGGTGTGTATTTGTTTGCTTTCAGTATTTTTTATTGCACATCACAAAGGTAAATCTATCAAATATGTTTTTAACTCATATTTCCAGTAAATACTGAGACATAACAACCTGTACAGGTGCAAATACAAATATCTTCTTGTCATGATTTTTTTTCTACAATTTAATAATAATTCACTGTTTATCCTTGAGGTTGGTGATTATTTGTTTTGTCTAAATAATAGAGTGAGGAGTAAATCAGGAAAGTTTAGAATTGCTTTATGTGAAGTCCCAGCCATTTGAATATGTTCTAGATGCAATAAAAACAGGAGTTTAAAGCTATAAAGGAGTCTGGAATTGTGAATGAACATTTTATCCGGATAAATTCATTTGCAGATGTGTGCGCTTATTATGTGCATCAGTGTGTGTGTGTGTGTGTGTGTCTGCCTGTGTGTAAATCTTAAAATCACCAGGAAATATTTTGTTGTGTTTACAACTGTACCCCTTGATCACTTTATAGATATGTGAATACAAATATGGAGTGACTTAACTTTTGTCTTTTCGTCCGGGTTCTCTCAAATAAGAAGCATATTTTTTCCAACAGCAAAAGGATCGTCCTTTCTGATACCCATTTTCTGTTTCTATTATCTTCTCTCTTTCTCTCTCTGCAATTCTTCTCTATCTTTTACTACTCATAATCATCTGTCTGTCTCTCTTCTTCCATCTTTCCTGACATTTCTCTTCTCCCCCACCCTTCCTTTCTCGGTCTCTCTCGCTCTCTCTCGCTCTCTCCTCTTTTTCATTCTTTCTCAGAGAGCCGAGAAAACTCGTTCAGTCGTTCAAGGAGCTCCAGCGTTTCCAGCATAGACAGAGAGACGAAAGAGGCCGTAACCACTGTGCAGTTTGCAGAGTCGTATGGGCGTAAGTCAGACAGCCTGCCAACGCCCTGCCTCTGGGTGGGGACGAGTCTGGGCCTGGTGCTCATCATCCCAATATCCATACCTATGGATGAGCAGGAACGTCTTGAAGACCCGGTTACTGTGGCACCCACTGGTAAGACCTCACATGCTTCAACATTTTAGTTTCATACTTGGCCTTGACAGAGAAATAATTTGTTGTTTTTTGTTCTCCCTCACAGGAACCGTGTTAATGCTCAAGGGCTCCGTTCTGCGGTTTGGCTTCCTGGATTGTGGGGGCGCACTAATTCAAAATCCCTGCGAGATGTGGCGGGACCAACATGCCCCAGAAGACCCAGATCGACCCCGCAAACGGAAGCTGGTCAACTTCTCGCCCTCCTCCTCCCAAGAGGCCAGTGGAGATGGTCACTTAGCCGTTGTGTGTTCGGAGAGGCAGGCAAAGGTCTTCTTCATGCCTTCCCAGGCTTGTCTCTACGTGCACAACATCACAGAATCATCCTTCGTGTTGCGTGCTGACATAGTGTCCGTGTGTAACAGCGTGTGTCTGGCCTGCTTCTGCGCCAATGGACACATCATGACTCTCAGGTTCACGTCAACATTTATTCTGTCCTAATTTTGGTGTGGTGTGGTTTAACTTTGCTTTTCAGTATCAATTTTCAACACTATCTAGATGACAGAAACCCATCTAATCCTAAGAGCATTGTTACTGTCATTTCTAATTTGTGGGGATCTTTGGAGTGCATTGGCTAAGCCTTGCATTTTATGTGTGTGTCTGTGTGTGTTTTACAG
Source organism: Triplophysa dalaica (assembly GCF_015846415.1). Classification (NCBI taxonomy): domain Eukaryota; kingdom Metazoa; phylum Chordata; class Actinopteri; order Cypriniformes; family Nemacheilidae; genus Triplophysa; species Triplophysa dalaica. The sequence goes on along the minus strand of NC_079549.1, from coordinate 14,054,926 downwards.
CCTTCCAAGTTTACGACCTCTGCTAGACATCAGCTACCTGCCGCTTACAGACATGCGCATTGCCAGGACCTTCTGCTTCACGAACGGAGGACAGGCGCTGTATCTGTGCTCCCCTACAGAGATACAGAGAATCACTTACAGCCAGGAGATGTGTGACAACCTACAGGTGGGTTTGGCTTTATGTGTGTGTGTGTGTGTGTGTGTGTGTGTGTGTGTGTGTGTGTGCATGCCTGCATGCCTCTGTGCCTATTGAAGTGAAATGTCATGCTTGTCATGAATGCTTTGAGCTCTGCTGAGCTGAGCCCTGTTGCATCTCTGCTGTAATTTCTGTTGCACAGGTTGTCATTCTGTCCCTTCTCACCTTTGTCATTCCTCCTGTCTCTGGATGTGTTCGAAATAGCATACTACCATGTCATATTTATACTGGTTTTAGAGTATGTGCACTCTGCACAATACCAAAATTATTAGTGAAGTTTGCGGTATATAGAGCACTGACAATCTATGTTCACTGTAATGGATGAACTGGAAGTCACTGGTTTACCAAAAAAGAAAGGAGTAGTTCACCCAAAATGTAAAACACATAATTTACTCTCGCTCATGTTATTCCAAACCTGAATTACTTTTTCACCTTATGAACACAAAAGAATATATCTTGAAGAAAGTGAACTTCCATTGTATGGACACTAAACCAAGACATTTCTCAAATATCATCTTCTATGTGCCAAACAAACACGTTTTGAATGACATGAGGGTCAATAAACGATGAGAGAATTGTTTGGGTGAACTATCACTTTAAGACATTTAATATTTTATAATCCTAAATTGGAATTAAAATGCAGTACATTTTCATGATGTTAATCTACCACTTGCTGAATTAAATCTGCAAGATAAAGGTATTTACCTTTCTAGAACTCGTGAAATGTGTAACTACTGACATCTGTTGGTAAAACATTTTTTAACACAATTTCTCTCTTTCAGTCCAATGTGTATTTTTAATATTTATTGATTTTTTTATTCACTCTTGTAATTGCAGGAGATGTTAGGGGAACTCTTTACACCTATTGAAACTCCTGAGGCTCAGAACCGTGGCTTTCTTAAGGGCTTTTTTGGCGGCAACGCCCAAACGTTCGACCGAGAAGAGCTGTGTGAGTGAAGTTAATATATACCTCTGTGTGTGTGTGTGTGTGTAAAGCAAATGATCAGAAATCCAGACTTTTGGCTGTTGTTTTCAAGTCTAGTTCCAAGAGTATTCCGACACACCAAGGCCTCTTGATTGACACGTAATATTACCACCCAGTTTTAATGTGCAAATCTTTTTTCTCTCACTCTATACAGTCGGTGAGGCAGCGGCAGGTAAGGCCTCCCGCAGCCTGGCCCAGCACATTCCAGGACAGGGGGGTATGGAGGGCATGAAGGCAGCAGCAGGCGGGGTGGTGGGGGAACTGGCCCGAGCTCGAATTGCCCTGGATGAGAGAGGACAGAGGCTAGGAGAGCTGGAGGACAGAACTGCCCTCATGATGTCTAGTGCTGATACCTTCTCAAAACATGCTCACGAGGTATGGAGGAGGAGATGAGATGATACACAAAATGAGAAAACAAATACTTTTTACATCACAAACATGCTCGTTATAGATTTCTTCTTATAAGCAAATTAATAAAATGTATGAATTCCCCCTTTAATAATAATCAGTTTTAATAATGCTGTATGTTTAATGATAAACATATGTTGCTAATTTTGTTCTTTTCTCAATGTTGCCCACAGCTAATGTTGAAATGCAAAGACAAGAAGTGGTATCAGTTTTAGAGGGTCCTTGGTGAGGGGGCTCTTTGCTTTCATGCCACAAGAAGATGCTACTCTGGTACTTGGACTTCACTCTTTAAAAGAGACAGAGACCGCTAAAGGATGGACAAAGAAGGACATGCAAAGTGGTCAGAGTCTGTTCTGTCTGTGTACAGAATTGTCTTAAAGTGATTGGTTAAAGAGACTAAGGCCAGACTTTGGTGGACATGTACCATTAGCATTTACAAGTAAGAGGGGTTCAATGCTCCTACGCTGTAAATCAAACATCTTCACTTATGTACAGGGGTTGATCGGGGTCTCCTCACAGGAAGCAAAATTGGTTCACACTGTGTATATAGTTCGAAAGCTACAAAATCAACAAGAGTGCATGAAACAAAATGGATGACCTATAAAAACATAAAACTGCCATATTAAAAAGCAGCATGTTACTTTAAAACAACGGGAAATAGACAACTTTTATTTAATAACCTAAGCCGATAATAAAAATGATGACGAAAAACTTTATATTTTTTGAAATAGCAAACAAATATATATAAACAATGGATTATATAAACAAATGTATACCTGCATCGCTATAAGGCCAAAATATTTAGTTTTTTTAATGACCTCATCCTATTTCTTTTTAGCAGTGTATATTTTCTGAATATTTACCACTTGTCACATATGAGATCAATTTATTCACCATCATATTCCAAGTAATCATCAAGATACAACTATTCACAGTTAGTACGGAGAGCGCAGGCCAACGGTGACGTATTTGGCCAGACCCACTGATGTTCAGTCACAAACATAACAACGCAACATTTTCCCGTTTCTTTGCTGCTAGCTCTCAAAAAGCACCACAACCAACTTTTTATTCAGTCTCAAGAAGTAACTTCATCCTCCCCTAGAAACGTATGACGTGAAATGATTTTAGAAGTGTGAGCAGTAAAATGTATTTGGCGCCATGTGACGAATGTGTGCAAGTGGGGTCTTCTTCGAGCTTGTTTCTCTTCATTAAGCATATGTAATACTTAATGTGCCATATTCTAGATGGGTGAAGTATTTTAAACTGTAAACTAGCGATGAATTAACTCTCGTCTGTGGTCGATATTCTGGGCTCTTACTTGTAGATACGACAAGCCAGCCAAACTCAGACAGAGGGGTTGGCTTTTTAAGTGTGTCTGTAAAAGTACAAAATTATTTCGTTTTTTATTTGTCATGATGTTTGTTTTTCTTAAAAGGAACAATTTCAGCTGGCCTGTTATTTCGTTTTAATTCTAGTCTCTTTGTTTGCCTTGGGGCACATGTAACAAAGATTGTGCGTTGTTTTGTACCTCGCTGAGAACGACAAGTAAATGACCTCTGTTTTATTCTGCCAAAGTTTGAATTGCATTTGTGAAGAGATTTCCTTCACATTCCAGTACAAGGGACAACTTTTTGTTTCTTCTTTTTTCTCAATATAATGTTTTATACTTTACTACTGTATTGTCAGACGATTGTTTACTAGTGTCTTCTGGTTGTTGTTTGACTGTGGAAATGGTGTTTTAGAACGATCAGTGGGCGCTACTGATGAATCTTCATATTTTTAAAATATGTGTCTGGAAAGAGCCGAGTGAGTCAGCCTGCAGTTTGTGCCAGGCCTCATGTGAATTTGTGTTAAATGTTTGCTCAATCTTCCGGAATCGTTTTTGAGACTCATGTTGTGTTTCTATGATTTGCCCTTAACAACCTCTGACCTTCTAGTGCTTAACTGTAACAAACTCAGCATTTCTTCCATAGTCCATGCCTCTGCCCATTTGGCTTTGTATATACAAGCTGCTACACTGTAACGTAAATGTTGTGCATTGAAATACACAAACTCAAGGCTCACGCAGACACACATCCTCAGCCATTAGTCGAACCTGTGCTATTACGCAATATTTGTTTTGTTCACGCTGTTAAGTTTAAAATAATAGCGCATTACTACGAGACAGGGAGATAGATGTTACAAAGAAGGAATTGCATGTGTGGATAATGTGAAATTGGACACAAGACACTAAAGTCACTATCACGGTCAGCCAATCAGAAGCCACAGGCATGTAGAGATGGTCTGCTGAAGAAACCTGTGGGTTTTAGTTCATGTTCATCATTATATTTGTTTTCACAGGTGATCCAATGATTACTCTTCAGTGTCAAAATTAGAATAAAAAAACGAGTCTCGCAGACAGGGTGTTTTGTTTGTATGTTCTCAGTTTTTATATGAAAATGTACAGTTCGGCTTGGGGGACAGTGACACGGTCATTGGACTAAATTATTGAAAAAGGTCATTTGGATATTCCTCTGTGAAAGTTGTACCTGTTTAAAGATGGTACTGTGTCTGATATTCTGACTGAAGTTCTGTAGGTCTAACTGTAGTTTCCTCCACCCCCTCTGATTCCTTCAGAGAAGGCAGCATTGTCGGTCTTGTTTCAATGGATAATGCCAACTTTCGTTCTTACTCGATATTATAGTAGTGTTATAGAGGTTGAAAATAAAATGGAAAAATATGTTGATTCAAATCAAATTGAAATAAACAATGATTGATGTACACAACACTATCAGACTTGTTCGTTTCTGTCACATGATGGACTGGTAAGAGTCAAAGGAGATTCATTCAGTGGCATCAAGGTTTTCATTTTTGGTTCATTTTAAAGTTTATTAAAGAATGTATCAGGGACTATATGCAAATATATGCCCAAATATATTGCAAATATGACATCGGCAGCTCACCACGTACTACAGCATAATACTATACTGTATATCTATTTTTATTTTGTGTTAAAACTTGTGTCAAATAGATGCAAAACCCTCTATATCTGATAACTTTTCATTGAAATAAGCATTTTCTTCTACATTTACTTTCAGTAATACTGGATAATTCAGAGCGGTCAGAGTTCCGTATTTAGCAGGTTTTTAAGCTTAATTATTTGAGGAACATACTATGTGTGGAAAGCATTCACTCAACATCATCTCATTTTTTACGGAGGTGCTTTTAGAGGGTTGCATCTGAACTCAGAAAGAGCTTTATCAGAATCAGAAAGAGCTTTATTGCCAAGTATGTTTGCACATACAGGGAATTTGTTTTGGACACAGAATCATCAACAACACACAGAGACTATCAAACAATAGAAAACAGTTACACAGATGATTTAAATAAGGGCCTATGGGTATAAAAATTAAGAAATGCAATACAATAAACATAAGAGTAAAGCTATAGAGAGTTAAGTTATGTGTGTAAGTAAATATGTACAAGTAAAATATAAGAATAGACTATTGTAGTAAAAGGTATGCGTTATATACAGCAAGATGAAATATAATTTACAGAAAACGTTGTAGAAACGTACTTTTTTGTTCTTGAAATCGCATTTGCTTTGTCTTAAGGTAGTAAAACTCCCTGAATGATATTAATTGTAAAGAACATAGACTGCCATGATAGTTTCCATTCTCCATTATGTCTCCATTTTTACAGATTTCTTTCACTGATTACGTCATCTAGATTTCCTTCGGTTGATATAATAATTGTAGTCCTGCTGTCCAGCACCTGTAGATATTGAGATAATGTAGTTGATATATTAATTTTTTTTCTGTATTTTCATTAAAATGGTAACAATTACTGTGGTTTTTAATGACGATCGATCCCACGTGACTGGTAGAGCCGCTATGCACAATGAAAACACTGGAGTGAGAAACACGCGCAGGAGTCTTTCCTCTTCCTTTTAAACATCCAACCAGCTTCCAGTAAATTACGCCATGGGTGAAAACGACCAATCATATTCAACTTCGATTTGTTACCGAGATTTTTCCAAAAGGGATCTACATACCGAAACATATGTGTGTCGGCTCGAAGAACGTAAGTAACGTCAAGGTTTTATGCGATGTTTTAGGGACTTAAGAGAGATGCCGTTCTGAAAAGTCGACAAATACACGTACCCATCCCCCGATGATTCACACCACATGCAAATCTTGATGTTTGTCCACACTCCATAAAAATGTTGCGAAAACTTTTACTGCTGTTGTTATATGGTGTTATGACGCGGAGATCAAAGGCGGTGTCAGTGCCCAGCTCGAGTCAAACTGTCATCTGGGGTCCCGGACTGGAGACCAACATTGTTGTCCCTGCCCGATTCTTCTATATCCAGACAGTAGACACCACCGGAAGAAAGTAAGTGAGATGGTCTAGCTTAATCCCGTGATGTGGGTAGTATGGTTTGGGTGGTTTAAGATCTGGGCTGGAAGCTGGAAGAGGTTGTTGGTTTAAATCCCACAAGGGATGTAATCTTGATGAATATAAGTAACCTTGAGGTCATGCACAAACTAATGGGTCTAGTACAACCACAAAACAGCTATTATAAATTATATTATTATTATAAATATTTTGTGTCTGTCGGCAACTTTGTGATAGACTTCTATGATAAACGGGTGAATTTTCAACACATGCAATTCTTTGATTTTCACTCAAGCAAATGAAGCTTCTCAGTTCTTTGGAGTCATGTTTGTTTCTTTTTTACACCCTGACACAAATCAGACTCTCCCTCTATGACTGTCATCTACCTGACAGTAGATGGATCACTGACAGTGTCTGTGTCTGTCTAATATTAGTCATCTCGCTTGCCCTATCCTCAGTTTCACATCATCACCCGGAGAGAAGACATTTAAAGTTATGATAACATCTCCAACGGACCCGTATGCCAGAATCTGGGTCCAGATTTTAGACCGGAATGATGGTTCCTTTCTGGTTCGGTATCGCATGTATGCCAGTTACACAGATCTGCACATCCAGGTTCTGCTTGAAGACAAGCAAGTGGGGAAGTCACCATATGTGCTCAGAGGTGAGGAGAATCATTTCTGGTTTCATGATTCAGAGTTCAGACCCATAGAAGAAAACTATTGTTTACACCCTCCTTTCTGTGACAACCTTCTTATTTGTCTTTTACCATCGTTGTTGTCTCGCTTGTTCTGACTCTCAATTTCTCTCCGTTCAGGTGCAGTGTATCACGAATCATGTGACTGCCCAGAGCCCAGTGGTGCATTATGGGAAGAGAACATGCACTGCCCTGCCACATTCTCTCAAATAGATATTGATTTATCAGTTTTCCCCAGTGTGGATCCAGACCGTAATGCCCATGAGATCCCTCAGCGCTTTGAGAAGAGACATAGCCTGTGCCATTATATTATCAAAAACAACCAGGTACAAACACCCAAACAACATTTCATTTGATTTCAGGGGCTGTTTTTTTATGGACACATTATTTGTGTACACATTATTAGACAAACTGAATAATGTGTTCTAGTATCAATAATAATTGTAATATCAAGTGCTTGTGTATTTACTTTAAGGTTTATATAAAAACACATGGAGAACATGTTGGATTTAGGATCTTCATGGATGCTTTTCTTCTCTCACTTACACGTAAAGTAAGTCTTTCAAAGGCTATTTAATATATTTACAGGTTTTTAGATAATAAACATGTCCTAAGTCACTTTTCTTTTATAACCTATAGATGGCGCTATAACACAGCAGTAAGGATTTTAGATTTGCGTGTGTACATCAACATCCTTAAGATCACTGCCCCATAGCAATGTAACAAAATTTGGGGGCAAGTAATGCTGAAAAAATAAGCCTGACAGTTTTTCAGGTTGTGGTGTTTGTTGTGGTAGATCAATTCCATATTATTCAATATTAAATGAATACTAAATGTGAATTTATGAATCATTTATAAGTATTATAGTTTAGTTATTTTACTTGTATCACAAGGTTAGGCTTCCAGACATTGAGTTCTTTGTGAATTTGGGGGACTGGCCTCTGGAGAAGAGACGTGCCTCTGAGAATCCCAGCCCAATTTTTTCGTGGTGTGGATCAAATGAAACGCAAGACATTGTCATGCCGACCTATGATCTCACTGAATCTGTATTGGAGACCATGGACAGGTAAAATAATGTAACCACGATGCTTGGAGCATATAAAACTAACTTTTAAACAATTAACGTGATAAATTCTGTATCTTTAACATAATTTGTAGTTATATAAACTAGTGTCTGGTCATGAAAACAGCAAGCATGCAATATGAAATGTATTTCCTGTAGTAAAATATACTAAATTATATGACAGTACAGTGCTTAATAGATTTTATTAGGTTTTGTGTGTGAGTTTATTAGTACTCACTCTTACATCAAATGTTTTGGCCATTTCTGATGTGACAGAGTGAGTCTGGACATGATGTCTGTTCAGGGACACACAGGTCCAGCATGGGAGCAGAAGATAAGTCAAGCGTTCTGGAGGGGCCGGGACAGCAGGCGAGAGCGTTTGGAGCTGGTTAAACTGGCTCGGGCTAACCCTGACGTGTTGGATGCGGCCTTCACCAATTTCTTCTTTTTCAAGCATGATGAGAGTCTTTACGGGCCCCTTGTCAAGCATGTATCCTTTTTCGACTTCTTTAAGGTGAGGGATACATAGATATCAGAGATTAAACTCCCAATTTTCAGGAAGATTTATCATGTTGATTACTTTGTTGCATTGCTAGAGAGGGATAAATCAGAGACAGTGAGCAGTTCATGAGTTTAATTCAACTGCTCATGTCATCATAACATCCTGGCCAGCTAGAAGGGAGCACAATATTTTAATTTATCACGTTAATTGTTCTCCCAAATGTATCATTTTGTTTCAAAAGAACAGAAGCCGTATACAGCTGTGATGGCATGAGGTGAAGTAAATTATAAGGCAGTTTTGGGGAGAACTATTTCTTTAAAGTATTGTTTGTTTTATTAGGTATAAAGCCTTAATGGACAAAATGACCTAATGAATCTTTAAGGGACTAACAGCTGAATGTTATTCTAAACTAGTCTTGTTTTTGAACAGTACAAGTACCAGATCAATGTGGACGGGACTGTAGCAGCGTACAGACTTCCTTATCTGCTCGCAGGGGACAGCGTGGTCTTTAAACAGGACTCCATCTATTATGAGCATTTCTACAAACAGCTCCAGCCGTGGGTGCACTACATCCCCTTTAAAGCCGACCTCAGCGATCTACTGGAGAAAATCCAGTGGGCTAAAGACCATGATGAGGAGGTACCGTACAGTCAGACATTTGACTGCACTCATGAGAAACTTATATATTAAAAGATCTGGAAACACATTGACTCTTTTACAGTTGTTATTCAGTATTTTGTAATTATGTTTGTTATATTAAAGGTCCAGTGTGTAATTTTTGGGATGATCTATTGATAAAAAATGCAGTATAATATACATAGCTATGTCATCAGAGGTGTGTAAAGAGCTTACACAATGAAATATTATGTTTTTATTACCTTAGAATGAGATATTTCTATCTACATCTTCCGTGGGTCCCCTTGCATAATTTGCCATGTTCTGTCAGCCCCCGTAGTGTTTCGAAAGGGAGGGGTGGACTGCGCGGTTGGTTACAACTCGCAACCTTGCCCCTCGATTTTACTGACTGGACATTTAAAAGATATAAAAGCGATTGGCCACTGTTGTAGCTAGATAGTCTTATCATGGTGTTTCAATGTGAGACGCAGGTAAACTAGTTCAAATCTCTGCAGTGCAGTTGTGAAAGCAGTTAAACACTTAAACATCACCTTTATGCCACCTCCCTGTCTTTCCCTTCTACCCTCTCTCTCTCTCTCGTTTCTCTCCCACACTCATCCAGGCTAAGAAAATCGCCCTGGCAGGTCAGCAGTTTGCACGAACCCATCTGATGGGTGACAGTATATTCTGTTACTATTTCAAACTCTTCCAGGTAAAATTTTATAATAATGTTTCTAGACTTCTGTATTCTGGCATTTCTGTTGTGGTGGTGGCTATACTAACAGACGAGAGGTCATTGTTTTGCTGACACTACTGATTGGTGGTAATTGTTACTTTTTCTCCGCTTGTAACTCATTTATTTCTTTTGTCAATTTCATTGTTCAAATTCTTAGTTTTTTTGGACTTATCAGTCTGTATATCTTATCATATCTTGATCTTCCATCTTCATCCAAGTTTTATGTGTTGTGCTCAAGGCCACGAAATTAAAAAGATCAGATAACACTTGTACTACTGAAAGCCACGTACACACACACACACACTGGGTTTCCATGTTTTGAGAGGACATTGCATTGACAAAATTATGTTTGTACTTTATAAACTGTGTATTCCATCTACTAACCCTCACAGAATCCTCTTATGTATTTTCCATTTTCAAATAAACACAGTTTAGTTTGAATTATAACCTATTTCCCTCATGGGGACCAAACAATTTCTCTACAAGATCAAAAATGACTGGTATGACTATTTTTATGAGGACATTTGGTCTCCACCCACACTGTAGAGTTTAGTATGACCAAACACACTTTACTTAGAATCTTTCTTGGTGTGCTGTGGATATTTGCATATGATTTCACATTAATTTTAATATTCTGTATTTGAGTTCTGTTCTGGTACCTACAAGTTAAACAAAGTTATATTTCACATTTTTCCACGAGTTTACCCCAAAATAACAATTCTCATAATTTACTTGCCCTCATCCCACGCCAGCTTTCTTTCTTCCGTTAAACGCAATACTGTAGTTTTACAAAATAATTCTCAATCATTCAAATATGCAAGAACCTAGATTTAAAATGATCAACATCTCTCTAAAGTGGAATAGAATCGGTTTGTTTTGCAATGTTTTTCAATAGAGACTCTTTCAGAGAATATATATTGAAAAGGTGTATTTCATTTTGTTTCTTTGGCAACTAAAGCATACCCCGGAGGTCATGCATCTGAAAACCTTTACCGTTTCCTATAACTACATGCTCCAAACATTAATCTTTAAACACACATTCTGATTTTAATGAACTTCTGAGCTATAAACCTTGAGATGTGGAGGTGTTGGAGGTCAAAACCATAGCAGCTACTTGAATTTTATGTGATTCTTTCTGCTGATAAGGACGCATAATACGAGTTATGCTTTCTTAACCTAGATATCTGCAGCTTATAAAAGTACAATTGAAATATGTGAGATTTGATTACTTTTCAAATGAATCTAAAGACTCGTATTGTATTTTTCTTTACATTTTTTTCTAAAGTAAATGTAAATCATAAAAGTAAATTAAGATTCTAACTAGCCATTTCATTTTTGTATGCTCCATCAAATCTTGGCATTTATTCAGTTTCTCACCCTCTCTCTCTCTGTGTGTGTGTGTGTGTGTGTGTGTGCGCGTGGGTGCGTGCGATCCTGTGTACATAGAAGTACGCTAAACTGCAGGTCACTGACCCCAAGGTTCGAGATGGCATGTCTCTGGTGGAACAACCAAAAGATGAACTTTTTCCATGCTACTGTGCAAGAAAGAAGGTGTGTGTGTGCAGGCACATCAAGACAATCATACATATAATTAAATGTTTGTTATATGTTGTATTGTATATGCATCACCCATGGTCATATCGGTTATTGTCTTTTAAGGTGATAACAATTAACTTAGGGAATCAGTGTCTTAGATCACACGTGCCATTCGAGTCTTGCCTTTTTTAAATCAATTTCTTTGTTAAAATGGCATTTGTGTGTTTTTTTTTCAAAGCATCAATTGCATTTAACTTGTTCGTATGTCACACTTGATCTTGTAAAGTTGTGCTGTATATACTGTATATTATCATTTCATGCATCTTACAATATTAAGTTCATTTAATTTTTTATGACTTGGATTTATTCAGCATATAAGTCAAATTTCTATTTCGATGGTCTTCAGTAAAACGCATAGGCAGTAATGTATTAGTTGTCAGTCACTTAAAATATTTATAACTGTTTATTTTTGTACAGGCCAAAGATGAGCTATGAGTGACCTTCCATTAGGAGCCAAATATTTGGATGGTTTACATCAGAAAGTGTTTCCAATGCACATTTTACATCAACTGTCTTAAACCTGCAATTTCTTTTGTACAATGTTTTTTCCTCTTTATGTATTAAAATGATGTTTCTACACTTTTGCCTGGCTGAATTTTATATTACCGTTTGCTTTGGATAAAGACGTCTGCTAAATGACTAAATCTAAATGTAAAAATGAATTAGGGAAGGTAACTTTAACGTTTAGACAAAGTTAGGCAAGTTCTCTCCTAAACACTAGATGGCGCAGTACAATAACAACATGATCCAGTTTCCACAAACTTAGCTGCACGTGTAAGAGTTGTTTCTACTACTCATCTTTCTTCGTGATGGAGTTTTCTGAGGTAATTCTCCATATAGACACATTAAAAACAAACAAATAGCAGTCAGCGTATAATACTTATACAATGACAAAATGATTTACTGATTATTATAAAATACTAAATGTCCAGCTACACAATATAACATAACCAAATGTCATTTTTTTAAGATTTAAATTTGAATTAAAATCTGATTTTGAATTAAAATCTTTTTTTGAAGATGTTTAATATGTTGTAATATCGCAGGAGAATGTAAGAATCCCATTCGAGCAAAAACCGCTGGACGGCGTGTTTACTCTTCCCGCTGACGTCACCGCGTTGCGTGCAGCCGTGGTGTTGACGCACGGCGCGGGGGGTGACATGCACATCTCTCATCTGGAGACCGTGGCGCGTGCTCTCGCCTGTTCAGGTGTTGTGTGCCTGCGCTTCACCTGCAAAGGACTGAATCTGGCATACAGAATCAGAGCATACAGAGCTGCTGTAGTAAGCATTTATTTTTCCATATTATAAGCGCATTGTACAGACATAAGCACACATTGTACACTAAATTAAATACATAACCTGACACCTTAATTAATTTTTATTTTTACTAAACAGGATTACTTAAAAGCTCATGAGAGCTATACACCAAATAGTATTTTTCTCGGAGGTAGGTCTTCCTGTCTCTCAGATAAACATATTTTTTAAAGGGGAACTGAAAGATCAGCAGTTGTTATTTTCCCAGTGGGCAATTGATGTTAAATAGACATCAAATTGACGTCAAACATCGGCATCAAAGAATTGGTCAAAAATGCAAATCAAATCGATGTCAAAATTTGACATCAAATTGACATCAAGTTTTGACGTTAATTTGATTAGCAATTTCTTTTACATTTTTTAACAAATTGATGTCCTATTCTAGACCAATAAATAATGAAACAACAGTACTTAATGTAAGACATGTTTTATTAAATACAATCAGCTACAATTCCAGAAATTTAAAATGTTCTTAAACCACTAATAAATATAAAATCCTCCTTGAATTACTTTTTAATTAAATATTAACATTTAAATTGATATATAAATATTAAGTGATCTGGAAAAAGCCATCACATGACAAAATTGTACATATTACAGGTTTTGATATCATATGAAAGCTCTCAAGCCCTTTCCATTTGTTAAAAACATTTACATTTACGTGTAGTTATTTAGCAGACGCTTTTATCCAAAGCGACTTACAGTGCACTTATTACAGGGACAATCCCCCTGGAGCAACGGGGAGTAAAGTGTCTTGCTCAAGGACACAGTGGTGGTGGCTACTAGGATAGAACCAGCAACCTTTTGATTTACCAGTTCAGTGGTTTAACCCACTAGACCACCCACTCCATAAAAACAATTTGTAAATTAAATAAAAACAGTTTTGGAAAGGGCTTAATAGCTTTCATATGATACTAAAACCAGTATTTTTTATTTCACCATGTGATGGGTTTTCCCAGATCATATCCCAAATGAACAAAAATAATTTTGATAAACAATTGGCTTAAGGCCTACTTATTCAGAATCTGAACACACATCAATCGCCGATTTCCCCTTTTGTCGTCCCATACCCCCACATCTATCGGGAGCAGACCGGAGATTTTTTAGCTGTATTTTTTTATTTCAGCCTCTGATAATGAAGGTTTGGACTGCTGTAGTGCACCTAAATGAAGATGAAACCACAATTAGCACACCTTTTAAGACATTAAAATATACCTAACATTTTTCAGCAACCATCACTTGTACATAGAAGTTAATGCAAGTTGCTGCTCTTAAATGTTTATTAACACTAAGATGTTCCCAGGTTTAAATAAGTATCTGTTAAATTTAGAAATGTGCACTACTTGCAAATATTTAAGAGTTGTTAAATGTTTTAAATGTGTCAGTTTACTAAGATAAGATTGTAATTTAAGCATTACATGTTTAATTTACTTAAAATGTAGCATATGTTGATAGACACTACATCCTCTAATCATACAAGAAAAGTAATGTAGTACCTATTATAACACGACATAGCCGTGTTTTCCAAAGGCCTTCTTCATTCCTGAGCCATCCATATTCATTGTTGACATCAATTTGTTTGTAAGAATTCTGAAAAAAAAGACAACCATATCAGTATTCAATGATTGTTAAGATTGTTGAACAATACAACTAAGTGACCAGAACAGCTGAGAAGTTTTCCTTTGAGCACAGTAACACAAATTGTCATTGAACCAGCTTTTGGTACCTTTAGTAGTGTGGGCTGGTCCTGCTTGACACAGTGGACCATCTACCAGGACATTTTAGAACACTTCATCAGTGTGTATCAAATTATGAATTATAATTATGGGTATGTTTCGCTTTGTCGCATAGCATCGGTAAAGAGATTCAAATGAGGGCATTTTTATTTTATCCGAATATTAATTGCAAAACTAACATTACTCACTGACATTTCTAAATCGTTAACTCAACGTTACACGCTTAATGGATCGCACATTAACATAACCTCAGAAATCTTCACGGTACTTCTGGCGGGATATTTCAACTCACCAGATTCTAATATATCGCCAAGTCATATATTTCATCAAAACACAATCTTCTAGGTTTTCAAAGTTACCCAATATATATCGTATTTTTTATTTCATGAGATGTTTATTACTCACCTGATAAAAAGCGACAACCTTCTCCAATGCTTCGACCGCATAGCAAACACTGGCCTCTACGCAAGACGTGATGACGTACGTTTCAACGGTCAACGTAGTAAATCCTCCAAATATTTTTATAAATTTTATATTTTTACGTGTATGTATAAAATAATATGTTATACTACATTTGCATCAAATTTCACACAAAAAATAAATTAATTGTTGTAGTCCATTCACTAACTTCAGCTGCTGAGAAACCCGGAAATGTGAAATAGGCCATGGCGCCGTCTAAGGTGGTATTAAGAAATACATAAGACAGATAATAAATGGGCATTAAAACTACAGAGAATGAATGGGCATTGTAGGCCCAACATTTTTCATAATAAAATTAATGATTAATTAATGATTATTAATAAAAATTAAGGAAAAATAAAAATTTATAAAAAATAATAAAAAAGTTATAAGAGTTTTTTGACTTAAATGAACATGAAGTTGTAATACTGTAAAAATGGTACATACATTATAAGGTATTACAATTTTATGAGTATTTTCAATTACAGCAATGTTTTTCTAATTTTACAGTAATATAATATCACTATAAATAACCAAAATAAGGAAACTACTTTATGTGGGGTTACAGCAAAAATGCTGCTTTTGTTTTTAATATTTTAAATTGTAATTACATCTGAATGTATTATTGGCAAATCAGTATATTTTCTTGTAAAATTTAACAATCACTGTTTCCTTTTATTTCAGCATGAGTATTTACATACTTTTAAAAAAAGTGTTTTTTACCACAGAAGTTACAGCAGTCCACTTTCATGTACAAATCCAACAACTGCTTCAAAAGATGTGACAAATAGATGCATTTTGAGGGGCCAGTTAGAAGAAAAATGCTATTTCAACTGGATTTACATTGATGTCAATATGATGTCAATACAACATCAAATGAATGCCTATAATGCAACGTTGATTTGACGTCATTTCAATGTCAAACATATTGGGCTATACTTACATTAACCAATTTCAGTATGGGATAAACCTCATATTTTCACCTCATTAAAAACCTTGAAGAATTTAATGTATGATTTGAATTTGAAATGATGTGGTGCACCATCTTGATCAAATCTTGTCTGAAATTTGACGTCAAATTGACATCGAGGTGCCCGCTGGGTTGGTATGTAGGGTCTTTATTTCTGTGAAATGTGTGAATGTGTATAATTACATGTTTCCAGGCCGTTCTATGGGTGCTCGTGCAGCCGTTGCAGTGGGTAGAGTCATGTGTGCTGAGCAAGAGGATGCAGTGCAGGGTCTTTTGTGTTTATCATTCCCACTGCATCCACCAGGAAAAACGCACACACACATTCAGAGAAGCCAAGACCTCCTTGCATTGTCCCACACTCCTGTGCTGTTTGTTTCTGGCACAGCAGACACCATGTGTGAACAGGTGAAGTTGAATGTGAAGATTTTGGCGGTCTGGGATTATAAATTTGAAATAGTGATCTCAATGTTTTTCCTGTTGAAGATTTAATATTTGTACCATTATTTTGTTCCTTGTAACTTCTCATAAACTCCCCAGGTTTGCTGGAGCACTGCATTTAAGGGCCAGTTTTATTGTTTCTTTTCTGATGACACCAAAATAAGCAGAGTATCATTTTATTTTTTCAGAAACTTCTGGAAAATGTTATAAAGTTAATGCAGTGCCCCATTGGTGTTCACTGGGTCAAGGGTGCGAGCCATGGACTTGCAGTACGTGGAAGAACTGAAGAATCAGTCTCCGAGGAAGTGAATTCACAGATCATTTCATGGATACTAGAACATAAATTACATTAATATACATTTTTATTATTTTTATGAATATCTTGCATATCTCTCCTTTATATGTAGAATCTTTTTTTACTTTTAAAATTAAATAAATCCTCATTAATTAATCAAATGACTTGCTTTTGAGTTTATTTTATGCTTCTTTTTGCTGGTTTAAAGTCGGCCCGTGTACATAACGATAGGTTTAGAGTGTTAAGTAATATCATTGCGTTAACAAAAATACAAATAATAATATCATTGCCCTTACAAAAATAATTTGTATATGAAGAGTTTGTTTACAAAATGAGATTTACATTTAGTCATTTAGCAGACGCTTTTATCCAAAGCGACTTACAGGTGGGGTAGGTAATGGAAGCAATACGGACAGCATAAGGACAACAAAAGCATAAGTGCAATCAAAAAAGAAGACTGGTCTCATATAACCTAACACAGTATACAGAACCATTCATTCATTCATATTATTTTTTTAAAGAGTAGAGAAGAAAATAGAGTTAGAACAGATCACTCAGATGTTGACGGAAGAGATGTGTTTTTAGACATTTCTTAAAGATGGCTACAGAATCTGCAGGTCTTGTAGCAGCAGGTAGATCATTCCACATAGGTGGAACAGATCCGGAGAAGGTGCGCGAGAGATAACTGGGTCAATGACAAATAAGAAAATGTCAGGTGGTGCGACCATATATTAATTTAAAATAATATACATTTAATGTATTTAGCACTGAGTATTTTTCCCCTCATATATAAGAAATTTAACATAAAATCATGCCAAAATATTTTATTAAGAATTTTATTGAGAAAATTAACATTTATTTCTCAGTTTTGTTCTCTGTTTGTATGTTCGGACGGTCGCACCACCTGACATTTTTGGTCTTTCAAACACCAAAACTCAAAAAATCTATTGAATTTCAATAAAATGAAAAGGGTTTCTTATAAAGGACATATTGTAGATCCATTTGATATATGACATGTATTTATTCAAATACTTTTTAGGAAAATAATGAATTTGGACACAAAACACGTCATTGACCCAACTACGTTTAGACTTTTTTTAAATCTTGTTTTTATTATGCATTCCAATTGAAATGAAACTGCAGATTGATTTAAGTCATAATAACTAAAAAAATACAGCTAATTTAACAAAATAAAATACAATAAAACATGATTTTTTAAATTGTTTTAAAACGGATTTATCTCATTTTGGAATCAAACTCTTCATATATTTGCTGTATTTGTGTCCACTTATTAATACATTTTATTTGATCATTATTGAGAGGAGAAAAAATAGTGAGTAAAACGCTTGAACGGAGTATAAAAGCTGTGCATGTACCTTTTAGGAACTATGACGCATTCACACGAGCTAGCGTATGATTGGTTGGTTATCACTCCTCGACAGACAGTCTGTAAACATGGCGCAGGAACCCTGGAATAAAGTTCATATTCCATTTCCAAGCGCTGTTTCTTCAAGTCGAATCGCATTTACCGATACAACAGGTATGTCTCCATATATTAAATACGACACATTTTCTGTTGTGCACATATAAGACAAAATAACAGTTCGCCTCGCTGCAGCTGATATAAAACGCATGGTTCCCACATGTGACTTTAAAGCTCGTGAAAAAATGCGCACAGCTGCGTACTCGGCCACTAAATGATCATTGGCCTTTTAAAAGTGGGAAAATATTTTGTCTTGTAATAATGTCTCTCTTAAGGTGTCCTGATTGAACGTCTGCTTGCTGACTGTAAGAGAGCGTTGACACTGTTATGCAGCGAAGTCCTGCAGACAGAAATCCGTGTGATGTATGAATTACTTTACATCTTGAACAATAGCTTCAGACAACACAAGCCTTTTCGATCCTTAAAGCAGGTGGGAACTCAGTGACTTAATTTTTGTATTCATACATTGTATAATGTTTTATACACTTTAGCTCATAATATGATATTCAAAATATTATTTGTATTATCTGCAGGTCGAACAATGCATAAACCGCTTGAAAGAGATGAAGTTACAAGGAGCGATAGAAGACCTGACCGAATTGTGTCCAAACAAACATCAGAGGTTAGGTGTGGGCTTACTGTAATATTTTTCAGTAATATAGGTTTATTATTTCGTATTTTTGAAATGATGTTTTTGTGTAGGGATGCTGGAACAGATGTTGGTGAGTGTGACGTTCCCAGTCAGCCCATGTTGGAGTGGATCTGTCTTAAACTTCTTGGTGCCTCCAGCCTGCTAGCTCGAACACTGGAACGGTGCACCAAAGCGTTCCTGTATCCTTCATTTTCATTACAGAGTCACTCTTATTTGGCCTCATATGGGTTGAAGCACAGGCATATGCACTGACTTTTAGGCCAGGTTTCACAGACAAGGCTGTTGTTGTTTGGAACATATTTTGCTAAAAAACACTCGATGGCTGTGTAAACAAATCCTTTTTGCCTCGTCAAAAACAGCTCTGCTCACAGCAACCCGCTATGGTGCATGTCTCTATAAATAATAATGAGTTACAGCGCACCCCGGCCCCCTTCCGTCCAGCGTATAAACATACATAAAGCTAAACACCAAGTGCCCAACTTTGAAGCGTATCCAGGTTGATAAAGCACTACGGCTTGAAGTGATTCGTGCAAACAAGCAGGTTTTTACTTATGGTTTCTTAGGGATTTCCACAAAAGATCAAATAAACCCACTCCTGTCTCTACTCTGGTTAGGAATTTGTGCAGTGACTATATTGCATGTTGTCCACAAACTTTAGCCATGGCGTCAAGAACACTGCCTGTTTTGTGAAAAAACAATGGGGGCAGCGCCGTGGGTGGAATTGTGTAGATTAAGGGGCGGTAATATTATAATAAGAGCCTGCGTCGTGAAATCTGAATGGCTCGAATTCTCACATGCTTGCAGAAAAGGCTTTCCCAAACTCAGTTACTGGGATCTTGTTTTTTACATTTTCTGGGTTGCTAGATGCACCAGGGACCCGATTATAGCACTAAACACAGAAAATATGTGACTTTCATCCTATGGGTCATTTAAGGCTAGTCCTGAATAAAATTCATGTGTAGCCTGTTTTACCTGAATATAACTTGCCCAGAAATATCTTAAAATAATCTGCCATTGTTTTGTCTCAAGAGGCACACCAGTAATGTATTCTTATTAGGCGTTTTTATAAAAGCGACATAAATATCTTAATTCAACTAAGGCATAATCTTGGATAAAGCTAAACTGTGAAACCGGGCTTTAGAGTTTTGTTTAAAACGTATGAAGTAACTTTCAAAAAGTTTTTCATTTTGTGTAATTTTGTTGGGATCTCAGAAACTACATTGCTCTGGTCCTTGACACCCCGTTTAGGCGGACACGACAACACCTGCACCTGGGTGAATTCATTGTCCTGAATGTGGTAATAACCAGCATGTTAAGTCGCCTCTGGTGAGTTTACTTATTTAGTGTAATATGCCAATGCTGATAATAATAATGATTTGACTTTAATAATAGAAATACCAGTCTAATGTGCCCTTCTCTCTCTCTATATATATTTTTTATTTATTTCTCTATATATAATTTTAGGGTCTTCTTCAGAGGCATTTTGAGAGCCCTCATCCCCATGTATGGACGAACCATTGAACTGCTCATGATGGTGAGGCAGTCCCAGTCCATGGGCTACCTCACAGACTTTACCCTGCCTGGGAACCTCAAAGACTTTCTGTTCCATTCACACCCTGATCTGCCAATAGAAGATGACTTTACAAAACCATCATGGGCCTCAAGATGGCATAAAAAGCACCAGTTTTCTATTCTTGGCAGGCTTTTTGAGAAGACTGAAAGGGAGGAGGACAAGGGACAAGAGGAGAGAGGGATGATCCCAGTATTAACTTCTGATCACTATGAAGGCTCTAGTATAGATCTGGGAACAGCAGTCCTACAGCAACGACCAGGTATTTGGGGCTTTTTTGGCCAGTGTGGTTTATTTTGTTAATGTTTCTCTGCTTTTATATGTAAATATGTGTGCTATACACATATATTTGCCTGAAATTCTCCAGAAATCTCATCCTATGGACTGGACATAAAAGCTATGCTTCAACAACCTTGCAAACCAATGAAACAGGTATTTGGTCCATTTCCATGACGTCAGTGATTGGTACAAAGAGTCTGAGCATTTGTTTTTCTGCTTTTATACTAACATTTCTGTCTGTGTTTTTTTTTAAAGATTATGTCTCAAGGGGCAAAATTGGATAGCTCCCGCCAAGTTGGAGTCTCTCAAAAGAGAAAGTTAGTGAACTTGCTGCGGAAGGTGTCATCCTTTAGCAACATGACAGCCCAGCTAAAGGAAGTAATACACTGGTGTAGGAGCTGTAAATTACATCAAGAGCGTAAGCGTGTGTCCTACTTACTCCTGAAGTCTTTGAGAATGGAAAGTCTGGAAGCTGATGGCATCAGGTACAGTAAAATATTCTTTATATACTGTAGCCAAATATGTGTTTGTTTGCACATATTTATCATACTTCCTTTGTACAGTGTATGCATTTTCGTCTTTATCAGTCACAAAAAAAACACTGTGCCTTTAATTGTTGGTCACAAAAAATAAGTGACCTGGTTGCCATACAATTATGAGATAATTCAACTTAAAAAATATTAGTTAACTCACTGAAATTAGTGCAAACTTGTTGTTGACTAATATTTTTAATTTTAATTAACTCTAAAAATAAGTTAAATGGTTGCCTTAAAAGTTTAAGTTTCATTTCTAATAAAGTCCTAATTCTTTGAATCCCAGGGTGGAGAAGAGATTAAAGACGTTTAAGTTAAAAGCTCAAAAGATGATGATGCTTCAGAAGAATGTTTCACTAAAATGTTCCAGTTCCTTTTCTGCTATTTGGAGAATGCGGTGGCACCGCAGAACTTCCATTAGAGCATTCATGACAAGCCACAGAACTACCAGACAATCTGCGTTTGCAAGAATGAGCTCTAAGACTGTTAAAGAATCGTTTGCTGTGTCATTAAAGAACAGGAGGAACTGCAGCACAGTGGATCAACAAGAGGTGTCTGGACGTAATGTGTCATCTACTTGTGAGGAGGACAAAATGCATTTGCAGACTGTCATGCAGAAACCAGTGAAGTTGCCCAAGAATGACATTGATGATATTTTTGCATCCATTGGATTTTAGGTTGTTAGATGTATGAAGATTTTTTTACAGACCACAGCAAATGTGAACATAAAACAAATTTTTATGTACTACATATGGTATATGTAGTATTTGAAAATAAAGGGATAGTTCAATAAAAAATTTATATTCTGTTTATTTACCCTCTTGTCATTTCAAATCTGTATGACTTCTTCTGCAGAACATAATAGAAGATATATTAAAGAATGTTGATAAATGTTGTTTTAAAAGGGGTAATATAATTCATCCATATCAGATGTTGGGTTGTGGTGCAGAGTAGATTTTATTTTCTTCAGATTCACAGCATGTAGTAAAAACATATTGAATATTGTCTAGTAGCTAAATAGAGCTTGGCAATCTACGTCATTGTGCATTCTGGGCAGTCGCTGCCATGTTTTTGGACAAACTCGGCAGTGTACGATGACATTAAATAACAAATCACTAGAGGAATAAATGACTATTTATATAAAATTTAAGAGCTGTTTGCAGTCCCTTTTTCATAAAGGAGCAATCATTTATGGACACAGAGTGATCGCAAAGATCTATATGTAGTTAGACCTAACTACGTTTCGTTACACTGTACTTGTATATGTGTAATGACAATAAAGTTGAATCTAATCTAATATCACAAATTACATTTCTAAACGTATTTTGCACATTTCCCGTGGTGTGAGCGGATGTGAATGAGATTATTCAGCACAGAGCAATAATTTGGAAATAAATCCAACAATTGTTATTAATGTCAACGAGGTTCTCTAGTTCCTTAAGTACATTAAAACCAACAAAGCTGCAGGCCCAGATGGTATACATCCATGGACGCTCAAGGTCTGTGCTGATCAACTGTGTTTAGTTCTCCATTCTATTTTCTATTTGTCTCTGTCTTCATCAAAAATACCTATGATATGGAAAACATTGTCTTTTTCCTTTCCTAATTCAAAAAAGTAATGTGGATCAAAGTTTAAATAATTTTAAGAACCTAAAGCGTTAACATGGCATGTAATGAAATGCTTCGAAAAGATCATCATACTTTAGTAGCCCGATGTCATCTTTACAATTTGCTTATAGGAGAAATATAGAGGTGGATGATGCAATACTATTTATGTTACACAATATTTATAGTCATCTGGAAACAACGGCTTGTTCGTTTAAGATTTTATTTTATTTTCTAGTGCATTTAAAACAATACAACCACATGTTTTAGCTGAAAAATGGTTGCACTGTAATTTACATAGTGGAACTATCATGTGGGTATTGGATTATCTTTTATGTTGGTCCCAGTTTATCAGGCTGGATGTCAATTTATCTAATATAAAGAACAAAACAGGTGCTCCAGAGGGAACAGTTTTATCCCCATTCTTATTTTCCCAAAATACCTTGAACTACAGGCATTAATATCTATTGTGTAGTTTACAGACATTTTCAGATGATACAGCCCTTTTAGGACTTATCAAGGTAAGGATGCAGACTATAGAAGAGAGGTTGATTTATTTAATTTATGGTGTGAAGAAAACTTTTTAAAGTTGAAAAACAAAAAAGTTTAGACGTAATAAGGAACCTATACTACCAGTGACAATTAGAGGTCAGAATATTGAGATTGTTCAATCATATAAATACATTGGTGTGTACCTGGATGGCCATCTGAATTGGAAGATGAATATTAAAGATCATTTAAAAAAGGCACAGTCGAGAATCTTACTGTAGAAGTTGGGCTCTGTAGGGATTGACAGGAATCTTCTCTGTGTGTTTTTTAATCAGGTCATTTTAGCCAGTGTGTGGTTCTTTGCAGTGCTGTGTTGGGGAGCAGTATTGCAGTGGATGATAAAAATAGGATTAATTATTTAATCAGGAGGGCTGGTTTGGTGATAGGCTTTACTCCTGATTAATTTGAGATTATAGTTGTAAAAAGAACTAGAGCAAAATATGAGTGATTGTGTTTTATGGAGATCATCCACTGCATAGTATTTTTAGTGGATTTAAACTCATTTAGTGGTAAATTGGTAATGCCTCAGTGCTCTACAGAGTGTTTTAGAAGGTCTTTTATACCCACTGCTGTTAGGTTTTTTGTATCTTGTATCGATGCCCATTGTTTGCTATGTCTTTTGTATTGTGAAATGGTGTCAAATTAATTTCCCCTCACAGGGATTAATACATTTTTCTAATCTAATCTAATAATGTAAAAGTTTTGCTGGCCATCACTGGCACATTGTATTTTCCACACAAACTTGTTTTAATCGAAGTCCATCCAAATGAGGAAGTTATTCATTTTGAGATGGTATGAGACAGATCTGCAAATAGACAAGAGCTGAAGTACATCTGCTGCATACAGATCTTATTTACACGTTCAAAAATAGTTTGGGTGTGATTATTATCAGGAAGAGAAGGTTTTGGTAGTTTCTCTATTTACCAAGGATTGTTTTATCTGTAGCCTACATTCACCCTGTACAGATGTATGACTATGACAGAATGCAGGATTATAATGTGACCCATAAGAAAGGAGTTTACCTTTTAATCAACCAAATAATATATTTATTTTATGTAAATCTTAAAAGTTAATAAACAGGCCATGCTACCCTGTTTCACTTTATAAACATAAATAAACAAAAACACATGTCTGCGGTATAGTCCTCAAATATAGAAAGTCATTTTGTAACGGTATGAAACAGTAGGCATCAAGTAATATATTTTTTTGTAAAATCTTGTCTAGTTACTTTTATCAGAGCTCAGTTTACTCCACAACCTTTCCCAGAATGCCTCGTGCATCTCAGGGTCCAGTGGCCAGTCTAGATAAGTCCTCGTTTTTACCAGTCGGGCCAACCTATGATGAGAGGATAGCAGGCGAGATGGAATATTTTCTAGGAAGACCAGGATAAGAATGTCTTTCTGTTCAACCTGGAGTCTGTAGGTGCCCAGACGCATCTCCAAAGAACACCAGCTGCTACGGATGTAGTTACGACTGACAAGACAAAGAGTTCGGCGACTTGCATAGATGCTGTCTGTGATGTTTTCCACAATGTCTTGTCCCAACTGAAAGTCCCGACCGTGCAAACAGAGACTGAGGAATGGAGGGCCACGCTGCTCCAAGTTTGGAAGAAGTTCTTCCATGACCCAGCGTTCATCTTTACTGCTGTATGAGACAAAAACATCGTACCTGTATTGCTTTTTGCCATGTTTACGTAAGGCCTCTCGGAACCATCCGCTGGCAATGTGATAGAATGGCTTTATGTATTGCCCTGCAAACTGATATGACAATACGACAAAAATAAACAAATACAAAAAAGCAGATGTTGAGGCAAAGAGTACAAATTCTAAATTGAACGAGCAGTTCTCCTGGACGTAATGAACAAAGTTGAGTAGTTCAATTTCATCATGACACTGTATTTCTTCCATGGTGGGCTCGATAATAACAATCTGCACCTGCCTGTTGTCCTTCACCCATGAGACCAACCAAGCTTCATCACAACTACAGTGAAGACGAAGTCCCAGGAGACGAAGTTTTTTTAAACTTGTAAGATGTTCAACAAAGTTTTGAAGAATGTTCACATAACTCTGGGTTGTAAACACCAGACCTGTCAGTGCCTTCAAGTCCTTTGTAAGACTTCCATCCAAAAATAAAATTCTGCAGTTTATCAGCATCAGTGTTCGTAGTTTTGTTAAATTATGAAACATTTCTTGCACATTTGGCTGTTTAGATAAATCTAAGTATTCCAGCTTTAAGGATTTTAAATGAACAAGCTCATTGATTACTGATAAATCACCAATATTGTCTGAGAACAATGATATGAATTCCAGCTCGACAACCGATTTAACATATTTCCCAATAAAGTCCTTTCCACAGAGGATATATTCAGCATCAATTTGAAGTTTAACTATAGATGTCAAGAGTGGACTGTGACAGTCCTCAACTGTCACATATTGACCTTTGATTTGGAGATCTAGACTCTGATTCAGTGTAACGTCTCCAAACTTCAACTGCATTGGTCTAATGCCTGAACTAATAAACACATTACTCAGATTATAAGGGATCCCTCCAAATATATCAGATAAATCTAGCTTGATCTGTGATATGTTTGGTGGGAAGTGTAGATCTCCCAGAAGAAGAGTCTGAAGGTTAATAAGATGTCCAAACGAATTTGACTCGATTTGAATTAAAGGATTTCCTTGAAGATCTAAAAACATCAGTTCATATAGACCACTGAATGTGTCTCGATAAATGTGAGATAACCTGTTGTGACCGAGCTTTAAATCCTTCAATTTGTCTAATCCAATGAAAGCTAAATCTTCGATGCTGGAAATATGACATGAACTTAATTTCAAACGTTTAAGATTTGTAAAACATATAAATTGGTGCGATATTATCTTACCTATCACTGAGTGTAAAAGTATATCGGAGAGCTGTTTGACTGACAGTGGAAAGGACAAACAAAGAGATTTGAAATCATTTGAACTGATCACATATTCACCTACTTCAAATCTTGAAAGGTTGCTGAAAATCTGAAAGATTGAATCTACATTTAAGGGGGTTACAGTCTCATATGAAATGTATGTCTCAAGACAAAGGTCCACAACTTCATTACAGTCTTTAGGGATAGTTGTGGCTGGCAAATGTATAGTCCTAGAAATAACAAATATATATTTAATAGAATACAGCTTTGCTGCGTAACACAACTCATCAATGTTAAGTGAACGCACACTGAAACGCAAGCTATTGATATGATCTACTCCAATCAAAGAAAGATCTCTGAGAAAATCTGATCGGAAACCAAAGCTCAGTTCCCACAAATTTCCCAGAACTTTCAAAGCCCCCTTGTCTATGTGCTTTACTGATTCCAGTTTCAAACTGATCTTTTCAATATTATAAACAGTAGGTACATGACTGTCAGATGTGTTAAAAAAAGAGCAGTTTAGCAACTGAAGCTGATTTACATTTTCACCATAGATATGTAACCACTTAAGTAGTTTTACATTTCCCAGTCGACACAGAACCTCAGAAATATCTTTTAAACAAGCGTCCTCTATGTTTAATATTTCTAAATGAGGAATTGAATCAAAAACATTTGGTGTCATAGATAACACACTGTACTGTGTAAGAAACAAGTTTTGAAGTGAAGGAAGTCCACTGAAATCAACAGATACTTCACAACAGCCTTCATGCATCATGGCTACAAAACATAATGAAGTTAGTTTTAACAACCCAGTAAAAGCTTTTGGGGAGATCTTGGAAAAACATCCATCAAGTTTGAGGTATTCCAGAGATGATAAGTGTGAAAATGAGCCAGGAGCCAAAATACCAACATAGTACGGATCCATTTCAATGCAGAGATTTCGTAAATTTGACGGAAGGTCTCGGAGGTCCTCTTTAACATCAGTAACCTGTTCGCAAAATGCCGTGCATTGGTATTGAAAAACAGATTCTCCTATATGGCTGTCCACGAAACATTTTCCTGCAAGCCGAGAAAATACACATGAAGTCTTTAGAAACAAAATGAATAGTGTGAGTATAATCATCTTCAATTGCTGAGTGATTTTCTCTCGCTTCTGTTTCTATCTTCTGTTGTCAAGAATGACTGTCACAACACTTTGAATAAGAAATGAACTTCCCTTTTTGTAGCAGAGTTTATACCAGTTGCCTTATTTGTCTTAGATATTTTACTCATGCATACCCTCTGATATAATCAGGTATACAAATAAACACTGATGATTGAAGATCCTCGCATCTGGGAAACTTTGTGACTGTGTGACGGCATAGTCGCAGGTCAAAACATCTCTCAACCATTCTGATTACAGTCTGTAACAGCTTTGCTGTGAGAAACCTGCTGAATGTGCCCTTGTTATCTATGATTCTATTGTTCGGAACGAAGACATAGAGGCACCAGCCACCATAGTCCAATGTTTACTAGGAACCAGAGCGCCGGACAACAAGTCAAATTTAAATGTGCTGGATAAGGCTAATCGTAAATTCAGTAAGATGTTATTCACGTCAGCACAAATGATGTTCAATCCGTCAATTGGAGATCACAAAAGATAATATTAAAGAGGTGTATGATCTCGCAAACAGGATGTTAGACACTGTAATTTCTGTAACTGTGAAAGTGTAAACTGTCCTTTCTACAAGAGAGACTTGAGACTGACCTCTCCTCTTCCACACTGAAAGTGTTTGTAGCCGCCATTGCCGCTCATCACGACCCAGTTGCTGGAAGGTCTCTGGAACAGCACGACCTGGTCATCAGGCTTCTAAGGGATGCGAGAAGGCGGAATTCGCCTCCCCTGCGCTCCATACCCTCTTGGGACCCTCAAGAGGCCCCCCTTTGACCCCCTCGGAGATGCTGCTCTTCCTCATTCTGCGATGAAGACCGTTCAACTGATGGCGCTCGCATCCACCTAGAGGGTAGAGGACATACATGCATTCTCCGTGTCCCCTGATTGCCTAGAATTCGGGCTCATTGATTTTCGAGCTATTCTGAGACCCCGGCCTGGCTATGTGGTCAAGGTTCCCACCACTTCCCTTCGGGACCAGGTGGTGAACTTGCAGGCCAGTGTTCACTTATCAGTGTTGTGTCAATTACGCCCACTGCGCTTTAACTTGGACCACAAGTAGAGCTTCTGGAGCTCTGATCAGCTCTTTGTCTGTTTTGGAGGTCACCAGAAGGGGAGGTCTGTCTCCAAACAGATAGTAGCGCACTGGATTGTGGATGCTGTCATGACGGCGTACCGATCCCAAGATCGCCCGTGCCCACTATCAGTCAGAGCTCACTCCACCCAGGGTATAGTGTATGATGTATCTTCATGATTGGTTCCCACCTTGGTAACCCATGACCTTCCCAGGACCGAAGGCAGAGGCTTCACTTCCTTTTCGAAAAGCTCTGGGACCCCCTACCTACCTATCCACTGGAAGATTACAATTATGCTAAAGCGCTCACGTCTGACATGCCCAGGCTAGTCACCGTCGCTTTGCTAGAGTTTGTGATACGGCACAGCGCTGTGCCGTTTTCAATAGGAACCCCATCTGTCGATTCGACACAACGTCTCGTTCCCTCCATCAGGGAACGTCCTGGTTATGGATGTAACCTCAGTTCCCTGATAGAGGGAACGAGACAATGTGTCCATCTTGCCACAACCCATGCCATCGCTGCAGCAGTCGTGAGGGGGTGGATTCCGGCAGACAATTTTAAATAGCTAATTTCATTGGCCTATTCTAAACTAGTCGAAGTTGGTAGGTTCTCAAGGGTGAACCCCATCTGTCGGTTCAACCTAACGTCTCATTCCCTCTATAAGGGAACTGAGGTTACATCCGTAACCAAGACGTTTTGTCTATACTACTAGGTTCTTATACTATATTGACTGGGTTAAATTAAATTGCATTACTAAAAAGAGACTAAATAAATGTGAATAGTCATGATTTTTCGATGACTAAACCTAGACTAAAATATCATCAGTTTTCATCGACTAAAACTAGATCAAATTGGTCATGGATATTTCTGACTAAAATTAGACTAAAATGCTCAGACTTTCAGTCGACTGAAACTTGACTAGACTAAAAAGAGTATGAACGTGACTACAGCTTGACACAAACACTAGACTAAAATTAAAACAGTTTGCCAAAAACAACACGAGTGAGGAGTTCGTCCTATCAGTGACTGTGAAAGAGTCCCGCTCTCATCTGTTCCGGACCTCCGGCTCGAGAGAGATTGACACTGAATTCATGGGTTCTCTTGCGCTGCTTCATCTCTTTATGATAATGCGGTGCAACGCATATCCTTGATATCTGTCACAACGTTTAATAGCTTTCTTTAAATATCACGCGATTGAATAAAACAAAGCACTTCCATAGCCCTACTGTCAGAATCCTTGCATTTTCTTGGTATTACGAATATTCTACATTTAAAATAATGTAGTCTGGTTTTTCCACAACGCTTACTTCATACATATACAGAGATGGCAGTGTTGACAAAGTTACATCCGCATTCTGTAAAACTTGCATATGTTTTTATGTAATCTTGTATAAGTGATGTGATGAGGGATGACCCCTGTCTTTTGGCCATTTGATGTTTGGGTTATGGTTGTATAGTATATATTATGCCTTTTTTCGTTAGGCCTACACTACTGGTCTGGAACCTATCGCCTGGCCATGCCTAAGAGGGCATTTGACTGATAGTTAAAGCAAACATCATGTTTCATTTTGTTCCGCAGCATGTTTAGTGGCGTGGAAATGTCCCAGCAGCAACAGACCCTGGTGTACATTCACGAACATGTCAAATGATAACAGCAACAATATTAATATAAGTTTATGCCATGAACCTCTCAAACTTTTAAGAATTATTCCTTTCGTCGATCGTTATGAATTCTTATTGCAACCGTTGCACGCTTACTTCTTAGATCAGACGGCTTCATGTTGTTCCCAAGCAGACTGTTAAAAAACATGACACGCACATCTCCTGGAAATCCTATGAAATTCAACCAATCAGAGGACAACTTCGAACATGCTTAAGTGTTTCCAGAAAAGTGTGCATTATGCATCAGACGTTAAGCCAAACCCTAAAATCACAGCCGCTAAGGCTAATTTAGCTAAAATGGCGAATTTCAAGCGACGCTTTGAAATTCTGTAAAATGGCTACACTAACCCTGCCCCTAAACCTAATATCACAAGGGCAAAGGCAAATCATAACGAAACATTTGAATGAGATTGCAGGGAACACTTACACTGCAAATCCATAATTTACCTAATCTTGCATGTCTTTGAACTGTGTGGTAAACCAGAGGACCCGAGGCAAACCCATGCAGATACAGGGAGAACATGCAAACAACTCACAGAAAGGCCTTGTAGCTCAGCCGGGCTCATTTGAATTGAATCCATGTAAAGATACAATGTAACCTGCAGTTCCCTTTCTGTCGGTCTCTCGACGTTGTGTCGAGAATGAAAGATGGGGTTCGCCCTTGAGAACCAATCAATTCTGACTACTATAGAAAAGGCCAATAAAATTTGGCAAATTAAATTTGCATGCCGGTCTCCGCCCCCGGATACCCTGTATAAAAGGAAGCCGGCGTGCAGCATTCATTTTCCTTTGTTCTTCAGAGCCTTCGCTCATGACTACGAACAGAACAAATTCAATGAATTCTTTTTCTTCTACATTGCCGGATCTACAACGTAGAGCAGCGGATCGTCCCTACCTTCGGCGACCTTCCCCTGGGCGTCTCGGCGGTTCCGGAGGTGTTAGAGATTTTTTCTAAAAAGGTCCTTTTCAGGACTGAGCATTCTCCAGCGCGGCATATCCCGCTGTTCTCTTGGTTGCGGCATCTTCATCGAGGAGGGGGATGGACACGATCGCTGCATTAGGTGTCTGGGCGTCCAGCACGCTGAAGCAGCATTCGTTGATACATCTTGCCTGCATTGCGGGCAGATTGTCATTCAGAAGTTGCGGTAACGGGTGGCTGTCTTCCTACGGGAACCAGCCACCATTTCGTCTGCTACCCGGGCTGTGACATATGTGGCTACTGCCCCGATGACCACCCACGTTAGCAGCGTTAGTGATATGGGGAACTCTGCTAACGTAAACCCGCCAGCCAAGTGCTCACGGGCCGATCGCACCCCGATTCGCTCTTCTGAACGTTCCCCAACCGGCGCTGGCATACCGTCCGGATCCGGCATACCGTCCGGATCCTCACGCACACAATGGGAAAGGATGTGTGACGTAGATGAAATGTCGCTCGCAGCATCGGAGGGAGACTGCATCCGACTCTGACGAATCCAAGCTCCACCCGAGAAAAGAGCAAACTCTCCCCAGGGCAGTTCATCCTCTTTCTCGGTATGGAACTAAACTCTGTCACCATGACGACGCAGCTGTCCGCAGCACGCTCCCAGTCAGTGTTGAACTGGAGGCTCCTGGGACACATGGCGTCCTCCGCGGGGGTAATACCCCTCGGATTGATGCACATGAGACCGCTTCAACACTGGCTACAGAGTCGAGTTCCCAGGACAGCATGGCACACCAGCAGCAGGCGCATGGTGATGACGCCCTACTGCCGATGCACCCTAACCCCTTGGTCTTCCATGACCTTCCTCCGAGCGGGGTTCCCCTCGGGCAGGTTACGAGGCACGTACATACACCTCTTTGTCGTCTGCGACACAACCGATTGTCCGCTTTGGTACTCCCTGACCGAGGCCCCCCTCGGCACGGATGCCCTGGCGCACAGCTGACCACGGGCAGAAGCACACCTCCCCCCCCAGGAGCCTCCTTACACAGACACTGCGCAAGGTCACGGAAGAGGAGCACCAAGTGTTATTGGTTACACCGCACTGGTCTAACCACACTTGGCTTCAAAGTTGATACTCAGCGACTCCCCCTGAACCATTCCCCTGACAGAGGGCCTACTCTCTCAGGAGAAGCACATGTTCTGGCATTCCAGATCAGACCTCTGGAACACCCATGTCTGGTCTCTAGACGGGACGAGAAGATGCTGAGATGGCTACTCCCCCTCTACGGCAGAGACCATCACCCAGGCTAGGGGCCCATCTACTCGGCAGTTACACGCCTCTAGACGGTGCCTCTTCTTGTCCTGGTTTCTCTCTCAGTGAGAAAGTACCCCCCGTGGGCTGGGGGTACCCCCCGTGGGCTGTTCCGTGTGATGTATCCTCATGGCAATGGTTCCCACACATGGTAACCCATGAGCTTCCCCAGGTGGGCCTCCACCTCGCGGTTAACAACCCAGTCCACACGTTCCATGCGTTCTCCTCCAAGGAGGAGACCATACCAATATCCACCATTCCCTCCCCGCAGGAGGTGGCCTCTGCAGCGCTTCACTGATTAAGAGTTGCGTTTACTCGGTGTAAACCCGAGCCAGACGGCCTCTCGCCAGTAGAGAGCTAAGGCCCCGTCTGTGAAAGGTTACCGGTCAGGGCTGTACCCATCTTTCACAAGAAAGCTCTGGGACCCCCCGACCACCACACTGGAAGGTTACAGTTTCGCGAAAGCTTGTAGAGTTTGTAGATTACAAACTCATTTTTTGCCATTACCGCCACCTATTGTTTAATCACGCATCTTGCGGCTAACGGTTCACTGACGTACAGAAGTGGGTTGACACACCCATATTATCCATGATGGAGCAAGACGTGGCGGCAGATTTGGAGGATGGAGAAACAACTAACGTTAATTACCCATGGCCTTATTTGTCCAAGTTCATGTCTCTCAAAGAAACGACAAGTAAAGGTTACACCTTTGAATGCAATCTTTGCAAACCAAAGTTTAAAACGCTGTCTACGTCGAAGACCTCAAGCACAAATTTAAGGACGCACATACAGGTGAGTAATGGCCATTTTAAATGTATTAATTATCCTGCTTTATTGCTCTCTATGTCATCAAATTTCTATTTCTGATTTAATTACAATGACCCGCCATGATCTGTCCGCCAGTTTGGTAATGAACATAAAAGACCACTAACGTTTGCGCCATCGTGTTTGTCAGTTGAACAAAAAATGTAATCTTAGTTTGTTTATTGCACGACAAAGGCTTTGATCTAATTAAATTGCTGTATAGATTTGTTGTGACTGGTTTCAGAGCGAACCGAACTGTGCTCACAAGCAGCTTGTGATTCACGTTCTTCTTTCACAGCAAATTCTGCGAGCTCCATCACTGCATGTGAGCGAGTTTAACGTGCATTTTTTCAAATACCAGTTATGCTGTTTAACGTTCACATAACTTCCAACATTTGTGTGGGCAGCCAGATAATTACAGCATTTCACTCGATTTGTCATATAAAAGCGTTTTTAATGTTATAGAAACGTAAAGGTCTCGTCACAGTTTTCCGCCAAAATAAAAGCTCAAGTGTATAATCCTTTCAAGTGGAGAAATTAAGACAAGTGTTATCATTTAGCTACCTTAGTGTAAAATGAAAACGAATATAGAAAGGAAACATTCCTTTATGTTGTTGCGCAGTTGTATTATTAGTATGCTTATATATTTCTGTCTTGCATAATAATAATTTAAAAGTATGGCATTTAAAATGTGTTTTTCTTTCTAATTTTTTTTTTCCCTTTATCCTATGCCTATCAGAGACTGCATCCAACTAAACTGAATGAGTTACTGAGAATGCAGCAACAATTCAGTAAAAAGATAACGACACCCTCCATTCAAGAACAGAGTTCCTCAAGCTCATCAAGACCAATTCAGTTTTTCATGAGGGAGGTGGCACCAGTTTCCCAGGAAAAATTCAACAAGCTGGTTCTGAATTTTGTTATTCAGGGGCTTCATCCCCTCAGTATTGTTGAAAGGGCAGAATTTAAAGAATTATTCAAGCAGGTATTGCCTTCAAGGCATGTGATGTCTAGAAAGACATTAGTCAGAATGCTAGAGGATCAATACATTTCCATGAATACAGATATGTGTAAAGTTTTGTCTGAGCAGGAATTTGTAGCAACAACCACAGATGCATGGTCTAAAAATCACAAGAGCTATCTGGGAGTCACTGTCCGTTGGATAGATTCATACACACTTACCATCTCTTCCGGGGCTTTAGCTTGCCGAAGGATCAAGGGAAGGCACACTTACGACACTCTGGCAGAGATGCTTGAAAGTGTCCACATGGAATTCAGCATTCAAAACAAAGCTGTGTTAACCACTACAGACAACGGTTCAAATTTTGTAAAAGCATTTAGTGTGTTCGCAGCTGAAGAAAAAGTGACTGAAGATGATGAAGAAAATGATCAAGAGGCAGATGTTGAGTTCATTGATGTTGCAGTATTCCTACAAGAGACCAAAAAGGACGACTACCACTTGCCAGCCCATCAACGCTGTGCCTGCCATTCTCTCCACTTGGTTGCAACCAAAGATGCTGAGGCAGCTGTGGAAGATTCTTCATTTAAAAAGATTTCAAGGGCAGCTTTCGCCAAATGTCAAAGCCTTTGGAATAATCAGAGTAGAAGCACCCAAGCTTCTGACAACATTAAAGACAGACTTGGATGCATGCTGGTTGTGCCTTATGTAACACGTTGGAACTCAACATATAATGCAATGGATCGTTTGAAAACTTGCATTAAAGAGAGAAACCTCAGGAGCTCCATGATGTTTGTGAGAAAAAGGACATTCCACGACTGAAGCCATCAGAGATTTCATTCATCAAAGAATATGTCATGGTGAGTTTGAACTGTCTAAGATGTATTGAATCAATCATTTTATGTAAATATTTTTAGTGTTTCATAGAATCCCATATTTGTAAATAAAAAATATTTTTGGGATATACTGTACGTTAAATACAAATTGTATTAAAACCAATGACTTTAGTAGCCTAATTCTTTAGTAAATTATTTTAAAGTTAATTACCTATTAATACCTCTTAAGAATATAATAATCAACATGACTTATGCATCCTGTGATTTTCATCATGTATTTTTGCACTCATGCATACAGCCATGTTTTATGTGTAATTTCACAGGTGATGGCACCAGTGTCCAAGGCCCTAGATGTTCTCCAGTCGGACAAAATGGCATACCTCGGAGTCTTGGTCCCCACAATCAACATTCTTGTTGAGAAGTTGCAGTCACTCAAGCAAGAAAACCTCCAATATTGTGGGCCATTAGTTAATTTCATCATCAGTGGTGTGAACAGAAGGTTCAGTTACCTTTCCGGTAAAAAGTATCTCATGGCAACGGCTTCACATCCTATGTTATGTATGTCTTACATACCAAATGAACAAAAAGATGACATCATCTTAAGACACAAAACAGGAGCTTTCAGCAGCACACAGTCCACATGTTGCAGAGACAATTGTTTCAAGGAAGCCAGAAAATGAAAGCGATGAGATCACAGACTACTTCTCCAGAAACCGGGAGAATGTTTTGGATGAATTTAACATTTATCTAGAGTCTACAGCAAACACACCTGATGTTTGCTGTAGTGCTTTCCAGCATCTATCAAAAATGAAGAGAGTCTTCATTAAGTGCAATACTGGTGTCCCTGCCAGTGCCGCATGTGAGCGGTTGTTTAGTGTTGGAAAGGACATTTTCCTGCCAAAACGCAACCGTCTTTCCGACAGTCATTTTGAGAAACTTCTCTTGTGTCGAATTAACAGGTCAGGCACTTCT
The DNA here is from genome assembly GCF_015846415.1 of Triplophysa dalaica. Taxonomy (NCBI): domain Eukaryota; kingdom Metazoa; phylum Chordata; class Actinopteri; order Cypriniformes; family Nemacheilidae; genus Triplophysa; species Triplophysa dalaica. The sequence goes on along the minus strand of NC_079549.1, from coordinate 14,019,275 downwards.
GCTTCAGTTTAGTTAAGAGAACAAATTGAGTTGCCTATACATTTTGTTATTGCCTGCTCTTATTAGAAGGACACTGCACCTCAATTCTCGACTGATGGTGTGAAACCATTCCTGTTTTGCTTGAGTGGTATAACAATAACAGTGACAAACTATGCCAGTTCAACTAAAATACTTAACATTTTCCAAGCGTTCTTACTCTTCAGTTGAGGCTTTTGTAACATTACAAATTATAACATTTTGACCCTTTGGAGGTTAATGTTTTGGATGAGGTTTCAGTCTACTGCAACTACACCAGATATTTCTTTCCCTGCCAGTGCCACATGTGAGCGGTTGTTCAATGTATTTTCTTGCCAAAATGCAACCATCTCACAATCGGTATTTTTGAGAAAATGTTCTACATGCAATTTACGTTGGATGTATATTTTGTTCTTGCAATGTTGTATTTGTTGCAATTTTGCACTTTTGACAAACAGTCTGATATATTTGAGTGTTGTGTGCAATAAAACAATACTCTTTGAAATCATAATTGTATTGCATTGTTTTAAACACTAAATATTTTACTTAACACATTCCTCAGACACTTATTCAGTTATTTATAATATACGTTGTTCAAAAAAATCAAAAGTAGTTTCAATGTAGCTAGCTACTTTTTGATAGTAACTTGTAGTGTAGCTAACTACTTTTTCAAAAGGGTAGCTTGACTGTAGTTTAACTACTTTAACTTACGAGTAGCTTGTAGCTTGTCAAACTACAGTTTCAGAGTAGCTTCCCCAACACTGGAACTGAGGTTACATACGAAACCAAGACGTTTCGCGTTTCAAACTGAGATGGCAATATAATGGCAAAAGTAGCATTTTGCAGCTTTCAAAAGAAGTATTCCTGAAATCTGTATGTTGATTAGATGGAAAAATATATGTGGTAGCACCAATATACCATCTTATTTTGATCCTTCTGCAGCAGTCTTTCTGGTCAAAAAATGCAAAACAAACGGTGATACATTAACCATTCCTCTTTATTAGTTATCAATAGAGACTATAGTGTTAATCCATGCATGAATTCTTCTAATGTAATGTTTCTAGAATGTTTTTTTATGTAGAATCAGATGTTTTTTTTTATTCTATGTCAAGATGTTTTTAAGAACTTCCGCAATCATACAAGTCAGCTCGAAAACTTCTGGTGAACCGCCACTCATTGGTGTGGGGGTATCTTCAATTTTCTGAGGTAGCTTTAACAGCATCAATAGCGTAATACTTAGTTCATAATCAGAATCTATTCTAGACAGATAAATAGTCAAGTCCTCACATTAATTTAGTTGTTTAAACCTAAAACTAGGTAAAAAGACGTTTACATTTGTCTCTCAGTGTTTCTACTCAGCAAATTCCAATTCAACCATCCCTTTTCACACTGTCTTAAGACAGTAAGTGTATAAGTAAATCATGGTCACACTCTATTTTAAGGTCCAATTCTCGGTATTAATAAACAATTAACAATGACTTTTGACTCAGTAAACTACTAATTTGTTTGTCATGTTGAATATATACTTTATTAATAAACAGCCAATATGGTAGAAATAATAAGTAACTAGTTAATAGTGAGAATTGGTCCCTATACTAAAGTTTTGACGAAATCATACATGCAAACCCAAAAATATATTAAGGCCGATGTGCCTGTTGCATAATTGAATTAACCCTCCTATGGGTCGTATCGGAAATTAGTTACAGACAGCCTATATTGTCATATGGTTATATGTTTAAACAAATATACTTCAGAATGCTTTAATGACTTTCACAATGTTGAACGTAAGCAGCGATTTTTCACAGTTGCAGCGTTTGTAGCACACAACTTAATTGCATAAATACAATATGGTTAAAACTATTCCCACTGAATTCAGCATGAGTTTTTGTTATGAGTTATTTTTGTCAGAGCTCAGTTTTTTCCACAGCCTTTCCCAGAATGCCTCATGCATCTCAGTGTCAAGTGGCCAGTCTAGATAAGTCCTCGTTTTCACCAGTCGGGCCAACCTATGATGAGAGGATAGCAGGCGAGATGGAATATTTTCTAGGAAGACCAGGAGAAGAATGTCTTTCTGTTCTACCTGGAGTCTGTAGGTGCCCAATCGCATCTCCAAAGAACACCAGCTGCTACGGATGTAGTTACGACTTACTAGACAAAGAGTTCGTCGACTTGCATAGATGCTGTCTGTGATGTTTTCCACAATGTCTTGTCCCAGCTGAAAGTCCCGACTGTGCAAACAGAGATGCAGGAATGGAGGGCCACGCTGCTCCAAGTTTGGAAGAAGTTCTTCCATGACCCAGCGTTCATCTTTACTGCTGTATGAGACAAACACATCATAGCGGTACTGCTGTTTGCCATCGTTATGTAAAGCTTCTCTGAACCATCCACTGGCAATGTGATAGAATGGCTTTATGTATTGCCCTGCAAACTGATATGACAATACTACAAAAATAAACAAATATAAAAAAGCAGATGTTGAGGCAAAGAGCACAAATTCAATATTTAATGAGCAGTTGTCCTGGACGAAATGAACAAAGTTGAGAACATCAACTCCATTATCACTCAAACACTGGAAATCGTTCATGGTGGGATTGAACATAACAACCTGCACCTGCCTGTTGTCCTTCACCCATGAGACCAACCAAGCATCATCACAACTGCATAGAAGACGAAGCCCATAGAGACGGAGATCTTTTAAACTACTAAGATGTTCAACAAAGTTTTGCAAAATATTCACATAATTCTCTGCTAAAAACAAAATACTTTTCAGTGCCTTAAAGTCTTTGCTCAGAGTTCCATCCAAAAACAATATTTTACAGTTTATCAGCATCAGTGTTCGTAATTTTGTCAAATTATGAAACATTTTTTGCACATTTGGCTGTTTAGATAAATCAATGTTTTCCAGCTTTACGGTTTTTAAATGAACAAGCTCATTGATTACTGATAAATCACCAATATTGTCTGAGAATGCTGATGTAAATTCCAGCTCGACAACCGATTTAACATATTTCCCAATAAAGTCCTTTCCACAGAGGATATATTCAGCATCAATTTGAAGTTTAACTATAGATGTCAAGAGTGGACTGTCACAGTCCTCAACTGTCACATATTGACCTTTGATTTGGAGATTTAGACTCTGATTCAGTGTAACGTCTCCAAAGATTAAATGCATTGGTCTAATGCCTGAACTAATAAACACATTATTCAGATTGTTCGGGATCACTCCAAATATTTCACATAAATCTAGCTTGATCTGTGAAATTTTTGGTGGGAAGTGTAGATCTCCTAGAAGAAGAGTCTGAAGGTTAATAAGATGTCCCAACGAATTTGACTCAATTTGAATTAAAGGATTTTCTTGAAGATCTAAAAACATCAGTTCATATAGACCACTGAATGTGTCTCGATAAATGTGAGATAACCTGTTGTGACAGAGACTTAAATCTTTCAATTTGTCTAATCCAGTGAAAGCAAAGTCTTCTATGCTGGAAATATTACTTATAGATAATTGCAAACATTCAAGACTTGTGAAACACATAAACTGATGAGAAATTATTTTACCTATTGTATTTGCATTTAAATACATTATGGAAAGCTGTTTTACTGACTGTGGAAAGGACAAACAAACCGATTTAAAATCATTTGATTTGAGCACATGTCTAGTTGCTTCCAATCTTGAGAGGTTGCTGAAAATATGAAAGATTAAATCCATATCTAAAAGGACTTTCTTATCAAAACTAATTTTATCAAGACCGATGCCTACAACTTCTTTACAGTCTATAGAGACATTTGTGGGAGTAGCTGGGAAGTTTACAGTCCTGTAAAGTACACTTATATATTTAATAGAATACAGCTTTGCTGCGTAACACAACTCATCAATGTTAAGTACATTCACACGGAAACTCAAGCTATTGATATTTTCTACTCCAATCAAAGAAAGATCTCTGAGAAAATCTGATCGAAAACCAAAGCCCAGTTCCCACAAATTTCCCAAAACTTTCAAAGCCCCATCATCTATGTGCTTTACTGATCCCAGAATCAAATGTATCTTTTCAATATTGTATACAGTGGGTCTCTGACTGTCAGAGGTGTTGAAAAAAGAGCAGTTTGGGAAGTGAAGTACTTTTAAATCATAATCACTGAGATGAAGCCACTTAAGTGAATTTAAATTTTCAAGTCGACACAGAACCTCAGAAAGGTCTTTTAAACACGCATTCTCTATGTATAATATTTCTAACTGAGGAATTGTATCAAAAACATTTGGTGTCATTAATGTCAAACTATATTGTGAAAGAGACAGGCGTTTAAGTGAACTAAGTCCACTAAAATCAATAGATACTTCACAACAATCATTTGTATTGAAATCTAACCCTAATGAAGTTAAATTTAACAACCCAGTAAAAGCTTCTTGAGAGATCTTTGAAAAACATCCAGTAATTCCGAGGTATTCCAGAGAAGAGAAATTTGAAAATGATCTGGTAGACAAAATACCAACATAGTGCATATCCGGATCCATCTGAATCCTGAGACTCTGTAAATTTGATGGAAGCCCGCGGAGGTCCTCTTTAATATCAGTGATACCATTGCAGGAGGCAGAATTTGTTGTTTTTCCATCAAATGAGTTCGCAAATGGCATCCGTTCAACACCATCCAAAAGACATTTCCCAGCAAGCCATGAAAATACACAAGAAATCTTAAGACACAATATGAAGAGTGTGAGCAGAGTCATCTTCAGTTCTTGAGTGATTTTATCTTTCTTAATTTAATCTTCTGCTTTGATTGTGTATTCTTCTCTTGATGTTGTTACTCTTTCTCTGTAGGTAAAAAGTAAGAATACATATTTTTAAACAAGCAAGTCACTTCCCCTTTTTGCAGTCAGATACCAGAGATGTGTGAGTTTTGACAGTTGCCTTTTTTTGTTTTTCTCTAGTTTTCAATTTTGAAAAGATTGGACATATACATTTTTTGGCCAAAAATATATTTAAAAAAATGCTGAAGACATTAAGCTGACACCAGGTCTGCCAGTAAATGAAATCCTTGAACTACCTTTCACAACGGAAAAAAAATATGAACCGTCTACTGCAAGATCAAAATTTAACATAATTTACTTGAATTATTAGTGCACTATATGTTGTGTATGTTGTTGTGTTTGAAGTGAATTGTACTAACACATAAAATTATTAGAAAAGTAGTAAAGATACCCCATGCACCTACCTCTGACCTCAGACTAAGCTGTTGTGTTTTATTCTGAAGCACAGCTCTTCATAAATTTAGCAGTAAACATTAAAATGAGAAGAGAGTAAGGCAGAGCAGTCCTGGCTTGTCAAAAAAAAAGTATTTCCATTCTTTAGATTTGGATCACAAATTTTCGAGAGCATGTGTATTTAATCGAAATTGACCCAAACAAGGCAGTTGTTCATGTGACAGGCTGATAAGTAAACAGATCTGTAAAGAGACGTGAGGCAAAATAAATTTGCTGCACAGATCTGATTAACACATTCAGAAATAGTTCAAATGTTGAGAATAAGGAACAGGAGGTTTCGGTTTCTCTGTTAACCAGTCATCTATCTACTGTAAAAGCCGTTTTTGTATGTGTCTCTTTAAAAGCAAATGAGCTTCTGCCCCCCTCCCCGTATGCCTAATATGAGGTAGAGTGCTTACACATGTGCTTTGGATGACATCAAGACAAGGAATATGGCGGAAAGCGCACTTACGTCTGTAAAGCCTTGCCCAATACACTAACTAAAATAAAAATCACCTTAATGCCTTGTACATAAATACAAATTAAAGAAAAAGACAAAAACATAGATAGAACAGCATATGCTGTCCATTTGCTGTATGAAATATTTGTCATTGTGATTAATCATGTGTATGCATTCTACTAACACAAAATGTCATTTTTATTAAGGATTTTTATTATTCACCCTATAAATGTGTCCCCAAAAAAGGTTAACATTATAAAATAGTTAGGAATTGCCACTTTGTGTCATTTTGTTGAGATTGTGTTGACTATTAGGAAGCCTGCTCTCAACTAACCTCAGACTAAGCTGAAGTTGTTTTATTCTGAAGCTCAGCGTTTCTCAACTTTACCAATGAACATTGAAATTAGAAAGACCGGGAAAGTAGTCACCCTTATGAAGTCAATTCAATGCCATATTGCAACAAGTCCAAGGAATGGGAAGAAGGATGCGGGAACCGGCGAACGTTCAACAACACACTTTAGTAGTAGGATTGTCCCTTTAAGAGTAGACTGCGTGGCCCCTTTAAAAATAGCGGGGCATTAAGTGGGTGGGTACGTCAGGTAATCACGTACCTATATAGACTCAGGTGAGTTAGGTGCTTCGTGACATTGTATCGATGTGACCTGTTTGTGTAGGTCTTGTATCTCCTTCACTCCTCGAGAAAGGTAGGTTCTTTTCTTTTAAACTGGTGGCGCATAGACCACCAGTATATAAATCAAGAATATAGGTGTTGGGGGGAATTTAACTTAATTCACATGTTTGCTTAATGTGCTTGCTTGAAGTAATTTTAGATTAGTCGGGTGCGTCCAGACACTGAGTGGACATGAGTGTCTTGCATGTGAAAGGTAGGTTGGGTTGGTTGTATCCTTTCGTTGTCTTTACATTTATGCTGCTCTATTACAGAGTTGAGTACTTGTGGTTTATTTGTTCTGTTGTTCTTTTGACCTTTGTTTATCTGCTGGGCGTTGAGTGGGTTTAAATTAATTATATTTTTTGGGTTTGAAGTGTTTTGATATGTATTTATTTTATTTTCTGAATTGAGCGGTGAAATGTTTAAGCAAAGACATGATGCGAAAGAAGGAAACCAACTTTAATTTATTTTGTTGTGAATTGTTCCATTTGTTAGTATATTTTGTTCTTTTTGGGTGTGTTTGGGCAGTGTATGGGTGGCCGGGAACCGTGAGGCCCATTGGGATGATTCGTTCACATTGATTAAATTGTATCATTGATGTTGAGCTCCAGGTGTTATTTTAGTAACTTTGATAAATAAATTTGTAGTCTGTGGTTTTGTATCTGCCCGTCCTTTTCATTTAGTTGAAAGTCTGTAATTGGGGAGGCTCGGAAATTGGGGTCTGAGTACGGGCTTTACCAGTGTAAGTTAATGATCATCATACGGTCATATAAACGAACAACATAAATGCTGGCAGCTCCCTCACGGTCGACTTTCAGCCACACAAACATAATAAAATATGTACTTGTAACATGTACATAAATAAACAAATGCTTCATGTTGTTTTCTACTTCCTGTTTGCTGAGAGAGCGTGGTTTGAGACAGAGCTCCGTCAAACTTTTTCTAAATATATCGTTTATACCTGTTATTTCTTAATATTTATGTTCTAAATTGATAACTCACAGAGGGTTAAACCTATCCTTAAGTGTATCACATGCCAAATATCGTCATATAACGCACAGATAAATTTGTTTTGTACGACCATTCGCTATTAGCACTCTGGCTGTTAGCATTCCCAGCCTTTAGTTTCTGAATATTGCCTCTACTGCTTAACTCGCTGTTCTCATTGTGACACCACTAATGGCTAATGATTCAGATATGTGTTTAACGTTACCTTTGAGTGCAGATGATGAATCTTTCTTCGCACTTCAGTCAGAACTGGAAGTATTGGAGAAGCAGATCCACGATCTACTCGAGAGGCAAACACGTCTGCGAGAGCGAAAAATGGCGCTGGAAACATCCCGGGCTGACGCTCGCAAAGCTGCGGTAAGTGTTCGACGTGATTGTAATACTCCTATCACTTATACTCCGTGTGTTTCTATGCACATATCCCAGGCTTCAAGAGCACGACGAGCCGAAATGAACTTCACTCCTGCAGCTACACACGCACGGCGAGAGGCGAAATCCAGGACCGGAGCGATGAACTCTCCCCCACCGGCGCCACCGGTCTTCGAGATTTCTACGAGAAATCGCTATGCTGCCCTCTGCGAGACGAAATCCAACGCTGTGGTCATCGGAGACTCGATCGTCCGGAACGTACGCGCCTCCTTCAATGAAGGTAAGGTGCGCACTCACTGTTTTCCTGGCGCCCATGTTCTCGATGTCTCTGCGCAGGTAACTGCGATTCTGAAGGAGGATGCAAGTGTGGGAGCCGTAGTTCTGCACGCGGGGGTGAATGATGTGAGAATGCGGCAGTCGGAGATCCTGAAGAGGGACTTCAGGAGTCTGGTCGATACTGTTCGGAACGCATCGCCCAGGCGAGGATCATCGTATCGGGGCCGCTTCCTACTTACCGACGAGGGAACGAAAAGTTCAGTAGACTATTTACGCTTAACAATTGGTTAAAGTCATGGTGTATTGAGCAGAAGCTGCTCTTTGTAAATAATTTTGATCTGTTCTGGGAGCGACCAAGGCTCATCCGCCCCGACGGGCTGCACCCCAGCAGCATTGGAGCGGAAATTCTGTCTGACAACATCTCAAAGACTCTACGCACCATTTGACTAGTAAGTACAAATTTTAACCATAGTCTGTGTTCTTCTCACCCAACTGTTAAGAATGTTACAGTTAAGAATGTAACTGCTTTCAAATGCATAGAGACTGTGTCTGTCCCCCGAATAATACAACCAAATAATAATTTATTTAAAAGTATGAGAAAAAATCTCATCATGATTAAACCAAAAGACAATATATTTAATGAGCAAAACCAACGCCTAAAGTTTGGGCTACTTAATATTAGATCATTAAATCCAAAGCAAAAGCCGAGCACTTCCGTAACCTCATAGAAAATCACAAACAATCCAAGGTTTTTATTTGGTACAATTGCTAAACTAACAAACAAACAGACTCCACCTGACCTGGGTATTCCGCCGCACCTTGGTAGCAATGAATTCATGAAGTTTTTTTACTGATAAAATCGAAATAATACGAGACAACATCGCTAAAACCAAACCTCCAAGTTTGTCGGAAGAATTAGTTTCAACCGTCACCCAAAAAGAAAAGCTAGAGTGTTTTTCTCCTATAAATCAGGAAGATTTAATTAAAATAATTGCAACATCCAAACCGACGACATGCTTACTAGACCCCATTCCGACTACTTTATTAAGAGTTACTACCTGCTGTAATTGAGCCCATTTGTAACATAATCAACTCGTCAATTAATCTAGGACATGTCCCAGGGCCCTTTAAGCTGGCTGTAATCAAGCCTCTCATCAAAAAAACTAACTTAGACCCCAATGAACTTGTAAGCTATAGACCAATTTCAAATCTACCGTACTTGTCTAAAATACTAGAAAAAGTAGTTTCAACTCAACTGTGTACCTTCCTACAAAATAATGACATGAACGAAAAGTTTCAGTCTGGCTTTAGATCGCATCACAGCACTGAAACTGCGCTCGTTAGAATAACAAATGACCTCCTTATTGCTTCAGATAAAGGTAACATCTCACTCTTAGTCCTGCTTGACCTTAGTGCTGCTTTCGATACTGTAGACCATAAAATACTACTAGATCGTTTAGTTATATCGGTATTCAGGGACAGGCACTGCAATGGTTCAGATCTTACTTAACAGACCGATATCAATACGTCCATTTAAATGGGAAGTCATCAAATCTTACGCAAGTAAATTACGGATTACCTCAGGGATCGGTTTTAGGACCCTTGCTTTTCTCCATATACATGCTGCCCCTCGGCAACATTATTATTATTATTATAGCTTCCACTGTTATGCAGATGATACTCAGCTATATATCTCATCAAGACCAGATGATTCCTTTAAGCTATCCAAACTGGCAGAGTGCATCGAGGACATAAAACATTGGATGACTAGTAATTTCCTCCTTTTAAACTCTAGCAGAACAGAAATATTACTTATAGCACCAAAATCAAGTAAACAGAATATCTCCGACTACAGCCTGCAAATTGAAAGCTCCACTGTTTCTCCAACAAATACAGTTAAAGACCTAGGCGTTATATTAGACGGCAACCTGTCATTTAAAAATCACATCTCAAATATCACAAAAACAGCCTTCTTCAACCTTAGAAATGTTGCCAAATTACAAAATAGTTTGAGTTGCAGACGCAGAAAAGCTTATTCATGCATTTGTGACCTCGCGGCTTGACTATTGTAATGCTCTACTTAGTGGTTGTCCTGTATCATCGATAAACAAACTACAGTTAGTTCAGAATGCAGCTGCCAGAGCTCTTACTAGGTCAAGAAAATACGATCACGTAACCCCAGTTTTATCATCGCTTCACTGGCTACCCATTAACTATCGTATTGATTTTAAAATTCTTTTAATTACTTACAAAGCCCTGAACGGTTTAGCACCTACTTACTTAACCAAGCTTTTATCACGTTACAACCCATCACGCTCTCTAAGATCTCAAAACTTAGGACTTTTGACAACACCTAGAATAACAAAATCCACCAAAGGGGGTCGAGCTTTCTCATACGTAGCACCTAAACTCTGGAATAGCCTTCCTGATACTATTCGAGGGTCAGACACACTCTCCCAATTTAAATCTGGATTAAAGACACATCTTTTCAGCCAAGCCTTCACATAATGCATAGTTAATGAACAGCAGCTATGCTAATTATTCTCTTTATTCTCTTTCCGCCTCTGCCTCGGGATGCCCATCCCGAGGTAGGAAGAAGTTCCACCGTGTCCAGACGACTGACAGATGCCCATCCCCAATTTGAGATTACGCCAGCTACAGCTGCAGACTGGCTGACCATCCCAGCTCCATCTAAGGCAATTCCACCACCAGCCAAGAGAATTATGACCATCAGACCACTACATCCCCAACCAGTGGCGGAGCCAGAGGGCTAGTTGGGGTGGCAATTGCCACCCCCAGACGAAGCCCTTGCCACCCCTGTTGCCACCCCGCTGAAAACATTACACTATTAGATTTTTACGAACATTTCCCAAATCTCCCAGCGGACGTGAATGCATCCTTACGCAGCACGCACAAGCGTGCAGCTGCAGCGTTCTGTTGCTGCTACACTTTTCATTGGTTAAGCTGACACGCAGCACCTTCGTGACGTGCTCCAAACGGCTCCAAAACAACGCCGACAGCACACGGGGTCGATGAAGAGCACTTTGCTGGTATGTACAGCTTTTATTGATATTAAATTAAACTTCACGAGTTCACCTGAGCAGATAATGAAGATAGCAGGGGTAGTAAAGGTATGCGTGTTTGGCGTGCTGTCCGGGGGGCAGGTTCCGAGCTCGCCGATTCCATCCGATCCCGGAACGCTCCCGCCCCCCAATAGGGGCGAGTGCGCCAAGCTCGGAAACGGCCGAACCCAGAACTCACCCCCCAAAGTGCAAGGATATGAGTTGGACAGCAGCCAGGTAGCGCATACTCCCCAAAAACAAACCGCTGAGAGAAAGGCTTCCTGGATGGTGGCTTGCAGTCGCCATGGGCTGAGGGGTCGTGTAGGTCCTGATGAAGCAGATGTTGTCGTGTCTTCTGGAAGTGAATTTCCGAGGGAGTTCTTCTGTGATCGTGAATTGGGATCATATTCCTGGGGCGAAACGAAGGTGGAAGGTTGGCTAGCTTCGGCAGGGTGACTTTGCCTGTCTGCTGTGGCAGAACATTGGTTGGAAGCACGGCCTCTGTGGAGTTGTTCTCTGCGGCGAAACAAGCTTCCTGATGCCAGGCGTCTGCTGAGGCAGAGAATGGTTTGAAAGCACGGGCCTCTGCTGGGCGGTCGCTGTGGCGACGCTGGCTTTGAGGATGAAAGGTGTTTGCTGAGGCAGAGCGTGAGTAGGAAGCAATGGTTCCCTGCGGGGTATTTGTTGCAGGTATGTTAGCTTTGAAATGCGTGACATCTGCTGCGGCAGAGTGAAGATTGGAAGCCCAGGGGTGGTCACTGCGGTGACTCCGGCTTCTTGTACGGACAGGGTGGAACACGTTCTGCTGCGGCAGAGAAATTTTGAAGCAATGAGCCCGTTTGGGCATTTGCTGCAGCAAGGTTACCTTCGAAATGCATGGCGTAAGAGCACGAGTTGGAACCACAGGCCCCTGCAGGGGCAGTCGCTGCGTGATTCTGGCGTAAGCATGCATGGCCTGTGAATGGAAAGGAACATGGCCTCTGTGGAAATGGACTCTGCAGTGAAGCAAGCTTCCTGATGAAAGACGTCTGCTGTGGCAGAGCATGGTTGGCCTTGCGGCGATGCTGGCTTTGAGGATGAATGGTGTCTTCTGAGCATGGGTGGGAAACAATGGGCCCGATTGGGGGTATTCGCGGCAGCGATGCTGGCTTCGAAATGCATGTCGGCTGCTGAAGCAGAGCATGGTTTGGAAGACCGGGGCAGTCACTGTGGTGACTCCGGCTTCTAGCATGGGTGGGGGTTTGGAACGCGTTCTGCTGCGGCAGAGAGAAGTATACATCAATGTGCCCCTGTGGGGGTGTTAGCTGACGCGATGCTGTCTGCGTGCTGCTTGATGTTTAACTGCTGTAGAGCCATTGTTGGGACCCGGGAGTGATCACTGCGGTGACACTGGCTTGTAGCTTGGGTGGGGGTGTGGAACACGTTCTGCTGCGGCAGAGAGAAGTTTTGAAGCCATGGTCCCCTTCTGGTATTGGGGGGGGGGGGGTGGGGGGGGAGCACGTTCTGCTGCGGCAGAGAGAAGTATGAAGCACGGGCCCCTGCGGGGGCGGTCGCTGCGGCGATACTGGCTTCTAGCATGGGGTGGCTGTAGCTTGGGTGGGGGTGTGGAACACGTTCTGCTGCAGCAGAGGGAGTTTGATGCAATGGCTCCAAGTATTGGGGAAACACATTCTGCTGCGGCAGAGAGAAGTATGAAGCACGGGCCCCTGCGGGGGCGGTCGCTACGGCGATGCTGGCTTCGAAGAGGTGATAGGAAAGTGGTTGTGACTGCGCTGCAGAACACGGAAAGAAGCACGGGCCCCTGTGGGGGCGGTCGCTGCGGCGATACTGGCTTCGAGGAGGTGATAGGAAAGTGGTTGTGACGGCAGAGTAAGGGAGGAAGCACGATACTTCCGAGAAGAGGTGAGGGAAACGTGCAGGGATTCGATTTTAAGTGGAAGAGAAACGTTCTGCTGCGGCAGAGTGAGGGATGAAGCACGGGCCCCTGCGGGGGCGGTCGCGTGGTGCGATACTGGCTTCGAGGAGGTGATTGGAAGGGATGGAAAGTGATTGTGACTGCGCTGCAGTGCACGGAAAGAAGCACGGGCCCCTGGGAGGGGGGCGGTCGCTGCGGCGATACTGGCTTCGAGGAGGTGATAGGAAAGTGTTTGAGACTGCTGCTGCAGAGTGAGGGAGGAAGCACGATACTTCCAGGAAGAGGTGAGGGACACATGCAGGGATTCAATAAATGAGAGAAAGACCTTCTGCTGCGGCAGAACGTGAAGGGGTGGGTGGCATGGAGTGAAGGTGTCTCTGGTGCAGGGAGACGCATTGATGATGCCTCATCTAGGAGGCGATGCTTGGTGGGTGGATGCAGGCTAACTGCCCCCCAACTGGCATCGACAATGGCTCACCTGGAGCGCGGCCTATGCTAGCCGACTTGTGGAATGCGCATGTATCTTTAAGTTGATGTGCGCACTGTGTGGGTAAAAAAAAAAAAACACTGGTTGTGTTCAGGTTGAACACTGGTTGTGTTCAGGTTGGCAGACGAGATACCATAGAGATCTTGCGTTTAAGCAACTGGTAAATATACTGGTGCATGCCCTTGTTGTGTAGCTTAACCCTACAGTTTGTAACAACCGCCACTACATGGTGCACGATCTAAATAACAGGCCGTAGCTTGACGCTGTGAAGGCGGGTGGAAGGATGGGATCTGTTGTCTTCACCGCTGACTGCCATCGATCAGACGGGAACGCAAAATCATGTTAGCGTGTTGAGTAGAGCAATAAAGTTTATGGTTATGTTGCATATATTTGTGGTCCATATATAAGTTACTGCTTGTAACAAGCTTGTGGCTGACTAGACGCTGGACACTTCTTCCACCTTTGCAGTGGCGGAGCCAGAGGGCTAGTTGGGGTGGCAATTGCCACCCCAGACGAAGTCCTTGCCACCCCTGTTGCCACCCCGCTGAAAACATTACACTGTTAGATTTTTACGAACATTTCCCAAATCTCCCAGCGGACGTGAATGCATCCTTACGCAGCACGCACAAGCGTGCAGTCGCAGCGTGCTGTTGCTGCTACACTTTTCATTGGTTAAGCTGACACGCAGCTCTTTCGTGACGTGCTCCAAACCGCTCCAAAACAACGCCGACAGCTCACGGGATCGATGAAGAGCATGTTGCTGGTATGTACGGCTTTTATTGGTATTAAATTAAACGAAGTAGTGTTTAAACGGGAAGTAAGGGAGACGTTGCACTTTAGTGCTTAGCATTAATAATTCATGAGCATTACTAGTCGTAAAACTGGCTGAATAATACTGTCACTCCTGTGTGAATATGCTTAAAACATGTCGTTAGCAAATGTTCAGCAACAATCACAGACATTAGGTAGGCTTATTCATATTGGCACGTGTAATGCAGCACTAATCTTAGTATAACAGACCGTTGTCATGAAAAACAGAGCGTTGCCATGGACGTAGGATTCTAACCGTAGAGACCGAACGGACTATTTTCTTTAGCGGAAGCAATATAAATAGTTTTTAAATCAATAAACTCCCTTTTAAATCAATATGTTGTGTCAAATTATTTATTTATTTGGTAGGTAGCCATGTAATAAGCGGGATAATGTATAGCGAGGTGGTTGTTATAGCGAATACAACCCCTTCAGGCTGATTTAAGATCCCTCCGCTTCACGCCGGGCTCATAAACAGCCTGTCGGTGTTGTATTCGCTATGACAACCGCCACGCTATACATTATCCCTTACTTAACATAACATGTCTAGATGTCTAAGCAATTTTCCTTGTGTTGTCAAATAGGCTAGACCTCAATATACTCAGATTTTGTCGTCATGTATTACTTTAGTATTTGAATTATTAGTAACGGTGTACTCATGGTAAATAATAACAAGCAAATTGTTCCAAATTATGGTTTCTTCATGAGGTGTGTAAAACATTTTGCTTCATCTCACCAGAACCGCAGAATTATGCTGTTCTGAATCTGAATGTTTGTATTTGTGAACTTGGTGGTGCCATACCATGGGTAGATGCAGGTTATACCTGGTACAACTATTGAAGTTTATCATTATAGTCAGTGTTAAAGGGCACTATGTTTTTTTTGTATTGTTGTTCTACTATTATTCTTGTAGTACATGTTTGGATGTGTACAACTGCCTACTCCTGCCTTGTTTTGACAGGTCCAAGTTTACCTCAGTTTTTTCTCTTGGACTTGATTAGTCCAAGGAGCACTTTGAATACTTAGTGTTCTATTTTTGCTGTATACTTAATACATATATAATTGTGTACATTTTGGAAAATAAACAACTTTAATTTAATCTATACACATTTTGTGGAAAATAATTTATTTTTACCTTGCCACCCCTTTGCCACCCCTGTTTTTAAAGTGTAGCTCCGCCACTGCACCTTTGTCCAAGACACAGTGGTCATGCGGTTTCTACGTCAGAAGGCGGTGACAAACACGATTTACAAGTAGAAAGAATAATTTGAGATATATATTGTGTTCAACGGAGTATTTACTATATGAAACACTTGCTTGTGGTTTAGTGATAGTTTACTGCGAAATTGTTACAAACTGCACCTTTAACTGTAACGGGTGCGTGCGTTATTTGGGCAAGATGTAAATGGGAATGACACCCTGTGTAGAAACGTATCCCGTTGGATACGGACACATTTGTTAACCAGCAATCCCTTTCGGAAGTGCCGATTATGTTACTAATCTCCGGAAGTTAACAATAGTATGACTGACGTTCGCTGAACGGCACGGTTCCGTGCTGGCCAGCGATATGCCAATCTTGAGTGCAGTGGCGCCGCGGAATGACAGTGGATAAATCTAAATGTATTAAAAGATTGTACTTACCCAGCTTCTTGCGTGACAGCGACTTCGGCTTTTCAAACACTAGTAAAGTCAGTTTATAATTATGTACATTCTCATATATTGTGAATTATCGGAATTGAGTCATAGAATTTGGGGTTGATTAGAGTCAACGTTGCTGCGTGGAACGACAGAGTGAATCGTTTCCCCCCAAATTATTGCACAGCCATTGAAACGTTGACGTGTTGTCATTGAGCGTATCTTTATTGGATTGGGTCGAATCACGGCGATCTTGTGAGGCGTACTAGCATATGTTTACTGCTGCCGGCGTCTTCACGCTCGTTCCCCGTAAGCAGTGAGCAAACGCTAGCAGGGAGCTAGCGTTTGCAATTAGCCGGCGTGTAGCAGCGAGCTCGCGTTGCAATGAGCAGGCGTTTAGGAGCGAGCTAGCGTTTGCAACGAGCTGGCGTTTAGCAGCGAGCTAGCGTTTGCAACGAGCTGGCGTTTAGCAGCGAGCTAGTGTTTGCAACGAGCTGGCGTTTAGCAGCGAGCTAGTGTTTGCAACGAGCTGGCGTTTAGCAGCGAGCTAGCGTGCCGGCAGCAATTGCACGTGGGAACGAACGAGGTGATTAGCGCGACGTAAACAAGTGGGGATACGGAATCGCTTCCCTAATCTGCGGGAAGATGTAATTGGAAATGTTGCCTCACGGATCGGCCCTGCTGCGTGACTGCATCGATTGCAAACCCGTATGATCCCTTGAATACCTTACGTCCTTCCTGTGATATGTAATCCTTAGAGATGGCTGCAGGTAAGAATCTTTCTCTACTTATGTGCTGATTCGCTTGAGCTGATAGGGTAAAGTCTATGATTGCTGATTGCGAACCAGCCGGTCTTAATTATATGCTCTGGCTTCTCCGGAACTTTGTTAATCTATAGTCATCCATTAACATCATTTATTGGTATTAAATTAAACGAAGTAGTGTTTAAACGGGAAGTAAGGGAGACGTTGCACTTTAGTGCTTAGCATTAATACTTCATGAACATTACTAGTCGTGAAACTGACTGACTAATACTGTCACGCCTGTGTGAATATGCTTAAAACATGTCGTTAGCAAATGTTCAGCAACAAAAATAAAACCCTTCAGGCGGATTTAAGATCCCTCCGCTTCACGCCGGGCTCCTAAACAGCCTGTCGGTGTTGTATTCGCTATAACAACCGCCTCTCTATACATTATCCCTTACTTAACATAACATGTCTAGATGTCTTTAAGCAATTTTCCTTGTGTTGTCAAATAGGCTAGACCTCAATATACTCAGATTTTGTCGTCATGTATTACTTTAGTATTTGTATTATTAGTAACGGTGTACTCATGGTAAATAATAAGCAAATTGTTCCAAATTATGGTTTCTTCATGAGGTGTGTAAAACATTTTGCTTCATCTCACCAGAACCGCAGAATTATGCTGTTCTGAATGTTTGTATTTGTGAACTTGGTGGTGCCATAACATGGGTAGATGCAGGTTAAACCTGGTACAACTATTGAAGTTTATCATTAGAGTCAGTGTTAAAGGGCTCTATGTTTTATTTGTATTGTTGTTCTACTATTATTCTTGTAGTACATGTTTGAATGTGTACAACTGCCTTGTTTTGACAGGTCCAAGTTTATCTCAGATTTTCTCTTGGACTTGATCAGTCAAAGGAGCACTTTGAATACTTGTTGTTCTATTTTTGCTGTATACTTAATACATATATAATTGTGAACATTTTGGAAAATAAACAACTTTAATCTATATACATTTTGTGGAAAATAATTTATTTTTACCTTGACACCCCTTTGCCACCCCTGTTTTTAAAGTGTAGCTCCGCCACTGTCCCCAACCAAGAGCAAAGACGGACTATTTGTCTTATTAATGCTGAAGTTACAATATTTGGTATTAAATGCTAAACTTAAATCACATGTCAGCAGTTTGAGAGCAGCTATGACACGTCAGAGGGGATCTGGCCCTCCCGGTTGAGCCTGGTTTCTCCCGAGGTTTTTTTCTCCATTAATCAATCATTGGAGTTTGGGTTCCTCGCCACAGCAGGGAAGTGTTGGCCTGCTCACCGGGAGACTGCATTCATTCATTTTATTTATTTAGAAATTAGATATTTATTAGAATGATCTTACTCGTTGTATAAACACCATGCACTGTGCTGTGTTCTAACTTATCTGTTTTTCCTGTTTGCCCCTGTATAGCTGCTTTGAAACAATACACATTGTGAAAAGCGCTATATAAATAAACTTGAATTGAATTGTTTCCAAGCAGACTGTTAAAAAACATGACACACACATTTCCCGGAAATCCTATAAAATTCAACCAATCAGAGGACAACTTCGAAGATGCTTACGTGTTTCCAAAAAAGTGTGAATTATGCATCAGACGTTAAGCCAACGGAACGTTTAGCCAAACCCTAAAATCACAGCCGTTAAGGGCAAATTTAGCTAAAGTGGTGAATTTCAAGAGACGCTTTGAATTTTTTTGTAAAATGGCTACCCTGACCCTGCCCCTAAACCTAATATCACAAGGGCAAAGGCAAATCATAAAGAAACATTTGAATAAGATTGCAGACAACACTTACACTGCAAATCCATAATTCACCTAATCTTGCATGTCTTTGGACTGTGAGGGAAACCAGAGGACCCGAGGCAAACCCATGTAGATACAGGGAGAACATGCAAACAACTCACATAAAGGCCTTGTAGCTCAGCCGGGATCATTTAAATTGAATCCATGTAAAGATACAATGTAACCTACAGTTTCACGTTTCAAACTGAGATTGCAATATAATGGCAAAAGTTGCATTTTGCAGCTTTCAAAAGAAGTTTGAGCTTAATGATCATATTCCTGAAATCTGTATGTAGATTAGATCGAAAAATATATACGGTAGCACCAATATACCATCTTATTTTGATCCTTCTGCAAAATAACTTTTGTGTACATGTTCACCTGTCTTTTACTGTAACTCTTTCTGGTCAAAAAATGCAAAACAAATGGTTTGTGATACATTAACCATTCCTCTTTATTAGTTATCATTAGAGACTATAGTGTTAATCCATGCATGAATTCTTCTAATGTAATGTTTCTAGAATGTTTTTATGTAGAATCAGAATCAATGTTTTTTTTTTTTGATTATGTCAAAACTTTCTTAAAAACTTCCTCAAGTCAGCTCGAAAACTTCTGGTGAACCGCCACTCATTGGTGTGGGGGTATCTTCAATTTTCTGAGGTAGCTTTAACAGCATCAATAGCGTAATACTTAGTTCATAATCAGAATCTATTCTAGACAGATAAATAGTCAAGTCCTCACATTAATTTAGTTAGTAGGTAAAAAGACGTTTACATTTGTCTCTCAGTATTTCTACTCGGCAAATTTCAACCATCCCAAGACAGTAAGTGTATAAGAAATCATGGTCACACTTAATTTTAAGGACCAATTCTCTGTATAAATAAACAATTAACAATGACATTTACCTCAGTAAACGACTTATTTGTTGGTTATTAATAGTTAGTAAGGTAGTTGTTGGGTTTAGTTATTAGGTAGGATTAGGGAAGTAGAATATGGTCATGTTGAATATATACTTTATTAATAAACAGCCAATATGCTAGAAATAGGCATCTAATAAGTAACTAGTTAATAGTGAGAATTGGTACCTATACTATTGTGTTACCAAAATCATACATGCAAACCCAAAAATATATTAGGGCCAATGTGCCTGCTGCATAGTTTTATTATCCCTCCTATGGGTCGTATCGGAAAGTTACAGACAGCCTATATTGTCATATGGTTATATGTTTAAACAAATATACTTAAGAATGCTTTAATGACTTTCACAATGTTGAATGTAAGCAGTGATTTTTCACAGTTGCAGAATTTGTTGCACACAACTGAACTGCATAAATACAATATGGTTAAAACAATCCCCAATGAATTCAGCATGAGTTTTTTGTTAAATTCACTGTAAAGTCTAGTTATTTTTGTCAGAGCTCAGTTTTTTCCACAACCTTTCCCAGAATGCCTCGTGCATCTCAGGGTCCATTGGCCAGTCTAGATAAGTCCTCGTTTTTACCAGTCGGGCCAACCTATGATGAGAGGATAGCAGGCGAGATGGAATATTTTCTAGGAAGACCAGGATAAGAATGTCTTTCTGTTCTACCTGGAGTCTGTAGGTGCCCAATCGCATCTCCAAAGAACACCAGCTGCTACGGATGTAGTTACGACTTACTAGACAAAGAGTTTGTCGACTTGCATAGATGCTGTCTGTGATGTTTTCCACAATGTCTTGTCCCAGCTGAAAGTCCCGACTGTGCAAACAGAGATGCAGGAATGGAGGGCCACGCTGCTCCAAGTTTGGAACAAGTTCTTCCATGACCCAGCGTTCATCTTTACTGCTGTATGAGACAAACACATCATAGCGGTACTGCTGTTTGCCATTGTTATGTAAAGCTTCTCTGAACCATCCACTGGCAATGTGATAGAATGGCTTTATGTATTGCCCTGCAAACTGATATGACAATACTACAAAAATAAACAAATATAAAAAAGCTGATGTTGAGGCAAAGAGCAAAAATTCTATATTTAATGAGCAGTTGTCCTGGACAAAATGAACAAAGTTGAGAACATCAATTCCATTATCACTCAAACACTGGAAATCGTTCATGGTGGGATTGAACATAACAACCTGCACCTGCCTGTTGTCCTTCACCCATGAGACCAACCAAGCATCATCACAACTGCATAGAAGACGAAGCCCATAGAGACCGAGATGCTTTAAACTACTAAGATGTTCAACAAAGTTTTGCAAAATATTCACATAATTTTCTGCTATGAACACAAGACTATTCAGTGCCTTAAAGTCTTTGCTCAGAGTTCCATCCAAAAACAATATTTTACAGTTTGTCAGAAACAGTGTTCGTAATTTTGTCAAATTATGAAACATTATTTCCACATTTGGCTGTTTAGATAAATCAATGTTTTCCAGCTTTAAGGTTGTTAAATGAACAAGCTCATTGATTACTGATAAATCACCAATATTGTCTGAGAATGCTGATGTAAATTCCAGCTCGACAACCGATTTAACATATTTCCCAATAAAGTCCTTTCCACAGAGGATATATTCAGCATTTATTTGAAGTTTAACTACAGATGTCAAAAGTGGACTGTCACAGTCCTCAACTGTCACATATTGACCTTTGATTTGGAGATTTAGACTCTGATTCAGTGTAACGTCTCCAAACATTAAATGCATTGGTCTAATGCCTGAACTAATAAACACATTACTCAGATTATAAGGGATCCCTCCAAATATTTCACATAAATCTAGCTTGATCTGTGATATGTTTGGTGGGAAGTGTAGATCTCCCAGAAGAAGGGTCTGAAGGTTTATAAGATGTCCAAATGAATTTGATTCAATATGAATTAAAGGATTTTCTTGAAGATCTAAAAACATCAGTTCATATAGACCACTGAATGTGTCTCGATAAATGTGAGATAACTTGTTGTGACAGAGATTTAATTCTTTCAGTTTGACTAACCCTGTGAAAGTAAAATCTTCTATACTGGAAATATTACTTAAAGTTAATTGTAAACGTTCAAGACTTGTGAAACACATAAACTGATGAGAAATTATTTTACCTATTGTATTTGCATTTAAATACATAATGGAAAGCTGTTTAACTGACTGTGGAAAGGACAAACAAACCGATTTAAAATCATTTGATTTGAGCACATGTCTAGCTGCTCTCAATCTTGAGAGGTTGCTGAAAATATGAAAGATTAAATCCATATCTAAAAGGACTTTCTTATCAAAACTAAATTTATCAAGATCAATTTCTACAACTTCTTTACAGTCTATAGAGACATTTGTGGGAGTAGCTGGGAAGTTTATAGTCCTGTAAAGTACACTTATATATTTAATAGAATACAGCTTTGCTGCGTAACACAACTCATCAATGTTAAGTACATTCACAATGAAACTCAAGCTATTGATATTTTCTACTCCAATCAAAGAAAGATCTCTGAGAAAATCTGATTGTAATCCAAAGCTCAGTTCCCACAAATTTCCCAAAACTTTCAAAGCCCCATCATCTATTTGCTTTACTGATCCCAGATTCAAATGTATCTTTTCAATATTGTATACAGTGGGTGTCTGACTGTCAGAGGTGTTGAAAAAAGAGCAGTTTGGGAAGTGAAGTACTTTTAAATCATAATCACTGAGATGAAGCCACTTAAGTAAATTTAAATTTTCAAGTCGACACAGAACCTCAGAAAGGTCTTTTAAACACGCATTCTCTATGTATAATATTTCTAACTGAGGAATTGTATCAAAAACATTTGGTGTCATTAATGTCAAACTATATTGTGAAAGAGACAGGCGTTTAAGTGAACTAAGTCCACTAAAATCAACAGATGCTTCACAGCAAACATTTGTATTGAAACGCAACCCTAATGAAGTTAAATTTAACAACCCAGTAAAGGCTTCTTGAGAGATCTTTGAAAAACATCCAGTAATTTCGAGGTATTCCAGAGAAGAGAAATTTGAAAATGATCTGGTAGACAAAATACCAACATAGTGCATATCCGGATCCATCTGAATCCTGAGACTCTGTAAATTTGATGGAAGCCCGCGGAGGTCCTCTTTAATATCAGTGATACCATTGCAGGAGGCAGAATTAGTTTTTTTTCCATTACATGAGTTCGCAAATGGAATCTGTTCAGCACCATCCAAAAAACATTTCCCAGCAAGCCAGGAAAATACACAAGAAGTATTGAGACACAAAACGAAGAGTGTGAGCAGAGTCATCTTCAGTTCTTGAGTGATTTGTATCTTTCTTAACTTAATCTTCTGCTTTGATTGTGTTTTCTTCTCTTTATGTTGTTACTCTCTCTTTCTCTGGAGGTAAAAAGTAAGAATACTTATTTTTAAACAAGCAAGTCACTTCCCCTTTTTGCAGTCAGATACCACAGATGTGGGAGTTTTTACAGTTGCTTTATTTGTGTATCTCTAGTTATCAGTTTTGACAAGATTGTTGACATACAGTGCAACAATATATATATGAAACAAATGCTAAAGACATAAAGCTGACATCAGGTCTGCCAGTAAATTAAATCCTTGAACTAGCTTTCACAAAAGAAAAAAAATATTTACCGTCTTCTGCAAGATCAAAATTTAACATAATTTAGTTTAATTGTGTACTATACGTTGTGTATGTTGTTGTGTTTGAAGTGAATTGTACTAACACATAAAATTATTAGAAAAGTAGTAAAGACACCCCATGCACCTACCTCTGACCTCAGACTAAGCTATTTTTGTTTTATTCTGAAGCACAGCTCTTCATAAATTTAGCAGTAAACATTAAAATGAGAAGAGAGTAAGGCAGAGCAGTCCTGGCTTGTCAAAAAAAAAAGTATTTCCATTCTTTAGATTTGGATCACACATTTTCGAGAGAATGTGTATTTAACTAAACTCAACTCAACTTTATATATATAGCGCTTTTTACAATTTTCATTGTTACAAAGCAGCTGTACATGAGACACATTGAATACAAGAGAAACAACTAAAGGCATATACCTGTAAAAACAAGAAAAAGGTGAAAACAACAAAAGACAGACATACAAATGCTCCACTCACACAATATGCATACATACTTACACACATTGACATAGACGCACACACGCAAACACACTCGCACACACGCACAGTGAAAGCACACAAAGGAGAGAACCACAGGTAAAATATTAAAAGGACTATAAATTCTTATATGCAATATTAATTATGTCTAACTTCTAAATTCTAAAGCTGCCCCCCGGCCAGGCAAATAGAGCAAAACAATATGCAAATGGTGGCGAGGATCCCAAAACTCCAATCGAGAAAAGAAACCTCAGGAGAACCCAGGCCCAACCAGGGGATTCCAGTTCCCCTCTGGCAAAAGCTGCTGCCTCTGCACAAGCTCAACAGTGCTTGCACAACAAGGCTAAATAAAAAATAAATAAATTTACGAATAAGGTAAATTATAGATTTAAGATTATCATTAACAATCTAATAGCATTTGAAGTGTTGTAGAAAAATCGTGTCAAGTTGCCGCGTCCTTTATCCAGCTCTATCATCTCAGCTCTTGTCAGGTCATTGCTTCCCATTCTCAGCTCTGCCATCCGGTCTGGGCATGAACTGCATCCTGCGGTAACCTTGGAACAAAAAGACAAGACTGGCTGAAAGTAGAGTACTGTTCTGCACTATTTGATGCAACAAGTACATCATTTTGTTGTTGGATGTGTTCCTGGTTCCGGTTGATCTAAATAATGCAGGCTAAATCCTCTGAGGATTAATATTATGGAAGTGTAGTGTATGCAAGATTAAAAAGATGCGTCTTTAGTCTAGATTTAAACTGACAGAGTGTGTCTGCCTCCCGGACAGTACAGGGAAGAATATTCCAAAGTTTAGGCGCAAGACAAGAAAAGGATCTACCACCTGCACTTGATTTTGAAATTCTAGGTATTACTAACTGACAGGACGCATGAGAGCGTAATGCACGTGGAGGATTGTAATACAATAGAAGTTCATTTAAATACTGCAGGGCTAGACCATGTAGGGCTTTATAGGTAATAAGCAAGTTCTTAAAGTTAATGTGATGCTTTATAGGTAACCAGTGCAAGGTTGTCAGAACCGGGGTTATATGCTCATACTTTTTTGTACGTGTAAGAACTCGAGCTGCCGCGTTTTGAACCAGTTGCAGTTTTTGTAATAGGCCTGCAGGGCAACCACCTTAAAATTCATTACAGTAATCTAGTCTTGATGTCATGAATGCATTTTACAGGTGTTGGCGACATGGCTCTCAAATGACAGATTACTATCGAATACCATGCCAAGATTCTTAGCTGACGACAAGGATTTTATGGAGCATCCGTCAATAGTTAAGCAGTATTCTCGGTTGTTACGTTAAAAATTCTGGTCCGGTTCCCCGACATAATGCCGCTCGGTCCTCAGCCAGCTGTGAGGCTTTTCCTTGCGGTGGAATGTGGTAGTCCTGGACATTCAGTGGACGGCACGATCCTCCTCCTTCCCCTTGGTATATATAAAAAATAACATTCAATCCAGGCCTGGTCCTCTCTCGTCGTGCACTGCCGCTCGTCTTTTTATGCTTTTGATCTCCGTGAGAGATGCGAGACAGGTGAAACGCACAGCTGACACTGATTATCACTTTTGTCACCGGCCTCCCATCGTTACACACATACATTTAGAAAATAAAATTAAGTTTTGCAAAAGAAAAATTAAAATTGATCAAAAATGAATAAACTGCTAACAAAAATAATAAATCGAAAAATAAAAATTAGGTTGGAGATGACGCTCAAATAATCCTGTGATCCCTGTGCATGAGATGCTGCTCCAACAGTAGCGACAGGAAGAAAATGGAACCAAACAATAGCGGAAGGAGATGCAAAGTCAGCCCTCAGACATAAGGACATCGTGGGACAAGTTCAAAAGGCGGAGGGGGACTTGGTTTGATATCAACCACACCCCTGTGGCGAAAAGCGACACCAAAGGAACAGTGTCCCCTGGAAGTGGAGGTGGTTCAGAGTCAAGAGGAAGCAAGTAGATGCGCCAGAGCGGTCTCTCCAGCCCAGCAAGGCCGTTGGATAAGGTGGACATTTCACGGCGCAAAATCACTTGGAATGTGTGGAGTATGGAAACAAACTGGCAAAGTTGTATCATTAGAGCTACATATGATGTGCTGGATCACCGACAAATCTGCTTGTTTGGTGTGGACAGGATCCAGCCTGCCACCTAAGTACAACTCCAGCAAACCTTATAAATATTCTTGTCGGTTGTAAGAAGAGCTTGACACAGGGGAGATTCACATGGGGCCACAGTCAAGTGCTAAAGTGCTTGGCTGCAGCAGTGGAGACAAAGAGAGTGGCAGCAAATGCCATCCTCCGAGACGCCAAGGCTAACTAGCTAAAAAGGCAACCCTTTATTCAGGTGGGGCAAAAACTGCGGCCAAGCCCTTAACCCCAGATTCAGGTCTGCTGAGTATAGCCAGGGATTGGGAAATGCGAGTGGATTTAAACAACAGATTAACTTTCCCCTTGGAAATCACAGTGACCAACCTTTGGCAGGACATGGTTCTGTGATTCAGCTCCAGTAGGACAGTCCCTCATAGTTGAGTTGCATGCTTTGGGAAGAGGCCATTAAAGAAGCATTTGAAAGAAAGAATCTCCGGTATGCCAACTTGGCAGCGGATGCTGAAGATAGGGGATGGACAGCGAAAGTGTTCCTGGTGGAAGTGGGCTGCAGGGACTTTGTTTCCAATTCCACTACAAGGCTGCTTAAGCACTGTTGCTGAAAGAAGCAGCCACTGGCTGTGGTTGAAACAAAAAAAAGTATGGGCCACGAAGCGGCCACGTAATAAAAGGGTGTTTTGTTGTATTGTTATGCCATACGGGGGGGGGAGAGTCGGACTCGTGAGGTTGCCATTTTGATTCTCAGGGCCGGTGGGTAACGACTGAGATGACAGCTGCCCACTTCTGGTGTATATGTGTTGCAGTGCGTGAGTTCACTACTCACTGGACGGGTGAAATGCAGTGTTCAACATAGCTGTCAAATAGATTGGGATTGGGAGTGAGGTTAAGGGGGGTGAGTGTAACAGACGCAATCTAGTGAAGTGCTGTGCAGTATGTAAAACCTCATTCCCCGTCATCAAGGAAGCGCCAGCGGCAGACGCGCCAGCGACTGCGGTCTTTAGCCTCCTCGTTAGAGCGCCCGACTCCCATGCGCCAGCGACAGATGCGCCAGCGACTGCGGTCTTTAGCCTCCTCATTAGAGCGCCCGACTCCCATGCGCCAGCGACAGATGCGACTGCGGTCTTTAGCCTCCTCGTTAGAGCGCCCGACTCCCATGCCGGACCGACCGGTTCGAGGCCCGCTTGGAGCAGGGCAGTTTGTTACGGTTACATATGCCACACTTCTCCACTGTGTGTTCAATATGCCAGATCTACAAATGCCTAAAGAAGCTGTTTTGCCACAGTACGAAGCAGAGATTAAAAGGCTAAAAGTTGCGGGCTATGTCAAGAAACTACAACCAGATGAAGTGGAAGGAACTCGAGAAGCATGGAACATCCCCCACCATGTGGTTACACATATTGGCTACTCTGCTGGCTATATTACTGTGTTTTCGAGGACACGCTACTGCTATAAGTAGTGACATCCGGGGATGTTCCATCAGGTGAGGCTGCTTCCTGATAATAAATCCATACTTTGTTTTCTGTGGAGAGATTTAATAATGGATAAAACACCAGATGTGTACCAGTGGCAGGTACTTCCTTTCGGCACAACTTGCAGCTCTTGCTGTGCCACGTTCGCCCTGCAAAGCCATGTGCTGGATCACAGTCAACCAGATGATCTTGTGAGGGAGATCATTGAAAAGTCATTTTATGTGGACAATTGTCTACGCAGTCGTCCGACCAAAGATGAGGCAAAGGACGTGGTTGACAAACTCAGTGACCTCCTAGCAGTAGGAGGTTAGTGAATTGCGACAATGGGCGAACAACTGCCCTTCACTAAACTCTCACTTACCATCCGAAGCAAGATCTACCAGTTGTGAAGTAGTCAAGGCCTGCCAAATACCCCCGAGTCAATGCTCGGTCTCCTCTGGCATTTTCAGTCCGACACCTTGCACATAAACATAGGAGTGTCACCTGCTCTGAGCCAACTATGCGTAGCATCTACAGAGTCTTGAGCAGCCAATACGATCCTCTTGGATATATTATCCCATGCACCACTCACGCAAAGATGCTCAAGCAACGTTTGAGGGATAAGAATCGTGACTCATGAAGTATGACCCACAGCAATCAGAGGTTCTGCTAAGTGCATGGAGTTCCTGGGAGGAACGATAACGTCAGTTTACCCTGGAGCCAGGGCTCGGGAGCTAAGTATGGACCAGGGGATAAGGGATAACGTAAAGCATATTTCTAAAGTAAGCTTTAAGTGTTTACTTTTAAATGATCCAGTTAATATTTATATTTTCGGATAATATATTATGTATGAAAGTAAAGACAGGTGCAGTTTCTCAAGCATCAGCTTCATATGTGATCTCATCCTTGCACAGAGCGCAAGCCCCAATGGCACAACAAAACAGCAATAATCTTTGTTAAATATGTTGATTGAACTATTGTTTGTTTATTTCTTTACTTTTTACTATAGTAAACGTGTAGTAACAATGGTTTTTGAGCAAAGTTTTTGTCAGAGTTCTTGTTATTGTTCATTTTGAACATATTTTATTTTTACACCTGACATATATATCGGTTCACAATATCTTTTTTGATCTACTTGACTTGTGATAATCTATATTCTCCTCGGCACTGAAAAACGCATTTCGGTCGACCTCTACTCAATACTGTGGGCAGATCCCACGTTGGAACAGTGAGGGGGTGAGAAGGGCAGGGCTGCCTGGAACCCTTTAAGAAACGAACAACAAGGTTGTTCTTACCCACCATTTGGTCTGCTATAGGATATGGGAAGCCGAAGTGGCTGCCATATAGATCTTGAGGGGGAACGGGGAATGACCCTTGTCCAACAACTCTTGCAGGAAAGACAGTATCAGTGATATGTCACAGGATTTAGGGTCTGTGCCGCGGGCTGTACACCAAGCGGAAAAACAGACCACTTAAGGGAATAGAGCCGTCTTGTAGATGGAGCTTAAGCCTGAGATATCATGTTCATGACACTCTCGGGGAGGTTCGTAGGCTCCCATCGAGAGACCAAAGGTGCAGAGCCCACAGCTCAGGCTCGGGATGCCAGGTCATGTTGCCTGCCTGAGTGTACATAAAAGATCTCGAGAATGTGCCAAGATGAGTCAGTCATTGAGATAGTATAGTATCCGCACACCTCTGTCCCTGAGGGGAGTGAAGGTGGCCTCCGAGATCTTCATAAAGACTTGTGGGGACAGGGAGAGAACGAAAGGGAAGACTCTGTACTGATATGTCTGACCCTCAAAAGCAAACAGTAGGAACGGGCGATGACGAGGTGGAATCGAGACATCAAGGTAAGTGTCCTTCAGGTCAATTGCCATGAACCAATCCTTTCATCTGATAGACACCAGGATGCGCTTCTGCGTGAGCATCCTGAAAGGCAGCTTGTGCAGGTGCCTGTTCAGGGTACGCAGATCTAGGATGGGGCGCAACCCCCCGCCTTATTTGAGAATGATGATGTACAGGCTTCAAAACCCGTTGATCACCAACAGGGTGGTGACCTCAGCCCGTAGTACGGGAGCATCCCTGCCTTTGATCCAGGTTGAGAGGATGCCTCGAAACTTAGGGGGAGGTCTGGCAAATTGGATCGAGTAGCCGAGACAAACCGTTTGCCGTAGCCACCATGACGGCTTGGGAAGCTCGAGCCAAGCGCCCAGGGACCATGACGGGACTAGGGGTACGATGTACTTCATCGTCCGCCCAGGGGTGGTTCAATAGCTGGCAGTGCGGATCTCTCGCCGTGGGTAGGCCCCCGGGTAGGATATTAGCTCTGCTGACTTACCTGCCTGGTGATGCAGCCGCCTGTGTGGGGGGCACCGCAGCCGGAGGGCGTCGAAGAGGACCAGGGATGCTGGGAAGCATATGTTTCACAGGATCTCGATGGCCGGAGGGCGGCCGAGTCGTGGCGGGGAGGCAATGCTTGATAGCCTCTGTCTGATTCTTTACTGTCGAGAACTGCTGCTCGACAGTATCACGAGATATCGCGAGATGGGTACATCGAGGAGGCAGACCTTCTCGGCGTTACTCATCTGTGCAAGGTTCGGACAGAGACATTCTTTCTCCATTAATCAATCATTGGAGTTTGGGTGCCTCGCCACAGCAGGGCAGTGTTGGCTTGCTCACCGGGAGACTGCATTTATGTATTTATTAATTAGATATTATTTATTAGAATGATCTTGCTTGTTCTATAAACACAATGCAATGTGCTGTGTTTTACCTTTTCGTTTTTTTCCGGTTTCCCCCTGTAAAGCTGCTTTGGAACAATGCACATTGTGAAAAGCGCTATATAAATAAACTTGCATTGAATTGAATTAAAAAGTCAAACAATATTAAGTCAATAAGCATTTAAGTACACATTTAATGTAAAATGCTTTGATAAGATTTTGAATAGACATATTATGGAAATCCATAGATCCGAAAAATAAAAAATAATTAAAAGCTTCATAACACATCAGTTGTTCTGACTTGCATGCTTACTGAACAAAATAAATCAAAGTCCACACAAATGATGAAGTTGTTCATATGAGATGATGATAAGTGAAAGAGATATGTATAAAGATGTGAGCTGAAGTACATCTGCTGCATACTGTAGAACAAATTAACACATTAAATATAGTTTAAGTGGTGAAATTATTATCAGGAAAAAAGTTCAGCGATTGTTATAACACTGATTAGATGTTTGAACAACTTTGTAGTGGAGTAGGCGGGGCGAAACCGGTGAGTAATTGTAATGAGCGCCAGCAGTGCGTGCACCGGTCTCGTATCACGTAGGAGATCGGGAGTATATAAGAGAACGATCGACCGGACCGTCGATGAGAGAGGACCAGGCCCGAACATGTTTATGTTTGTATTTATGTTTTATTCGCTGGCAGTCGTCCGTGAGGGGCTGCCGGCTGTCTTTTTACTTTGTTATTGTTTTGATTAACTGTTTAAATGTCTTCCGGTTCCCGCCTCCTTTCTCCCTTTAATGAACCTTGTTACAAACTTGCTTAAGTGTTTTGGGAAAAAAAGCTCTTGGCCATATATATGTGAAAGAATGTAAACTTCTTACGTCTGCTCTGTGGTGTGTGTGTGCGAAAGTTGTGCAACTGTCTGCACTCTCGTTTGTTATGGCCCCCCTTTCCGCAATGAAAGTAGATTATTCCTGACTTCTTCCTTTGGATAGGATACGGCAATTGCGGATTTACAGCCGTTTGTTCAATGTTCTTTTTTTCTGGATAGACTATAAACGTATTCTCTAAAGTCATATCATGCAAGTTTGAAGTCGTTATTTTGATCAATTGCGCTTGTTTATGATTCATGTTATTTAATAGTGCTAAAAAAAGAGGCTTTATGTCATTATTTAATGGCAATTTAGAATCTTCAATCCATGCTTTCTTAAAATGCACAAAAAATTCAGCAGCTGATTCTTTCGCTGCCTGCTTAGTGCCTGCTGCAAATGATAAGTCTTGCTGACTCCCTAGACGTTCATCAAGAAACTCTCTTAGCTGTTTAAAAAATATTTCAACATTAGCAGACGTCTCCCAATACAACTCATGTGGGTTTGCAGCCGTACCGCTGTTTGTAATTTTATCATGGTCAAGTGATAATGCGGGACATTTTTCAATCAGTATTTCCTCCGGTATGTCTTTCTCTAGTGTTCTTAGCAACACCGCTCGGAAATCTCTTCCTGTAAAATGTGCATATTTTGTGTGCGTTTGCAAAATTGACACATATTTACCCGCTTCCTGTGGGGAAGGCAAACATTTACAGATTGCTTCCATGTCAGACATTCTTAGCGGTCTATCATTTAGCGTGTTTCCAGTGCGTACCCAAACCATTGAATTTTGAGGGTTTTTAGTTACATTAGGTTTGTCAATTAATTTTTCCGGTTTCATCTCTTTTGGTTTTATCGACAGTGATGGTGCAGAGGGAGAAGTCTGTGTTTGGCAAGGGGCAGTGTATCCCGGCGGCTTTTCTAATGGCCACCGGTTTTGTTTTTTCCGGACCCTGGTCCCAAACCTTTTTCATGTCTTTCCATACTGCATAAGCTTTATTCATGTATGGATAATCCCATATTGGGTCTCCCCAGCCTTCCTGTGACATACCTTTTGCCAGTAACATACACTCATCAGAAAAGGACCCTTCCCTCGGATAGGGAATGTCAATTTTCGGTTTTATCCCTCCGACCATCCTGCAAGATTGCTAACATATGGATTTATATAAAATCCTTGATTATTTCTGTACATAAATGTCACTGGCGTTTCTCCCGGCAGTGGCCTTGAAACAGAATTCCCCATCTTACACTTCAAACCCGGCGGGGATAAAACAGTACAGACAAAACAAAACAAAGAAAAACCCTCGTGTTCAATCGACCAACAGTTTCAACAATGCTGCATGTATTATATTGTGATCAGAGGTGGATAGTAAATTCACCGTCTTTTTCTGACAACAATATTTCAATATATCATGCAGTAACAATGATATCTATAATATATTTTCAATTAAACTGTAAGAATGTTATTTTTTGAATAAACATCAAAAAGATTATTTTTGTGAGTAACAAAGCCTCTGTCTCAAAGCTAACACTTCGATCCCAAATTACAGTGTGATCAAGACTGCATATCCTATTCATATTCGTTATTAATTATTTTACTAATTACTGTTGTCAGCCTCACTGTCACAACAATGGGAAAGTCAATTCCCACTAACATGAATTTGAAACCTATTCATATTCGTTAATAATTATTTTACTAATTACTGTTGTCAGCCTCACTGTCACAACAATGGGAGTTACAATTCCCACTAACATGAATTGAAACACCACAAGAATCCTACAGGGTAAGCGTTAGATTTATGTCAGTCAAAAAGAACTGTATAGAAAAACACTTACCCCTTTTATGTAGGTCTGTGACCGATCGTCAGTGTACTTGTCAGGTCTTTGTTCTCTTGGTTATAAGTGAGAAGAGTGTCTCTTCCCCTCTATCCCGGACGAGCCCCCAATCTGTAAGAATGTTAACATCTTACATCCCCTTGTCTAAACAATATTCTACGGTTGAAGAGTCACACAGTTCCTGGATCCAGGAGACAAAGTTTGACACAGACACAAGTGCTTGTTCAATCAGAGTCCAAAGTTTATTGTATTAAGGACTAATATTTATATGCTTGAAACAGGATGTGTCATATAAAACCACCAGAGTGGAAAATCACCAAACTTTCAATTTAGTCTTATTCCTCCTGAACAATCAGATAAGATCACGTATTTAATACTACAATATCAAAACAATTGTCCCTAGAGATTATTAGGAACCTTGAGATGGAGAACAACAGATACTTATATCAACATAAGACAGCATAAGATACGATACAACTTTCAATGAGGTTAAACAACAAGAAAATAAGGCACATCTAATATGAATAGAAGCTTATACCAATAGGAATGAATACGAATGAATACATATGGTATATGAACTTTGTATTAAACACAGATGCAATATTTGTAGAGGACAGGATGAAATCCAGATTCTCACAATATGCTTTTGAGTATTTTTATTCTTTAAATACTGATAAAAGTCATACTGTGACTGTAATAAACATTGATACTGTATACCTTTTAGTTAAACCTTTAATTAACCAGAAACAATGCATTCAAATTTTTAAGAAGCACTGCAGTTTTGTTTACAAGTTACAGTGAAGAGTTATATTTATCAGAGCTCAGTTTATTCCACAACCTTTCCCAGAATGCCTGGTGCATCTCAGAGTCCAGTGGCCAGTCTAGATAAGTCCTCGTTTTCACCAGTCGGGCCAACCTATGATGAGAGGATAGCAGGCGAGATGGAATATTTTCTAGGAAGACCAGGAGAAGAATGTCTTTCTGTTCTACCTGGAGTCTGTAGGTTCCCAGACGCATCTCCACAGAACACCAGCTGCTATGGATGTAGTTACGACTGACAAGACAAAGAGTTCGTCGACTTGCATAGATGCTGTCTGTGATGTTTTCCACAATGTCTTGTCCCAACTGAAAGTCCCGACCGTGCAAACATAGACGCAGAAATGGAGGGCCACGCTGCTCCAAGTTTGGAACAAGTTCTTCCATGACCCAGCGTTCATCTTTACTGCTGTATGAGACAAACACATCATAGCGGTACTGCTGTTTGCCATCGTTATGTAAAGCTTCTCTGAACCATCCACTGGCAATGTGATAGAACGGCTTTATGTATTGCCCTGCAAACTGATATGACAATACTACAAAAATAAACAAATATAAAAAGGCAGAAGTTGAAGCGAAGATCAAAAATTCAATATGAAATGAGCAGTTGTCCTGGACGAAATGAACAAAGTTGACAAAATCAATTCCATTTTCAGTCACACATTGCAGTTCTTTCATGCTGGGATTGAACATAAGAACCTGCACCTGCTTGTTGTCCTTCACCCATGAGACCAACCAAGCATTATCACAGCTGCAGTGAAGATGAAGCCCATAGAGACGGAGATCCTTTAATCTAGTAAGATGTTGAACAAAGTTTTGAAGAATGTTCACATAACTCTGGGTTGTAAACACCAGACCTGTCAGTGCCTTCAAGTCCTTTGTCAGACTTCCATCCAAAAAGAAAATTCTGCAGTTTATCAGAATCAGAGTTTGTAATTTTGTTAAATTATGAAACATTATTGCCACATTTGGCTGTTTAGATAAATCAATGTTGTCCATCTTTAAGCTTTTTAAATGAACAAGCTCATTGATTACTGATAAATCACCAATATTGTCTGAGAATGCTGATATAAATTCCAGTTTTACAACTGATTTAACATATTTCCCAATAAAGTCCTTTCCACAGAGGATATATTTAGCATTTATTTGAAGTGTAACAACAGATGTCAAGAGTGGACTGTCACAGTCCTCAACTGTCACATATTGACCTTTGATTTGGAGATTTAGACTCTGATTCAGTGTAACGTCTCCAAAGATTAAATGCATTGGTCTAATGCCTGAACTAATAAACACATTACTCAGATTATACGGGATCCCTCCAAATATATCAGATAAATCTAGCTTGACCTGTGATATGTTTGGTGGGAAGTGTAGATCTCCCAGAAGAAGAGTCTGAAGGTTAATAAGATGTCCAAACGAATTTGACTCGATTTGAATTAAAGGATTTTCTTGAAGATCTAAAAACATCAGTTCATATAGACCACTGAATGTGTCTCGATAAATGTGAGATAACCTGTTGTGACAGAGATTTAAATCTTTCAATTTGTCTAATCCAGTGAAAGAAAAATCTTCTATGCTGGAAATATTTGTTGAAAATAAATACAAACTTTTAAGATTTTTGAAACAGAAAAATTGGTGCGATATTATCTTACCCATCACATTTGAGTTTAGAATCATAATGGAGAGCTGTTTGACTGACTGTGGAAAGGACGAACAAACAGATTTAAAATCATTTGATCTGAGCACATGAGTTGAACGGACTGTCAGTTTCGAGAGGTTGCTAAAAAAATTAAAGATTGAATCTATTTGAAATGTATTATACACATATTGATCAAGATCGATGCCTACAACTTCTTTACAGTCTATAGAGACATTTGTGGGAGTAGCTGGGAAGTTTATAGTCCTGTAAGATACACTTATATATTTAATAGAATACAGCTTTGCTGCGTAACACAACTCATCAATGTTAAGTTCATCCACACTGAAACTCAAGCTATTGATATGATCTACTCCAATCAAAGAAAGATCTCTCAAAAGACCACCAAAGTCCAGTTCCCACAAATTTCCTAAAACTTTCAAAGCCCCATCATCTATGTGCTTTACTGATCCCAGATACAATTGTATCTTTTCAATATTGTATACAGTGGGTCTCTGATTGTCAGAGGTGTTGAAAAAAGAGCAGTTTGGGAAGTGAAGTACATTTAAATCCTTATCACCTAAATATAACCACTTAAGTGATTTTACATTTTGCAGTCGACACAGAACCTCAGAAAGATCTTTTAAACACACACTGGTTATCCTTAATATTTCTAACTGAGGAATTGAATCAAAAACATTTTGTGCCATTAATAGCAAACTATACTCCGAAAGAAACAAGTTTTTAAGTGAAGGAAGTCCACTGAACTCAACAGATGCTTCACAACAGCCTTTTGTATTGGAAAACAACTGTAATGAAGTTAAACGTAACAATCCACTAAAAGCGTCTGGAGAGATCTTAGAGAAACATCCAGTAATTTGGAGGTATTCCAAAGAAGAGAAGTCTGAAAATGATCCGGGAGCCAAAATACCAGCATAGTGTATATCCGAATCCAACTGAATGCAGAGACTCTGTAAATTTGTCGGAAGCCCGCGGAGGTCCTCTTTAATATCCGTGATACCATGACAGATGGCAGTGTTTGTTCTTTCACTGCATGATGTCAGAATATTTAAGTCTTCCACAATATATATAAAACATTTCCTAGGAAGCCAAGAATATATACATGTGGTTTTTAGAAACAATACAAAG
This sequence comes from Triplophysa dalaica, assembly GCF_015846415.1. NCBI lineage: Eukaryota > Metazoa > Chordata > Actinopteri > Cypriniformes > Nemacheilidae > Triplophysa > Triplophysa dalaica. The sequence goes on along the minus strand of NC_079549.1, from coordinate 13,983,114 downwards.
AGCATAAACCGAAGCACCATCTTGAAAGTGATTTTTCTTAAGCGTAATTTTGATCTTGTGGTAGTCTCATGCCTCGATGTTGTCTCTGTCTCTGAAGAGAAAACCATATACTTTAAATAAGAAATGAACTTCCCTTTTTGCCATACTGTATGTCATTGAGTTGATATCAGTTGCCTTTTTTGTTTAGAAGTGTTTTCCGCACATTACCCCAATTTGAAACATTTAATATAATTCAAAATAATAATTCTTAATGTGAGCTTTCATGTGGAATTTCATAGGAAATGTCAGTTTGAAATAATTTGACTTTAACCCATGCATGTAAAGATAAATGCATAAAGTAACATGCAATTTTTGTTTCTGGGTGGCGGCTTTTCAAAGAAGTTTTAGTTAAATGCTACAGAATCAAAAATGTGACATTATTTAATTGAAATATTTTTTATTAGTTATAAAGCCTTGCCCACATGTGCTTTCAAATATTGTGAAATGTGCTTATAAATATCTGGTATCTCTGAGCACTGTATCCACTGAATCAAGATATCCACTGTATCTTGAACATCTGGGGAGACCAAATATATGTGTACGTCTCTGAAAGGGCCTTTTCTGTTCTGAAATGACCATAACCCCATATTCTCTACATATCCTTGGTGGGTTTGGGTGAAGTGTGTTTGGCTCAAAGCCTGCAAGTCATAACTGTGCGTTCAGACCGCCGCCTTGGAGGGCGTCAAAGTGGCCGCAAGTCATTCCTTTTCAATGTGAACCGGAAACGAGTAGCGACGCATCTTGGCAGTTGAGGGCGTCAAAGGAGAGTTGAAATCAGGTCAACTTTATGGTAATGTGCTATGACGCGGTTCGGCGGCAACAAATCGAAATGTAGAAGTCCACAGTTTGAGAGGATTACAGAGAACGCATCCCTGTAAACTTTGGTTCCGACCACATTTTTTTTCCCAATGAAAAAGGGGGGAGAGGTTGATTATTGCTGCGGCAGGTTTCCCAATCATATACGGCGTGTCTTTGTTTGAGTTAAGGGACATAAATAAATAAAAATATGCGTGGACCAAGGTGTCTGACATTGTTTGTGTTCCTGTTGATTTGCTGATGATGTGCATTAACGTTATGCTAACTTTAGTGCCAGAGCATGCAAAACAGTTGTTACTGCTGCAGAATATTATTTCGTTAGCAAAGATTTAACTACAATAAAGTTCTTTCCACCGATCACTTTCTTGTGGTCCTTCTGCACAAGATCAACAAGCTTGTTTGCTTTGTGGCCCATTTAAACACAAGATAAGATTTCGAGCTACATCAGAGCGTAAGCGCGCCCAAGATTCTTTCTACAGCGTTTTTGGAAGGGCGGTCAAATCGATTTTTTGACGCTCTCGACGGCGGCGGTCTGAACGCACAGTAAGTGTTCAGCTGGAGTCAGGTCTTTTTGAACCTTGCAATGTGCACATGGGCATTGCCATGTTGAAATATGTCAGTGTGTGGTTGTGTTGTCTTGAATTTGTACTCACGTATAAATGTGGTAAGATCATACATCACTACAAACAAAAACCTGATGATGTATCAAGCTCACATCAAGTCTCCAAGCAATTTAGAGCTCTCGCATAACAACCTCCCTTATGCATCTTGAGATGTACTATGAAATCAAAAGGTGACATCTTGAAATATTAATTTATTTACATTACAGTGCATATACATATTAACAAGATAAAAGGAAAATACATTTCTTGAAATGCTTGTTTTAAAACAATGAATACTTCCCAAAAAACTTCCATTGCTGGTATTCTTAAACATAGTACATAGGTTTCTAATGTATAAATAATATAGAATGCAAAAATCTTTTGCAAAAGGCCCATTGTAATTTGTATATTAGTACATTAACATGTGAATAAATTACTTGGACATTTAACCATACATATATATACACACTGTATGTTTCTTTAAATAAGGATTTCAACTTCTCTTGAACATCCAATTTGAATTTACCTGCTTGCTTTGGGCTCAATGGAAAAAAAACACAAGCAATACACCGACAATGTAGCTTTGTGTGTGGAAACATGGGCGAACCTGTTGCATCTGTTAGACTTTTATGTTACGTGGTTGACTTTTATTATTATTATTATTGTTATGAAAGTAGATTGCTTAATAATAAATTGTATGCTGTGTGAAATCGCTGTCCATGCCGTTTCAGTCAGGGAAGCTCAAACGGGCTACTGTGAGGATGGATTAATGGGCTATATTACAGATGTGTACCTTTGCCTTTTTCCTCAAGATTGTCATTCTCATCACACTGAAAGACACTATTGTCCAAGGCATAAGCTTGCTTATCTTTCACAGATTCGGGTTCATTCGAGCTTTCTCCACTTTCCCCATCCATTTCCAATGAACTCTTCGGACTGTAGCGCTTGAGTAAGTAATACACTGAAAATACAGAGGTTCACCAGCACTTCATTAAATTCAAGTAAATCCAGAAATTGCATATTGTAAAGTCTATATATAAGCATTCATTTGAACTTATTTTATTATTCCTATTCAAAATAAACAATACAAGATTCTGTGTGGACACAAGAGCCATCCTACCTCCCACCATAATCCCGGCAACAACTAGCTGAAAGATACTGTAGATTAAGGGGAAGGCGAACATGAGCTCAAGCTCAGCAGCACTGAAGGACAGCTGGGTTATAGTACTGCAAAGCTGGGCGTTCTGCATTCCAGTTTCTAATGCAATGGTGCGACACCTGCGATCATGTGCACAATAATTCACACAAAAGGGTTGTGTCATCTAATGAAATTACATAAACTGTTTCAAACATCTGACAGTCATTTACAGTGCATTGCCATTCAGTATACAAGTGTAAAAAAAGCTAAATCTATATCCTCTCTACGAACACAATGGCATAATTTTATGAAAAAAGTATTATGAAAAGAAGTGTTTTATCGCACTTACCTGTACCAAGGTTGTCCCACAAAGCGAGCCAGCAGAAAGCCTAGACCAAAGCCAATAAAGGGATAAATGGTGCCGATGATCCAAAGCGAAGGTGAAATGACCCATGAGGACTGATACAGCACACCCCCTATGACTGCAATCACTATAATGAGTACGAGTCCTACCACAGATCCGACCTGAACAAACAGAAAATAACACGTGAAGCCTCTTAACAATGTGACATTGGAATTTTCGATGCAAATGTGAAGAAAGAAAAACTCACTTTCAGGACTTTTTTAGCTAATTCGGGCCACTTGCTTTTCAAAAGCATTCCCAAACCGACAGGCACAAGTAAACTCACTAGCGTGATGCCTAGAAAAGGAAACATAATAGCATACACAAGACCCCATAGGTCTCTAACACATATTTTTATGCATGTCAAGAGAATGCTTCTTTACAGTCTGACTTTAGACTTGAATAATACTAGAGCAGGTGAGTTTACCGATGCTGTCATAAGGGATCTGGAGAGTATCGGCTGATGTCCAGACTGAGGTGTAGATGAGCAAACAGAGTGGCATCATGCCCAGCGCCAGGATTGAAGAACATGCGGTCATGCTGATACTGCAGGCATCATAAGGAGTTACGTCAACAGTTTAATTTATAAAGATGACCATTCGACTATTATACAGCTATTCCCAAACTGGAATACATTTAATCAAATCACAAATTTATTTTCACTTAGTTAAACCTACAAGATAGAAATCGTGTTAATATAAAAACATTAGTTATAACCGGAAGTAAATACAGTTAGCCTCATCTTGTCATTCTGTTTCTTTCTTTCTTTTCTTTTAAATAGTTTATCATTTTAAATAAAAAAGTAAAATAACATGCGTATGTTTTGTTAATATGTGTGGATCAGCATATATACATTAAATCAAACGCTGTTTTGCATTACTTTAATTTATCAAAACAAGTTTTAAGTTTAAGGCAGCGCAAAATATATGCCGAGTGCTAACCTGTATATATTTATATAATACACAAGTATTCAAATATAGAAAATATTGTATACATATATTTTTTGAAAAACAGGAAATGAAAAAAACAATTACTCAGGAGCAAGGAAATATGATGGATTTATTTCAAGGCTACATATGACAAAACAATAACAAATGGTCTCACCTTAGATCCATGTCTCCATCGAGCCAATAGCAGATAATATTCGAGCTGGACCCTCCAGGGCAACAGCCCATGATGATAATCACCACAGCTTGGATGGGTAGCACATTGAATGCCAGAGCAAGTGCAAAGGCAGTGAAAGGCATTATGCCAAACTGGCACAAGAATCCGATGAAAATGCCCCAGGGCCTGCGGATGTGCCCCCATAGTTGTTTAACCTCGACAGTGCAGCCCATTGCAAACATGACCATGGCCAGCATGACGGTCAGCACAGTACTCATTACCAACCCAAGGATCTCATTGAAGTTACCAGGGGGCACCAGGCAGGACCTGCCTGAGCAGATGGTGGCATTGACAGGGCAGATGGGCTGTGGGGTGCACATGTTGATTAAAGGGACTTCGAATGAAATGCTGAAAAATTGAACGTAGGCTCCGAAGGGAAGGGAATCAAGAAGCAGGTCGTAAGTGTGGATTCCAATTGGAGGAGATGATGGTTCTGTCTCCTGAGAGAATGCTTTGGAGATAAAGCTTAAAAAGTCCAGTTCCGAGTTTTAAGTCCGATCCATTTTTAAAAAATACTCCAACTTAATACCCCACTAGCCTCTCTTGACAAGAAACTCATGGACTTACAAGCCAAGGCAGGGTTTTAAAACCTGCCAGTGCCTATAAAATTTTGAGGAAAAAGTTAAAAAATAAAAAATTAACTAGCTGCAAATGTTTTATGGGGTCAGTGTCCAAAAGAGAAACATATAAAAGGAAAAGGGTGGGCAAAAACGAAGTTAAATTTGGCCACTATAAATGTGATTGCACCATCTTGTCTTTTTTATAACATTGTGACACTTAAATTTTATAGTTTAACTTCATATACAGCTCTGTATCATCGCCATCAATGCTACTGCTGAGTGGAGAAGAAAGGATACCTGACACGATGCTATGTGCGTCACAGCAGAATATGGATGATTACGAAAAATCAAAGCCATAAACTGTAAAATTATTTTTAAAGGACAAGAGAAATATTGAGCATCAATTTATTTCCCTCCTTTACCAATATCTCCACACACACACAAAATCAACCACAAAGTTGAATAAAAAAAACTTGTAAGGGCAATTCAGCACAAAGTTCATCATTTGAATGCAATCCACGCACTGTTCTTGTAAGGTATGTAAAATTTAAAAACACAAAAATTTGCTAAACATGACAAAACAACAGTCTTTATATGTATTGTTCATCCAAAATGCTGTTGTAGTTCATCATCATTTAATTGTAACACCGTGTGACCTTAACTGTTTGTCTTCTATGAAACAAAAGGTACAATTATTTTCTTGGAAAGAAAATCATGGCCAGTCTTATTTTATTGAATGAATGTAGAAGGGCTATCAAACTCCAAATTTAAAAAAGGGACCATAAAAGTGGTAAAAAACTGTGTGCTATTTTCTAAATCTTGTGAAGTTTTATTCAGGCTAAAGACAAACTACAATAATAATGGTCCCCTCTAGTAATAAACACCGTGACTGGTGTCGATAAGTTAAACTTGAGAACATTAACTTAAAAGCTACAATTTTGGACAGCTCATCTGGCAAAACAATTGTAACGCATGTGTTGACATTATGTTTCATGCATGCATTACATAGTATGTTTCTACAGTATAATTAACTAATTTGTTTTATAAGAATATTTTATTTTTCAAGAAATCATAAAACATACAGAATTACGTGGCAACTTTTCATAGACTAGCCAAGCAGTATTTTAAGACAGACCGGATACTCGTTGCATGCCGTATATTATGGACCTTGTAAACATACAAATATGGACATTAACCCAGGATTTACCCATCTTGAGAACTGACTCCTCAGGCTTGATTAATAACCCTGGGTTCAGTGTATATAGTGACTTGTGTGAAACATGAAACAAAACATCCTGTGTTAGTTTTAAGAATAAAAGGATGACAATCATTGAAAAGCTCACGTGACATATCAGATGACTTCAACACTAACGCTAAAGATTTTACTTAGTAGGGCAAGTTAAACTTTAATACAGGTCAAAACAACTGATCTGGAACTGAATGCGTTCCTGTTTTCACAAGCTAATTTTGTTTAAAGCAAGACCAGACTCAGTTTGAACATAAACAATTCCTAAACATCATTTTTACTGTATACAACAAGAGAATTTATTCTGGAACCCACCCAAAGTATGCTGTAAAACAATAACATGACAAACTCATCTTTGGACAATTTAGTTTATTCTGTGCTGCTGAAATGCCAACATTTAAAATCTTGAAACAGCTAAAAAGGTATTTAATGTCAGCCCTCTGTAAATAATACACAAAATAACAATACATCTTTAGCACAAACAATTCAATGCTCAAGAACACAACGATCAGATCTTAAATTCAAGAAACATTTACTTGTCATTTTAAGATGGCAAACTTTTTTTATGTCGCATAGCTGACCTGCATCTGAGAGACCGCCATGGCAGTCAGTTATGTTGGTTCAGCAGTAAGCTGAAGATTTCCTGTTACATGTACAATGAAACACCTGAGAAGATGAATTCCAGAGAACTGGACTGAACTGTCCATCACAGAGGTGAACAAGAGGTGGGGGAGGGAAAAAACACATTTATTATTTATTATGTATACAAAAGGGTCCAGAAAATACTATAATATCAATGTTATGTGTTCATTTAATTTTTTTCTTTTAGTTGTCTTCACTTAAACCTAGAAATAAGTAGTTCTTTACTTCCAACAAAGGAAAGATGACATGAATTGAATTAAAAAAAAAAGAATGTAGAACCTGTAGGACAATATTCAAATGTGTGCAGACTTGTGCCAGTGAGCATTACTCAGAATTCATTCTCTCCCAAGAAATATGCTGAGATAACATGAATCATCAACTGTTTCTTAAAGGGATAGTTCACCCAAAAATACAAATACTGTTATTTTATACTCATTTATACACAGGTGATTTCAAACTTGTATGACAGAAAGCAAAATAAAATATTTTGAAGTAGGTTGGTAACTGAACAGTGCCGGCACCCATTTATTTCTTTTGTATGAACACAAAACCAATGCAATTGAATAGGTGTCAGTTAACAACATTCTTCAAAATATCTTATTTTGTGTTCTGCAGAAAAAAGAAAGTCATACAGGTTTGAAATAACAAGAGGGTGAAAAAATTATGACAATATACATAACTGGTCACATGAAAAAATAATGCAAATAAATGCTTTACTTTAAATTTATAAATGCCCCACTAGTGTGCTGTATAAATACTGATTGATTGTGTGCAGTAATCGCTAATGGCACCTAACTAAGCTGAATGGTATGTTCCTTATCATCTTATCTGCAAAAACAGTGACTTCCTGTATTGACATACAAAGCCGGAGACTTCACGACACTGACCTCAAACTACTGCAGACATGGTGTGCTTGTTTACAGTGTTCTCAAACCCCTCGCCTTATCTTATCAGCAAGAATATCATTCCAACTAAAGGAATGTAATCTTTCTCAATCTTATAAAACTAAAAGCTTGTATGCCAGGGCAATGACATTTAAATAACTATGGTGACCAAGCATATCTAAGATGTGCGTTGACATAATACCAAATGAGGTGATTTAAACTGGGCATTATCAGATCATTGACACATCATTATGTGAGGCAGGTCTCATAAAGAATCAGAAACAGGACACTGATGAAGTAACTTGTGTGTGCTTGGGGTGATTCTCACAAAATCTTGGTTTCAAAGATATCAAACATGAATTTTGATATTTGCACCAACACCCTCCATTTTCAGGTATCTAAAACAAAGTCTGGCATCTTTAAATCTTTTACTGACAATTTAACATGCTTTTTCGTGTTTAAATTATTCTTTGTTTTATAGAATTTCGTGTTTCAATAAAATCATCAATCAAATCTTTAATGGTTTTGTGAGAATGACCCATAGAATACATTAGCATGGAATCTGTGTCTCACCTCACTAAAAAGGGTTGTGGAAAACACGTGCTGGTTTGCTTCTTGATAAAGTCCTGCAGCTGTACCATCAAGGTCAACAAAGCGCCCTGTCTAGTTCTGTCTATTTTAGTCACCACCAGCTAAATCATGACAGAAAAAGAGATGTTCTTTTAATGTTCGATTAAACAGAGGGTAAATAACATGTTCTTTTCAATGCATAGTATTATAAAGTATTGTGCACTTAGAAGAAATCTTATAAAAGGAATTAAAAATGAAGCCTTTATAAGTAGGGAGTTTTTTTTCTTCAGTGTATTCAATATGTGTTTGCTGGCATACTAATGAGAGCAATTTAAAGGGACTTTCTTCTAACATAACTGAAACTTGCGGTCACCGAGAAAAGAGGAACAGATCTACTACGAAATGATTTACATAGAATGCACTGTTAGTTTCTTGAAATAACTGCATCTGAAAACACTACTGTAAATTGCAAATAACATTCAGATAATTAAAAGAAGCAATATGGAGATTTTAGCAGCATCTAGCAGCGAGGATGCAAATTGCAACCAGCAGCTCAATCCAACCGCCCTTTCAAAGCACGGCATTCACAGAACAAAGATGTTGTCACGTTTTCACTTCTTTGCTAAAGGAGATAATGTGGGTCTATAGAGCGGTTTGTCTGTTTAGTGCTACTGTAGAAACAACATGCTGAATTACATGCAATGGGACCCTAGGTGTTATGTAGATAGAAAACACATATTCTAACACAACGCTTCATCATGAAAGGTCTTTATACACCTTTGAAGACATAGTTATGTATATTATATTTCATTCATGTCACACACTTGACCTTTAGTGAAAAAATATCTAAAAGGATTTCCAACCTTCCAATCTGTTTAGACCAAAATGCATATTATGGAGAAGATTAATAGGATTATAAAGTAAAATAATTTCAAAAAGGTCTTATTTTCATTAGTTTGCTCATCAAACTACAAATATTGAAAAGCTTAAACTCGAGTAAGAATTGTATAGTACTCTGACAACCCCTGCTGGTTAGTCAGGGTATCAGCACAAAGACACATTAACTGTATCTCCTATATAGTGGACTATATCGGGTGTCCGCCATTTTGTTGTGTTGTCCGAATACTGAGTATAAAACTCATTCCCTACATTTGTTCACTACTTTTTACCCACAATGCTTGAGTGATGATTTTGATGCATGGAATGTACAATCACTCGCTCACTCATTTCCCACTATACAACGCAATTCAACTGTCTGATTTGAATCAACTGGAGGACTGTGACCGTTAATGCAACAAATTATAATTTTTATATCATTTTGAGAATAAACAGATTAAATCAATGTTATATACAGCATTGTTTTATTTGAAATATATATTACTTCTATATTATATACAAGTAATTCTATTAAATATAATAAATGTAATAGTAAATAAATGTGGCAATCATTTGTTTTGTTCTCTTAATTAAAAATGAATACAATAAAATGAACTTTACCACTTTACCAAAAAAAGCCACAAAGGTGTTATATAAGACTAATGTCTGAGACAGTACTGCCAGATGCAGGATATATTATGTCAGTGTCCGAAATTGTTAACTCATTTTGATTCACTTCTTCTCCATATAGTGGACTATTTAGCATTTGCTATATAGGGTATAGTGAATGAGTGAACAAGTGTGAGAATTCATACGCACCACATAAGGTAAATTGAACTCCTCCAACATTTCCACAGCAACTAAATCTGCCCTCTGCAGTCCTGCACCACTATCCACCAGCAAGAACGTCCTCACCAGACTAACGATAAAAAATGCAATAAAGAAATCAAAATGTTTACAAAGTTACTCAACACACTTCATTACACAGTAAGTACTGGAAATAACTGCAATAGCATCTTACTTCTGACGTTCCTGAAGGTAAGGTTCTACCATCTCCACAAAGTCCTGTGGAGCCCTGTGTCCATACCCCGGCATGTCCACTAAAGCAAAAGCCTTTCCCACAGTGAAGAAATTCAGCTTTCTAGTGTGACCCTATTTTAATGTGAGGAAAAGTGACTAGGACAAAAAAATGGCGGGATGATGCTGTACAAACTGAACAGTTTAATTGAATAAAATGGCGAGCGATTTTTCTTCTGGGAAAAAAAGTGCATCTTATGTAGTGTCAGAGGTAAACTCAATGTCTTAAACTAACCTCAAACTATAAGATGCCACCTTTTATAACCACATTTAAAAACAGGTTTCAAAAGATTTTAAGTTTTTCTTATTAGGTCATTCCCAGACCCAACTAAATTGTTTCATTTGTGTGAAATTATAAATTACCAATAGAATTTAAAACAAAAATATTGTATAACTAAAAGATACAATTGAAAGTCTCATGAGATATGAAACAGCAACCAAAGATAAAAAGGAATGCATCTGGCATTCTTCTTACCGGTGTTTTAGAGACACGCACATCTACGTCTGGAGCAAGAGAAAACAAAGCTCGGATGAGAGAGGACTTCCCTACATTACTCCTGCCCATAAAGCACACCTATCAAACACAAACAAACAAAGTAAACCACAGTTTGAAGTGTCTAGTGGTTCCTAAATGTTGTTGGAAATTTAACCAATATATGAAGTTCATCACATTAATATTAAAGCCACTTGAATAAGACTCACTCTGAACAGAAATCTCACCTCTGGCTGTTTAAGCGCAGGTACATGATCCATCCGGACTGCTGAAGTGGAGTAGTCAATGTGCTTTTTTTGGGAGGGAGTGAACAGTGTCTCTGCCCGACAGAGATCGTTCAGGCTGGGATGGAAGATCTTGAATTCTGTTTGGTCTACCTGTGGGGTCAAGTGCTCCTCCAGAGCACTAAAGGGGTACAGAAGACCCTGACGTCTCCTCTCAGAGAGAAGACAAACATGTTTGATGGAGGCCAGCTTATGAAAATTTTGCATCACCGCAGACCAGCATGATATATGAGCCTGCAGTAGATGTAGTGTCTTCATCCGCAGCATTGTTAAGCATTCATTGACGTGCTCAGCTGCTGTTTGTTCAAGCCGTTTCTGTGACACATCTACTCACGCATCCATCCTCTGAACCATTACGTATCGAGGTCATTCATATGTATTTGAACTTTTATAAACTATTATGTCACACACATTGTACAAACATTTGACAGTTTAATAATTCGTAATTATAACACAAAACAGTAAAACATATCTTACTCTGAACCCCCGGACTGACTTGAATGCACTAAGTTATACTTAATTCATAATAACGGTTTGGGGGCTCTGTTTCCTAAAACACGTCCCTTCACCAAAATGTCAATTTTTTTAAATATTAATCTCCTTGCAGTGACTTTTTAACTGCAATTTACGGAGAAAACAAAATGTTTAGGTCAACTGCTGTCATGCTTGTATGTTATCGCGTGTTCGGGTCAAATCTAACCGGAGGAAACCACCACTCGCACTAAAGTTCCTTAAGGGTTTCAACGTTGGAAATCTGAGACAGTTATAGAATAGTATTTCATTCATTTAATGAACACATGTTTGTGTAAATATAAAACATAATTTTCATTCACACGGTAATTCTCAATTCCCAACATTATGAAGAATAAAGAAATCAAGTGCTGATACCCGCATATCCAAAAGGGGGCAGGAAAGTCTTAATGATGGCTGAAATCCCTCTTTAGAGTGTATATGTGGAATTGGCACTTTTTTTAGATTTTCTAAAATTAATTCTTAATAACAATGTTACTCAAAGTATCGAGTAGCATTGTAATTGTTAAGCGTCTGCGAGAAATATGGATCTTAAAGAATTTAGTTCCTGTTGTATCGAGTTTTAGCATTTATTGCATTGATTTTAAAACAAAAAGACTATACAGTGCTCAGTAGCAACATCCTTCATTTGTTAATGTTTAGACTTTGTGCATGCATTTAGGTCAGCAAGAAATTACTACAAGTATCAGTGGAGGAACCATAAGACTCGATTTCAGATGACAGGAAGCATCAAGAGTCAACACACACACCTTCATGAAATAATGCAGATGTAGATGCATTATAGATGGATCTGTTTATATTCCTGTGTGATATGTGTGCTGTTTATTTTCTTGTGCGTCTTAGAAAATAAAGTGTTGTAGTGAATTTATCCATGCTAATAATTTGAGTTGTAATGTCCATTAAATCATTACAGAGCTGCAGTACAGTGACAATGTTGGCTGAATGAGCATTTAAGATAAAGGTTAACACCCACAATCTAATCTCAGGGTGTTTATGGAGAGGCAAGAAATGGAAGTTAGAACTGATCCTGAAACTCTGATCCAGTCATCTAGAAACCGTTTACCCAGAAGCATTTATCGTGCTGTTACAAAAATCCAAAGTGGAACAGTAATATAAATCACTGAGCGGCATAAAAATTACTGAGGAGAGAATGATGACGGAAACTTACCCATCCATTCCTTATAGAAGTACAAACTGAATTGCCTCTCTCGTTGACTTTAAAGTCAATGAACTGACATACAGATTACAGTGTTAGCGAGAGATGTGATGTATGAATAAAAAACGGCTAGATGGAAAGTATAGGATGAGAATAATGACAAGCAGTCAAAAGATTTTGCAATTTAGCAGAGAAGTGAATAATGATAGAGCGACATAAAATAAAAAGATGAAAAGACTCGGATGGATGTACTCTCTATAAAGAGAAAGAAAGGTCCAGAGTAGAGTAATAAATAGCATGAATAGTGACATTTAGAATGGAATATTAGAATATTGCTTGCTTAGCGACTATATTAAAATAAATCTGCCACTACGTAGTAGTATGCTGCATTGTGGCCACATTTTTTTTTAACCATTTTGTAGACAATGATATAAAAGCAAGGCAAAGCAGCTGCCACCCTCTTACACACATACACACAGTGTTAAATACCCCATCACGGGACAAGCACTTGTTAATTTGACATTGAGTGATGTTCACCCCGACCTCTCCTCCTCTCTCATCTCATCTGCATGTTAACCACCCTGCCTGCTTTCACTTTGCATTGTGACCATCACACAAAAGGGCGTCTGCCACGCCGAACGGCTCCACCTCACCCCCATTCTTTTTGTGAGTGTGCATTTAAAGAACCAAGCCATACACAGTTCATCTTAAATGACACAAATCAGAAGGGTCAATCGTTCAAACAGCTTAAGAGAGACTCATGGAATGTAACTTACATCTGGCACAGTCTTTAATGTCACAGTCCCAGGCGGTAAAAATGACACATAGCGACAGTACAAGACAAAGACTCGGGTCACTATGATGAACACAGGCACCTAATCTAATACACACACACAAAGGACGACTTCTGCTCATGCTACACACCCCAGGCAGTGTCTCCCTACTCTTTTGTGTTTTATTAGGAAGGGAGGTAACATTTAGGGCACTAAATTGGTAAAGCATTATCTTCATAATTAGGTTTTGGTCAAAATTAAATAACTGCCTTGTTAAGGTCAGTAACTTCGATATGTTGCATGTTCAAGTCAGAAAGTGCTGTCCAGTTGTTGTCTCATGAAAAACAGTTGATTTAGCATTTATTTTTATGTATTATTTTATGTAGTGCATTTTGAAATTACATGCAATAAAAATGTTTGCTCACCTTTGTCCCAAACTGAAATCCATGTATAGTCTGCCACTTAACAATTTCTGGAAGGAGGGAGACCTTTTGAAATTTCTACAAGCAGCTCTTTGGAAATTGAAGAGTATTTTGCATTGGGAAATTACTTCCTTTCACAACATCTTAACGTTGTAAATGTAAGTTCTCTGCATTAAAATGGGCACTTTGCAGATCACTTCAAGAACACCCATCTAATTGAGTCTAAATAGTCACATCTGATTTTATGAAATTACTTGTTTAATTATAAAATGTTATGTTTGACGAAGTGAAATGTGTTGCATGATTTTACAGAGGTTACAAAGATCATTATACTGTTTGGAGATGTTCACCATTGTAAACAAATAGGATAGACAGAAATTGATCATAGAATATACTGCAGTAATATATCAATGCACAATTCTAAACAAAGCTTCTGTTTTGAACTTATTGAATGAAAGGAGAGGAAATGAAGGGAGAAAACAACATCTACTAAAACTCAACTAAAACATCAGCAAAATCGTCTCTTTCTCTCTCTTGTGTCTTTTTAGAACATGGCATAAATATTTTGGCAGGTGGTGTTTAGAGGGAATTCGACTCAGTGTTTGGGATATCGATCGTGATATGTGTGCCAGGATCTGCTGAGAGAATGGGACAAGGAGAGAAAGACTGACCTTGAAGGAGGTTGACTTGATAAATAAACCGCAGGAAGGAAATGCTCAGGAAAACAAATTATTTGTCTGCACCAATCAGATAATGTTTTTGGAAGAAATGAGTAAACAAAAGCATAATATGAATAACACAATACAATTACACATTACCTGTAAAAGTAGTGTTCCACTGCATTTTTCAAACCATTTCATGAATTTGCCTCTTATTGTTTCTAACACTGCCTTAAATGACAGAAGTTTAGTTCAGAGATGTGATTAGAGAAGAGCATTCTGATGTCATAGTTTTTAGGTTCTCACCTGTTTCCAGCAAAACTTACAGTCAGACTAGATTCTTTAGGAGTTTGGATATCATTGTGTGCACTGCAGTGTAACATCTGTTTGTGTGAAGTTGTCTAGGTCTCCTTAAAGCCCCACAGGGACGTGCTTGAAAGGCTGTTTATCCCTATCTGGAGTTCTAGTCCTCTCGTACTGTAGTTCAGTGCACGAACACATCACCACTAATCTGTCTCAGTCCCTTACAGCTGGACCAAAGGAAGCTGCATGAGACTTCTGCTTTATGTACACACAATTCTGAGTGGGTTCCTGAGAGAAGGGAGTATTTGTAGATGGGTTTTTTTCGTTGGCCAAAGCTGATGACCGTTTGAGCAATATAATTTTATTAAATAACAGTTACGGTCTGTATGGGACATGAGGTTTAGCAAAAGACAGAGAGGGAAACAGTAATAACGACAATGATTTTGTTTAGAAAGAAAGGATTTGGACTGGATAGAGCTCAAGTCAAAACTCAGACAGAAAACCTGCAATTACTGCTGTGAGAGAATAGCCCCCATCACAAATGACTGCACCAATACCAAGTCACCCTGCTTTGACAACATACAGACACTGACAGTAAGTGATGGACTTGTAGAGAGACAGACAAATGTTGCTATCTGTCCTTTTTTCAGTTGAAAAAGTAGGCAGTTATACCTCAGCCTTATTTTTCCCACACAAACATACACGTCAAGGGCACTCTGAAGGACCAAACCCCTGCCGCACTAACAGCCATCTCCATTTCTAATACTCGGCCCTGGTCGTTTCAGAGATGTTGGAGGTGACATTAGATAAGATGTGAACTCACACTGCTGTCCTTTGTGCTGCCATGGGGTTTGACAACATACAGAATACTAACAATGTGTTTAATGAACATGTGTAGGTTCACCCCTTCTGCAGGTGTCAGCGTGGGGTTTTTGTGTGGGGGAAGGGGTATTAGGACATGTTTGTGGGCTTGAGTCAAATGGACTCCAAAAAATAGTGTTTTGTTTGTGGTGACTAAAACGTACGATTTGAAAAAAAAAATCAGGAATAGAAAGTAAGTGTTGAACTGTTGCTTTTGTGAACACAAGTTGAAAAATGATATGTGAAGGTATTGACTTGCATTGTTTTGTGTTCATACAGTACAGTACAATAGACGTCATTGTACATTCTTCAAATAATCTTCTTTTGTGTTCTGTGGTAGAGAGAAAGTCATACGGGTTTGAAATAACAAGATGGTGAGTAAATTATAATAAATTTTTTGGGTGGACTACCCTTCTAAGTACAAACAGATAGTCACGGCCCAAAATAAATGTCCTTGGTTGCGCCAGAAATGTACATCTTAGACCGCTTGAATCACAGGAGGGTGAATAAATGATGACAGAGTTATCATTTATGGGTAAATTATCACTTTAAACACACTTGAATACATAGCTATTGTTTGAACCTGAAAAGTGACAGAAGTCTGTAATAAAAGGGGTAACAGAGACTATTAACATAAAAAAGAAACAAACTGGCTTCAATTCTATCTCATTATTCACTGAGGTTAATAACATTGACCATCAACAATGTTTAAGTATCCGTGGTTCACTCTAAATTAACCAATTTATTTCAATAAGTGTCAAACTTTGTTTTATTGCCTTTCCCTTAGGGATTCTGCTGTTCCCCCACTTAGCAAAATAGAGGGTGAAAACGTGTGTGAATCTACCCCATAATGCTTCTTTTCCCCCTATTATTCCCACATCTGTCCCCCAGACTTGTTAAGAGCTCTGATTGATTAAGGCAGCCTGGCTGTGCCGTGGCACTTTTGTAGTTCTTGACCCATCTGCCCACCATCATCTTCTCTTTTCACTCTATTTCTCTGCACATGTAGGAGGGTCATTCATCTCTTGAGTTATGATCTTGTTTTTTTGTGTCTAATACCCCCCACATAACAAGCTGAGGGTTCAATCAGCAAGTGGCAATGATTTGTGGGTACTCTCCATCTGCAAGGATTGGCATTATGTCTCTGCAGTTGTGTGATTTAGATATTTGAAAAAACAAATTTCACTCCAATAGAGAAATGATTTCACAGCCAACATTTTGTAATCCATGTAAACACAGACGGGGGAAGGTAGGGAACAAAAACATTTTTTAAAACAGCATCCATATACATTTGAGACTTCGACAATGAACATGAAAGCAGTGTGAGTATAAGTAGTGTCCAGTGATGAGGATGATGACGGGCAGGTAAGGGAGTGTGGAGGAGAATGGGGAAGGGAGCCCTAGGGAGAAACACAGGGAGCAACAGAAGGAAACCGTGTCAATACCATCCTGGCATCCTTGAGGCTGGTACAGGGAACACAGGACAGGATGGGAAGCCTCCAGGACGTTACTCCCGGTATCGGGAATCAGAGAACCCATGGGTGCCTGCTGTTTGGGAGGCCTGGGTTTGGACGTAGGGAGCCCCCTAAAAAAATTCTAGGGTGAGTGGTAGGGACTCGGAAGCAGCCTCTGGCGACTCGAAAGCTCTGGCAACTCGGGAGCAGGTTCTGGCGACTCGGGAGCAGGCTCTGGCGACTCGGGAGCAGGCTCTGGCGACTCGGGAGCGGGCTCTGGCGACTCAGGAGCAGGCTCTGGTGACTCGGGAGCAGGCTCTGGCGACTCGGAAGCAGACTCTGGCGACTCGGAAGCAGGATGTGGATGTGGCGATTTGGAAGCAGGCTCTTGCGGCCTGGAAGCAGGCTCTGTCTCTGGCGGCACGGAAGTGGGCTTTGATGGCTTGTTAACGGACTCTGAAAACTCGGAAGGATCCTCTTTAAACAGCTTAACTAGTAATGCGGGTCCCCATTAACAAATAGGGGATTGAACTCCCGCAATATCTGACTCAGCCTGGGGAGTTCGTATGTGGGAGATTTGTGTTGCGGCGCATTCTCGGGTGAGTGTCGAGGAGCCACGACGTCCGCAGGGGCGTATTAAGTGATTTGGGGGCAATAGGCAAATTAATGTAAGGGGGCCCTAACGATGCGCCATTTTTCTTCCTCCTCAAAGCACACAATTCTTCATCCACAGTCAAAGTGACAGGGGAGAACTACGCTTAATAAATACAGATACTCACTTATATTAAAGTTCTACATAAATTTTATGAAATGACAACTATTAAGTTATATAAAGCATAACATTTATTCAATCAAACAGAAAAGTTTAAAATTTTTATATATGCCTTTTTTATAAGACTTTTTTGCCCACAAGCAACCAGTTCAACTAATTGAGCAAAGCTCATTCACACACACTACGTTCTCTTGTAGTTCACTGAGCTTTAAGCAATTTACCGATCTCTTTCATTCTGTGTAAACAAATTGCTTTAAAGAAGTCATTTGTTTGCAGGCGTTCTGATCTTAATGTGCATTCATACTGGCGAGCTCGCTGTGTACAGAATAACGCTGATTCAACAAGCCAACTTCACAGCAAAAAATATTACAATGATGTACAGCAAGTTAATTTAGGAAACCTTTTCAAGAAATTCAAGAAAATGTCAATTGAACATAAAACACTCTAACAGCCATAAAACACTGCTTATATACAGCCTCGAAATATTGATATTTTACTGAACTCTTCAGCATCTCACTGAGCTGGTAACGAAACAGCGCCTCCATTGTGGCATTACTGCAGTTACAAAAGACTTTTTAATGCACGCAGTGTTTTTTGTGTAGACAGTCACAAGATATTTTTGATGAGCGTCTGAGGCGGCACAAAATTTTATTTAGGACGCCACCTCCAATTTTTTTATGCAGGAAAAACCATGATCTGGGATTACTTTTTAGTGATATAATAGTAATATGAAGTGTTCTCCTCTCTCCGTGTTTTTTGTGGTTTACTCAACTCAACTCAACTTTATTTATATAGCGCTTTTTAAAATTTTCATTGTTAAAAAGCAGCTGTACATGAGACACATTGAATACAAGTATGAATTCGAAAGCAGCCCCCCCCCGGCCAGGCAGATAGTGCAAAACAATATGCAAACGGTGGTGAGGAACCCAAAACTCCCATCGAGAAAAAAACCCTCAGGGGAACCCAGGCCCAACCAGGGGATTCCAGTTCCCCTCTGGCAAAAGCTGCTGCCTCTGCACAAGCTAAACAGTGCTTGCACAACAAGGCTTAATAAAATAATAAAATTAAGGATTTAAGATTATCATTAACTAATAGCATTTTAAATCTTGTAGGAAAAACAAAGTTGTCGCGTCCTTTATCCAGCTCTATCCTATTAGCTCTTTTCAGGTCACCGCTTCCCATTCTCAGCTCTGCCATCAGGTCTGGACATGAACTGCATCCTGCGGTAACCTTGGAACAAAGAGACAAGACTGGCTGAGAGTAGAGTACTGTTTTGCACTCTTTGATGCAACAAGTACATCATTTGTTGTTGGATGTGTTCCTGGTTCCGGTTGATCTAAATAATGCAGCCTAAATCCTCTGAGGATTAATATTATGGAGGTATAGTGTATGCAAGATTAAAAAGATGAGTCTTTAGTCTAGATTTAAACTGACAGAGTGTGTCTGCCTCCCGGACCGTGCAGGGAAGAGTATTCCAAAGTTTAGGCGCTAGATAAGAAAAGGATCTACCACCTGCACTCGATTTTGAAATTCTAGGTATTACCAACTGACAGACGCCTGAGAGCGTAATGTACGTGGAGGTCTGTAATACAATAGAAGTTCATTCAAATATTGCGGGGCTAGACCATGTAGGGCTTTATAGGTAATAAGCATGATCTTAAAGTTAATGCGATGCTTTATAGGTAACCAGTGCAAGGTTGACAGAACCGGGGTTATATGCTCATACTTTTTTGTACGTGTAAGAACTCGAGCTGCCGCGTTTTGAACCAGTTGTGCCGCGTTTTGAACCAGTTGCAGTTTTTGTAATAGGCCCGCAGGGCAACCACCTAGAAGTGCATTACAGTAATCTAGTCTTGATGTCATGAATGCATGAATTAATTTCTCTGCATCTGACAGTGACAGCATATGACGTAATTTAGGTATATTCTTAAGATGGAAAAAATGCAATTTTACAGGTGTTGGCGACATGGCTTTCAAATGACAGAGTACTATCGAATACAACACCAAGATTCTTAGCTGATGACGAGGATTTTATGGAGCATCCGTCAATCGTTAAGCAGTATTCTTGGTTGTTAAGCATTGCAGTTTTCGGTCCAGTAAGTAGCACTTCTGTTTTGTCCGAGTTTAGTAGTAAAAAATTGTTACTCATCCACATTTTTAAGTCAGCTATGCAATCCTTTATTCGATGAAACTGCTGAGTTTCATTAGGCTTCGCGGAAATATAAAGTTGAGTATCATCAGCATAACAGTGAAAGCTAATTCCGTGTCGCTTTATTTTATCTCCTAGAGGTAGCATGTATAAAGCGAAGAGCAGAGGCCCCAAGACTGAGCCCTGTGGTACACCGTACTGGACTTGTGATTTGCGGGACACCTCATTGTTTATTGCTACAAATTGAAAACGGTCGGATAAATAAGACTTAAACCATTTCAATGCTATTCCGTTAATGCCGACGTAATTTTCGAGTCTATGTAGAAGTATGCCGTGGTCAATGGTGTCAAATGCAGCACTGAGGTCTAGCAGCACCAATAACGAAATACAGCCATCGTCAGACGCTAAAAGTAGATCATTTGTAACTCTGATCAAAGCAGTCTCTGTACTGTGACATGCTCGAAATCCAGACTGGAATTCATCATTAATGCCATTCCTTTGGAGGAAGGAGCATAATTGAGTTGAAACTACTTTTTCCAGAACTTTAGATATAAAAGGTAAATTCGATATAGGCCTGTAATTCCCGGGGACTTTAGGGTCGAGTTTTTTTTTTTTTAAAAGAGGCCTTATAACAGCCACCTTAAATGCTTTATGCACTTACTTTTAATGTCAGAGATGAGTTAATAATACTGAGAAGAGGATCTATAATTTCTGGGAGCATTTCTTTCAGTAGTTTTGTAGGTATAGGGTCTAGCATGCATGTTGTTGATTTAGATGATCTTATGATTTTAGACAGTTCATCGTGATCTACTGTAGAAAATAATTGCAATTTCTCCTTAGGGGTGCTGTAGTTAGTTTGTTCAGCGGATTTCACTACAGGTTGCATTGTTATAATTTTTTCTCTTATATCTTGGATTTTACTCGTGAAGTAGTTCATAAATTCATCACTGTTATGCTGATAATCAGAATCTGACGTTAATGACGATTTATTTTTTGTTAATTTAGCCACGGTGTTAAATAAAAACCCAGGGTTGTGATGGTTTTCCTCTATTAGTGTTGAAAAGTAGGCGGATCTAGACGTTTTTATTGCATTCCTGTAATTTCGAGTACTATCCTTCCATGCTATACGAAATACCTCTAGATTAGTTTTCTTAAAGTTGCGCTCCATTTTCCGGGACGCTTTTTTTAGAGTCCGAGTGTGTTCATTATACCACGGTGCTGGGCTGCTATTTTAATTTTCTTTAAACGCAGAGGTGCAACTGTGTCTAATATTTCCGAGAAAGTAGTGTTAAAATTTTCAATAGTAGTGTCAAAATCGTCAACGTTTTTACTCATGCTAGATATTTTATACAATTCAGGCAGATTATCCAGAAACGCATCTTTGGTTGTTGAAGTAATCGTTCTACCATATTTGTAACAAGGAGTTTGATTTGCAGCCGTAGGCCATTGAAGCAGACATAATATCAGATAATGATCCGAAATGTCTTCACTCTGCTGAACGATTTTAACATCGTTCACACTTATACCAGAAGAAAGTATTAAATCTAAAGTATGATTACGAAGGTGAGTGGGTCCTGACACATGTTGACTAACGCCCATGGAGTTAAGAGTGTCTTTAAAAGCCAGTCCCAAGGCATCTGTATCATTGTCTACATGGATATTAAAGTCACCGACAACAAGGACTCTATCTGCGGCCAGTACTAGTCCTGATAAGAACCCACCAAAATCTTTAATAAATTCTGTGTGGTGCCCTGGAGGCCTATATACAATAGCTAGAATAAATTTTAAAAATGTTTTGTCCTTAGTATTAGGTGTCGATACGTGAAGTACCATGACTTCAAAAGAATTGTATTTAAAATTAGACTTCTGAGAGGTGATAAAAGAAATATTGTAAAGTGCAGCGACAGCTCCCCGTCTACCTTTTAGACGAGGCTCGTGTTTATAGTAACAATCTTGGGGAACGGATTCATTTAGAGTAATATAATCATCTGGCTTTAGCCATGTTTCTGTCAAGCAAAGCATGTCTGTTTTTTACGACCTTTCATGAATTAAAATAAGACCAAATTTCTGTACTAGTGCGTGCAATACGAATCGTTGGCACTGTACTTAGGTTGTTATGTTATGTCTTTATGTGCCCATCGATCTGCGCAGTGGATTCAAACAACCTTTCTACCTTTGAACTGGCCGCCCTCTCCTACCAAGTGCATAGCACTAGATGTTTTGGTCGTCAGTCATTATAACTGTCTTGTCGCGTTCATGGAGAAATACTTACCTCATTGTTCAGGGTCGGGATAGTACAGTGTTTGGCGGGAGAGAGAGGTGCACCTGTAGGAGCAGCGGTGGAGCTTGTGTGGGGAAAAAGCAGAGACTTTGGCAACAATCTTTTGTAAATCATCTTTTTTCCTCTCCCATAGTGTGGCTTCGTTTCTTTGTTGTTTTATTTCCCTGCGACTAACTATGTTTGCAGCAAATGGACCACGCAGTGACACTCGACACTCATTTCGCCGCTGCGTTAACTTTCTCTAGCTGGTGTCGAACTCGTCTCGTGCATCTACAGTGCTAATGGAACGGTCCACTCTAATCTATAATGGGGGGGTCCCTTTGTACAGATGTAATAACGTAAAACGTTAACAGAGATATACTGACTATTTTGATGATTACTTGAGGCTCTAAGTGGTTGCTGACATGGCTTATTGGTTAAGTCCACAACTTCCATTTGAGGGCCCTTGGTAGCTCGGGGCCCCAGGAGATTGTCTACCTTTCCGCCCCTGGGCATCCTTGCAGTTTCTTACAGAGTTTGGGCTTTGATATAATGTTAAAATACAGCGTCACATGCCTTTAAACATAACCTTTATTTGCCTAATTTGTCAAGTAGTACCAACCACGGCAAACCCTGTATTCTTCGGTTGTAGATAGTCACAGAACAACGCCATGGAGTAGCGCTGTCACGCATGTGCGTGCAATACAATGACAGAATGCTGTTGCCGTTCCATTCGCAGCTGTTGCTTAAAGTCCCAACTGAGCGATACCGACCAATGAGCACTTAGCTTAGCGCTAATGTACATGTGACAAATTGTCAGTCGAGTTTTCTGCTGACTCCTGAGTGGGACACAAAGGTTTTAAAAATGATGAAACAATGATCTCTGTGCGTCTGCGAAGATTATCTTAGCTTATATCAAGGCCTGCCACTTTGCTAATTGTCATTTCTGCTGCTTTGCTGACAGTTGACTACGGTGCGCTTTACATTCATATAGTTTGCTTAATGTTCGCTTATGGTTCGCTTAACTGCAGCTGACTAACGGTGATATGGGTCAAGATTTTAGCAGATGTGTTAAAAACGACAGTGTTGACGATCGGAGTGGTGTGTACAAACAATGCACACCTGCACCATCAACTGTGCATGCTAAATGAGATGAAGGAAGGAAGAAAAAGAGGTTTTGGAGGCCACAGAAAAGGTCAGGTTCAAGCTACTAAAGTAATCGATGCAGTAATCGATGTGTCGAACACAGACGGTAATTAACGTTAATAATATCAACGTTAAGGGTCAGTTCACCTATAAATATTTTCCTGCGTTTCTCGAATAGTAAACGCATAAAAACTAATTATTTCAAAAACAACAATGTAGTTTAAATATATTTGAAAATATTTCAATTTGAATCAAACTTTCATAACTTTTTGGATCTGTTATATATTGTAAAAATGATTGTTATACCTTATATGTTAAATATTATTTGTGGTGTTTGCTAGGGATGCAACAATGCAACCCACGGTTCAATACAAACCTCGATTTTCACACATTGTTTTCGGTTCGGTTCTGATGGCTTGAACCTTTTTGGACCGGTATATAATTGGTTCGATACCAGAGTATTGTAGCTTCATGAAAAATTATTCTGTTCTTGGTACGTGCGTTGCTTTATCTCTGTGTATTCGGACGTTAAATGACGATTTAGAGGCTGCTGCCTGTCATTTTCCATCCCTGAATGATGTCCGAATGGCCGAAGTTTGCTCTACTTATGTGTGATGTCTAGGGCAATATGATTTCCGCCATATATTTGTAATCTGCTTGTTTTGCGTGTTTATGACTGAGAGAGTGGCATGGTTGCGCTCGTGGAGCTTTCAGCGTTGGCGTTTCACAACGAGGAAGCTTCCGTCAAACACCCCTTTGCAACAACTTCTCAAAATTAAAGTGCTTTATTTGAGAACAAGTTATAAAATTGTTTTTAATAATTCGGCCACGGAGTATATTTACTTACTTTAGTAAATTGAAGTAAATGTCCTAGTAAAATTTAATTATGTAAACATAAACCAGAAAGGGAAAAGAAATACGGTCTGCCTGCCAAATAACCATAGTGATGTAGAGTAAATATGTTGAATTATATTATGATATGCTCCAATGCACATGTACCGGAAGTGGTATGCTAAGGAACACACTCACGTTTTGTTTTGTGGCATTTTCTGTTTGCTCAGAAGCATTTGTAAACTGCAGTTATAAAGCTCAACTTGGAATTGTTGTGGTTGCCTGAGTGATGATATCTAGCTCTTTCATCTTCCTATTGGCTGTCCACTGATCATGTTTGTAACGGGTTGTATGTGGTAAGAACAGAGGAATAACTTCTAAAAACTTTTTTTTAAATGCTTTATTGAATATTTTGTTATAACAAAACTGTTTTTTTGGATTTTTTGAAGGTGACCAAAATGCTTGTTTTATAATCAACCTAATTCTTTCTCTGTGTACATTTATTATACATGAATGTACATTTTCTAAAAGCAAATATATTTTTATAGTCTTTCTACAAGAGATAAAATATTTTAATTTATATTTGGTGATGATTCTTGAATTGTCAAGGTTGTGTAAGCTCTATTCAAGGAGCAATTTTGTTAATATTGTCCAAGAAGACATGTGACAGGAAATGAAATAGGCCTAACAGAGAATGACCCTGGAGCCATTTGTTCAAAAGTAATCTGATTGAATCAAAGCCAAAAAATCAGGATTGCATTGACCGATCCCAGTGAAAGGGTGGATTTCAGAAAAAAAAAAAAAAAAAAAAAAATTAAAAATAGTCACAAATACAACATTTGTATATCATGTAAGCACACAGACATATTTTTCTTGTGCTTTTATTTACATAAGTAAAACTGATTACCTGATCCAAGATAGCAAATGATGGGATTTCCAAATCCTGGGAATTCTGATTCCAGATAATATTTTTTGGCCCCTGGTGACGCTAACTGCTGCATGCAAATTTTTTAAATGTGAGATAATTTGACATTAAGTATGGTCAAGTATCTTTGGTGTCGATGTCCCTAATGACTGCTACTGGACGGCTACCGCTCAAATCCCCATCAGCATTCCCTACGCAGATATCTGAGCTTGGGAGGACTCGATTAATAAAGTCCTCCAGCGGATACTCTTCCGCGTCGGGGTTTATGATGATGACGTGCTGATCGTCATCCAGACCATTAAAAAACACGCAATTTAGCTTTAACTCGCCCGATAACACAAACGGACAAACTCCAACACGTACTTTTCCAGGGGCCGACCCCCCATGCTAACATCCAGCAGGATGGCCTATGGAGAGAAGATGAAGGGTTTGGTTCCAAAATGAGAACTCAAAAATGAAAAAGAGCCATGTTTTTTATTATGTCATCATATTTTTATTGTGTTAGTTAGTTAACATCAGTTTGATATTAATTGGAATGCACAATAAAAAAAACATGATTTTGAAATTTAAAAAAATCTGAGTTTTTGTGTAGCCCATTATCCTGAGGTCAAGTCTTCTTTAACAAGATCTCCCACAGAAACACAGACGAAAGAAGGTAGGGAACAAACCTTTTAATAACATCCATATACTGTACATTTGAGACTCGACAATGACATGAAAGCAGGGTGAGTAGCTTATGTAGTGTACAGTAATGAGGATGATGACGGGCATTTGAGATGATAAACACGGGACAGGTGCAGGAGCGTGGAGGATGATGGGGAATGGAGTCCTAGGTGGAAACACGGGGAGAAATAGAGGGAAACCGTGACACATATAGACGAATCATGACGATCGTAAACATTATTTCAGAATTTAATTTATAGCATTGAGAAATGCTACAAATGCTTCATAATTAAACTATAACAAAATTCTACTTCGTCTCAAGTACAACAGTATTTTTTTCTACTAACTGTGTGATACTTAACAATATAAGTATTTGCTTTTCCATACCATGCTACCTCGAATTCAGCACTGTGGAATTTGTTAAACAGAGAGGGTGGTCAGTAATCTGTAGAGACCTGGTGTGATTTTGCCACCTTTTGTGTTTTCTTGTCTAATATGTTGGAATATTTTATGGTTTTGCTTAGATCGGCAATGGACTTGGAGATAAAATATTTAAATACTTGGACATATATTCATCCACATTACTGAGTGTGACAGGTCAATCTTGCAGGCAACAAGCCAAAAAACATGTTTTATAAAAACATCCAGGTAAAAACGTGCAATAAGTACTTCCGTAATGTACTTAAGGTGCTCTATTGTCACAGATTATTATTTACTTTATTAAATCTATTTTTTTTTAATTCTGTCATCATTTACTTAGTCTCTTGTTATTTCTAACGGCGTTGTTCGGTTACCAATTATCTAAAAAAATATCTCAAAAAAATAAATAGTAGATATTTATTACTAAATATCTTCTTTTGTGTTCAGCAGATGAAAAAGCCATACAGGTTTAAAATGACAAGAGGGTGAGTATAGTTGACAGAATTTTCATTTGTTGGTGAACTATCCCTCTAATATACTAAAAATATATTTTTTTGTACTTATATTCATCGTTAAAAACAAATTTTTGTATATTAAGTACAACATGAAAATACAGCACATTAAAATCATTTAAGTGTATAATAGATTCGTTTTTTCACTGGAGTTTTAATATTATTTACTTTGTATTTTCATAGCCAGCAGGAGGCAGTAAAACTCCACAAATATTCTCTTCAAAAGTCACTTTCTCCCCACAAATTCAATGAACACAGGACATTACTATAGGCTTTTCGCAAACCAGCCTTCGTTTTCGACATCATCACGGTCTGAAGACAGTCCCAGCAGGGGGCAGTAGAGTTCCTTCAGTCACCCTGAGTTGAGTTTGGCGGCGCTGCATGTGGTCCTCAGAGACTTGAGCCTCTAAAGCCTCCTTCTAAATCATGTCTCTGTATCCCTCCTTAACCCCAGCATGCTCCCAGAACAAGGCCTTGCTTTTCCAATTTGAGAGAATGCCACAGACCAAGCATGTGGGAGAGTGGAGCTAAGCTAACCTTTCGCTGTAGATTAGGGCACTGTCTGAATGTCAGAGGGGCAGTGTGGGGACAGAGAGGACATATTTCCCTAAAACAATGAATGGGATAGATTACACAAAATGGCTGACATCCAGGATAGCCATGGTTGGTGGCACTTGATAAGGGGAAACATGAGAATAAAATCTGATGAAACTCAGAGAGGGTTTAAAATTGTGCCGTGTAGGTCCACTAAAGTCATGTACGAAAATCTGAATGCCACGGATGAATGAACGCCCAACATCTGTAGCAGGGGTGGCTGTTGAGGAGTTTTTGCATTCGGTTACAATCTAAACATTGATCCGTGTGCCACCTATTATGGATTTTGCTTTGATGTATCACACACATAAATTTTCAGCCCACTTGTAATAAAGGCAGATCCCAAACATCTATCCATAACTTAATCCCCTAGGGTTGCAGTGTTGCTGAAGAATAACTGCCTATTCACTCCAACAATAACTAAAATATAACTTCAATAACTTCACTTTTTTTTTTGATAAATATTAAGGGCTTGCACATTTAAAATGCACGGATGGCTTAGAATAAAATGACAAGGTTGTTGTTGTGGATGCTTATATAGTAATTTTACACCATGTCTACACCGGACGCTACATGCGCACCGGATGCGACAGCCGGACCACGCTGCATCCAGTGTGGACAAAATATGAAATTATAATGGGGTCTAATGCGTTTCTAATATCTTTTGTCGTGCTGCGTCGCGCCTGACACGTCCGGTGATGACACAGTGTTACAGTTATCATTCTTCATGTGAATAGACCTTAAGAATATGCTTGTCCAAGAAAGTAAATAGGTGGAGCAATAATTTGGGTGTCATGTTCATTGATACATGTCAATTGAGTGAAAAGGGTAAACGTCATCACAAATCAAAAGATCTCAAAAGAACAAATCCTTTTCAAATGTTTGTATTCAAACAGCTTATCAATGCACTTTTTATGTTAAATCTTTATTTGAGAGGACAGTAATGAGAGAAAAGCAACAGGTAGATTGGGCAGCCGGATAGGGGAAAAACATGAACCGGGACTCAAACCCGGGTTGTCCAAAGCGTAGTCGCACTGCTTGTCTGGAGCGGTGGCCAAAACCAGTTTAATAACTAATTCATGTAAAATAAAAATAACTGAACAAACATAAAACTCTCTTGGAATAATATTTAAATATTATAATATTATAGTGAAGTCACAACCCACCCAACTATGCCACTCCCTGTCTTTATAACTAATCCCACGTCAGCTGACACTGCTGGCTGCTTCAGAATCTGTATAGCCTACACTGTAGAAGTGTCTCAAGAGAGGAGAAAATTTGAAGAAGGGGTTTGATTAATGAGATCATGGCGAGAGCAATGAAATACTGATGGGAATGGAAAAGAGTGCTACTAAACACTGCGTCTCTGGAGTCGAGCAGTCATAGCTCCACAGAGCCAACTTTTCGAGCAGCTCTAAAAGGAAAGAAGGTCAAGGTAGAAACGTACGAGGAATACCGCACGGCACTCCTGAGGATGTTAAGTGGGAGATCCAATGAAGGGGATCGGATGAACCTGGGTGCCGTGGGCTGTCCTGCGCTTTATCCCTCCCTTTCCTTGTATTAGTCAGCCTCTCTGGGGGTGAGGAGGGATTGGGGCTAGAGAGCAGATGCAGACAAGAGTTCTGTCCCATGGGAAGCATGGTCACACAGGAGTAAATCTGTTCTGATCCAGGGGCTGTGTAGCTACAACCTTTATCTCTTGAGTCCAGTCCAGAGAGAGTGAAGAGGAACAAGACAGAGAGAGAGAGACTTAGAGAGAGTAAGACAGATTAGTTGGTACTTAGCTCTGAATTCAAATCAGTCTGGCATGTGTGAGACCCAGATGACGTGAGAACAGTGAACATGAGGCTGAGCTGATGGATACTGTATCTCACTGTGCATCAAACCCAGCACACATACAGTCTCTCTGTGCAGTCTCTCCATCAGTCTACAATAAATCATCATGTAGTCTAAATGAATTCCAGTTAATTAGGCAATGTACTGCTAAACATTTGTGGCTTATTCAACAATCAACAGTGGATACACCAGACTGAATGAATGTTTTCATGGTTGTTATACTTGTTTTTCTTTATATTAATTTATAGAGAAATATAAGATTGTAACAGTTCAAAGTGTGGAAGGAAGGAGGCAACATGTAAGATATGTAGCCGGTGCAACGCGCAGCTGACACTCATTATCACTCGCGTCACCGGCCCTGCGCCATTCCCTCCGGCTCTTGTCCCTCCTTGCTCGTCACATACCCCCATCGCCCCTCGCAGGCCGGGGGCCACTCTCGGCTGCTGCAGCACCTGGGGGTATGGACGGATGAGACGAGAGAAAAAGAGACGGAAGCACAAGGAGTGACAGCGGCGAGAGAGGAAAAAGAAAAAAAAATCTTGTCTGGTTCCCCGACACACCAGCCGAGTCCTCAGCCAGCCGAGAGGCTCTACCTCGCGGTGCCATGCGGTGGTACTGGGCGCTCCTTGGACGACTCGATCCTCCTCCGCCCCCCTGGTGGCCGGTGATGGTTTCTCCGGCAGAGGGCATCCGGCAGCGAGTCCCCCGTTTCCTGCTACTCCTCTTCACGACGGACGACAGCAGGCTCCGGCCCAAGGGCAACGGCGATGACTCCTCCGCTCCCTCTCGGACGGCAGCCACCTCACCTCGGCCCAGGTGCACGGCAGTGAGCTCTCCGTCCCAACCGCTCCATACTGCTCCAGCACCACTACCTCAGGCAGCTGCTGGCGGACATCCCTCGTCGCGCTGCCCGAACTCCTAAGCACCGCAATGCCACTCGGTGGCAAGGGCTCTTCGACAGCATGTCCCTCCTTCCTCCCAGGTTTCGGCACCAATGTAACGCAGTTCAAAGTGTGGAAGGAAGGAGGCGGGAACCGGCGAACATTTAAACAAACTTTAATCAAAATAAACAAACAATAACACGGAAGTAAAGGGCTGGCAGCCACAACGACTGCCGAAAATAAGAACACATTACGGCCCGGTCCTCTCTCGTCGTACACTCTGCCTCTCGTCCTATTATGCTTCCGATCTCCACCGTGAGAGATACAGAGCCAGTGCAACATGCAGCTGACACTCATTATCACTCGCGTCACCGCCCCTGCCTCATTCCCTCATGGCGCTCGTCCCGCCTTGCTCGTCACAAAGATATAATCCATCTTTAAAATTCGTAACAAAATGAAAACATTTTAAGGATTTTTCTCTGCTGAATGTAATTGCTTAAGTTGGCAAAGCTTGAACTGTTGGAGAAGTATCTCAGGTGGTACCTCATGAAGTTTGTTTAGAGATCAATAACCACTCAATGCTGTTACAGGCACTTTTTTTAAATCTCAAATATTTAAAAGAATAGTGCACCTTCAAAATGAAAATGTAATTATTACAATTATAACATTTCAAATCTGTGTTTCTTCTCAGAACACAAAAGAAGATATTTAAAAAAATGTTGGTAACAGAAATATGTTGGTCCCTTTTGACTTGCATTGGTTTTGTGTCCATACAATAAAAATCAATGAAGACCAATGGTATTTGGTTACCAATTTTTTTCTAAATATCTTCTTTTGTGCAGAAGAAAGAATATCACACAGGTTTAAAAAGCCACATGAATGTATTTCGTAAATCCACATAACGAATTACAAACTAAATCCATTAAATTATTCTCGAAGCATGTACATACCTGTCCAAAAGAAAGAGAGCAACCATGGTATCAACTTTCAGACCCTTTGCCAACCGGAGCTGTCTCCATCACGTAAAAGTTGAACCGATATTAATTCAAGTTTTTCCTATTTCATGACCCAGACATTTTTTCGTCACTGCTTTTTCAAAAACGGACTTTCGTTTTGTAGATTTATTTGTTGTCTGCTCCATAGGAAAGTTTGATTGTTGCTGATTGTCCGCAATTCTCCCTACATTGACACGGTGGACGTGAGCACACTACGGCGCTGATGACGTTTGAAGTCTGCGTGAACAGGGTGCGCAGTGGTATGCAAAATACGTTTGCTGAAAATCTACACATGACCCGTCACAGCGTTTAACTCCTTTCACAGACGAAATATAATTATAAAAATATGATTTGACCACTACGCTTCTTGATTGCTATCAGGATTTAAAGAGATTTCCAACCAACATAACAAAAAATGTTTCTGGAAAGGATCACCCACCATGCCTTTAATGTCATATTTATATTACACCAACTCACGAGACATTCTCATACATCAAATAAAAGCTCTCACTCTCAAAAATATCACTGTGTATTTCACCGATCTATCACTTTATAGAAACATAACATAATACATTTTTAATTATTGTTTAATTGTTTTTTAACATTTTTATTTGTTGAACATTTTTATTGTGTTTCATCCATTTTGATATTGTTTAACTATGGTTTTCATTGTCATTTTAATATTTAATATAGCAAAAGTAACATGATATTAATTAGTAGATGTGTCTACAAATTTGATTTTACATGACTAGTAGCTGTAAAAATAGATGCTTCTCCTGTCAAAACGATTGAAAGTGTATTCAGTACTGTTACTTTTTAATGGGTTTGCAACACCTTTGTAGGATGACATGCCAACTTAGAATTGCAGGGAGAGAGGACACTGTCTGTGCAATTTAAGTAGAAGGCGTTACCTAACACCTCAGGTTCTCAAATTTGTTCATGAATGCTAAACTTATACCATGAAATTAACTCTGTCCTTCACCCAAACCCCAAGTCATAAACTCCAACATTAACCAAAGCAATATTGCACTACATATGCCAAAAAACGTCATTGCACATTCCCCCAAGTGCGACCGCTGTGGTCTCTGAAACCTAGCCCAAGTTATATACAGTACTCTCCAGGATTACATCTGGTGGTTTAAGCCATGCTTTGAGGACTTGGCCAGACTTGGTGTGCAAGTGAGGGTGCTAGGTGGTTCACTGGCGGCTCACAAGGGCCACTGGCTCCAATGGGAGGATGACTCACATGGCTGGCAAAGTCCTGGGTCTTCTCAAGCAGATCTTCAGAATTCAAGCCAGTGGAAAGAGCTTAACCCTCCTCAAGCCTCCAATTCTTTCAGAGGAAACAAATCCTTTGAAAACACAGCCAACTTGATTTGTAGCTTTTTCGGTTAGATGTCAAAAGCCAAGACAATGACATGACAGACTTTTCTTTAAGAGTGAATTTTGGAAGCAGAAAATTAAACAACGGTCTTGTGGCTACTGGAAACGATCTGAAATTATTATCTGGAAGGAAGTCTAGAGATATACTAAGAGGTTCCAGCCAATGGTCTTTTTATGATCATTTGTAGAACTTCTAATGATGGAATAACATGCATCATGTGGTATCTTGGTCTGCTCATTACTGACATCTCTTCCCTCTTGGTTTTACTTGAGTTTTACTCAAGTTACATATATGAAGTCACGCAATGGTGCAGAAACATTACAATGGGTCTTCATTGAAATAATTGAGGTTTTTTATAACATTTGATTATTCGTGGTCACACAGACAAGAACGTAAGAAAGATAATTTAGCATTACGTTTTTAAAGGCTCTTTGCACTTTAGCCACTACGTTTCTCACAATAAAGCACTGCCTTACAGTAACTTTTCTTTCATTATGATATATGGTAAGTAATATTAATCACAAATATTCACAAATTGCGTTATGATCATGTACATCTTAAAATTTATTTAGAATATTGATTATATTTTGTCAGGAGGCTCAAGAGTCCAGTTAGCATACTATTTTATCAAATGACTGATTTCTGTGACCTCATAGGTAGTACAAGGTTTTCGTTCCACCCCGTTTCATTGTGATGATAAAGAAGATGGCGTGTGTCACCACTCCCTCTTTGTTAATATTATTCATGACATTTACTAAAAGTGATGCATTTCTCCTTCAACAAACGATTTCCCTGCTGATCTGTCTATGTTTACATAATTTCATTACAATGTAGAGGCACCATTGAAAGTCTTAGGTGGAAATGAGTTCACGCGCCATTCAGAATTGAGTTGGGAAAAATAGCTCTTAGAAAGTTTAACAGAACCCCCCAGGCTGGGCTTGTGAGTGGTTTGCTCTAGGGGAAGCTCAGTCATGAGTGAATGACAAGGCCTGGACAGCTCCATTAGGAAAACAGATGGTGGGGGAGTGGAGACGGGGCTGTGTAGCAAATGTAATATTGTTTGAATGCAGAAGGCCGCAGGACCTGCTCACAGCTTGAGCACTTGGCTGGAACTCAAACCGTCCAGTTTGGCCAGGAAGCAGGCGGTGGACAGTCGGTAACCAGCCGAGCTGCAGGTTGACTCTCACGATCGGTAACCGACTTTCCACGTCACGCATCAGGTGGTTAGAGAGGGTAACTGTGCATGGCCAGCTGTCTTTAGGGCCCTACAGAAAGAAGAACGTTGAAGGAGGAGAATGGCTTCAGGCACTGCCTTCATTTAAATGAGATTGTCAAAGATGACATCTGGTGGTGGACAGGCCACCTCCCATTTCCCTTGTGTCCTCTGTTATCTCTGTATCAGGAAAAATAGATTTCGTCACCCTACATCCTTCTGTTCCTGAGGCAGTGCACCTTAAGTGATGCCCTTTGGCAATGAAAAATTTGCTAGCATGTCAAACTAGCTAAGAGACAAATTATGACTGCAAGGTGTATAGCTAAGACATGGAGGCTTTAGGTCATTTACTGTATAAGTAAAAGGATATTTTTCATTAGTCTTAATGAGAATTGTAGTTTCTTTGCTGGTAAAATACTTTTTTTGTTCATGCTTCCCAAGCAGCCCTACGTGTTTAACAAATAAATGAAACATCCAAATAAAAAAAGTAACATACACATCAATTTAATATTCTGTTACTTTCTGGCGACCCCGCTGCCAAATTTCCATTTTAAGTCATTTTTTACAGTGAATGGCGGGGGAATGTTCAAAAAGCCTGTCTTAAAATAGTAATAGAGTCAAAGCATATTGCAAAATAAACCTCTTATCTGGAAAGAACAAAAAGGTGCATCTTAATCTATTATTGCAAACATCACCCATCAACTGTGAATGGTCTCGCATCTGTTACTGATTTGCCAAAACCAAGGGCAACATCATGCTAGTGTCACATAAACATACAAATGATGATTAATACTGTTAGCATTTGCATGTGTCAAAAAAAAGACACAAAAACATGGCCTTATAGTCTAGACAAAAACAGAAATAATGACGACATGCTCTAAAATACTTTAAAAGGATTATTTGTGGTTTCAAACATGAATGAGGCCTAATCTTGGCTCTTGTTAGATACTCTGACTGTGTGAAGGAGATTGAGGACAGCCCTGATAACAATGCCAGGAGAAATTTAGCCAAGTCCTTCAAAACTGGCCCATCAGCTACAAGACACCTCGCTGGCTCATGAGATCCAAAAATGTGTCTGCGCGTTTGTATTTAATCATTTTCCTTGCAGATCCCAAAGGAAACATCAGCTGACATTTAACGCATCATCAAAAACAATCACGATGCAGAATTTTCATTATATTGATTCTGAAGAGAAAAATCTTGAAGATAGAAGACACTCACTAATGCCGCTTTTGTGATCTTTAGATCTGGCCTGATCATAAGTGCTTCGCCATGCTACTTTGAGTATTGAGAACAACGTCAAATTTAGGAAATTCTGGAAAATGTGGTCACTTATGTAAAGCCTGTGCTGCCCAATTCTAAAATCATTGTCCAACTAAACCTCTGGAGCCTGTGGAGGTTTTCAATTGGTCATATTGTGGTTTGACATAAGCCAAACCAATAAGTGGTTTTATGTGCGCTGTGTTGACTTCATATGTCATGTTACACAGCACTCTCACTTGGGGATTGGGGGGGAAATCTGACTTCCCATTTGAAAATCGATGAAAGAAAAATAATGGCGCAACAAAAAATCCACACTGCATCTTCAACGTAATGAAACGGATGCAGACACAAAACTGGTGTACCGATCCATTACTGATCCACCTATGTGCCTCTCTCACCTCTTCTTCCACTGTTCAGACTGCAGGTGCATTGATTTTTGATCTCTGAAAAGGCAGAGTTGTATTATGGGTGGCATCTAGTACTGTTAAGGCTTGGCTGACGCTGATCAGAACTTTAAGTCATAACTCAAGTAAGGGACACTATATATAAATATATGGGGATATTTGCAACTAAGCTGAAATTGCTTTATAATCTGTCAGATCAATGGGCTGTGTTCGTTGAAAAAGGATGTGTCAAAAAGAGGTAAAACACATTCTCACAGCAAAAACGTAACTTAATTAACGATGTGGTTAATTTGAATTAATTCGTTCGAGAATTCATACGATTTGCTTTCGCATCAATGAGGTTAGGGTTAGGGCTTCAGTATTGCTTTTGCCTAGCAATCATACATTTTTGTACAATTCACAACGTATGAATTCACAAGCCACCTCATAAAATAGTTATAAATTCCTGTGAGATCAGGTTGTACAATCTCATGGAAAGAGGTTCAGCAGGGTGTGCCACAACTACAAAAAAAGAAAGTGATGCATTTTGTCTACAGACTACCATGTCTTGCTAACACCGTAGAAATGGTTACTTTTAAGGTTGCTAAAAAAGTGAACTGAAAGAAAATAATGCCAGTTTTACACAGATTTAATAGTAGTCTCAGAACTCTTTTTGTTTTTATTAAACACGATGAAAATATTATAGTATGAATGTGGAATCATACTTTATAAAATATTAAGTATTAGAATTGTATTATTCAATAGCAATCTATTTTCGTGGAAACCATTCGTGTTTTTTCGGATCAAAATTATTATTTTGTAGATTATTAAATTATTAATATACATCAGGGGTTTTCAACTACTTTTCTTTGTGGGCCCTAAGAAAGTATAAGTAGGATGCAAGCTAGTTTTTTCTCGTATCAAAATTTCTTATGTTATTTTGTATTTCTTTTATTAATTAATTTTTTTACTGTTATACTATTTTTGTTGCTGTTACTTACAGGTTATTTATTGCATTTTGTCACTTTTAATCTGTTTTGCTTGCTGTTACTTACAGGTCATATATTAAAACATGCATACAAATATTTCATCCAGTATACACCTTTTCATGATATTTAATTAAAAGGGATATTGTCTTTTTAATTGTATTTTATATTTCCTAATACGTTGAATGAGATTTCGGTTCCCCAGTACTTCCAAGATGTGGGTGGTATTGGTTTTTTTTCAAGAATATTTATGAAGATATTGAATTAATGAAATTCGATCAAAAACAAGTAAAAACCGGAACATTCGGTACAAAAGTAATCCTTGCCCCTTGAAGTTAAACTGGCGTTGTATAAAGCAAATAAATTGGTCTATGAAAGAATCTGATCACTATATCGAATCATCAGGTGAATTCCAATCACATTCATGCGCCCCACACTCTTATATGGGCAGATATTTTGAAGTGCAAGTTCTGGAGGGAGATGAACAACTGTTTTCGTAAATATAGCTTTTTAAATCATACATAATGAATGCAGTAATAAAAACAACATTGTTTTTTCCTTATGAGACAACAGTTCACATGGTGTAGTACTTTGATAGAGATCACAATATTTTTCCTACTTTGGCAAGGGAAATGACACCGGATCGATTGGCCTCAGACCGGTTATATTAACACTAATAACAGAAGCGTTAGTTTTGCCTTTTTATATTGGACCCGAGGTGGATAATTAATAATTAAAAAAACAGATTGACCAGGAGACATTTGCAAGCAGGACTTCAAAGAATGTTTAATTTAAGTGTTTTAGAGGTATGCACACACACAGACAATATCAGTGTTATGCAAAGAACAGCATTCACAGCCGATGTTAAAGTCACAGAAGCTGTTATTTGAGCGTTGGTTATCATAGAATGTGTGTAGCTGAATTCTTTTTACCAGCTGTAGGACTGTGATAAAAATGAAAGGAATTAAGCGTGCAGGTCAGTCAAATTTTTACAATCTGTGATAACCAGCACTACTCTCTAAGGAAGGCCTTGCCCCTTTTTTGGCCTGTTCCTCTTGGCAAAGGTTTTTCAAAAACACAGAATAGTGACATCATTTACCTGGGATGTAAAGGGTTGTAGTCCGATTCCAGCCATTCTCTGTAGTCCTTGACAAGCGAATTCTCTTAACGACAATATCTCACTTGGCACTGAACTTGAGCTTTATCATTTAGCAGATATTGTTTATGTTCCAACAGCAACATTACACACTAAATAAAGTTTGACATTTTGCATCACGGGGAAGGGCCGCATTAAAGCACACATTTTTTAAAGTCTCTCCACTTATTTAAAAACATTAAGGCGGGCCAGGTTAAGATGATTGGCGTGCTGGATATGGCCTGCGGGCCGCCAGTTGACTAGCCACTGAATAACTCAACACACAGCCATTATTGTCTAAAACGCTGGAAACAAAAGAGAGTACGCCCCTAAGTGAAAATGTCCAAATTGGGCCCAATTAGCAATTTCCCTTCCCTCCCTCACGGTGTCATGTGATTCTTTAGTATTACAAGGTCTCAGGTGTGAATGGGGAGCAGGTGTGTTAAATGTGTTACCGCTCTCACTATCTCATACTGGTCACTGGAAGCTCAACATGGCATCTCATGGCAAAGAACTCTCTGAGGATCTGAAAAAAAATAATTTTCCTCTACATTAAGATGGCCTAGGCTATAAGAAGATTGTCAAGACCCTGAAACTGAGCTGCAGCACGGTGGCCAAGACCATACAGCGGTTTAACCGGACAGTTTCCACTCAGAACAGGCATTGCCATGGTCAACCAAAGAAGTTGAGTGCACATGCTCAGCGTCATAACCAGAGGTTGTCTCTTTGGGAAATAGACTTATGAGTGCTGCCTGCATTGCTGCAGAAGTTGAAGACGTGGGGGGTCAGCCTGTCAGTGCTCCGACCATATGCCGCACACTGCATCAAATTGGTCCATATGGCTGTCATCTCAGAAGGACGCCTCTTCTAAAGATGATGCACAAGAAAGCCCGCAAACAGTTTGCTGAAGATAAGCAGACTAAGGACATGAATTACTGGAAACATGACCTTTGGTCTGATGAGACCAAGATAAACTTTTTTGGCTCAGGTGGTGTCAAGCGTGTGTGGTGGCAACCAGGTGAGGAGTACAAAGACAATTGTGTCTTGCCTTCAGTCAAGAATGGTGATGGGAGTGTCATGGTCTGGGGCGGCATGACTGCTGCTGGCACTGGGGAGCTACAGTTCATTGAGGAACCATGATTGCCAACATGTACTGTGACATACTGAAGTAGAGTATGATCTCCTCCCTTCAGAGACTGGGCAGCAGGGCAGTATTCCAACATAGTAACAACCCCAAAAGAAACTGAGGGTAAAGATGATAGACTGGCAAAGCATGTCTCCAGACCTTAACCCTATTGAGCAGCTGTGGGGCATCGTCAAACGGAAGGTGGAGGATTGAAAGGTCTCTAGCATCGCCATCTCTGTGATGTCGTCATGGTGGAGTGGAAGAGGACTTCAGTTGCAACCTGTGAAGGTCTGGTGATCTCCATGCTCACTTTTGTTGCCAGCGGTTGAGACATTAATTGCTGTGTGTTGAGTTACTTTAAGGGGACAGCAAATTTACACTGTTATACAAGCAAAGTGTTATTTCTTGAGTGTTGTCACATGAAAAGATATAATAAAATATTTACAAAAATGTGAGGGGTGTACTCACTTCTGTGAGATACTGTCTAATTTCTACACAACTGCCATATATCAGCACGCAGCTCTGCCTTATATTTCCATCCCTGCATCCATCCCAGCGTTCGATGACTTTAACTAAGCATCTCACCTTGTTTTGTTTGCCTCTAGCAACATCTCACATTGAAAAGCGACTCCTGTTCACAAACACACCAAAGTGTTAATGAGTTCTTAAAATCACTAGCTCAGACCTGAGGCTAGGATTGAAGAGGCTGACAGGTACATGATGGAAACCAGGTGTGTTTGTATGTGTGTGTGTTACAGAATCGCTCTGCTATAAATTATACTGTTTATAAAGAACATATTTCTCATACCAGCACTCCTAGTTTACATTATCTGTCTGTAATGTGAAACACTGAATATTCATATATACAGAATTTTTATCAGACAGAGTGGGTAGAAGCCTGTGGCTGTAAAGCTGTAAAGCGGTGAAGGTCATATGCATTAGTTTGACCTTTGAACTGGAGTGCCCTCCAGCGTTTCACCATTATTATTCTCAATCTGACTGGGCTGGAAGGTAGTCATTTGACGTTCTACAGAGAATGCGAACAGAGAAACGAAACATTTTGATTATTTTGTGATGGAAAATAATCTCAGCACATAAACACACAAGGTTTTCATCAGGCCATGTTTTTATGTCATACATATTTGTGTAAACAAGGCTAGCAGATATAGAGAGAGAGAAAGAGCAAAAAGCATTGCTTCAGACATTTTATTTACAGTAGATATTTATGTTTCTGTAATCAGACCTGCATTCATTCTGAGATGCCTGTGTGGTCACTGCTGTAAGCTATTTGACCTTCGATCTTATCCTCTTGTTGACTCTTCTCATTGCACTTGACCTTCATGTAAAATAGAATAGCTTGCCAATCAGAACATAAACAATGCCACAATGATGCTATCTCATACTATACCTTGTATTGGCCCAACTTTAAGCAGCATTTCATGTAGTCTGTATGGACATGCTCATGGCAAAAAGAGAAAAGAAAATGTTGATTCAAAAACGAGTGATTTAAATAGCACAGTAAAATCAATAAACATGTAAATGGTGAGTTTAAGTGGGTTTGAAACAACATAATGGTGAATGCATAGTGATTATTTTTCCTGTTTCTCGATAATGCTGCTAAAAACACAGAGCACACTACAGCCAGTAAGACATTTCGATCAATTAGATTAGCAAGATGTGTATACGAACATAAATGACACCCATTGATGCCACTGTAACATACCTGAAACTGCAGTACTTTGGTCTGGTTTGGTTTTACTTTGGTTTGTGTTTGCCTTCCAGCGTCCCCACAAGACACTCAAACTGCTCTCAAACACAGCGTCAAGCTGTAGGGCCACTTGTGGTACTCACACAATGACAAATGAGATCCTGCTCTTTGCCCAGGTGAGATAAGTTTGGGATGTAATTGCTGGGCCTGAAAGAGAATGAGAGAGGAAACGTGTGAAACTGAGAGAGAGAGAGAGAGAGAGAGAGAGAGAAAGAGAGACAAGAAATGTACATGCGCAGAACGGGTGTAAAATATTTTAGAGAAAGAAAGGTGTAGTAATTTGGAAAGAAGAGATGAGGGAGATGGATTATGTGGGGAAAAAGGCAGTAATAGAAAAGGGTTGCTGTGTGAGCTAATCCACTGTTCTCCTCCTGCTCTTGTGGTGACTTGAAACCAATATTGTTATCCGGGAAGACGCACCATAGCATGATATACACACAAACACACACACTTTAAAAAGGTGTAGCTGAGACAGCTGCACTGATTCAAATACCACTATTTAATCAGATTCCTAATACATCGGCCTGCATCGGCCGGATTTGGAAAATTTTTGGGGAGTCCATGGCTGGCCCTGGAATATGTGTGATGGTTTGCTTGTGTGTGTGTAAATTGCGATTTTTACTATTGCATCAGACTGTGTCTGAGAAATGATCCAGAGGAGAGAAGTAATGTTAAAACCAATACACAGATGAGAACAAATACACACTGCATTTGAAATCCATTCATAGACCAACTTTAAACTGTATTCATCATTTGTTTTACAATATGTGTTGATATAAAAAAGGATATTTTCTGTTTAAATATTGTCTTTGCACCTTAAATGTCCTCATGTAGCTTTGGCCTCTTAATGACGATGTCATACTTGACATCGTCTAGTATGACATATTCTCTAAAATATGTAAAATATTTTAGAGAAAGAAAGGTGTAGTAATTTGGAAAGAAGAGATGAGGGAGATGGATTATGTGGGGAAAAAGGCAGTAATAGAAAAGGGTTGCTGTGTGAGCTAATCCACTGTTCTCCTCCTGCTCTTGTGGTGACTTGAAACCAATATTGTTATCCGGGAAGACGCACCATAGCATGATATACACACAAACACACACACTTTAAAAAGGTGTAGCTGAGACAGCTGCACTGATTCAAATACCACTATTTAATCAGATTCCTAATACATCGGCCTGCATCGGCCGGATTTGGAAAATTTTTGGGGAGTCCATGGCTGGCCCTGGAATATGTGTGATGGTTTGCTTGTGTGTGTGTAAATTGCGATTTTTACTATTGCATCAGACTGTGTCTGAGAAATGATCCAGAGGAGAGAAGTAATGTTAAAACCAATACACAGATGAGAACAAATACACACTGCATTTGAAATCCATTCATAGACCAACTTTAAACTGTATTCATCATTTGTTTTACAATATGTGTTGATATAAAAAAGGATATTTTCTGTTTAAATATTGTCTTTGCACCTTAAATGTCCTCATGTAGCT
Source organism: Triplophysa dalaica (assembly GCF_015846415.1). Classification (NCBI taxonomy): domain Eukaryota; kingdom Metazoa; phylum Chordata; class Actinopteri; order Cypriniformes; family Nemacheilidae; genus Triplophysa; species Triplophysa dalaica. The sequence goes on along the minus strand of NC_079549.1, from coordinate 13,941,431 downwards.
TTGGCCTCTTAATGACGATGTCATACTTGACATTTTGTCCTGGTCGAAGCAAAAAGGAAGCATTTTTTCATTCAAAAATGAATCACAAGGACAGTTGAACAGTATCAAGATGCATTTTTAGAGCTGAACTATTGTTTGCAAGTTTGCAGTAAAATATAAAAAAAACACTATGTCAGTGTTATATATTTTGTTCAGCCGAGTAATCAAATATTTCCAACTACTTGTAAGTCGTAAGAAAATCGCCATTGTAAACAGTGACAAGGGCTGTGCAGTCGCCTGTCAATGGCATTATATCCACACTACCTTTTGTTACCGCCTTACTCACATAGAAACCGCATGACAACTGGAGTGGGGTAGGCGGGGCGAGACCGTGGTTCGAGACCGGTGAGTAATTGTTAATGAACGCCAGCTGTGCACGCACCGGTCTCGTATCACGTAGGAGATAGGGAGCATAAGAGAACGAGCGATTGGACCGTCGAAGAGAGAGGACCAGGCCTGAACATGTTTTATGTTTGTATTTATGTTTTATTCGCCTGCCGTCGACCGTGAGGGGCGGCCTGCTGTCTTCTTACTTCCGTGAAATTGTTTGTTTATTTTTATTAAAGTGATTTAAATGTCTGCCGGTTCCCATCTCCTTCCTTCATTGCAAGCAAACTTTCTTCATTGGTGCCGAAACCCGGGAGGAAGGAGAGACATGCTGTCGGAGAGTTCTCGCCGCCGACTGGCCTTGTGGTGCCAGAGTGTTCGGGAAGCGCGGACGAAGGGCGTCTGTCAGTGGCTGCCCGAAGCGGTGGCTCTGGGGAAACGGAAGTGCACAGTGCGGCCACCCTCAAAGCTTCGGTAGAACGGCGACCTGTGCTGCCGCGCCCCTGGGTCGAGGTGGGGTGGCTATCGTCCAAGCGGGAGCGGGGGAGTTGCCGCCGTCCGCCAGAAGCTGGAGCCTGCGGTTGTCTGCCCAAGGGGGAGGAGCAGGGGACGGCGAACTCTATCCAACTCCCACCTAAAGGAGGAGCCACCGCTGGCTGCCAGGGGGCGGACGGTCGAGCCGTCCACCGAAGCCCCAGGGCCAACCCCAAGGCACCGCGAATGAGAGTACCCCGGCTGGTTGAGAACGGGGCGGCAGCATGTATGGGAACCAGACTATAATTTTTTTTTGCCTTTGCCTCTGTCTCTCTCTGCCACAGCAGTGCCCACTCTACAGGAGCCTTATTCTTCTCCTCCATTCTGCAGCAGCCCAGTCCACCTCTCTGAGGCGGCTGCAATCTCTTCTTTCACTCCCTCAGGAATCTTTACTCCACACTGCCATAGTAGTGTCGCTCCCGCAGGAGCCTTTTCTTTACTCTGCACTGCCACAGTAGGAGCCTTCTATCTTCCTTCCCCACTGCAACTGCAGTGCTCGCTCCTGCAGGAGCCCAGCCCTCTCCTCTGATGTAGGTCCTCTTACCTCACCCCTGCAGGAGCCTTTTCTTTTCTCCACACTGCCACAGTAGTGCCCGCTCCCACAGGAGCCTTCTATTTTTCTTTGCATACTGCAGCAGCATGAGCCGCATGAGCCCACTCCTCTTCTCTGAGGCCACTGTAGCGTACATTTCTCCCACCCTTGACTATCTTTATTCCCCACTGCCACAGTAGTGCTCGCTCCCGCAGGAGCCTTCTAGCGTTTTTCAGCTGCTTCTGCAGTACCCCCTCCCCCAGGAGCCCAATCCTTTTCTCAGAGAGCACAACAGCATCTCTCCCACTCGATACCCTAGGAGTCTTTGAGGTGTCACACCCGCAGGAGCCTTTTAAATCCACAACATTCATGCGTTGTGCCCCGCTCCACAAGAGCCCTACGTTCCTTTCTAACTGCCACAGCAACACTTGGTCCAGTGGAGCCCAGTCCTCTTTCTCAGAGGCTGCTGGAGCTTATCCTACCTTCGCTCCCTCAGGAACCTTCTTCTTTACTCAGTACTACCGCAGTAGTCTGGCTCCCACAGGAGCCTTTTCTATACTCCTCACTGCCCCAGTAGTGCCCAGCTCCACATCTTCCTTCCTCAATGCTGCAGCAGTGTTCACTTACGTAAGAACCAAATGTCTCACAAACTAGTAAAGGGCCATCAACCTCAAACCAGGGAGGAGCATGTGCAGATAACTTACCCAGCTGGCTTGTTATGACCAATCTCACAAATCAGATAACTAACCCGGCTGGTGTCCTAATACCAATCTCACCAATAATCCTTTTAGCTCGGGAGAAAACCCCTACAAATAGACAAGCATACTATCTGTCCCTTATTATCCGTGCTAACTTGTGAAATACTGCCTGTGCTTATGAAGTCTGTCTTCTGCAAATATAACTTACAAGTTGAGCTCAGCTGTCGAACGCCAGGTGACTGCTCAAAGCAAGGCAATTTATCCTGCGTCCGACAAGTGTCAGTTATGCCACACACGCACCCCTCCACTTGACACCTGATTAAACAAGAAATCACCAAAACACCCTGAAAAACACAAGCAGTGTAAAGCAACCAAGGACAAGAAGAAAAAAACACCTGAAACACATCAAATAAATTTTTGAGAGTCAGTTAATTGATTTAAATTCCTCCATGATCTACATTTCTTCGATATTCGCATTCTTTTATCATCGTTCCTTCCCGTTTCTTTCCCTCAGCATTTCTCCCAGGGGGCTTTCAGGCTTTGCCTGGTTGGGGTGGCGACATACCTTTGTATGCGTCTGCGAATACAATGTGGGTTTAACATCTCTGAACTCGGGAGTGAATCCTGGATGCCGCCAACAAACCCAATTAAGCGCAAGTCAATAGAGAACAAATTAAAAAGCCTCTGGGCTTTAAACGGTGCCAGAAAACGCCGGTCGTATCAAGATGGTCAAGGCCATGAACAAAGACGGCCTCGGTTTCTCTGTCCCCGCTACAGAATCGTGATTAAGCGAGAAGGCTTTGGTGCTCTCTTTCACAGTGAGTTCATTCACACAGGTCTATGAGTCGAACAAAATGGCAGCCATGGGGTGAAAGGCATTGAGCATGTTCAGCGAGGTGTGAACGACCACCTCTCAACAGCAACAATAAAGAACAAATAGTGATTGAGAAAGAAACCTATGAGGAACTTTGACACGGATTAAGAGAAAGGTTAAGAAAAAAGATGGTAGTTAGTGTCGCTCAAGGAGGATGGCATTTTTTTAGAAAAGACAGTCCTGGGTGAGACAGAGGAATTCATTGTCAAATATGTGTGTCTATGAGTTTGAATGTGTACTTACATACTTAATAAAGGCATTTTTATAGTGTAATTTTAACAGCTAAAGACTAAAAGACTTTAACACTGGCCATTCTGAGTTTGGCTAGCTCTGTCCAAAACCTAATGAAATACACATACTGCTATCAATCGTCAATCACAACATTCTACCTGAAATTAAACCTTATTAGTTACTGATAGACAGCAACTCCGCTCACATATATAAATCGTATACAGATATACAGCCGTGGAAAACAGTATTTGAAAAATATTTGAATTTATTGAATTATTGAATTTCAACAAAATTCTCAGGAGTGACATAACGTCTTCCAACAGCAATGTGAAAGACTGACAGCATGGAAGACAAATGAAAACTGTGATAAAATCAATTTGCAGTATTCGAGGGCAGAAAAATACAGTGCTTCTTTTCGATTATTTTGACCTAGCTTCTCTTCTTTCAATTTTCTGCAAATAAATGCAAATAGAAAAAACTATTTTATGTGAAAATATTTGTAGTAGTTCACAGACTGAGACAAAATTATTATTTTCCAACAAAAAAATGTGAAACGCTGAAAGCCTGCATATCGTTATTGAACATACTAATTTGTGTTAAATAGTCAGTTTTACTTGCAATGCATTATAGGACTGCATATCAAGCAAACTCAAAGTTTGTCAAAAGTGAGCATTATTAACTTGCTATACTTTTAGGAACATCTGGGATGGAATTATGGCTCCAAATGTTTCCTACGAAGGAGGCGCACTAGATTTTGGTGAGCTTGCCTTCATTTTCAATCTCAATTATTTGAGATTGCATTGAGTATTTTTGGAAGACTTTCCTCCTACCATCCGTTGTTCACAAAAAAGCTTCTTCAATGCAGCATCTAATTCACTTTGATGAAGCCCTCAACGTTCTCACTCAGGAGGAGTGCTGGTAGGTTCTTGCCTCCTAACCTCCATCAATGGCTTTGGAACTGATTCTATAGCATTAACCCTATCTTTTACCCCAGGGGGATTAAAAATCCCCCCCTCGCATTAGTGGCATGAGAACCGTGTAAAGGCAGTGCATTTTCCGCGGCTAAAGATCCTCTCCTGGCGCGAGGTGAAGCGAAGAGGTCTAAACTAATTACGGGACCTGCTTCTCTAAGCCTGGAGCTCACATAACACAATAGATGCTTCTGCTTTGCCTTCAGTTCGCTCTTTTCCCCACATGATGCCATTACCACAGCCAACAAAAGATCTCCATTAGAGTAATTAACAGCTAAGTGAAATGCACTCTTGTTTTGTGTATTGAACTAATTTTTTCACCCCACCACTCTTCCTTTCCAACTTGGTTTTTTCGTTGAAGAAAGAAGACCTTTCAGTTTTTGTTTTGGGTTATTCAGCACTTTGAAAGACGCCAAGAACAAAAACGCAATCCTGTGAAGGATTTCTCCCCTCTCACCACCATCCTGTGGTGCGCTACATCTCCTTGCAGAGTCTTTTATTTATTTGTTATTTTGTCTCTCTGCCACAGAAAAGTAAATACAGTAAATCAGATTGCAATAACAGATTATTAGTCGAGTGGTATCGATGAATCTTAGTCTAAAGGGCTCGAGGTTTAGTTTGGATTTGGACTGTGTCTGGACTATCTTTTTTAATCTTGATACAGTTTACAATTAATCTAAGGGTGACAGCACAGGAAAGTATAACCTCACTGACTACAATAACAATAAAAGTACAAAAAGAGAAGAAAATATGGCCTTAGAAAGGAGTTTTATCATTGTTCAGAGGAAAGACTTGGCTAACTGTGGAAATGTTGTGATTATTTGTGTAAAACTTTCTGTAATGGAGAAAAAAAGAACACATTTATATGACAGACTGATCACCTCTGTACAAGCGTTATCTCATCTTGAACTTTTGATAGAAAATGTATCTAGGGACAACGTTCAGTTTTATTATTCAATAAGAAATCTTTAACTTAAAGTGATACTTTAACCCAAATTCTCTGTCATCATTTACTAGCCCTCTTGTCAATTCAAATTCATCACTTAATTTTTTTCGCAGAACACAAAAAAGTTAGAACATTAGTTTTGTGTCCATACAATAGAAGTGAATGGTTGCAATAGAAGTAACTTTCTTAAACATATATTCTTTTGTGTTCTGCAGAAGAAAGAAAGTTGAAATTGACAAGAGGGTAAATAAATGATGACAGAATTCAAATTTTGGGGTGAACCATCTCTTTAACAGTTTAACAGGTAGGCTATCTATAAGGTTGAACAACTACATTTACATTTACATTTAGGCATTTGGCAGACGCTTTTATCCAAAGCGACTTACAGTGCACTTATTACAGGGACAATCCCCCTGGAGCAACGTGGAGTAAAGTGTCTGGGATCGAACCAGCAACCTTTTTGATTACCAGTTCATTGGTTTAACCCACTAGACCACCATCTCCAACTAGCTCTAATAACAAACGCAGCACATGTTGAAATGCAAATCACATTGTTATACTTTAATCCACTGCTATGTAAATGTGAACTCTTTGTCTCAGTACGTTGCAATGAACCCAGACCAGGCCTGGTTCCTGCCAGATGCAGAAGGGTGGGCTAGCAGTTATCCTGGGTGGGCATATACCCGACCACACATACACTATATAGCCGCAGAAAAAGAGACCATTTCAAATGTTTTTCTATTGTTTTGGTAAAATTGTCTTTTTGTTTATTTCTGTGAACTTCTGACAACAGTTGAACTGGAATGAACTAGAAATAAACTGGAGAAAACAGGTCAAAACAACAGAAAAGATGATTTTAAAAACTGAAACATCGAAAAAAAAGTTCATATTTAGTTTTAAGCAACACAAAACCTATGTTCCCCTTCAGTTGGTCTCTCGACGCTGTGTTGAGAGACAGACTGGGGTTTGTTCTCAAGAACCTATCATCTCCGAGAGGATTAATATGCAAATGGACTTGCTGGATGGCACACGCATGCCATTCTCCGCCCCGTACATACGGGTATAAACGGAAGTTGGGCGGCAGTAAGTCATTCATTCATCCTTTGTTTTCCGGAACCTGCATGACATGTCAAGCGCTCCATCTCTTCGAGATTTCTTTTAGACTGCTGGATTTATGATGCGAAGAAGGGGATCTCTACCTCTCGGTGGCAGATTTCCCCTGGATGTCTCGGCAGCGAACTGCAGATATTTCTTAGATATCTAATTTCCTCTTTGTTTGCACTGTCTTCGGGCATGTCTTACAGCTGTATTTTTGGGTTTGACGACTGATCCTTGATTCTGACGGGCACGACACCTGTATTCTCCGGAATGTAGCCATAACCCCATCTGCTTCCTGAGCGCGACTGCTGCTTCTACGAGGTCAACCGCTTCAATGAGCGGCGGGGGTGATCAGGGATTCCCATGGATGTCACTTCATACATAGCATTAGTACCTATAATCAAAGGTTTAATCAATGATATCATCTCTGGTAATGGTTTATTTTGATCACAGTTTTCCACTGTGGAGAATAATTTAACTTGAGAGGTTTCTAGAATAATGAACTCTACAGAGAAGTGTTTTGTTTAGTTTGATGTATTGGCCCCTGAGGGGTCTGTGGAAGCCCCACACAGAAATGTGTGTCTGATGTGTAAGAAGGCAAACATTGTGGAGTGGATACACACCTGCATGTACATCAGCGAAATGCCCCGTTCCCAAACACTTCTACTCGAATCGTTGTCAAATCTTCAACCTCTCGCCCGTTTTCTGTTTAACACACATGCGCAGACACACACACACACCTAAAAAAGCGATAAGTCCCAAGAAGCTGTGGTTGGTGGTGAGCTTCACAGGGCTTGTTGCTTTTTAAAAGCGGTTATTCCATGTGTAGCAAAGTTTCAAAAAATTAAACACATAAAATGTAATGATATTAATAAAAAATATTATTGCTCCGCCAAACAATGAAGTTCCTCAGAAACATCAAAGCGGTTGCCAAGCAACACAGACACAGCATCAAATGATACTTATGTAGTGTGGTCAGCTCTATGATTTGGAAGTTTTGCAACAGCTCACAACATTGCACAAACAATCAGAATCAAGGACCAAGACTACCTATTTTAATTTTAAAAATAATTTTAACCCAAAGACTTCAAATTACAAAAATGCCCTTGTGACTATTTTCTATTGTCACTTTTAGCTCTCCCTTGCTATACAAAATAATAAACAATTAAATGTGGTATCGGTAACATCGTGTTTTTTTTATGAAATATGAACCAGTTCATGTTTTATAGCACAAATATGTTGAAGAGAGATAGCAAGGCTGTTTATAGTTTTGATGTTTTAATCTCTACCCAGGGACGCCTTTGGCTATTTACTTTTATCTAAGGAGAAAGTTGAACTTTGCTGTTTTTAGACACCTCTCCATTTTCTGCATATTTAACACACACGCACAAATACACACACAAATACACACACAATACACACACAAATACACACACACACACACACACACACTGTGTCCTTTGTTTGTAGAGTTTGGCCTTGAAGTTAATGAAGCAGTGGTAGGAGGTTCGGCACAGGTTTTCTGATGTTAAGTGACTGTTTATTTTCATGAATTAACATCTATACCAGCATTCAATGCCTGAAGGTTTTAAGTAGCCTACAGCAAGACACAGAAACTCTCATACCAGATCAGAACAAGAAAACAAGACAAAAGGGGAAAGACATGGAGTAATTAAAAAATATATATTTACTTACAATGCTCTATGTAGGCTTGTCTGTCCAAACCACCCTCAAACACCCTGAGGTAGCAAGCATACATTAGTCTTAATGTTTTACTAAGGCTGTCTTGTTGTATCTGTTGTTTTTACTAGTAAAACAATTCCCCAGGTATTTATATTTTAACCTGGGTCGGAATTTTGCGTTTTAGGGCTTCTAATCTCCGCTGTGGTAGACTGAGATGCCCTAACGGCTTCCTCTGATATCACTGGCATAAAACAACACACTGTCAGAGTCATGCTATGGTATTCAACCATTCTCTCTGATGCTAAGGAGACTGCTCACATTAATGCACACTTTCTTTCCTCTCTTGTCACTGCATCTCATTTCGCATTCTAAAATGTAGTATTTAACTTACTTCTAGAGATCCATACATGATATACCGTTAACATCTAAGAGTTAGCATTAAGCAAAATGTTTTACTTCAGAATTCATTGTTACTTAGGTTGACCACACATGAAATTATTCACAGACATGTCCTGGCCAGAATTTCGTGTCGCATTAGTATGGTCACTCTATTGTTACTCTACTGTTTGTCATTTTGTCAATCACTTAGTTTCTATTGCTCTAAAAGGTATAATTGGCTTCAGCTTTGATAAGCATACATTTCAGGGCTGTTTTACATTGATTAATTGGTGGTCTGATTGACCAGGATAGATGTGTTGCTCATTGGCAGAATCCCATTCTAATGACCAGTCGACACCTTGGAATTAATTGGTTTAATAAGATTCTGATCTGACATTTTTGTCAAAATTGACTGATTCACATGTTCCATGACAACTTATTGAATTATGTTATGTTTTGAATTGGTTCTGGACACTGTGTTAGGTTATATGAGACCAGTCTTTTTTTTTGATTGCACTTATGCTTTTGTTGTCCTTATGCTGTCCCAATTGCTTCCATTGCCTACCCCACCTGTAAGTCGCTTTGGATAAAAGTGTCTGCTAAATCACAAAGTGTAAATGTAAATTATGTGATGTTTTTTTACTTTACATTGTGTGCATGTTGGAACTTTTTCAGGAAACAAATAAGCTATCTTCAAGACAAATGGAATGCAAACATTTTTAAGCTCAATATCACCAAACTGCTCAGAATGCGGGGAGAACCTTATAATTTCCAAGGTGGCACAGAGTCAAAAAGACAACATATGCTGGTTGCATATACAGCTTGCTAGACACTTCAGCAATGTTTTTTTTCAGCAAAGAAACATAAAAAGAACAGCCCCTGACATTTTCAACTCTGTGCTTTCATAAAGCAAAACAAAACAGTTTTTCCAAAAATGAATACAAAAGGTGAGCTATAGAGGGCAGGTATGGCAGTAAATAATAAATTTAGGTATACTCTTCAATACATGAATAGTTCTGCCATGAAATTCTAGAGTTCTGAATCTGTAAATTCAACAAAATAAGATATTTTGAAGAATGTAGGAAAGCAAAAATTTCTGGGCCGCTTTTGACTACCATTGTAAATTTTCCTAATTTTGTCCTTGTAGTCTAGTAGACCACTACATTGGTGGCCAAGAACTGTTTAGTTATGAGCATTCTTCCAACTATATTCACATAATAATTTGTTCATCAGAACAAAGAAATTTATACAGATCTGGAACACATCGAGGGTCTGTAAATAATGACAGAATACAATTTTTGGGGTGAACTGTCCCTTTAAGAACACACAATAAGGGGCCCTACTTGAGAGAATGGTCTAAAGCGCACAGCGCAGGTGCACTCAGGGCGTGTCCAAAACCACTTTTGCTAGTTTAACGACGTGAAAACGGTCGGCGAAGAGCAAAGACTGGCTTCTCCAGATAGGAAACGCAAGCGCTGTTTGATGGGACGGAAATTTGAGTCTACATAGACGTTTAAGACGAAACTAACCTCAGAGGAATTCAGGCAATATAATTTAGCTAAACCATTGCCATGGCAGTACTGCGCTGGTGTTGACAAACTGGACGTAGGGGTGCGCTGGGGTGCGCTGTAACTCATTATCATTTAAAGAGACATGCACCGAAACGGGTTGCTGTGAGCAGAGCTGTTTTTGACGAGGCAAGAAGGGTTTTGTTTACACAGCCATTGAGTGTTTTTAAGCAAAATATGTTCCAGACATTTTATGTAAACTCTAATAGATCATACCAACTGGTTGAAAGTGCTCATCTGAGGAAAACTTTTAAGCACAAGCCGTATTTGTATCTTTATGTACACCATAATAGTCTTTTACATTGTTCTCCATTTATTTTGTTATAGTTTCTGTGCTGCTGTGCATCACCTCTGTTTAATTAGTACTGTGAAAGGGCATTGTGGACCCTCGAAGAGTCATTTTTTTAACTAATGCGCTCTTTAAATAACACAAAAATATTTCAGCTTCTCAAAATAGCAACGCGCCAACAATATGCAAGAAAACACCTCTTTTTTTAGACCAACACGCGACCAACATGCGCACAAATGAGCGCAAATGCATTTACTATTCAAACAATGCGCCACAGGACGTGAAAATAAGAACTGCGCCGGGCTGAAACTAGCAAAAACACGATAGCGCCCTAGGTAATGTTGGTCACTATGTGTTGCTTTATTGACAGCCCATAATTAAATAATTTTCCAGTTATCTCTAATAATCCACTAATAATTCCACAATAAATACTGGTAAAATGTTGAGGGGAAATTAATCTAATACAGGACTGGTTTGTGTAGATGTTGTGTTTGTAGACTAGGGTAGAAGTTAGAAAGATGGGTAATGTCATTTTGTCTATACAGAAGATGAGAAGGGAAATTTGAAAGGCCCTTTAGAGCTCTGTGTGCTCACAGTTACCCCAGCTGAGCTGCACACAAAGGATGGGAGAGCTTTTTGCTTGTTTTCGCTCTCTCTCTCTCTCTGTGTCTTATGATGTTCCTCTCTACTAATTAATTGCTAATGCAAAGAGCAGATAAACCCTCTTTAAATGCATTCAACAGATGAAAGACACGGATTATGAAGAAAGCTCAGGAATATTAAAGGATGCCTTCTTAATGAAGACTTTCATTTCCCTCTCCTGCAGTCTCTTGGTTAAACTTTTTCCTTCTTCTGTGTTTTCTCTTACTGAGAACAGAGTTTACATGTAAGCGTGTGTGTGTGTTATGTTGGGGCGAGAGAGAGAGACAGAGAGAGAACATATTTTTTTCAGATTTCAGTCAATCTGAAAAAACCTTACATTACGATTTTCCATAAAGAAGCCAGATTACAGGATAACAGATACACATTTACTCTGGGAAACACCACAATAGAGAACACTTTACACTACTATTATCTCGGCCTAAAAATCAGCGGGTCAGGAGGTTTTGGTCTGGCAGTTTTCTCTAAAATCTTTGATAGTGTTATTATTCCCATAGCTCTTTATGGCTGTATGGTCTGGGTTCCACAGTATCTGACAGATTATTGCAAATGGGACACCCCAAAGGATCCCTTCTTGCTGAATTCTGTAGAAACATCTTAAAAGTTCAGAGAAGAACACCAACTAATGCGTGCAGGGCTGAATTAAGTAGATACCCGCTGATAAAACACATCCGAAAACATTCCCTCAGATTCTGGACATCCTTTACTCAACTTCACCCAACACACTTTAATATGAATCACCTAAAACCCAAGAGCTGAGACCTAAAGCCAGTCCCAACTGCCAGCTGGCTCTGAATCTTCAGACCAGCCCAACTGAACTAAACCAAATGCAGAATAAACCAAATTATCAAGGAAAGTAAAAAAAGTCATATTTAGACCATTGGAAAAATGAAATTGAAAACTAAAGTAAACTAGAAAAAACTAGTTGAATGTAAAATAGAGACTGATCCTGGCCAAATACAGACTCAGTGATCACATTGTGGCCATAGAGAAAGGCATACACATACAAACATGCCTTCCAAAGGAAGACCGAGTCTGTGGTCGAGACAGAGACACACTTTCTCCTTCATTGTGTCATAATGTCAAAGCTCATGCCAGAGTTTAGCTCTTCAGAAACAGAGCGAATGTAGATGTTAGTAGGGGAGAAAAGTCACACATCAGCTGCTGCTAAATTCATCTATCAGCTGCACACACTCAGAAACAAACTACTGCCTTAATCTGTTATAATCAATGCACATATACACTGTTTACTTTTATTCAATTCCCTTGATTCTGCATAAAATGTACATTGATATAATTATTTCTATATTTCATTTGTTTATTTACATATTGTTACAATGTTCCGCGTATGGAAGAAGGAGGTGGGAACCGGTGAAATGTTAAATTGAAAAAAAAATATATTTAGAGAGAGAGACAGAGAGAGAGCACAGACCTTTGATGATAGGCAGGTTTCAAAAATGGCCACAGCATCAAGCGGCAAGACTGAACCGCTTCAGACACGTCATGTTACGGTTACCATAGCAACTTCTCTGGTTGAATATGATATTGACAGAATGACAAGGCTGAACATGTCCTGTGTGTTTGATTTGTGAGCTTTGGCTAAAACAGAACTGTGACTGACACTAAACAGAACACAGACACATTGGAAATTCAATCGACAGATGTTATTGGCTTGAGGAAACTTTTTGAAACCCAATAAAAAACTTCACGTAAACAGACTGCAGCAAAGAGTTTACATTTAAATGAGTTAATATACTTCATACTTCAGTTATTTGTTCAGTTCAATTTTCTATTTGAAATCTTAGCGACTGAAGGAACATGTTTGATTTCTTCACTCAGTAGTCCTTCCCAGTTGTTTTAATTATAAAGGTTTAATTCACCCTAGACAAACTATAGCAAGACAACATTAACTGGCATTACTGTCCATTTAAAAAACAGAACTGTGCGAACCCAATGTTTAAGCATGTGCATAAACAAGAAAATAAAATAATAATAAAATATATTAATTAAAATTGATATACAGTATATATATTTTTACTGATCATATACTGTACATGAATCAATATATATTATACACATTAAATACTATATAAAGTAGTTTGAGATGATGCAAAGACAGACTTTGTGTAAGTTTTGTAGTCTGAGTGAACAATGTCAAGATTTTCTGCTTTACATCTTCAGCTTTATACCCACATCTGTTAAGATAAAGAACGTCTTCTGTAAATGTGACCCCTTTTGAGTTCAGTAACCACAGGCACATTAGCTTTGAGTAAAATCCATTCTTCCCTTTACCTGCAGAATATTTTCTGTCCCAATGGTAGCCAGACAACACTAAAACACAGCAGATCCACACCCATGCTTAACATTTGGCAAGACACTTAGATTCTTCCTCTTATTTTCTCAAAATGTTCTTTCGCTGATTTCAGCCAAATAGTTGCATTTGTAATTCATCAAGCCACTTGTTTTCTCCGGCTTATCTAAGTGTTGCATTGCACAGACCACAACAATAAAAGTAATACTTCTACACCAACTTTCTTTTTTGAGTACTTTTTTGAGTACCTAAAGATAACAACTTTTTGCACCTATAGTCCTGGCCTCAGTATTGTTTCACATTTCCTAATGACATTTCAGTCAGTGTTAACCCAATGAAGGAAGCATTTAGATTTCTTTTTATAGTCTTCCCCTCCTCAGTAAGGGTTCATTATAAACTGATCCACAGTGTGCTGCTCAGAGATGCTCATGTTTTTCATGTCTAAGCAAAACACTCAGAATTCTGACTGTCATTACCTGACACAGATCATTTGAGAGAACTGCAAGCATGTCTCAATATGTGCAAATGCCACAGTTTTTAGTAAATTATTTATTGTATATAGTAATGGCAATTCTTATTTGAGTATTTTTTGATAATTTGTGTCAAAACTATTGTGCACTATTGTGCTGACTTGTTTATAATCTTGAATACGTTTAAATGAAACATCATTCCTGTCTGTGACCATAAGCCAAGCCCAATAACAATAAGACTTTAGTTCTATATAAAACACTTACTCTGAATCATGTATACTATAGTCGTAAATACTTAATAATAGAATATGAAATATAGCATACAATCTACTGTAAGTGAAATCATATTTTTCCTTCATAAGCCACAGAATGATGAGTGAAGCATGAGTAAGTCAATGTCTCTTTCCGGGAGAGTTAGGGGTGAGACACAGAACCATAAAACCATAAGTATGGGAGGTGGAGAGCAAGATGGATGAGGGACAGAGCTTTGCCCGTTAATCATGGTTGCATCTGACTGAAGGGCTAACAGTGGAGAATTCATCAGGTCTAATGACAAACATTGAGTTCTGGACAGTAGCTTGGTCCCCAGAGGCCAATGCAGACCAGAGAGGTGCACCATCTGGATGAACCCAGAAAGCCCCCATATGTGAAGCTGGACACAGTTGACCGAAATCCCCAGTTCCCAGGCGCACATGTACTGTAAATATAGCATGATGTTCTATTCATCTGTGAAATACAAACATAATCCACATGGATAGTATCTATAGCTGTGTGCTACTCACATACGCATCAACATGCCACAATGCACATAACTAGTAACATTTCCACAACATAAGGAGTGCCATATAAGAAAGATTTCAAGTCACTAAATGGAGCTCAAATTGAGAGACACCAGTAATTTTACATTCAAGTTCTCAACAATGTCTCAAACTGTGCTCAAATTTGCCAAGACGTAAAAGTCTGCAACAACCCACCAATGACTTATAGCTTTCTCTGAACACTGGCCTTGGAGAAAAGAGAAATAATTGTAAAATTATGAAAATTATACACTTCAGGTTTAAAAATATAAGACTTTGTAGGCAGAAGACAAGAACAATTACTTTAAAGTTCCAGGATTCTATTGGGCCTAAATTACCTTCAAAGGAAACTGAATAATTTCACTCGCTAAAAGTTCAAGTCCTGACTGGACTGAACAGCATGACGTGTTGTTAGCAAGACTCTTTTTGTCCTGAGACTTGTTCGTCTCCGCTCATTTAGAGTGACACTTTAAAGAAGCGTGTAATTCAGGTTAAGTGACAGAGAAAAGAAAACAATTTACCTTGATCAGTTAGCGCTCAGCCATTCATTTAACAGAAAAATCCAGGCACAGAAAAATGTTGGGCACTAGTTTATTGCAAAGACAGAAGTTATCATAGTTGATTTTAGTCTCTGCATTTTGCTTTTCCATTCTTTCGTTCTGTGTTCTCCAGAGAAGGCTAATATATCATGATGTAGAAGCATGAGCTGAATGCCTTCCACCTTTGTGTACCAGTTTCTCTCTGAGAAATGATGCGAGTGGAAAGTGTGGAGAGAGAGGAAAAGGCAATGTTTTCCTTCCATTTGCGGGCAATCCCATTGCCACCTGCAGGAGAACCGATCTCAATGCAGAGAGAGAGAGAGAGAGAATGCTAAGCTGTGTGTTGTCCAGGAAGGTGTGTTATAGGTGAGAAGGTGTGTGTGAATGCAAGTGATGTAAAGACGAGTGTAAGTAATTTTGAGAGTGTGCTCATGCACAAAATTGTGTATGTTTGCCATTTTAGGAGACTTTTGAGGGAACGAGGGTCTGGCAGCACTCTCCCCATCATTTCTCACAGTAATAACTCCTGCCAGTTCTTCTGCCAACAGACAGAGAGAGAGAGAGAGAGAGAGAGAGAGAGAGAGAGAGAGAGAGAGAGAGAGAGAGAGAGAGGTTAGGAAGGAGGTGGAAGTGGAGAGTTTTATAGAAGGGAATTTCTTTATCTTGCTCACTCTTTAGTTTATTCCAAACCTGTATACATTGTTTGGGTGAACATAGAGAAATATATTTGGATGAATACTTGTAACCAAACAGTTATTGACCACCATTGACTACCATAGAAGGAAAACTACAATTGTTTTCAAAACAGTTTTGCCTTGTTGCTGTCCTACATTCTTCAAAATCTTATTGTGTGTTTAACAGAACAAAAAAAAGTATGAAGTTATTTTCCTGTATACTATGGTAGTCATTACGGTCAAGAACAGCTCTTATAAGCATTCTTCCAAATATAATTTCACTGTTCATCAGAACAAAGACATTTATACAGATTTGGAACAACTCAAAGGTGAGCAGATGATTACAGAATTTTATTTTTTGGGTGAACTATCCCTTTAATAACAAAAGTTGTTAATTATTTCAATTTACAGGAATTTATGATTTTAGCAGCATCTAATGGGGAGGTTCTGAATTTCAACCAACGGCTCACTACACAACTGACCTCTACCTTTGAAGCACTACTGTGGCTGCTCAGAACTGTCATCACATTTTTGTTTCTTTGCTGAAGGAGGTAACACACAGTATTTACGAACAAAATAGCTAATTCTTATGTAATAAAAACATAACACTTCATTATGTAAGGTCTCTTACACGCCATTTAGGTTCTCACGATTCTTTCCAAACAAATCTGCACTTGACTACAAACTCTGAAAAAAATGTCAGATCAAGTGTGAAATAGGCACCTTTTGCTCTATAATGGCGCTTGGAACCATCTGGAAAGACCTTCGAAAGCGTTTCCCAGACCTGCTAAAGCTCTCCCGTGCTGGCCTGTGGAAAAAAGATTGATGCATCTCTGTCCTCCTTTCTGGACAATTTGCTCTCAATTGATGTGCAACACCGTCTTTTCTCAGCCTACTGGGCTCCTCTTCTTTCTCCTCCACTCAAAGAGCTCATTTATCTGTCTTTCCCCCCTCTGCCTTTCCTTTATATTTCACCGCTCTTTTGAAAGGTACATTAGAGGGTAGTTGAAAAGGCCCTCATGTTGACATGCACCGGGCCTCATCGAGTCTGACACTTTGCCCATATTGCCGATGTAACTTTAATTGCGTGCTTTGAGATTGGATCGATACGGTGTTTGGAATAAGGGTGAGACTGCTGCCATCTGCAGATAAGTGTGGGTCGAATCTTGGCCTGAACAAGCGGATAGGACAGTCTAAATTGAACCTGTCTGTGTATATACACAGTCAACTGTCAACGGCGTTCAAAGACAAGGACTAAATTTACCATGAGATGTGCCAACAAAGCAAGATTGAGACTGCAACAAAATGTTACTTGGTGGTTGGATGACATGACGATCAGAAATGACAACGAATCAAAATCAGATATAGTATTGCATGCTAAAAAATCATTTAAGCTGCTAGCTTTGTTTAAGAAGGTGATAAACCAAGCTGGTCCCTTAAGCCATGGAAAAAACCCTTAAAGTGATAGTTCATCCAAAAACGATAATTCTGTTCTCCCCCTTGACTTTCTTTCTTATGCAGCACACAAAAAGTGAAGATATTTCTATAAGAATGTAGGTAACCAAACAATGGCGTTACCCATTGAGTTTTTGTGTCTGTACAATCTTTTACATTCCTCTTGTGTTGTGGGTTTGGAATGACATGAGGGTCGAGAGAATAATGACAAGAGTTTTATTTTTAGTTGAACAACCCATTTAAGATTAATTTCCCAAAAAGGAACGCTTTAAACCAGTGTGCTTGTGAAGATCTTTAGTATTTTTATATCATAACTTGAAGAAATATTTATTACTGTAATGATTCAGACGGAACACAGTGTTACTGCCGGTCATAAAAAACATGCACAACCCTGAAATCACTGTTATAAATAAGAAAATGGGCGAATATTGCAAACCGTGATTAATTACAGCAATATTTGGAATAATAGTTAATCATAAAACATAATATACCTCTTCAGAAAAAAAGCACTAAATAAATACCACTAACTCTATATAGCTATATAGACCTCTGCTCCTCATACTTCTCTAGTTTAAATCTTGCTCCAAGTTAACACAGAACAAACCGTACTTCCTTTAGTTTTCTATCTTTTCCCGCTTCTCTTCCTCTCCACACATTCCCGCTCAATTAAATTTCAGGGCCCCTGATTCCCAAGGCCGCCGTTAGTATTGTACAAACAGCAGATCCTGTTACATACTGTCCAAACACATATAAGAACCAGCCGATGTGTTTTACATCTTCCTGCTCTGCCTAAGACACAAGCTATATTTAATGTACTGACCTGAAATATGCTGCTTTTTGGTAAACTTATGCTGGACAGTAGAGTAACAAAGACAGCCTGGACATAACAGGATCAAAAACACATCTCTACTAAGTGCAAACTGCCGTGTAGGAAACATTTAACAAATGGTTGGAGTTGGACGTGTTACATTCAGCTGGATATATTTGCCCCCAGACTGCGGTTTGTCCTTCAAGTACCTACCTTGATCCTATCTGTGCGCTTCGCTCGAAGTCCGTTTATTCTCTCAGGGGCCTAATGACTCCAGCAATAACTGTAAGCGTAACTGTGCGGGCATCCATGCAGTGCCAGAGTAAAGACATTTACCACATGTCACAGTAAGAGTGGTCATAAGTAATAGTTTTTTATACCTCTCTTGAGGTGCGTCCGTGTGTCGCGAAGAGGTTATGCATTGTTCCATGAACCTGTTTTATCCCAGACAGGCCGCAGTGCCGTGATTGCATTAGATGCTCGCTTGTCCTCTAAAGCACTCCGAGGTTTCTGCATTAATAGTTTCTACCTCATTTGAGCTCAAATGCCTTCGTGTCCTTAATTGTGGGTAATAACCCTAACGCACTCCCAACATTAGTGCACCATTTGCCATTAAGACAAAATAGATTCATTTATCACTTACAATGTGCGCAGAGCCTTTGAAGAGCTATTTTTCAGCGTGCAGTGGTGGTTTTAATGGGAGATTCACAGAGATGTGTTGAGGTAATTAATGCGAAATAAAGGCTGAGGTTTTGCTTCGATGTACCTCCCTGTGGACATGTTACTGAGCTGGCTCACTGTTATTTATTAGGTACGATATAGTGATCTCGGCCTTTGGTTGGTACCTGAAAAATTGAGATGTCAACCTAGCATTTCTCTTTGATTTAAAAGTTTAGGGTGGAGATTGGGACTTTTTGGATATCAGGAAAGTTGTTCCAGGACCAACAACACATGTTGATTCAGGAAGACATCTTACTTGATTTCAATGCAAAACTTCTTCAAACAGTTCAATCTTTCCCGTCACTTTGTTATTGCCGCTACTCCATCATTTGGCATTTTGGTCACGTTATCAGAAATAAATTCGGCTGACTCCAACAAATTTACAAAGTCAAACTAGTGGATGCCTTTCCAACTGTTTTCTATTCCTAACAAGCTCTCGGGTGTGAAAACAGCCACATCGCTGCATTTCCTTTCAGTACACTAATCAACACTTCCAATTCCCAAAACCGCTGTACCACCTCAAATCTCATAATATTTTACAGAATCTGAATGATATGCTGACAGTCACCTGTGGGGTAGATTAAACTGCAGATTTTTGCTTCTGCTATTCTGACAGCTGCGTCTAAATGCATGTTCCCGACATCACAGGGAGAAGGACGACAGCAGACTTGTAATCGAGGAGCGGTGCGAGACATTCGTGAGCTTTCTCTGCCAAGGTGAGAAAGAGAGAGTGTTGGTCCTCGGCGGAGCAACTCTGAGTGAGTACGAGCCTCTGGGACTGAGTTCAATTCTCATTTAGCAGAGAAAAACTTTACATGGATAAATTAAACAAACAGTCCCATGTGTGAATCCCAGTTACTGAAATACCTGAGCTTGAAACTGCAATCTGATAGTTTAGCCTTTGATTTTACTTTCTGCCATCACAGTTTAAAACAAATCTGTCGTTTTTAGGCTTACATCTCTTTACATGTAAAGCATTGAATCATTGAAAACAACTGACATTTCCACCTTACAGATCATGGTAAGGTAAGAAGATAGTTTTAAAGACTGATTGTTCATTCACTTAATCAATAAAATCCAATAACTAATTACTTTTTATATTTTATTTATTTTTATATTTACATCTGCAGTTTTAAGTGGTCTATCGGGAGTCAGGCTGGTCTGGTTTTATGGAGTTTTAGAGACTTGTCATAGGCATGGCATGAGATGAATCATCTAGTCAAGACATTAATAGAGGATTCCAATTCCAAGTGATTTTGTGACAATTGCAGGGCTAAAGAGTTCATTTTACTTTACGGACACATGCAAATTCTGTCATTATTCACAAATTTCCTTACCTTCATGTTGTTTCAAACAAGTTTAATTAGATTTGCTTTGTTGGAACACAAGAAGAGACATTTTGACAAATGTTCAATACAGTGAATGGTCCCAGGCTGTGGCTTAACATTATGTCTAAATCTCTTTTTGTGTTCCACAGAATAAAATAATCATATGGGTAATCGTTGCACCCAACACTGTCGAATCCTGAAATTGTTGACCTTAAAGCGCTTCATACATTATCCCACCTTGCTAGCTCATTTGGAACAACTTCCTCTCACAGCATTTTTACACAAATGAACTCATTTGTTTTCTGTCTAATCAGCCCTTAACTATTCTTCTTTTCTCCCTTGTTTTACTGATGTCACGTGTATCAAATGTATTATCACAAACCAAGATCTGTGCTGTTATGAAAAATGTTTTGACAGGACTTTGCACCACCTGCTTCTCCCGTGAATCAGACCTTTGCTGAATAACTTATAGTGGACCCCAGATAACGCTTGACCCAATTCATTACTCCAGTTCTAATCCTTATTCCCTTCTGAGAACGTTGGTAAAGACACAAAAATCTAAAGAAGTGATCTTTCTTCTATTACACCGTTGTTGTAGTTGTGGTGTTGACTATTCTCTTAAAATAATAATCCTTTTTTCACTGATCTTTATGTACAAGCCTTTACCCCCACATTTCCCTTGTTATGCAAGGCTCTCCTGAAATGAATGTGTACATAGAATATAAAAACAGTTATCTCTATCACTACCTTTGAACAGGTTTTTGAAGTGATATATTTTAAATTGGCTGGCAAACATTTCTCACTGATCTGCAGCAAATATTCATTTTCCTGAACAACATTCAAGGATGTTCATCAATGAGAGCAATCTTAAAAGACATTCATGTTTGAAAGATGATATATAGCTGATCTCTTCAGTAGGAAGGTGAACATATCATATTAAATTGCAGATTTAATGAAACCGGCTGAAAATATGACAGTCATCTCAGTGTATACCTCAATAAATAAGAGCGCTTCAATTCTTTTCATAATCATAGGACATGTACACTATGTTGCCTTAAGACTCCTAATAAAAAGAAAATAACACAAAGACGGAACTTAAACTACTCTTTAAGTCTATAATGCAAAACAAGCTACAGCTCTCTGACCTAGCGGTTCTGACATTTGGAGAACAATCTCCTGTCATTCAAACCACTAAACAAAAGCACACTTACTCACAAAGACTCAAACACATTCCCAACATCTTTAGGGAGCATCGCTGGCTCGATGCCTGGAAAGGAACCAATCCCCCTCTCCCCGAACCGAAACCAAATACAGAATCTGCAAATGTATATACATAAAAAGTAACTCTAGCTTGAGATTTTTTTCCCCAGCACAAGATCTCAAAGCTTCAAACCAGGACACATTACTTAATTATTTATCTAGCCTTATGCTGCATAATGTATGAGTCTGTGAATTCAGGGATACGTATTTATATAGAAACGCCCTCTAGTCCGATCAATCCAAACTATCTTAGAGGAATGTGTTTATGTGTAGCTGTGAATTGAAACATGGGTTTCTGCAAGTGTCGTGATCTTTTTAAGCACAGCAGATATCAGAGAATTCATTCCAGAGCAAAAATATTCATGCAAACTTACATACCTCTGCCCTCACTTAAAACACAGCAAATCAATATTTGTATAGAGATGAAGGGACAGCCGGAGTGACTAGTTCTATTTAAAGGTGTGTTATTGAGTACAACGCTATAGGCTGTTCACTTTTGACATAGATATCATTTAAGCAGCCATTAAAAGGCAATGCATTGACTGTAGCTGGCAGGAAGCTGTATGAAAATTGCCTTTAAGCATCACTATGACCTGTACTTCGAGAATTATAAACACAAAGCTGTTCTTCAAACCTCAAGCGTAATAGTCTTACCAGTTTAACTGTTTAAGATATTTAATGATGGGATACCACAAACAATAGAAAACCCTAGAGGAAAATACTGTTGCTCTTTCATAGCTAAGGACACAGCAATGTGTTATTTGATAATCAGTTTTATCCCAAATGTTTATTTTAATAATAATCCTTAGAAGAAATACAAATAGACACAAATACCAAACTGTTGACATTCTGTTATTTTGTCTCTGGACTTCTTTGTCCACTTTTGTTTATTGGCTGCAAGCTAAATACTTTTTGGATAGAAGCAGAGCAGACAGTCAGGCTGATAGAAAGACCAAGAGAGCAATCGTGTCTCTTAACATCTCATGATGGGAAATGAAACCACACACCATATTTCTGACGCTTGCAATCTACTGGTCCAAACCAAACTCTGATAAAGGAGACGGCTGAACCTGGTGTTCTGTTGTTAAATATAATCGTTCTTCAGCAGGACTTTTAATGATTTTGGAGGCATAAACATGCAATAACTGAAATAGGGGAGTTGCTCTTACAAGCTTGAAGGAAAACTTTCTTTGCAAAAGTAATCAACAAGCATTTGAGCAGAAGAAAAAAATGAAAAATGATCTTTCCCAAAAAAAATTTTAATGAAGAAATTACTGGTATTTCACAATAGTGTCCGTCCAATGAAAACACGTAATCAATCTTTAAAAATTGTCTCTAATGGTTACTTTCCTCTCCAACAAAAACTTTGTATAACACTGTTATCAAGTTGCAATGTTTTACACTGAAAAAGTGTAATAAGTGACCTAAAGATAATACTGTAAATTCCACATGTACAAAATAGTACTTGGTCCTGTGTATGAAATTTAGCTGCATCTATAGCGGTGAGGTTGCGAATTGCAACCAACGGCTCACTCCACCCTTCCCTTTCGAAGCACTGGGGGCTGCACAGGACTAATATGTCGTCACATTTTTGATTCTTTGCCAAAGGAGAAACCATTTACAAAACGCTCTTTGTGCAGTTTTCCCTTTTTTAGGGTTCCTGTAGAAACAACATTGCGGGTCCCCTTGCATGGAATTCGCTGTGTATGTTGATAGAAAAAGCTCATTCTAAGGTAATAAAAACATAACACTTCATTATGTAAGGTCTTTATACACCTCTGAAGACAAAGTTATGTAAATTATATTATACTATAATGTATATTATATTGCATTTTTCTCAATATATCCTCCAAAAATTACACACAGCACATTTAAAAGCCAGACTGTCCTCCCCAAAAATCGACCCAGTCGTTCGTCTGTACAAGCACCTTATTACGACCAATAGTTAGCCAACGTATTAAGGATGAGCGCCCTCTAGCACCAGCAGCTTATTATGACGTACATTCATTCCATTGCTTTAGCTTGTTTACTCTTTATGGATTTATTTCTTCGTATTTGTTATAGTATCAATGATTTCATCAATATTTATAATTTTAAAGATATTTTAGATATTTAGATATTTTAGCCGGAAGTTCACAGGATGTGAAGATTAACTGCAGATGGTGCTCATTTCAGCGTCTTTTCCTCATAAAAATCAATTGTTTGACCTTGATAAACTTAGAATATTTGTCTGTTTTGAAAAACAATTGTGACTGTTTTTTATGCTGTATTTTATGCAATACAATCAATAAATGAGTTACGTTGCTTGCTCAAATGCATGAATGGTGTCATTTGTAATATAAATACAGTTCATGCTGACAGTTCAAAGTGAAAATCACATTCCAATACGTATGTCGTCATTGCAAAATAATATCGCAATATATAATTTTATAATTTCAGTAGACAAAAGCTTCTCCTGCTACCGGTAGAAGCGCTATTTTAGGAAACGCTCCAGTGGGCCGTTTTTAGGGAACGTTGTAAATGTGCAAAATGGTCGTATGAGTTGGCGGACTGAAGACTAAAGCTGAATCTGAAGAGCAACATTTTTAAACTTTACATACGTACTACTGTTTACGCTTAATTTAACAATCAGCACTGTCCATATGGTAAAGCCATTTGTTAGTAGGTATCTCTTTTTAAATGCAAACATTGGCGAGGGATCTGTTCTGATGACATCACTAGACTGAATGACATCTAGCTGTGTGGATCAAATATTTTAGTTTTATTATCATACATATATTTCGTAGAATGTAAGTAAAACCAAACTTGCAGCAATGACTCATATTTCAAATAAGAAGTTTGGAGTCTCCAGCAAATCCCAAGAGCTCTCTATTAAAAACCTCCAATGAGATGCCTGTGCTTGCACTAGTTTTACAGCAGTCTTCTGTCAGTCTTTATGTCTTTTCACTTTTCTTCAAATTTCCTATCACAACATCTTTGGGAGACAACAATTTGTAGGATTTCTGTGAATTGAAATGCATAAACCTGAAGCAATTTCTCAACAAATGGAGAAGGGATGGCTCTTCACAGAACATCAAATAGTTATGTTATTTTAATGTTTATGTGCCCATGTATGAGAAATATGTCCCTTTATGGATGTGATTATCCTGAAAATGGCACTTACTTTATGTAAAATCATGCACTAACAAAACAAATGCTTTAAAATCTTGAAGAGAGACCTCACATGGGTATTCGAACCCCAAAATGTTGATATTTCTGCTGTTGGTATAGTCAAACCCTTTGGTAAAAACATGGTATGGTTGACATTTTCAAAGAATTGCCACACTATGTTTGTTGCTACTT
Source organism: Triplophysa dalaica (assembly GCF_015846415.1). Lineage (NCBI taxonomy): Eukaryota > Metazoa > Chordata > Actinopteri > Cypriniformes > Nemacheilidae > Triplophysa > Triplophysa dalaica. The sequence continues at coordinate 13,916,899 of NC_079549.1, read as the reverse complement.
TCAATATCTGTCTGTTTAGTCATCTCCTGTGCAATCCTGCTATGAACTTCAGTCAGGTTGGACAGCATATTTAATTTCATTAGAAGAACATTGTTTTCCTTTAAATCAAGTTGAAAATACACTGTCTATCCTGACTGAGTATGGTGTGGTATCATGCTTCTTTAAGAGTCAGTATGTTGAGTAATCTTAATTTAGGAACACTTTAATTTTCTCCTAGCTGGGCAGCTTTTAACACACGTTCCATTAGCTCCCATTCTTAATCCATCCGTGTCACTCTGAATCTGAATGAGTGATGGACAGAGGCTTGAAGCAGTAAAGGGACACGCTCTAATGAACGAAAGAGAGGAACGACAGCTTAATGGACAGAGACGGTGAGACGTGAGGAACCCGTAAAACCTGTCATTTTAGAAGAGCTGCAATAACCGACATATTTGAAAATAACTGCAGCTCCTCTGTAAAAACTCTGGTAATTCGCACACAGGAAAACGGATGCTCTGACAGGGATGTTGTTTTGGTCCTTGTGCGTTTATCTTATCTGTTCAACCTGTCATGTTGTCTTTATTCAGCTTTCATTGGTTAAATGGGCTGTTATTTTTTTCGGTGTGCCTGAACCTGGTGTTTTGTTTTCTGCACACAACAGTCATTTTTGTGAATGGTAAATGAAAGAGTAGGGACCTGAAATTTATGGCTACCTGTTCTATAGTACAACATACACACAACAACAAGGTCACTTTTGCTTGGCTTATATTTATTGTTTCCTTCGCCACACACTAACCTTGTGGGGACTTGCCATTAACATTTTTTTTATTAAAAATAAAAAAGCTAATTAGGAGTACTTGCTATCAAGATATCAAGGTTACTTTGATCATATCTAGTGCACAATTATTCTTTTGGCACATTAGCCATCCTCCACTGCTGGTGCACAGGGCTGGATTGGTAATCGGGCATTTCCCAGTGGGACGATGGCTGGGATGGGAACTGGATTCTATTTAAAATAAAAATATGAAAATAATTGTGGAGTGGTCTCTTAATTTTTTCTGCAGTTCCTTTCAGAAAATGTTAAAATGTAGTTTTACTTATAAGACTGTCACGGTTTGGCATTGAAGACATGGCAGGAGAACCCAAATGCAGGCAGAGACAAGGGGATTTATTATATATAAGAGACACTATAAAATGACAAAACAAAACCCACAATGGGGAAAACAAGACTTGAACAACTATAAACTAAAACAAGAACACAGCCTAACTAAACTAGAAAACAAACACTGGTACAAACACTAAACTAACACTTACTAGACACGGGGTACGAAGGCAAGGCAAGGCAAGGCAAGGCAGGGCAAGGCAGGGCAAGGCAGGGCAAGGCAGGGCAAGGCAAGGCACCAAACAGCTACAATGAACGTGCGGATGTTTCAAAGGGTGACAAACACAGGATCATTAACGAGGAACAGGTGCTGGGGATTAAGCACTAAATAGAGGCTGACGAGGAACAAGATGATGAGAAAAAGACGCAGACCGCAGAGAGAGAGAGAGTATGGCCAAATAGGTGCCAAAATAGTCTCTCTCCCACCACATAACTAAAGGCTATGCCATGGCTCCACAACAAAACAAGAATAAAACATGATATGATAGTGGATAGTGGGATTTACATGCCCACACCTGCTTTTTAGAAGAAAAAGACTGGAGCTTGAAACCCTAACCAACCTTTCACACTTTGTGGATTCATGTCAAACAGTTGATCACAAACAATCAACTGCAAAGGGGAAGTACTTGGTTATAATAAGAGACAACAGTAGGAAAACTTGTCAGCCTATAAAATCATAACAAGTAGCTTGTGCGCCATTAATTAAATCACAAATCTTTAAGCAAGACTGATTGGATGTGAGCTGAATGATAGCATTGTTTGAAAAATATTAAATGTGCCAAAATAAAATTTTAAAACTATGATTTATCTAATTTTGGCTGGATAACCGCAGAGAGAGGGTCAACTAATTGTGTGAGTTTATGGGACTACTGTATCTGTTTAGACCAACAATGGAGGACTGTGGAGAATGTTGCATGCCAAGTGGCTCAGAAATGAAACACTTCACCTTTAAGCTGTTAACCAAATAAAAACAAAATGAATGAATGAGCAGTGAGTGGAGGCATAGTGTTTTTGGACCACCAGCCAATCAGAAAAAGCAGGCAGCGAAACTCTGAAAAGCTAACTGCTGCACAAATAGAGCAGACATACACATTGACTTGCCACATGTCCCTGGCAGCTGCGCGAAGTGCAATAGCAGAGCAACTCCAAAACATTCATCAGTCCTACACTTGCTGCCCAACTAATAAGAACTGTCGACACAGAGTCCACTCAAAGCGACTTGGATAGGCCGCCATCCGATAAGATGAATTTCAAGAGAGGGACAGAAATAGTGTGTTTGTGTATGTGTGACAGGACCCACTGTGTACCCTGTTGCCATTCAATGACTCAAAACAGACTTTCACCTTTGATGCAAACAAAATGGAGGTTTCCTTCTGAAGAGCCAAACAAATCCTCCTTTGAGGACCTGTGATGGAGTTTCCTATTATAGACCCTTGTGAACTCTGAGACTGAAACTGAGGTTTGAGAGGTTATTTGTACAGAGGCGAGGTGGATGTGGTTTGTGACACAGTGACTTGGGATCAGCTATGTTGTTGTCTGGTTGAACTGGGTTGGGTAATGAGAATATAAACAGTATAAGGAAACTAAGTGCATATTGCATATTTGACCCAAAATAATAATATACGTGTCATTGGAACAGATTAAAACACATTAAATGATTAGCTTTCCTGTAGCTCAGTGGTTAGAGCATGGCGCTAGCCATCCCAAGGTCGTGGGTGCGATCCCAAGGGATTGCACATACTTAGAGACAAATGTACAGTATAAAGCAGTGCAAGTCCCTTTGGATAATGTAAAATGTCTGCCAAACGTAAAATGTAAATCTTGTGGTATTTGCAAAAAAATTATGTTAGTTCACAGAAGTCAGTTCTTCTTTTTACACATGTGCCATAGCAGAATAAACACAGCTTTCCTATGCTTATCCCTTTTTTTTTTAAATAAATGCCACTTGATATTTTTTGTGTAATAAAATGACATTTTTATGTATCCAATTACTTTTTGGGAACTGGGTAAGATTTGGCCTCTAATGTGATCTGGTGTCACAGGAAGCGCAAATGGCCGCGTCCAATTAGGATCCCGTGTCACAGTGTTGACATGTGAAGGATGCAAAAGTGTGGGTATGAGAGGAGAGGTTGTTAAGTGGTGAAAGCCGCTGTCATGAAGCCGACAAAAAGATCCAGAGCACATGGTACAGTGACCCTGATCTTTATAGGGGGACAGAGACAAAGGTCAAAGGTCAATGGCTACATGCCAGCATATATGTCACATGTGTCTGTGCATGCTTTAGAAGTTCATGCATTTAGTGCCTGTGACAAGTATTAAGTTACACATTCACAGCTTTCTTTTTCTATTTGGAGATTTCAGCTCCAGATACGTGCAACAAAAGAAATGTTGTATTTAGTTTGTAAAGCAGTTCATATTCATGTTATTAATAACTATTGGATATAGTTAGATCTGTCGTTGCTAAGAAATATGCAGTAGTTCCTAAAATGTTTGTATTGTGACTGGAACTCAATCAGAGCCAGTAAATAAATGTTTTATATAGTTTGTATAGCAGTTAATATTTATGTTTATTAATAACTACTGGAGATCATTGTTTTATTCATTAACATAAATAATTTTTGATAATAACATATTTGTATAACTTTGCTGTGCATTTTATGTCTTTGTTTTGCATTTCATGTTTACAAGTGTTATTTCTCTCTCCTTCTGTCTACTTCTTTTGTGGATTTTGTGATAAAGAGCTGTATTCAAGCTGGTTCAATTATTTAAATGACCACTGATGTAGTTTGATCATTAAAATCAAGAATTGTATTCAATTAAAAAAATAAAATATATCTTATTTCTGCAGCTGAATGTGCATCTCTGATACAGTATGATTAAATGAATGGCACTTTAAAAACGTTTAAATCAGTTGCTAATGATTCAGGAAAAATACGTTTTTTAAAGTTTCTAAAAAACATTTAAGAACAACAATATGAGATGATTATGCCTACTTATCACAACTCAAATAAATGCAAATACTTTGTTTCTAACAACACTTTAAATGCTTAAGATTTGTTAAAAAATGTTAAGCATGGGAAGGAAATAAATTCAAGATATATCACGGTTGCACCAAATGATATCATCTAAGGATATGGCCCTTTTTTTTGATGAAAAACACTAAAATAACTTTTTAAATAACTAAATCTTTTTTTTTATCTGCATTCATGTGTACAGCAAATTCTTAATGTTTAAATAATTGTAATAGATATTATTATTTATTTGTATTTTAAAATTGCCATGTCATTGAGCCCGTTTATTTTCACAATATTTTTTCATCATGTTTTACGTGTATGTTAGGTGATACTTTGCTATTGTTACTTTGTGTAAATTGTACTAACATTAAGTTTTGAAAAAAATAGAACTAACAAGTTAAAATGTAAAGTTACCTTTTGATATTCCGGTCACATGAGGCAGAATCACAAAGACCGATTTGAAATGGAAAAGTCCAAATTTATCCTTTCACTGGAGCCCTTTTAAGGTTGAAATGAGGACCCACATTCATCGCTCGTGGTCGAACTACAGAAGGGGGTCTGAAAGTGGGAAATAAAAAATGTAATTTATTTCGCACCACTGTGGTTAATTTCATAGAGCGGAAAATTGAACAGCATAGGTCTCTGAAGAAGCGGTTGAGTCGGAAACCAAGAATAACACAGATTCTAAAAAAAAAACTAATGTTATCTGTATGTGTTCGTGGTCAACACCCTTTTCGTTTTAATAATTTATTTAAAATCCAGTTACCTTAGGCAACACCTGTTAAGGATGTTGAGAACATCTTTTAGATTCAAATCCTAGTGTGAGATGTTTCAGAGACGTTTGCTTTCAAATACTTTTACTGAACTGCCAAGCGTGTAAATCCATTTACATCCCATCTTAATTTAGGCTTTGTTCAAACAAACTGCAAAAATCAGTTTTTTGTGTATCAAACTTAAATCCTGTTCATGCTCTATGGCCTGAAAAACACACTCATGTGGTTTAAAATATGATTAGATATTTTTTTCATGTGCTACAGTCTGAATGTTCAGATTGAATTTCAAGTCTTTTGGGACATGATGTGCATGTTACGTTATTGAAAGAGCAATGTTCTTCGGTGTGGTGTTTGAAAACAGAAATTTTAACTCTGTTCCTTTAAAAGCAAACTCATTATAGTGACTAGGAAATGACTATCCAGCTCTGTGGTTTTAGACACAGTATATGCATGAACAAGGAGAATGCATCTGTGCATATGTTCTCGCTTTCAATGTAAGAACTACAGAAAGTCCGGAAATGTAACGCCTCTTACCATATTTGGAACATCAGGTTCCAAAGCAATTGTACTGACATGTACGCCCGCCTTACTTGCGTATACATTTGGGAGATCTTAAGTCAACTCATACCACGAACTGACCTAGTTTTGTGGGGGTGTGGTTACACGAGGCGTTTCAGGCAGGTATAGGTGAGCATTTGCTTTTAGATAGAATGCATCTTTTGTTTCAACATTTACGTTTTTTACATTTTATGTGTCTTATACATGCATGGGCTACACACCAAAGACATAGAAAAACATGTATTCACGCCATATGACCCCTTTAAAATATATAAGAAGGTAATTAAACCGCACACCTTCATACCAAAAGAACAAACTTTAGCAAAATGCTTTCATTAAATTCAGTACATTTTCTAAAAGTATGAGAATTCAGACACAGACAATATCTTTTTTCTCTCAGGTTAACAGCTCCGAACCTCTCTCCTGTCTCTTGTTTTTCTTATTGCGTGCACACAGGAACACACCCACACACAAGCATTTGCTCTGTATCTTTTAATGAGATCGAACTTCATTAGTGTGACCCTCTTCTCCAAAGCTCCTCTGGTCTCATATGCAAACGATCCTATTAGCAGAACTGTCGTGCCTCTGATAGCAGCATGCTGGGTGGGTATACGCTGTACTTGCAATGAGGACTAATGAATTGGGGCCTTCATGGACACTTGACGTCAAAGACATCTTTGTGGTAAGCGATTTCAAGGAGAGCTTCTGTTCATTTGGGAAAATGTTACACATATCATAACAAAGTAGATGGAATATCTAAATTCCAGGTATAAATATTATTGAAATTATTGGATGATATTTTCTTTGTTTTTCTTGATGTTTTGCTTGGAATGTGTACAATTCTTTCATAATTCCTTTCGGCACACAGATTTAATCAGTCAACATGTCCAGGCTCCACAGTAAAATATTATGTGCATTATGTCAAAACTCTACCCATGTTTCATAATAATATCAGCATGGATCATGGCCCTTAGGCAGGTGAGACGTGCATGTTCATGTGTCTCTGTGCAGGAGTGACGGATTGTGCTGTATGTGTGTGTTTTTCTGATCGTTGAGGACAGATATCTGATGAGAGTTGTGGGCGCTGGTCCACCCTGAAGTATTGTGAGCCTCAGGCAGGAATAATCTTAAAACAGATGGGCAATTAGTACACACTCAGACTGAATTATTGTGTTATTAAATTATTAAAGCACACAGACTGATAATTCTGCATCTTGAGACATGAGAGTGAGTAAACAAAGACAGAATAAACATTTTAAACATACAGTTCCTTTAAAAATCTATTCGCATGGTTCACTTCTTTAAATGAATGCTATACGTTATAATGCGTCTGGCTATGTTTTTATTATCTACAGATTAGACCAATACCTATTGATTAAATATGCCAAAGCTTTTAAAAAGTTTTACCTTTTTAAATTCTTGCTTTTTGAAATCTTCCACAGACAGGCTAACATAATTAAATCTCCTTGTACGGACAAGCGCTTAATCACGTCTCCTTTATCACGGCTCATTTCTTAATTTCACTTTAATACGAGCTCTTCACAGGCTCCTTATTTAAATCACGACTAGGCGTGCGTGAATGCCGAGGAGATGAGAAGTCCCTCAGACTGATATGGATGTACTTTCATTTGAGATGTGGCGCTTCCGAAATAGACGGGAAAAGTTAAATCTGACATCCTCCGTCTCTTTCCACTTTTCATTATTCTGCCCATTCAACTGCAAATCTGGCAGGCCTGGTATTCAGAGAAACTAGTGGGCGGTCACATGGTTTGTGGTGAGCAGTAGTCGCCGTCCGCTGCTTCATGCTCGAACAGGGATTCCATCAAAGAACCTTGAGGAATAGAGAAAGCAGAAATCGCAGAGACCTTTGACTGAGCATTCAATTCATCTCTGACGTATCAACATGGCGAGACTTTCTCATAGCAAAAATTTAACAAGACCAGACTCTCTGCTCACACTGCCTCAAATGTACCAGCATCAAATATTAATATTTCTTTGAGTGCCGAGCGAATGGAGGACCTGGATGAGAGAGAGCAAGAAAAACGGAGAAACTTTCAAAGAGCGTCTCTGAAAAGCTTGTCGGGAGCGACCGGTGAGCTAATCGAAAGGCTTCGCGGATCTGGAAATAACTTGAACCGAGTGGAAAATAACTTTGTTGAGGTGCTGTTAATCACAGGCGAACAACACTACAACACTCACATCCCTGCAGTGCCCTGGTGAATGATGGGATATGAGGCAAAAGGGAAATGGAAATCACTGGCAGAAGGTGAACGCAGGCAGGTTTAAGGGAAGTTCACCGCACCTCTTTATAAATATTTGACTTGGCACATATCACAGAAATTTTATTTTGACAGCAATAAAGAAAAGCCACTTTAAAGAATGGTGTCACTATTCTAAATCCCTCTCCAGGGAGGGTGCTATTAAATAATAGATTGATGGCGATGGGATGACCGAAGACCACAAACAATTTGTTGTCCAGTAAAAAGGAGGGACAAGCAATTGTTAAAGGAAAGTTAAAGTGGAATCGGTTGACAAACCTGGAGGAAATTTGGTGATTCGCCAGTAAATGCATCAGAATAATGGATGACAACATTTTGGAGTGAAGAACTTCACTTGTGCTGATAAGTGCTGAATCTGTTTAAAGGAATTTACACAAATAAACAAAGCAAATACTGCTGTAAAAGTAAAAATTTAAATTTGCCTGACCGTTGAATCTGACAGCATAATTTGTATGCTTTTAAAGTTACAAATGAAATGTTTTTATCAGATTAATAGGATTTCAACAATTGTATAATGCAGATGCTATAAATTTTGATCCCAAAGTGCAACGTGAAATGTATTTCATTTTCATTTCCTTAAAACTACCCCGCCTGGTTCCAAATGTGCATTTGTGTTTGTTCAAGGGAATAACATAAGACATTTATATCAGTCAGAGTTGAGTAATGTTACCTGGCCACACTTAAAAAAAATCGTTCAGGAGAGGATAAATTACTCTGGCAAGTGTGAATTTCTATTTCAAGAGGAAAAGAGAGAGTGCAGTGTAAGCATGTGTAGAGGGGTGTGGTTACTGTTCTAAGCCCCACCTTCCTCTTGATTGGCACAAATGCATGTATTTGTATAGAAGAATTGCCATTTTTACAGTTTGTTAATTCAACTTCTGTATCTGAAAAATGGAAAATGCTAACAAATAGTTTTTTTATACCTCAATGACTTCTTGACCAGCCAATAGGCAAGTGACAAACACTGTGCATGAGTCCTACAGTGTGACAGGAAAATATAACAAACTGTTACTTAACTGTAAACAATTTATTATTCTATATTATTAATATTTATATGTATGATATAAAATAACATAAGAGATTTATCTTCATTGTTATTTATTTTTGTCACACAATAGAACACATCAACTACCCATAGTTTTAAATCATCAGCTAACTTCTGTCTGCAAGCTAAATTGAATTCATACAACGGCAAGACAAGATCAGATCAAAAAAGTAAAAATTTTGCCGTGTTGCCGAATATGAAAAAATGCTATATTTGTCTTTTTCTTTATATATTAGGCAAAATTACGGCAGGTTTGGCATGCTGTCTGCTTGACAGAGTCTCTAGGACATAACTCTGGTAACAATTTGAGGAGTTAGATACTATAGACACATGATAAAAACATTGTTAAAAGACTGATTACCACTGTGAATGGATTCTATGAACATCCTACTCCCAAAGCATCATTAATATTCCATAAAACTAGAAGACTCTTTTGGGAAACATTCACAAGTGTACTTGGGCTTTGCTTGTGTGCCGATTTGGAAAATATGCTTTCAACACTTTCACACAAAGATTCAGACAGACACATGCACTTTCATGCTGAGGTCTGAACCTACAAGCGCAACTTTTGCTGTCATAAGCAATTCAGATTCCACAGCTGCCAAACGCAAAGTCTGCGCAAAAGCATCTGCCAAGACTTTGACACTTACCAATTCATTTTGCTTTAAACGCTGTGTGTCCTGACATTACCCCTAATGATAAATATCTCCCCATTCAGCCAAAGGACGAAAAAGATCACGTTTCAAACCGATAATTTCATTTCCCCTGCCAGCAATGCAACGGTCATTTCCACGAACGCTCACCCACGATCGCTTTGAAAACCGCATGCAAATAAATTCAACCCCTGGTGGAGGGAAGATATTTTTGTCGGACAGTTAAGGTTTAAGAGCATCATGGGGAGAAAGAAAGAAATGGACTTAAATATATTTGAGCAACTTTATCATTGTAATTGTTGGGATTTGACTTCATTTTCTCAATGACCAGGCGAACAGTTTTGTTCTCTCTAGAAAAATAAAAAGGTCAAATATAATCTCTTGTGTGACATCCGTCTAAGCCTTGCTGCATAAACACATTAAGAATGTGCGCGCGTTTGTATAATGGGCATAGGAGTGACTCAGCCATCACTAGATGGAGGTCATGCCTGCTCTCTCGGACATGTGGTACCATGGCAACGGATAAATCATAACAATTATGAGCATCATCGTGGGCTTGAGTGATGGATAGATGATGAAGGGCACTCAGTGAGAGATGAACAGTGTGTTTATGCAAGGTCAGAGAGCAGACCAACTGAAGTCCCGGCACAGGCAAATGTTCTTACGGTTTACTCATTAATAAGCTGTAGTTAGAGATGTTGTTCAGGAGAAATTCAATAAGAGGATTATAATGAATCCACAGAGACATTACAATGTGTAAGTGTTATTATTCTGAGCAGAAAAATGGCAGTGATTTAACTAGAACACACTGTATACTCTTAATATTGATTTATTATAACATATGTTGCAGGGGAAAATAAGAAATGTTGTTAATTTAAAGACATTGGAATTACATTGCCCATGTTATTTAGTCTTACCAAATGAGATAGAGGTGTGCAGGTGCAAAGGGTAATGTCCAACGTTAACAGTACAGCCTTTACTACTATTGCCTATATTTCCTACATGCATTTTGATATTAAAACTCATACAAAGGTGGAAACAAGCACTTAAGAACAGATGGCCACACTCCAGCAAAGTTATAGCAGCAAAAGCATGGCAATGTGTAAATAAAAGTGATGAATCTTGAGTAACATCAACTGAATAAACAATCCTGAGGCCATAACAGCTGCCAAGCAAGTATAAAATATTGTGAAGATTTCCATCGACACAAAACAGATGTTCCACACCAGGCATCTAGGCGATGGCCATTTTACCAGAACATGTGTCTTCTCTATGCTCTGTCACCTCTCAACCATGATGCGCAGCAGAGAAGAAGATCATTACAATGTCAAACTCTTGAACAGTTAAAATAAAAGCAATCCGCATACATGCATCCACTGAATTTCAGCTCAAACGCATTCATGCTGTTGTTAAATGCCCTTAAAATATATGCAGTGATGTAAAATAAGCAGCTTTCCTTATCCCTTCATCAGGAAAAATATGAGCAAACCAATGTCAGATACTATAGGGATTTCTTGCACAAACTTCAGTTCTGCTTCAAGTGCTTGTGTATCACAATCACACCTAAAAATATTCCACAAGACAGTTTCATGCTGCACGCATCCCATATGCAGACGGTCCCTAGGCCTCCGAGACGGAGCCAGAATTGCGGCCATCGAGTCGTATCTAACGGATACAAGTGTGTGTTAATTAACTTTACAGCTTTGTGGATTGGGCTGGCTTGTTTCACAGATTTTGCATTCTCTCTCTTTCTAACGTTCCGCTAATTTCTCTGTTTTGGCGAAATGAAACGAGACAGTGCTCAGGCAATCCAGATGCTACGGAGAGATGAATAGCATGCTAATGCTAATGTTCTTCTGGGAAGGATGTTTTCTAAGCATAGAGCTTTTTCAAATGACTCTTTTGATTGTAAAATGACATTAATTGTCAAAATCCCAACCCACCTGACCAAACCATGTTTTTAGATGCTCAACATCTCTGTGATTGCGAGATATTACAGTGTATTTGCAAAGGTCATTGATAGGGTTTTAACATATCCTTGATCATTGTTTTTCAGTCAAATTTCTTATGGCCCTTTAGTCACACATGCGTACCAAATCACAGGTCTAGTAGATTTTAATGAGGCATTCAATAAAGATGTGTTAACAAGCAAACTTGTTTACCACAAGGTTTCTTGTATGAGGGGAACAAACAGCAGTGTTGAAACTTTCAAATGTAAGAAAGAGAGAGAATGAGAAGTTTTAATAGCGTAGTATAACAATCACAAACTACGGAAGAGGAGTTTTTATTGTGCACAGATTTACAAACAAGATAAAAAAAGCTGTAGTTCAGTGTTTTCCCATTTTCTCTTCTGAACTCTCATAGCACAAACAGAAGACTTGTGTACTCTTTCACTGACACCATATCTGTATGTATATGTGTTTCTTTCTGTTGCACTGCATATCACTATTAAAATGGCCATTACACCCAAATTATTTTACTTTTCTAATAAAAAACTAAATGTTGAAGGTACAGTTTGTAGAAATGATCAAAACAACAACAGTTGCGTAGTTTGATGACGCTGTGTAGATCGTGGAATGATGGGATATGTTTCTCCACCACGGATGGTACCGCTGATACATCAATCAGGCGGGAACGAGAAATCATGTTAGCGGAAGAGGTAAAGTAATAAAGTTTTATACCTGTTACGTTTGATGAAATCATTTTATTTCATTATAATGAATTAGACCTGAGTAATGAAAGGTTTAAAATTAAATTGTTAGTCATAGATGTTACAGTAATTGTCCAATTCGATGGTGAATTATTTGACAGTTTCGCCGCTGAGAATTGCAGGCGCTGCTGACGCTGGTTGCTGGTGCTTGAATGGCGTTTCTTTTCAAATGGGGACGTTGGATACAACGATACGCTGAGCGCTTGTGCTGAGAAGAAAGAAAAAAAGAAAAAAAAAGAAAAGTGCCGTTTGTTAATGTTAAAAACACGCCATACTGTGATTTCTATGTAATTTTCATAACGAATAAGTTTGTTAACTACATTTAAAATTATAGACAAAAACTATGAGATCATTACTTTTTAAGTTTAAGTTTTAAGAAATGCAAATACTTTGCTTCTAAAGTAATGAATTAATGAATAAAAATGAATTAATTTGAAGATAAATCATGGTTGCACCTCTTTTTTTGAGGCTACTGCAAATTAATCTTGATTAAAAAAATACTAAATTCACTTAGTTAATTTTTTTATGTACATTCATGTGTTCACCACATTCCTATTGTTTGAATAATTGCATTAGATCTTTTTTTATATTCTAAAATAGGTCTGACGAAAATCGTTATATGATCAACCATTGTAAATAATTTACTGAGCAAATTCTAAACCCTTTCCCCTAGATGTACCCCATGAGTCTTGCTAAAGGACCATTTGTTATGAATGACAGCTAGTTTTGAAGCTGTAAAAGGCTTTATGCCTGATGTCCATTTGCCTTTGAAAATGACTGTGGGCGCTTTACAGTGTTTTTTCATCAGAGATAACTTGGTTGCTATGATATGGAATATCTGGCAAACTGAGGTTTTACTAGAATCTTAGTTACATTTATTCATTTGGCAGATGCTTCAACCCAAAGCGTCTACAAGTAGGAGAGCAAATAAAAATTTTGTCAACATGTTAAACAGTACTGTTGTTTACATGGCAATGTTACTAAGGATAAAACAGACAGACAGAGTTATTGGTTCGTTAGTACCAATTCAGTTATGTTTTGAGCTGTTTTTTAAAGTTGTGAAGGATGCTGCAGTTCGGGTGGAGGCTTGTAGTTCATTCCACCACAGGGGAACTGAATGAGTAAAGGTTTTTGCAAGTGATTTAAACTTGATGCGGGTGGCAACCGGCAGCCAGTGAAGAGAAATCAGGAGGGGTGTTACATGGGTTCTTTTAGGCTGATTGAAAATAAGACGTGCAGCTGCATTCTGGATAATTTGCAAGGGCTTGACTGGAATGGTTGGAAGGCCAGACAATAGAGATTTGCAGTAGTCCAGTCTTGATATGACCAGAGCTTGGACTAGCAGCTGAGAGGCATGCTCCGACAAGAACGGCCTGATTTTCCTGATGTTGTAGAGCACATACCAGCAAGTTCAAGAGGTTGCTGCGATGTGGGAGGTGAATTTCAGCTGGTCGTTGAACATCAGCCCCAGGTTCCTCGCAGACTTAGTGGGTATTTTAGTTGAGGATCCGAGATGAATGGTAAGGTGGTGTTCAATTGATGGCTGGGCCAGTATAACCAGGAGTTCTGTCTTGGAGAGGTTGAATTGTAGGTGATGCTCTTTCATCCAGAAGGCAGGCAGAGACACGGGCAGAGATGATGGGGTCATCTGGCTGAAAAGTGAAATAAACCTGTGTGTCATCTGCATAAAAATGGTATGATCATTTTTCAGGAGATTTAGAAGTTTGTTTATTCAACAAACATTAATATTGTGGTTGCTTGGGATATCATCTGGTACAGAAATGGGTACTTGGAGATCTAATAATAATTCATATTAAGTTGCGTTGATTTTTACTCACTGTACAGAGAGACACACGGCTGAATAAGTCCACTGGACACACACGCCTGGACTGTGTTTGGTTATAATTTATTTTTTCTTTGTTTTATTTAATTTATATTTAATTAATCATTAATATAATATTACTTTTTTATTGTATACTAATTGTATTAAATTCAATTAAAACTACAGTTATTGAAGAGCCGTTGAGAGAGACAGTTTTTGAGCGTCACTTGATTCATGGAGCCTTCAGATAGTTCCAGAAAGTTTTTTCTTTAACTTCTTTACTTCTTAATTTTTTTATTCATTAAACGACTTGCGTCTTTAAATGTCCCAGAAGTTTACCTCAATTGGTCTGTTTAGCCGCAGGTCCATGCGTTACTAGTAACTTTGGGAACAATATTGTCATTGACGCATTGACGTCACTTTCCCATTTGAACACGTCGGGACACGCCCTGGGACACGCTCCCCTGGGTGGAAGACACCCAGCAAAATGGCTGAGGAGAAAAGGAGAAACAAAGAAACTGGGACTAAAACACAAAATTATTTGCGCAGATTACAAAATCAGGTGTACAAAAACTTCTAACCGATCTACAGATGAAAGCCATTTAATGATTAGAAAATTAAAGAAATGAAGCATTTAAAGAGAAAACATAACCTGCAACTCTCTGAAGGCTCCATGAATCACGTGACGCTCCAGCATTTTGGACTTCAGTTTGCATAACAATCTCTATCAATTGCTCTGGTGTTTGTTTAGTGTTTAGGAGAAAACAAGTGCTGTCATACTTTACACATCCACTTCAGACTAGCTGTTTGAATGAATCACAATTTTAATAAAATATCGACATGTTTTCATTTCATATCATGTGACGGGTTGTTAACATGACATTACTGGTCACACAGTACTGGCTGCTTTTATGTTATATGAATGTTTCGATACATCTAAATAAAACATTGTTTAGAGCACTGATAAAGGAACAATACCCATCACAAATTACGAACAGATGGAGCAGAGAGAGAAAGCGAGACTATCATTTCTAACAGAGATGGATCAATAGAGGGCATGTCGGCCATTACCAATGTTGGTCTGGATGACTAGAGGGGTGAAGTGGCCCTTCTGCTATGTGCAGCTGCTTTCAAACACTGAGGCCTGACTGACTGGGCTTGCTCCGGCTTTCAGAGGGTCTGTAATGACCCTCCACTATAACTACAGGTGGAAAGGGGCCCTCTGAGAGCTTTATAATGGAGCGAAAATAGCATTAGCAGTACAGCTACATTAAAAATGCTGAATCACCATCCCTGACATGGGCCCACAGCACAATGACCCAAGCAGAGGCTGATAGGGGGTGGATGGGTAATGCAGGACAGAGAGCACTCGAAACGATGACTACAATTAAGTGAGATGCAGAGTCAAAGAATACGGGTTTGGACAAAAAATACTGGGTTTTAGGACAGACATGAAACTTTGTTAATGTAAATGCATAAACAAAGCAGTTTCTTTAGTGAATTGTATACATTTTGACTACAATCGCATTTGTGTAAAACCAAAGTGAGAATCAAAATGTAAATGTATCATATGAGAGGCAAATCATAAATTATAAATAGAAAAATGCAACAACTAAAAATTGTTGTGTGAAGAACAATTGTTACTGATATCCAATCTGAGATGAAACAGCCAATAAACCTAATTGTCAAACTTGAAATATTGTAAAAATTGCAGCCTGTCCTCCATGTACAAATGACTCAAATGGCTGTTTGTGCACATAACTTATTGCGACAAAAGTTCACGTTTTGAATTTAAGCGCCCTCTAGCGATTGGTATGAAAACGACCCCATGGCGTTTTGTGCGGTCAGATAAAGATGCATTTATTTTTGCATTTGTAAAAGTATTAATGGTTTAATAAATGTTTATGGATTCTAACATATTTTAAGAGCACCCGACCCCAATCCCACCCCTAAGCCTAACCACTTGTCAACCATTAAACACAACACACGAGTTAAAGTACAGTAACATGTATTTATTCCATAAAATGAGCAAAACAGTATGAACATATTGCAAACAAGTCGCGTTGAAAACCTTCTGAACGGAAGCCATAAGATAACTTTATACGAGGAACTCTTGGAATATTTGTCCTTTTTAAAAAAAATTTACTGTATCATGTGTTTTTTGTTCTTTAATAAATAAATGTGTTACCTTACTTGCTGAAAAGATGCCTGAATATGTGTGTATGTGTAATGTAAATACAGTTATCATATGTTCATATATTTATAATGACTGTAGGCGCTAGTTTTGCATGCAGCCAAGCGAGGCGCTTATTTAGTAAACGCTCATGTTTGTCGTATGCGAGGAAGGGACAAACGACATACTTATGTCGAATTGAAAGCATTTTAGTGTTTTTGGGTTTGCACCAATACAGTAATCATTTCTTTTAAATGTATTGTATGATTTATGATTTACTGAACATGGCATATGTGGCATGTGGATTTTATATCAACTCTAATGTATTTTATGAATGAGAAAATGTAAGAATTCAGATGTTAGGCAGGTGCTGCACTGTTGTTAACATCCCATTACCTGGACACAACTGCTGATCTCATGTTGCCATGGCACCAACACGATTTTCACATTTCTGTTTCAGACTCTGAGCTCTTTATTCTCTCTCCTACTTTTACTCTCACACATACCTATTCAAGAAATATTATTAGGAGCCATAATATCAGAACAAACCATAATTAACATATTGAACTCATGGTGAGCTTTCATGTAGGCTAATATCACAACATTTTCAGACTTTTGTAAAAATTATAAAACAGAATTCTGTCCGCAAGACTTTGTAATTTAAGTTATTATCTGCTAAGTTCATACCCCTCAATGTGATCCGGCACACTGAAAGAGAAATTCAAGTGAAGCACATTTGCTTTACATGTCATAGTGTACTCTACTTCTGTAATGCACATTTGGCAAATGTAGTTGGTCATGTAGGTTATAGTTATTCTATAAATACTGTACAAAACAAAACAAATGCATGTTTTTTAAAAAAAAAGTTTTTTTAAACTAATTTGGACAAGCCCCTCTAGTATGTTATCAGCATCTTTGTCATTTTGCTTTTGTGGTAAGATTTGAGTTGATTGTTTATCTTATATTTTCAGTTCCCTAACTGTAGTATCGTATATCACACACACCAAAGTATATGAAACATGTTAAAAATTGTTCCTGGCATAAATCTAACTTTAAAAAGTGTTTTAACATATAAGAGTTTTCACAAACATACTCATGACAGACAGTAAGAGGCTAAACTTGACAGATGTGTTAGAGACCGGATTTAAAAAGACCCACTACTGTCTGAAAACTAAGTAAACCGCAAACATACAGCATGAGGAGAGAGAGACACCCTACAGAGATTCATCCCATGTCACATTCACACAAACTCACCTTGGGTCAACCACAGAGGGGTTACATCAGTCAGAAATAATGACAATTCTCTCTCCCTCATGCACACACTTCACAACTGCAAGATTAGTTTGGTGAGACCCCAGTTCTCAATCCATTATAGAGGGCCACTACTGTTGACAAGGTCATTTCCGTCCTCCTGCAGCCTTGATAAACAGAAAATGAAATAAGCTGATAAGGCAAGAAGAAAAATAGAAAAAATATATCTCTGTCCAGTTGAATAAATAGTAGACACCAAACTAAAATGAAAAAGCATTCAAAATGATCACAGGCTCATGGAAGAATATGGTAGTGTGCAGCTTAGTTTGGTGGTTCAAGTACTAATTCTAAAATCTCCACTCATTTCAATGCTAAAATGAGTAACTATGCTAAATTAAAGACTTAAGTCTGTTCTGTTAATATTAAAGGGGTCATATGGCGCGAATACATGTTTTTCTGTTTCTTAGGTGTGTTATTAGATGCATTCTATCTTAAAGGGAATGCTCACCCAGACCTGCCTGAAATGCCTTGTGTAACCAAACCCAGCCGAATGTACGACACTTCGTAACATTTTTTCACCGCCCAATTCTAAACGGCGTGGGCGTACTTGTAAATCTCATTGTATTGTCACTGCCGCAGCCATGCAGCATAGACGCTGTGTTTCGTTGCGAAAAGAAAGACTCTTTATTTGCCCTGCCAAAAGATGATACCACTGAAAACGATTGGTTACATTTTACTTACAACACTGTTCCAAAAAAATACAATCCGAATGTTCAAGTTTGTGAAGCGCATTTCTTAGACGATTGCTTCAGGAACCTGGGAAAGCTTGGTTAAAGTGGAGCCATTCCAACCATTAAAGGTGTGATGAACTGGGCTTGTTTATTGTTTTATACTGCTGTTTGAGGTCTACTTATGACGTTTGCGTGATTTTTACATTCAAAAACATCAAAATCAATAAGTAATTGGCTATTTTCTAACTGCTCTACAAACGTGCCGCATTGAGGACTTTTTAAGTAAACGCCCACTGCTTTGATTGGACAGCAGTTTGCGTAATTGGAGCCTTTTGTGATTTTGGTTAGAGACATAACGTTAGGTTACACATTAGCACCATTCACAGTTTTTGCACAGCATCAGAAATATCTGGAGCCTTCCTGTAATTTATAAATGACCTCCCGACATCAGTTTTCAGGTGAAGCATTTGCACAGGATGATTTAATACAATTTACTGACTTATTTCCCGGATGTGATGGCAAGGCTTTGATTGTAGTGTGTATAGCCTATAGTTGTACAGGGTTTTTTCCCACATGAGCTTGAACGTCTTTAAAAATAAACTTTAACCCTGCATTCCTAATGTCGGAATCCGAAGGAAGGTTATGCAGCGACTGTTTTCTTCCACAACCAGGGATGGAACAATATTTAGCTATCATTAATGACATGATTGTTTACTGCTTGCTTGCTCTATCTGGTTCCGCGCCACTTGTGTTACTGCAGAATTGTCATGCGCGAACCAATGGGCGGGGCTAGAGAAGTAGTATTTGATATTCTTTCTGTGGAGGTGGTGTTCAACCTATCAATAAATAGATGCATTCCAAAACATGGCATTCGCTAGGCCTGGTGTCAATAATAGATGTAATCTCAGTAAAAAGGGAGTTTTCGGTTCTGACACTTACATGACACTTACATGATGTTCGTAATAAAACCTTACCAATCCTTTACATCCTGCTCAAGTCGCGCTGGTAAAGTTGATGTATCGGCTTGATCATCTTCATTTTCCGTATCAGATTCGGGCTCGAATTGACATAAGGAAGTAACGATGATTTTTTATCACATGTCAGTACAATTGCTTTGGAACCTGATGTTCCGAATATGGTAAGAGACGTTACATTTTCGTCATACACTTGCAGTAGTCGACCAATCACTATTCACTGGTTAACTGGCCAATCATAGTACACCTCTCTTTTCAGAGCGATAAGCTTTGTGAAAAATCTGCCTGTTTCTGAGAGGCGGGGCAAAGAGGAGATACAAACATGCACGGTATGTGGAAAATAAAGCGTATTTGAACCTTAAATTGTGTAAACGCATTACATTACATCTAAAACAAACGATAACATTCGTTTTAGCTGTGTCATTTGACCCTTTTAAAGGAATTGTTCGTCCAGAAATAAAATTCTGTCATCATTTACTCACGTTCTTGTCATATCAAACCTGTATGACTTTCTTTATTCTGCAGAACACAAAAGATGATATTCTGAAGAATGTTGGTAACCTGACAGCGACAGCACCCATTGACTTGCATTGGTTTTGTGTCCATACAATACAAGTGTAAGGGTACCGCCATTGGTCAGTTACAACCATTGTTCATAATAACTCAAGATTTGAAATGACAAGAGAGCAAAGGATGACCGAATCTTAACTTTTGGGTGAACTTTCCCTTTAAGCAATAGCTCTGGAGCCGAAGGGATGTCAGACGAAAAGTAATTTCAGAAAAATAAAATAAAAACTCAAGAGAATAAAAAACTCAATAAGGTTTTTTCCTAATAAGATAAATTGTGCAGAACAAAACCAGGAGTGGTTCAGACATCACACACTTAACACTTAAATTGAGACTATGTCGCTGGCTGAAAATCACATTATTGACTGTAACTTTGTTGCTTTGTTGAGCAATTTCACATTCATTGGAGACAGAAAAATGACACTGGAAACCTGTACCGTCATGCACGGTTAGACACAGAGTAGCATTCTCAAATACACAGCTTTGTTACTACAGCCATGAACAACAAACTGCCAAAAAAATAAAAAAGAGTTTACAAATAATTTGGTACACACATATGATGCTAAAGAAAAAATTTGACAGACCTATAAACACATGTTAGTCATGTCTGTGCGTGTATTTTGATGCCCTACTCTTCTTAGACAATTCCAGGAGATCAATACCTTGTTATATTTAATACTACATGTCTCTGATAAAGATCGATGTCCATGCATTTCTTTTTCATTTTTGTCTTTCAGCATCTGACAAAGTATTTACAAGACCAGGCTTGTTTTATGGACACCACCCACATAGTCTGTGTGTGTGTCTGTGAGGTGGGGTGCTGAGAGTGATATTCGCCATTATTTTGTTACTTGAGGTAAACTAACTAATGGATGAATGTGACAATATTTTAAAGAGAAATCAGGATAAAACATTGTTTTCTGATTGTTGTAATGTATTTAAAATGCAAAAAGCAACAATGCAAGACACTAATTTTCAATGAATAATTAAATGCGCTAATATTAATGATAGCAATAAACACTACTTCTCCCAAACACTATAATTCATAAGTTTAACCTTAATAATACCATTGTAATACTAAAGCTAGATGGTACTCGCACAGTAGTATTACCATCTGATAACTGATATCTTTCATTGTACCTCATCAAAATTTGCATCATAATTTACAGCCAGAGCATTAAAAGTATCATGATAAAGCAATAAATAATTTTACAAAGATTAAGCAGGCTTCCTAAAACTATAACTAAGTCAAACACAAACAAAAATGTTGGCGAGTTGCTTAATGCAATGCTGTAAAACAGTGTTCCTTAACTCATGAAATATTAGTTTGAAAGCCTTTAGCATTTTTTCAAGTATCCATCTATCATAATGATTTGGTCTTCTAAAAGCTCCCTCAAAATGACCCCTCTGATGATAACAGTTATTAAAGTACTGAGGAACATTGGATGTGAAAGGTAACTTTATTACAATACTAATGTAAATGGGAAGCAGACTAAGATTAGATAAAATATAATAATTAGCTTCTGCTTTTATTACACATTGCATACTACATATTTAGCATAAAAAATATAACAGAGATGCCAGTAATGGTCATAAATGAGGTAAAACATAAAGAGGGTTCTTGATCTTTATTAATCTCTTTTAACATTATGTATTCCTGTTCGGACACACAATGTATCTCTACAAGATGGATATTTCAGATGTTTGTGCAGCCTATGCAAATGCTTCTGCTGAAGCAAACGACTGGCAGCATAGTGTTGTTGTTATCATTTTTAAAGAGTTTCCGTTCAACACATTTTGTAGTTGTTCCACGCATGGGTGGATTGTGAGATTCTGATCTTCTACATTTAATTCAGATTTCAGTAAAAGGAGTAAGGTTTATAAACAGATGCAATAACATTTGTCCAACTGGTGCATATTGTATCTTAAAATCACCTCCTGATCGAAGGCGTCTTCGGTTACAATGAAACAAAGTAAGTGAGTTTTGTTGAGTTATACCACAGGGATAAGTTAATGAATTCGTTGCACACCATTTAGTTCAATATTGATTAGCTCCTCCAGCATTGGATGTAACATTTTTGGTGAGGGTCTGCCGTGCGTGTGTATATATGTGTGTGTTGAATCCCTGCATGTAGTGATACACTTTAATGAAATTGCTTAATGATTTCTTTTTATCTTGAGTTTGTCCTAAACAGTTGGCATTGGCTGCTTCATTTCCACTGAAAGCAAAGCCCATCTTCAGAATCTACAATTATACGCAATTACCATCTTCTTCGGAGGACACAGAGGGAACAAAGTACAGCATGTTCCTTTTCGTGTGTTGTGTATGTGTAAATGCTCCCAGCAAAAGGGCAATTATTCGAAAACTCAGATACTTGAACCTCTAAAAGCTCTGCCTACTCAAACCTTTTTATTTTTTATGAGGAAAATCATCTCTGGAGAGACACAGAATCTTTACTTTTTCAACCAGTCAAATGTATGTGCTGCCAACATTCAGAATCTCAGTATGCTGTCTTTGTGAGAAGCAGATGTCTGAATGAGACAATACGCTTTATGCATCTGCAATTCAAACAGAATCAATTCGTAGCTCAATGAAAATAATTTTTAAACCGATAAACAAAAAGTTTGAGTTAGGTCAATGGATCAACTAAGTTGTAAAGTCAAAAAAATCTGTTAAAAGCATAATATAGTTTTTGAGAATGTTATAATAACTATAATATTGCAAGCACCATTTTGACTTTGTTTTGTCGTAACAAGCAGGAAGTTGTTTTTAATATAATGCAGTCTTTTCTGCCTCACCTCAGACCGACAATCCGTGTAAGCTCATTCCAGTTGCTCTTTTGGCACTTTGAAATGACTGACATGTAATGCCACTGTGTTGACAGGAACCGAAATGTCTGCCATATCTTGACTACAGCATTACTCTCGGTCTCATCTCTCAGTTCAATCCAAATGCCAAAGATACCTTTACATTTCTTTATATCTCTCAATTTTCAGATGCCTTCCTACCGCTCAAAACAAAATGTGACTTTAAAGGCCAATGTGCTGACAGGCATCGTTGGGAAAAAATGATATCTAACCAGGGTGCCTTAGCAACAGTGTGACATAGCAACTCCTTTGATGTCCCGCCGAGCAGACAACCAGGCACGTACACCGGCAGATCTCGTATAGGGGAGGGAAAAAAGCGAGGGAAAGGAGAAAAACAAGTTGAACTTTTCTGAAATCGCTTTGCCGCGTCTCCCACTCGGCGTCTCTCGTCACCTTCTCATCTATCGCTCACCTTTGTGCTTCTCTCACATCTCTTGACTGTCTTGTCGTCTTTTTCCACACTACATGTCAGCTGTTTCATCTTGCTTTTCTTCAAGGAGCTCAAATCGTATTTGTTTAATGCTTTCCAAACCTTTTTAGCCTTTGAAAGTTAGCATGCTAACTACGCTAGAGGCTGTATTAACTCCCTGGCGATAATGTATTCCACAAAAAGTAAAAAATTATTGACGTGTGTGGAAATTGCGTGTCGTGTAGAGTGGCAGGATTCAATTGTCTTGAGTGCAGAATCTCAGTGTAGGCATCTGCGCATGTGCGTAATTTACAAACCAGAAATGGAAAAATGAAAAAACATCACATCGGCTGTCAATTACTCGTATACATTGTCTATTTAAGGGAAAGTTTGCCCAAAAATGAAA
Organism: Triplophysa dalaica; assembly: GCF_015846415.1. Taxonomy (NCBI): domain Eukaryota; kingdom Metazoa; phylum Chordata; class Actinopteri; order Cypriniformes; family Nemacheilidae; genus Triplophysa; species Triplophysa dalaica. The sequence goes on along the minus strand of NC_079549.1, from coordinate 13,893,525 downwards.
TTCCTGTCATCATTTACTCACCCTTTAGTCATTTCAAACCTGTGTGGCTTTCTATCCGAAGAACGCAGAATAAGATATTTTGAAGAATGTTGGTAACAGAACAACAGTGGTACACATTGACTTGCATTGGTTTCGTGTCCGTTCGACAGAAGTGGATTGGTGTCGCTGTCCAAATATCTTCTTTTGTGTTCTGCAAAAGAAGGAAAGTCGTGCAGGTTTCAAATGACAAGAAGGTGAGTAAATGATGACTGAATTTTCATTCCACGCCCCTATTTGCGTATTTTTGCATAATTCACATAAGCAAACTTCCAAAATGGAGAGCAGATAATGTATGGAAAGAGACAGTTTATGCACTTGTCTGTTGGCTAAGGAGCGGGTGGGATTTATGAGATTAAATTTGCCGTTTTGTAATAATCGTTTATTCCTCCACATCCTCCAATACAACTTTATCATTTTTGTAGGAAGTACCGCTGTCTAAACAGGTGCATGTAAACCAGACATATCTGACTCACACTCTTGCAACAGTCACTGTGGTATTGTAAGAGAAAATAGGAATGTTTAAAGTTTTCTAGGTTTGTGGAAATGCATCTTTCACAGTTTGTCCTCCCCTTGCCACTTATCACTTCTCAGACATTTTGTAAATCATTTTTCAAGACTAGCCTTCAGGAATTAGTGCCTGGAACTCAGGAAGTGTCCACAGTGCCTGAGATGACATGTGTCTCTTACTGTAGTTGTAAAGTTAGGATCTGACCTCATGTAAAATATATTGGATTTGGCCTTTTTATGAAGAAAAAATCAATCATGTGACTGTATATCTGTACTTCTGAGCAGGAATTCAATGTCCATTTTCACCATATTAATGGAATCATATCATTTATTAATCTCATCGGGCCATAACGCAGTGCACACATGCACAAAATCCTCCAGCACTCATGTGGTGAAACGTGAGAGCAGTGGAATTGTACATTTGTGTGCCATTTCAGGCATGTCCAGAAAGCTTATGTGGGTATTTTGATGCTCACTATCTTTTGAAATAAATGATAAAATCCTTCAGTTGAGGGTTTCCAGAAATACAGAAGGAGTTTTGACCTTCTCCCTAGAAAGAGTTTACAGAGAACAGACCTTCATAAAGCAAACATGCTCTTGGAGAGTAGTAGTGTTTCGATATGACACACACACAATTGGACACAACAGGAGAATTTGATTTATATTTGTCCTAAAAACACAACATTGGCTCGAGGTTAGTCATTTCAGTTCTATATATAATCTATGTTAGGCACCATCGACGCATGAAATGTTAAGCTACTGAAATGTTTCTTGAGACAAGATAAGAACCGAGTAAAATCAAATTTTCAACTATCAGTGAGTTTGTAATTGTGGTTCAAATATGATCTTTATGTTTGATAGTGTTGCTGAATATAAAGAATGCATCAGAAAAAATATAATATACTTAAAACAAGTCTGACAGAAATGACGCACCCCCAACTTACAGTAAATGTCGGTGAGAGGATTTTAGCATTTATATTTGTTTCAGTGTGGATATGCATTTTCATTATGGATGGAAAAAAACATTTCTAAATTAAAACTGCAAACATATCTGATTTTACTGTATGTGGACATAGCCAAAGAGAGACATGATCCAGAATTCATTCAGCGATTATGAGGTACAAAAATCAGCAGGTGTGAATCTTCCACAATCATAACGTTACAGTTCAACAATGACCGGATAAGAGGCAAATGTTCAGTCACCACATTCATCACAAAAATATATTTGATTAATACAATACGACTTAGAAGCTGCAGGGACCAATATCCATTTCATAAAAATTTCATTCGTAATAGTATATTGATCAAGAGTTTTTGCCAGACAGTTAATAGTTTTGTCATAATAACTTTTTGTCTAATAGGCACAATATTGATCCTTTTAATCGACTCCCTGATATAACTTACAATGAAGCCGTTTCACTTAGCGATGGCAGCAATAATACAGGAAACTAAGAATAAATTAATTGCACTATTATGAAAATGGTATACTACAAAAATGCATTGTGCATTTTTGTCACTCAAACAGAGTGCTGGGAATTTGTGTTCTTCCTCTTTATTTTAGAAACAAATTTCAATGTTTGTCTTTTTTCCATCTTTCTAAAGATACTATGTGCTACAGAATGTAGCCTATGTAGGGATAATGTAAAGGCAGTTGTTAGTTGTTGAATAAAATTGCAAGAATAAACCCTGGGTCCGTTTCAGAAAGGAGGTGTAGTGAAAACTCTGAGTATATTAACCCTGGAATGAGGGAAACTGGGTTTTCCGTTTCAGAATCTGAGGTATGTCATTAACCATAGTAACTATGGTGGTTTACCCAGAGCTTATTTCGATCTCCGCCCGATCTCTATTAAAGCGCATATGGTATACCTCATTCAATCTTTCATTAATACAGTCATTCATGGCACACATTATGATCACACAGACACCATCTCAGTGACTTATATGTCATATGTGCTTTTATAGAGGATTCATGAAGAGGCTGCATTTATTCATTGGGGTGTAATTTGATTTCTGGAGTCCAATTTAGGAACCGAGTGGAACTTAGTCATTTCCCTGTGCATTTATATTAAAACTGTATCTTTTTTCTTTACAGTGAATTAGATATATCAAAATATGTATCATCCATCCTTAGATCAATAATATCAGCCACCGTACGTGTATTACATCAGAGCATAATTACTTAAGAAAGTGTTTAAATAAAGTGCATGAATAAAGAAATGTATGAATACAGACATACATGCAGAAATGAAGCGATAAAGGTATTAAACAGGTTATTTTGACGTGCACCCATTCCAACTCAAATCTGCTCAGAGCCGCGTTCAAACCGGCGTTCAGTCCAACTTTGAAGGAGAGTCTGACGCTCTACAGATGTCCTATACACCATGGCGTCTCATTCGTATAACTTGAGCACTCACCGCGATTGAGAACATACTATATTCATTCATTTAATGATTCATTTACTTGTAAAGTGATACATTTATCAACTTATTAATTTAAACTTCATTCATTTTCAGGACATCAGAAAATCCACTGTATGCAGAGCCAGTAGTGTGCCTCTCACTCAAGTGCCACCATGTTGCTTTCTTTGGTGCCGTTGCCATGGTGAATCGTAATATAAGAGCTCCATTGATGACGGCTTTTTATAGTCCTGGTGCTCGCGCTTAACCCATGGTAACCCTACTGAAAACTCAAAGTTTCTAATTTCTCAGTTAACCAACTCTGAGTTCAAGGTTTCACCTAGAGTTGATTGAACCTTCTTATAGAAAACGGTCCCTGGTCCCTGGTCACACAACATTCACACAACGTGTAAATGCCACAAGCACGCAATTGGGTTTAATCATTTGTAAATATAATGTCATTTATGTTTTAAAAAAAGACATTTATATTCATTTTTTGTGTAATATTAAACTATACTGTCAAAAGTTTTGCATCCAGGTTACGCATGTGTTATTAGATTTAAACGGTTGTTATCTGGAAATATCAGACATTGGAATGTACTGATTGGCCAATCAAATTAAAGCATTCCAGAGCGCCATGTAATAAACACACGCACCTTAATCAGTCTTTAGTGCATGTATAATATCCTTTATTAAGTAAATCCATGCCACCTTTGTCAAATATTAGCCGTTACAGAGACCTCTAAAGCCCTATCAACCCAATTTTTTTGATTTATATTATTTCATTGTCATCCGTCCCTCTCAGGTAATACAGTTTTGACCTGCCTCCTCAACTCTAACACTTAAAGTAATCACATATAATTAGAGGTTTGGTGAATTATGCCCATTTTCATCGTATCTGTACACTTCAGGAGCATTAACACTCATTAAACATGCACACCAACATTACAAAAGTGTTTCAAATAATTCTCCATGCTGTAAGCCTCCACACACACATGCACGCACACACACACACAAACGCATACACACTTTATCAACTACACATTGCTTATTGAACTTAAGCACCGTGTTTAATGAGGCGGTTTTAAAAAATAAAAAATAGCATGCTTACTAATTAACTAATGTGACTAAGCACAGATAATACTCCGAAATCTAATTATAATGGAGTGCTCCAATTCAGTGTTTTAAATCGACACATCTTGATTGATTGTGTTCTTCGGGTCTATTTGGGTGAAGTACTTTAAGAGCAGAAACAAAAAAGAAACGTGTTGTTTATCTTGTGCTTTATTTTGTAGAACGCTGAACATCCTCTCATTATATTATCAATAAATGTATTAAAAACATAATTGAATGCAGTCTCTTTGAAACCGGCAGTTTGATTTGACCTCACTTTTCTGAAATTGATCGCTGCTCACATGCAGTGTGGAGTGAGCGTGTCCTATCCTTGAAGAGTTTTAGACTTTATTTTTGACATTTCTTTAATGTTTTGTTATTTTTAACATGTCATCGAGAGAGGAGAAATGGTAGGCTAAGTGCTGTTGTTGAGACAGAACAGTGGGAACAAAGGCTCAAATGCTGTGGACACAGCATCCAGCCTGAATGGGACTATTATAAAGGTTGTATTTGTGTCAGTTGTGTACTGTTCCAGCACAAGAGGACATAAAACGCAACCACCTCCATAAAGGTCCAATGCTTGTGTCCTTCACAACACTGTGCACAAAGAAGGCTACTAGTGCCACACTGTCCAGTTCGGTGCAGACAAGATATACACTACGTAAGCTGTCAGTTATCAGTTTTTTAAGAAGAATAGAGCTAAGGTATAAGTAAAGAGGGAAAACCATGAAAGTCTTGCGACCTGATGATGTCTACAGAAGGTTTTGGAATCAGCACTTCTTCTGCTCTGGTTTATGTCCCTAACCTCTGGATGATTTATTCCCCCCAAGACATAGATACAGTCTATAGCACATTGAGTTTACCAACCTCAGCATGTTTATAATGGCCTCATAACCCTGCTTTCTCTCTAACAAGCATTCAGTGACTCTGACCTGCTTAAGTACAGTAGAGCTCAATGTAGGTGGAATCATCTGCCTTATTTAATACGGAAAGAAACGAGGACGACCTATATTTGAGAAATGCTGAGGAATGGAAAGATACTGTATGAATTTTATAAATGCTCGGCTGTAAGGCAATAATTCCAGGATGGATAAGAATATGGAGATTATGAAAGTGGTTTTTGTTGAAGAGATTTGTTTTTTTGTTTGCAGTCCATTGTGGGTTATGTGCTGTGCCAAGCTGCTCTTGGTGTTGTAGCCATGGTGACTTCCTATTAGTCTGTCAAGAACTATAATTTATTTCTTCTGCTTTACTTTCTTCTTTTAATATAAAACAGAGTATTTGAGATAACTGTAATGTTCTCTTCATTTGTGCATGGTTAATACAATTTAGACATAAAGCCCATCAATAATATAATGTTTATATAATATACGTATGACATGTATCCTACACCTAAAGCAGGATATATATGTCTATACTATACCTACAGTACATACACTAAAACAAATGACTGAAACAACCCAACATAGAGCAGATACATTTATAACCCAAAAGTTGGGTAAGTTTGGCCACTTTCATTCGCCAAGGCCTGCCTGAGAAACCACATGACTCACACGTACCAATCGTGTTTCGTTTTGTGCCGTGTCAGGTTGAGAGCTGTGGAAATGTCCCCACAGTAACAGAGCAGTGTACATTAATGAACATGTCAAAACAACAATATTTAAGAGTGTAGCGTTTAGTTGATTGATCTTATTGCAACTGATGTTAACACAAAAGCTTACTTCTTCAATCAGGTGACTTTGTGTTGTTTCCAAGCGGACTGTTAAAGAATGTGCCTTTCCGGAAATCCTCTAGAATTCAATCAAGAAAATGTACCTTATTTATCAGACGTCAACCAACAGTCCATGGGCCTGATGTCTAAGGCTGAGACTAAATAATTCATCCCGTTTTAACAGTTATTATTAGAGTTCAGATAGACCGTAATAGTAATAAATAGGACCATTTTTGCAAAGGTTGTCTTTAAGCATTGCACAAAAACTGCATTTAAGGTGTGATGAACTGGGCTTTTGTGTTTTATACTGTTGTGCAGGGTCTACTTATGACTTAAAGCGTTATTTGTACATTCAAAAATATAAAAATCAATAAGTAATAGGCTATTCTCTACCTGGGTTTTAAGGCCAGCTCTACAAAGTGCCTCATTGTAGAGTTTTTAAGTAATTGTGGGTTTTAACGCCCACTGCTTTGGATAGCAGTTTGTGTAGTTGGAGCCTTCTGTGAATTTGGTTAGAGACATAACATTAGGTTACACATTAGCACCATTCACAGTTTTCGCACGGCATGAGTATTATCTGGAGACCTCCTGTGATTTATTAATGACCTCCCCACATCAGTATTTCATGTGACGCATTCGCAGGGGATGATTTTACTAAAATTTACTGAATTATTTCCCGGATATGATGGCAAGTTTGTTAAGCCTGTAGTTGTATTGCATTAATGATACATGACTGTACCTGTCAGCATTTCAGACAAGTGATCCCGAACCGGACAAAAGATCACCGTAATCTCGGATCTCAAATGTCACAAGAGTTTCCATGATAAATAAACAAACGGGAGACTGATTTTAATTCATGCCTCCTTCAAAACACAGGACACTGACGAAACTGAATGAAATGTACCTATAACATAAATATTCCTAATCTGACATTATCTAATAATTTCCAACAAAACCATGAGTATTTTGTCCCTCAATGCTTCATAAAATGTGATGGGTCACCCAGGTAAAATTGTGCCATGGCATGAAATAAGGTTACAAACAGTTCAATGGTGCACATGAGGATAAAGGTGAACTTCTCTGCCCATATGTCCTTTTCTTTAACTCTCATTGTTTTATACCCTGTGGCTCTCTTTAAAACCATTACATGGTAACTAGCATAACAACAGAAACAAAAAGACAGTGCATTGCAAGGGTTAAACGTTGCTCTTATATTTTTTAAGTAGTTAGAATCGGGTGTTTTTGCTGTCTTGTGTGCTTCTATGAATCAGAGTTAATGACGAATATTTTTCATTTATTCATTAAGCAGAAGCTTTTATCCAAAGTGACTTACAAGATACAGATGAAACACAAGCAATTTATCAAAGAGTTGAAATGCAATTGCAAAATGTAGGAAAACTAAACTTCATTAGCATGTATTAAGGGCTCAGAAAAAAGTGGTTTCTTTAGCCATTATTATTGCTTTATTTTAGCTCTTTATTACAGAATCCGGTTTTGGCGCAACCATATTAATTTATGATTACCATTCCCACAATGCAGTATGCTACAACTTTATTCTCTTAATTGTGTTTATCCTAAAATATAACAACTTTAATATTATAATGCAACAGCCCTCCTCAAAATATTTTGCCACATTCATCTCAACGTTACAGCTTTTCTTATCATAAAAGTGCTATCAGAGAGTGTTCTCAAAATATTATGGCATTCTTTATAATGTCTTTAAAACAATTTTCCATGTTCAGTCCAACGCCATCTTTCAACCCCCTTATACTTTCGGACAATTGTTGAGAGGTCTGACATACTGAAAGAGATGAAACGGTAGATTTGGGAATGGAGAGCGTGTATGAGGCTTGAGAATTCACAGCAGACCGTAAAAACCCTAATGTGATGTTTTATGCTGATGACAGGCGTTTTACAGCCCAAGTTCCACAAGGCCAAACAACAGAGTAAAAGAGAAGAGCAAGATACAGAAAGAATGGAAGAAAAGGACAAAGGTGTGAAGAGGCATCACTAACACCTTTACCTGATGTTCTCAACCTCGGACAATGTGCCCTTTTTCCTCTTCCCTGACATACTGTCTCCAAATAGAAGAATCAAAATCTTTAAGCGCTCAAGAGACATTACATCCATGGAGGAAAACTCTTCAGCTCTTACTGACTTCAGTGATCTATCCATTGCTTTTCTCTGACAAGACACGAATCAGCTTCTTGACGTAATGGAGGTGATTGCTTTACACTGTTGATGGATAGGAAGTGAGTTTCTAACGGGCAATGGTGGAATTGACTGCCTAATGCTGCATCACACGAGTGGTGGAACTGCTGCAAGGCAGCCACCTTTAAGCTGCTGTGGTTGCAGCTGACGTTCACAAAAAGATAAAATATATTTATCTTCAAGGGAGGCACGGTGGCTTAGTGGTTAGCATGTTCGCCTCACACCTCCAGGGTTGGGGTTCGATTCCCGCTTCCGACTTGTGTGTGTGTGGAGTTTGCATGATCTCCCCGTCTCTGGAAAAAATTGTCCGCAGGGTGTGAGTGCGTGAGTGAATGAGTTAGTGTGTGTGCCCTGCGATGGGTTGGCACTTCATCCAGGGTGTATCCTGCCTTGATGCCTGATGACTCCTGAGATAGGCGCAGGCTCCCCGTGACCCGAGGTAGTTCGGATAAGCGGTAGAGAATGGAATGGAATATTTTTCTTCAGCTTCGGATGCCACAAAGAGCCAGGTCCGTGGAAGTTGGGTGATTTTGGATTCACAAGCACCGCTTCCGCTTAACCAACGAAGCGGACAGCATTTTGCCGCTTACCGCATGTTTCAATTTGAAAATGAACTGGACAAACCCAACTGCCGCTTACCCTGTGAGTCTAGCATAAGGTGGTTAGCTTTTGCCCTAGCTAGTTTTATGTAGTTTAAGAAGGTTTTCTGGACACGTTCATTCTACCCAATGCTTACGTATATTAAATATTCCTAACGTACCCCTGATTTCTCCTAACATGGTGAAGAGACAGGTAAACAATCATATTTTCCTCAGGAAATAAATTTGATTAAAAAAAGTTATATTTTTTGTTGTTTTTCCGCAGAAGACACCAAAATGGCAAAAAGACAAAGAGTGATAAGAAGAACAGGTAGGATGTGACCTATCGCAATGCATCTGTAATGGTAAGGATAAATTGGTTTTTTTTTTGTGTTTTCGGTGAGTTTGGAGATGGGGAGGCAAAAGGAAGGAAGAATGAGAAAATGTAATATTAATACAAAAAAGGGAGAAAATGAAATCGTGTAAAAATTAGTCTCTTCACCGTTATCCAGCAGATACCAATCTTCCCCAAAATTGAACATCAGGGGAAATGTCACCCTCTTTAATGCCCCATCCATTTCTCCCAAAAATGCACTTTCCCAAATGGTTAGTCAGAGATGAGATAGCGAGAGAGTTTCAGAAAGGAAAAGTTCGAATGAAAAGCTTCTTAGAAAGAGATGCATGTGCCATAATGGTTCTATCAAAAAGGGTTTAAAAGATGTTGAAATGGCAAAAATGTGTAATTACTTTTGCTTTTAAAGTAGCATGATGTCCCTGTACATGCCTGTTGGACGACTGATGTTGAAGAAGATAAAAACACATGATTTTGAAATAAAACACTACCAGCCCTAATATAAAGGAGAACAATTGTAAAAGTGTTCATAAAAGTTTACCATCCCCTTTATAGTTTTAAATATAAATAAGGCTCACCTATTTGACAAGCTGCTGGAGAAAGATAATGCATTTGAATTGTGGCAGTGTCGACTCAGCAACCTTCAGCAGAAAAGAGTCATGATCAATACATCATCAATCAGTGGCTTTAGAGTGTGACATGCCTGATGCTGGCGAGCATAAAAATTTAGGGATTACAACGGCAACAAGGAACTTAAAAGATCTGCATGCAATAGTGAAACGCAAGGGGGGAAAATGCAACTCTAGCTCAAAATGATAGATTGTGATCGAGGGACCACTGGCCATTAAACCTGAAAGTATGTTACTTTTAATCATAGTTTTAAAGGCCATGTAGAGAACGTCACTTTTGAAAGTAACTTGTTCTAAAATAGTTTTTACCTATTATTTCAAGTTACTATTAGGTCATTTTTTTATGGAAAGCATTTACTATTTTATTCAGACCTCTCCACCTCAAAATTCTCTAAAGATTGGTTGCATCTAAATTGTCAACTGGTTCAGTTAGAGTTCTGAAATATAGTCACCCTATAATGGTTTCCCATCTGCATAGAGCTTTTAGGTGCATATCTTTACCACATTTTGACCATATTTGTGACCCTGGAAAACAAAACCAGTCTTAAATGTCAATTTTACACAATCTGAAAGTGGAATAAATAAGATTTCTAATGATGTATGGGTTGTACGGATAGGAGAATATCTGGCTAATGATAAAACAGTTTAAAACTCAGGAATCTGAGAGTGCAAAAAAACTAAATTTTGAGAAAATCGCCTTTGAAGTTGTTAATCAGGGGCACTGTGGCAGGCCATTCACTCACAAAAATAAAGTTTTTATATATTTAAGGTAGGAAATTTTCAAAATATTTTCATGGAACATGATCTTAACTTAATATTCTAATGATTTTTGTCATAAAAGAAAAATCTCAAATTTTCAACCATACAATGAATTTTTGTCTTTTTAAAAATATCTTCCCGTGCTACTTAAGACTGGTTTTGTGATCCAGAGTCACATTTTGCCGGTTAGAAAGTCACTGAGATGAACAGCAGGTTTTACACCTGCATCATATTTATGTAGAGAAGGAAATACAAAACACAGATTTAATACTGTACATATGAGGATAATAATTGTACATAACCGTAAAAATACATAATCGTAATTCTTGATCTACTTGACAGAATTAATAGAGCAAAGTAAATAAACTGGGCATATAAAACATTTACTGCTTGTTTTGTTATTCAGGTCTCAGACCTGTTTATCTCTGAAGCATCTGGTAAAACGAGACAGATAGTAAGAATGAGCGAGAGAGATGTTGAGTGATTTACCAACTAAAATGGAGCCCAGAGCTGATGACCGAGAACGAGAGAGTGAGGGAGAAGTGAAATAGTTTACACTGTCTGCCAGTTTGGCCCACGTAGCAATCTGAGAGCCATTTGTCAAAACTAGAGGAAGAAATTATATGACGCTCAGCAGAACTGGCGACCAGAGATGATTTATTGAGCTGGTATCGATGCCCACCCACACCCAGACAGAACGGACACATGGGTGATTTCATGGGCCTCTCCATGGATTTGCAAACATTTTCCATGAACCATGTCTGGTCTTCAAATTACGGCAAAATCCCCCATACGACTCAATCCTTAGTAATCTCAATGTTATTTACTTCTTCACATAACATTTATTTTTGAGAAGGCACCTGTGAAGCTTCCATTTATTACAAATCATCCGGACAAAAGAGACTCAACAAAGGCAGTACAAATTAATTGAATTGGTCATGGGTGAGAGGCACAGAGTCAACAGAGACTGAATTCACCCACATTGCGAATGTCATCAGACGAAGCGGCGAACAGGACCAGGTGTGAATTTAGGCAGGTTTTCGGCATTGCAAACGCAACAAGAGACGTTAATTTTACAGCAGAGATAAAGAGATGAAGTTAATTAAAATGCTCCAGCTCTAATCACTGGAGTACAGCCACTTTAAAGAGAAAAAGACATTCCTTGTCAAAGTGTTTCAGAGCAAGAGAAAGAGCGAGAGAGAGCGAGCATGCTGTGTTCTTCTCTGGAAACTAGGAATGAATTATCTAATCAAAGATAAATTTGCTTGGTGAGCAATAGCCAATCAGATACTCAGATGGTGTGCTGCCGAGTTAACCGCCGCAGGAGGTGAGATACTTTAATAAGCTAATTTGAGCACATCTGAATCTATCAGGAAGACAGCATGCAGTAGATATGAGTGCATGAGAGGTGCCGTTGATGTTAGTAACAGGTGTAGTGCTTTATCATTTTCTGAGCTAAGATTTCTAGGTACCTAGCAGGTGATTTGGAAATAGGATTCTGTAGATAAGACTGGCTGTGCAAAACTCGAAAACATTAAATAAAAGTACATTTATAATGAGAAGACAAACTTAGTGAAACGAAAAAAATGACTTTTCCCAATCCAATCAGGTTTCATGGAGGTCATCATGGAAAGAAATCTTTAGGCCAAGTTTTCTACCTATGTATGTCATATATAAAATCAAATATTTCGCTCTCAGACAATTTTCTGTACAAATAAAAAGTGATCGTATGTTAAACAGCACACGTCCTTTGGAAAAGGCATTAAATCAGCTCTGAAGAAAATGGAAAACCTTAACTAAGCCAAAGTTAATACATTTATATGATAGAGAACATCTTACAAATCTGAGGTATTGTTCACGGGCTTGCAACACGAGGTTAAGTGAGGCGGTGACTTCTCGAAAGCATCTAAATTCACACACGTTAGAAAAACAAAACCTGCTCTCTTGTTGTTTATGTCTCTTTAAAACCTCCAAGAGATGCCAGGAAAAACTCTGTATTGCACTATTAAATTGCAATGGCGGAATGCCAAGTGACAATCTTTCATGGGTGAGGTGAAGGCTACATTTGGGCAAAGTCCCACACAGATGCCCATTTATCTCCAATGTCCAGTAAAATGATGATATTGGATGGCCCTCTGAACATTTTACTGTAATCCGGCATAATTCCATCCGCCCAACAACTTCACCCCATGATCCGTTCCTGTGAAACTGTCTGGTGATACTTTCTGTGAACCCAACAGTGTCACAAATCTTACAAAGCGCTTAACCCCACAAAAACACCACGGTGCCAGCTATAAAGAGCAGGCACGCAAGGATGTGATCTGTCGCATTTGTCTTTCACTGTGTAAAGTCCATGTCTGGTGAGTAAAGGCCTCACTCGCGATTGCTATTTTCTCATTCTTTTGCAATAACACCTTTCTGAATAGATAATCACCAGCGGACATTCATGTGAACCTGACGCTGATCAGAAAGGAGATGAATACACTTTCATACCTTATGCGTCTAATTTCTGTAATTGTGGCAGTCAATGAAATAATCAGCGGCTGCAATGAAATAATCAGCGGCTGCTCCTCTAAGCTGCATTGTTCTATTCAGTGGGCTTTGTCATTAACTGTCTATAGTTGGCCATTTTAACCACTGATTAATGTTTTACTTGTTCAAAGCTTGTAGAGAAAAGTGAAAGACCTTCACTCGGCTGGCCTAGGTACAATCACCATTTGAGTGTTTCGCCTCTGAAAATGAAGAATAAGAGCAATTCCACACATATGTCAACCATATCGTGGACAATTATTTTTTTTATCATCAAAACAAACATTCATTATAATGTTCTCTTAAAATCTAAGACTATAGGGAAATTTTGTTGTTTATCCAAAACACATAAGACCATTTTAATCATATTGTAGCTGTTTTTCATGCTTCAAATTTTTGGCTTACTATATAATCCACACAATGTCCACCACATGTTTCATTCATTTATAAACAACAATTTGACAGGGAAGTTATGTATCCAACACCAACATTTAGCATCTTTATTTCTACCTTAAACCTGACAGATATTTACAAAAATCAATTTGATATTTAATGGTTTGACTCTTCAGAGCTTTAATGGTGTGATGAACTGGGCTTGCTTATTGTTTATATTGTTATATGCAGTCTACTTATGACGTTTGCATGGTTTTTACATTCAAAAACATCAAAATCAATAAGTATTAGGCTATTTTCTACCTGGGTTTTGTGGCCTTTTTGATAAACGATCGGTTTGAATGGGCGTTCCGCCATGAAGACTTGGAAGTAAACGCCCACTGCTTTGATTGGATAGCAGTTTGCATAGCAAACTTAGTTGGAGGCTTCTGTGAATTTGGTTAGAATTTCGTTACGTTAGGTTACACGTTCGCCCTATTCGCACAGGATTAGTTTTATTCGGGGACCTTGTGTGATTTAGAAATAACGTCCCCACATCATATTTCATGTGGTGCATTCGCACAGGACAAATGAAGCCTAGGATTTTACTCAAATTTACTGACTTATTTCCCAGATGTGATGGCAAGGCTTTGTGCATAGTTTGTATGGCCTATAGTTGTATAGTGTTTAACGATTTCCACGGGATTAAGATCACAGACATCCTCTGCAAGTATTACAAATGACTGGAGGTCCCAGGTAACACTAATCCCGGGCGAATAGTGCTCAGGGCATATCAAGCGATCTCTAACAAAACAATAGTGACAGTACAAAATACACACTCAAGATTGCTGCGCCATTCCTATCATATCCAATATTGACGGCACAGCACTGCTTTTCAGTCTCTCCGCAAATCCATCGTCAACCTCTGCCTTGTTCACAAAGGAATCCGCAGTAATGTTTTACCCACGTAAACTGGAATGTCTTTAAAAATAAACTTCAACACGTATTACTAATGTCGGAATCCGCAGGCATGTTATGCAGCGACTTGTGTTCTTCCACAACAAGGCACTGACTCCACGATCTTTAACGGCATGTTTATTGCTTGCTTGCTCTATCTGGTTCCGCACCACTTGTGTTACTTCAGTACTGTCATGCGCGAACCAGTGGGCGGGGCTAGAGAAGTAGTTGTTGATATTCTCCTGTGAAGGAGGTGTTCAACCTATCAATAGATAGGTGCATTGCAGAACCTGACGTTCGCTGGGCCTGGTGTCAATAACAGATGTAATCTCAGTAACAAGGGCATTTTCAGTTCTGACACTTACATGATGTTCATACAATTCCCTCTTATATAACATAAGCTTGGGCAAAAATTGAGTTTTTAATTCATAGCACCTTTCAGAAAATACACACAAAATACATACAAAAGATTAGAAATATTAGTTACTCTAAGGTACATGCTATGTTTTGGCTTCAAATGCTACATTTAGTAATGCCGGAATCGCTAATAACAGGACATTGTAGAAGTCATCTTTGCCATCTTTGACGAAATGATTTGTGCCACTCATTTCCTCTTTTCCTGTGCTTCCTCAATTTAATATACTTCAAGCTTCACAGATGAAATAGCTTTCTCAGAAATGTTTGTACATCCTTCCAAGGTTGAAAGAAAAAATATGGTGGCTACCAAGACAGAAGGTTTTAACACAACACAAATATTCCCCTGACTTTCTTTTTAACGAGAAACACTCGCCACATTATTCCAGACTGTTGTGAATTTTTAGCAGAGCTAAGCAATATTGTGCATGAGGGTTCATTAATGGTGACTCATTAATGGATAATAAATGATTTCCTACATGGAATGGGAGATAAAAAATGGACTACAAACACTGGCATCATTCTAATAATTCAGATTCATGCTTGTGAACACATAGCCCTCCCTTGTGTGAACCACTTACTGTGTTACACTCAACCCTATAACCAAGGTCCATCATTAACTGTTGAGCAGGACGATTGTGAAACATTTATCAGCCATATGTGGGCCATGTAAATGTACTCATACTGTAGTACCAAAACAGGCTTACAGTAAGTGTTCTTTGGTAAATGTCGTAGCAAGTAACATTATTTAGTCACCTTGGTGAGTTAATATAACTCCAAGCGAGCGCGAGTTCATTTGGAACTTGCCTCTAGCCTCTGTGCTAATGTGACAATATATTTTAACCTTCTTCTCTCACATACCAAGACGTGATGAACAGATTAAACAAACCTTAAAGGAAGTGTCTGCAATGAAACAGCAAAAAGGAAAACTAGAAATGGGGCTTGTCACTGAAGCTTGTCCACTGTGTTTCCATGGTAATTAAAGCAGATGTCTGTAATGGTGTATAACTTGACCTGAATCTGTCTTAGGGAAGCTGCGAAGAATTGTCAAAGT
Source organism: Triplophysa dalaica (assembly GCF_015846415.1). Classification (NCBI taxonomy): domain Eukaryota; kingdom Metazoa; phylum Chordata; class Actinopteri; order Cypriniformes; family Nemacheilidae; genus Triplophysa; species Triplophysa dalaica. Next base: position 13,877,904 of record NC_079549.1, on the reverse strand, counting down.
TTCCCACCACAGATAGAGAAATGCAACTTTAGCGCTGCGTCTGACATTGCATACTTTCATACTATGTAGTAGGCGAAAATGAGTCATGATTAGTATGTCAGAAACCTCAGTATGCAAAAAACAGTAGGCGAGGAATACCCGGATGGTCTACTACTTCTGTCGAGATTCATGAGTGTGGATCGGATGGACACTTTAACTATCCCATGATGCCACGGGAGCTGAGCAACAGTCAAATCTTAAAAGTAAATCAAATAAATATAGTGGAAAACTTTAAAGCGGACGTCTGTTTTTAAGTGCTAATAAATTAATTTTTGTGACTAAGTTATGTTTTTATCAATGCTCACGTTTACGTTGTTGTTAATACGTCACAGTCAAAGAGCATACATGCCATATGACCATAAAACATGGCGGACCCAGCATTTCCGAAATGTATTCATTCTACTTCTATACTGTATATAGAACTGTTTTGATGGGCGATACATAGGTACTTATTCAATTCAGTACTTACTGCAGTATTCAATTTTGGACGCAGCATTGATGTTGTTCGTTATGGACCCGCCCCTCTAGATCCAATTAATCTGTAAATGTTAATTGAAACAGATGTGAACCACTTAAACCTCCCCAGTGCTCAGTGGCGCCCCCATTACTTTCTCATTCCATGTACAGTTGGTATTTATTCTCAGCGAATTAAAATTCATCGCCATCTGGTGTGATTTAAACCCCCGCCCCTCATGTTTCATCTAAAAAGGCCCCTCCTGACATAACCCATTATAGTTTAAAAGATTCAGAGTGAACCACTTCTCCTTTCTCTTTGAGTCATTATCACCAGAAAGATTTGGCAACCCTCTCTGTAACCCTATTAGTAACCCATAGTATATAAAATGACACAATAACATTACAATTTAATGTTGATGTTGAACAACATATGTTTATTGCTGAAACTCAAATCACACACATCATTTGGAGACAAGTTGCAAACTTAAGTAACGTTACAAAATTCATAAAGAACGATTTGTTAATGAAAAAGCTATATTACAGTATATGAAAGTTTAGGAAACAGCACTGTGAGGGTGTAAAAAGGGTATAGGAGGTCCAGATCCTAAATTTTATGCAAGGTGACATAGATTGGCAAAACTCTAACAAAGTAATAGTCTTCTTTTTAATTTCTCTAAAGTTGAGGGACGAGTAATGCAAAAGCCTTAAATGTATTACATACAGCACTGTAGATACTTTGATAATACCAAACATCAGCATTTGATTGATTTATAACACACCAATGTTTAGTCCTCTAGCTAGTCGCTAATCATATATTGTCAGTAAAACTAATTTACATTTTGCTTTATTTCATTTTTTTTTTTTTTAACCTTTCTGGATTTACAATACATGCTGAAAATGGACTGAACTTAAATGAAGAGATCTGCAAAGTATTCACTTTGATTGCCATGCTCACGACAATCTTTAGATCTACTTATAATTAAAAACTATAGTTCAAAACGAAAGAGTGTAGTTTGTTTCTCAAATGAGCCCACATGCATTTTGCTTCAGAAGTTTAGAGGACATTAGGAATCAGTTGGTTTTGTCTCCATCAGTTTTATCAATTACCTGATTTAGTGATTGGTTTTAGAAGTAGACAGTTGGTCCGGTTGTTCAGGGGTTCCTAAAGTAGGGGGCCGGGACCTCACCTGGGGTCGCAAGGCAGCGAGGGTGGGACGCAAGATGATTTCCAGAAATCTTTTTTTATTACGAATAGCATATTTAATCAGTAAGTGTAACAACATAAAACAATATTAGTTAGGTTAAATTCAAAATCATGCAAATAAAAGGCCATCAGCCTTTGGAATTTCCTCCCCCTCGATCGTGACCACTTAGGTGATTACGTCACATTAGCAACTGAATTTGGTTATGTGCAGCAAATCAATTTACAGTACCATGTTAAACATTACCAAATTGTGCACGCGGATAATTTTCATGCTTTAAGTTTAGGATAATTGTATTTTTTTCGTAATGAAACGTTGGTTAATGCGACCAAAGGCAACGCAGGGATGCCAGCAGAGGAGGGCGGAGAAGCGCTGCAGTCAGAAAGGCCATCATCCTCAGGTCGAAAAGAGTCACATCCATCAGGACTCGAATCCGTTTGATAGTGTTACAATCAATAGTAATAGTTCATGGTTAATGTTCAACAACTACTAAAATAATAAGTACAAACTATAAAGTCATATCATGTAAGACTGTGTTATTTTGTGTTATCATTATTCGCGTGTTTGGACGGACCTAATAAGTGCTATTGCGCGGATATGCGCAATGTTTGTATCCTCTACCCACCTCCGAGGATAGTGTGGGTATCGAGTCCCTGGCACTGTTATAATGGGGGTCGCGGGCTGAAAAGTTTGGGAACCCCTTCACTAGTTGATAATATTGTGCAGGAAAAGCCCTGCAGTTGTTGTTTTATGACAAATTCATACTGTCGAGTCCTACACTCACAGCCATGCTGTCTTCTTCCTTATGAGTTTAAGCTCACTCACCTCCTCTTTAACATTCTATATTTGACTTTTATCAGTGCCCAAAACCCCTTTTATCCAGCAAACAAACCAGCATTGCCAAGCTGTGACATCTGCAAACCACCATGTCTTGAGATCTATACTGTATACAGTGATGCGATGTCCGTCCTTCTCTTTGGTTCTTTTAATGTGCCATTTCTCTCTTGCTGATTAATGACATGACCCCACAAGTAACACATTCGTACCTTCCCCAAAGATACGTGTTGAAATGCTGTGTGAAATAATATCTCAGCAAAGGCTTTTAGCCAGATTCTAATGAGTCAAAAGCCTGTGTGTTTGTGGGTGACTTCAGACGGTTCTGTTGAGCTCGTGGGTCAAATCCGTTCTACAGACAAGCATCCCTCAGGGCCGTATCTCATCGTCAGCAAATGTTTGATAATGTGTTAAGCATTAGTTCCAGCTCGGTCTGAAATCTCCACCACACGCCTCAGGGCAAACAGCCAGTTCCTCCTTATTCTCATATTAACTTTATACATCCTGCTTATTCCTCTCTTCTCCACTTATTCTGCTTCTCTGTACTTTCATTTCTCATGAGGCCAATAGTTTTAATAGACAGATGAACAGAGCGCTGTTGCTAATACTGAAAACAGCCAACTCTGCTTGGCATAATGATGCCTTGATTGGAGCTTGTGTTTGTCATATTTACCAGTGATGGATGGTTTATGCTTCTCATCAGCGCTTTTTCAGAAAGGTTTCTTGCGTGTGTCGTATATTGTAACATCCCTGCGTATTAGGGCTCATCTGCTTGTTCGTTAGAGCTCAAGAGCTAAATGCGAAGGAAAAGAGTGATTGAAAGATACAAAAAATCATTCCTGATGGTCCTCTATCAGGACCTGACAGAATAGGCTGACCTCCATATTACCCGCTACAAACAAAATTCAAATCGTGCTTGAAACAACGTCAAAATTCATTCAGCCAAAGTTAAAATATGTGATCTAACTGGCACGGTTTCGTGGATGCGTGACGGTCGTGGAGTTCACACGGCCTGCGTCTCACTCTGTGGGGACGCGAACACATTAACCATATGGAAATACTGTAGTATCCTATATTAATTATGTCAGTAAATTGTAGAAAATGTGCTAGTAAAATCACACAAAGAGTGCTACAATAATTTTAGTTGACTGTTTAAAGAAAAAAAAAATGAAGTTATTGACATGGTTGTATGTTTTGTGAATTCTTTTAATGTAAGGTTGAAAAACACTAGTATATTGACAGCTCCTCAAGGATGTGTTCTTTCTCCACTGCTACTTTCCCTCTACACAAACTAATGCACATCTACAGACCCTTCGGTCAAACTCCTGAAGTTTCACCACAGTCATTGGCCTAGGTACAATCTGTGTGTATATTACTGTATTATTGTATATGTACCCTGTACAATGTCTCTCATATGTTATTATCCCCCATTTTCTGTACAATAGTCTTTTATTGTATATATGCATATTTTAGAATCTTTTAGACTGTAAATCGTATTATATTGTATTGTCATTGTGTTGAAAGTCTGTACTAGAAGCTTCCAACACCAAAGGAAATTCCTTGTGTGTGCAAGCATACTTGCCAATAAAGCTCGTCTGATTCCGATTCTACAATAGTTTATTAGTCAATACAGTATACTTAAGTATTTTTCATGTGGGCAAATCCATTGCTTTTGTTTAATATAGCCAAAAAAACTGTAAAATGTAAAAAAAGGAATGAATCAATCTGTTTTTGCAAAAACTATTCAAATAAAAATGGAAAAAAATGCAATTTGGGCAAAATTGTAATCAGATTTCTTTGAGCACCAATCTACCAAAGGCTATCCCCTATACAGCATCAACCATTTATACATGTAGAGTATGTCATCAATATTAAAAAATGTGAAAACAGATTCTCAAAGTCAGTCATCCGTATAGATGACTGTGTAGATGGTGTGATAGTGGGACAAGATGGATGGAATGATGAAGGGAGATGATGATACAGGAAAATCTGACTTACTGTATGTGTTGAATGTGAAGCTCATTGGCTTTAAAAAGTGACAGATTTAGGAAGTTTTAAAGAGACAAACATGCAGTCATATGCCAATATTTAAAAAAGACGTTATTTACATATTTGAAACAGGATTAAGAGAAGTCACAAATCATCTAAGGCCATTTTGGAATATACTACTTTTACGGCACACTGCATTGCAGCTCACTACATACTTTCAATACTATGTGAAGCAGTCTGCAATGATAAATGTTTCAGACAGTAGCATACCACAAGTTTTTACATGACCTCATTACATGCATGTTTAATATAGAAAGTGGAATTCAGTTAGCATCATGGGAAGTAAATACAGTTATTTTTCATGTTTAATCCTGTTCTGTGTACAAATGTCTCAACTTAGGTCAGTCCAATCAAATAAAAAAAATGTTCTTGGTTTATTCATCACACTGGAAATGGAAGGTCAAGTTGAGTGCACCACACTATGGGATACAATATATCACACTATGTTCTCTGGCCGCATTCTGCACATTTAGAATTTAGCAGGTCATCTGGGTTTTCATGCATTACATTTTTATACAGTGTACAGTATGTACCTGTACTGCACCCTGCAAAAATTGTAATTTATTCCAAAACATTATCTTACTTTAACTCCTATGTTACAGTTATACTTGAGTGAGCACCTTAACTGCGAGAGACGTTCAATAAACATCACACACTCGGACTAAATCAAGAGTTTGGCACTTGACAACAATTGTTCTTGCTTTAACAATAGCCCTCAAGTGAGTGTGTATACACTTGTATTAAATTCCCTGTAAGCTTTCAAGTCTTTTGTTTCCTGTAACATGCACATTGGGCCATTAGCAACACCGCATAATCCAATTGACCACTTTTACACACTCTTTGGTTTTCTCGGTGGATCTGAAGATTACATTAGGGCCGGTCTCAAGGGACTGGCTATGATTGTATTACTGTACCATCAGGGCAAAGGTTTATTAAATTAGTATTTCAAAACAGCTGTTTTCCCTTGTATGTGTGTGTGCTCATCTAGATCTAACAGGAAGTGGCATCTGCTATCTGGTTGTGACTGATCACATGACTAATGTTCTTAAGGCCACAGAGGTCACCCCTAAGCAACCAAAGGTCAAAAAAGCCTCTGGCTTCTAGCCTTGACTCTACCAAACCTACTTCAAATGGTGATGCATCTAATCTGGGAGTAGTTGCCAATCATATGTGGCCTCTCACAGAGGGAGAGAGAGAGAGAGAATCTCACCCATTGCCTATACTCCTCTCTCTCCTTTTCTGTCATTCCTGGCGGACGATGGGCTGATGCATCACCTAATCACTCTTGTCCTCAGGCGACGTGTCTGTGTGTGTGTTTTTGGGACTTAGGAGAAAGTAATTGCTGAGGAAATTGTCACATGATGAAGAAAACGAAAGAGAAGGTTGGTTAAAAAGCACCCCAGGGTCTGATTTCTCGAATTACTCTTGTGCGTTGGGGAACTAAAGATTCTGGTGATTGAGGAAAGGAAAAGCAGGATATAGAAAAAGAAACACTTATATGTGCTGAAAAAAAAATCTATTTAAAGTCAATAGTTCAGCTTGTGTGGCTGCTGTAAATGGGGTTAAATTTGTTTAAATTGTCGAATAGTGAATTATGGACTTTTTTATGGACTTTTATGGACTTTTAAATGGACTTTTTAAATTTGTATTTGAACACATTTTAATAAATTAAGTCAAAATGTGACTGTGAAAACCAGTTTGATTTCAACCATTAATTTCACTGCTTTTTGGCATGGCCATACTCTGTCATTATTAAAGACATCAAGGTTATAGACCCCTCTTGCGTCGATGTAACATTTCCATCAAGGGCATTACCAGGAGGCAAAACAAAGGGAAAACTAGAGGCGGCCAATACAAACCAGCACAGATTCGGCTACACGAGGAGTTTAAAATATCCTCTTGTTGTGTTGTTGAGTATACATGAATACACGCTTGGTTTCTCTGTCTGGTAGGTGTAGATCTCCGGCCACTTTTTCAAAAACAATCACGGTCCTAGACAGTGAGTGACTTAACCTGTTTAAATTGAACAGGATTTTTTTCTAAGCATTGTCAAAAAGCAAACAAAACATGCTACCTAGCCTTAGCAGTTCAGGGGGATCTTTCTGCCTCCACCTTAGCTCCCCCCACAAAAAAGTGTCACAATATTTACTAACTGAAAAGACGTCTATATTTTCATGGAATGTTCTATACATAATGTAGGATAATTTACAATTAACAAATGGTAAATCACCAAAAAAGACTTAAGCAGGATTGTAAAGGAGATGGTCACAAATTTCTAGGGTTAAATTATGGCAAAGTAACTTGCCCATTTAGTTTCATTTCTGTCAGTCTTTTTTACTCACAAGAGACAAAGAAATAATGGTCTAAATGAGCCGCTGGACTCTGGTAAATAATCTTTGTGGCCGCAATCGAACTGTCCTTCATGGCCACAACAGAAAAACGACAATGGCTATTTCCCATTTCTTTTATTTCAACTCTATCAAGGTGTTTAAATGTCCTTATTGAAGCTCGCGCCTGCTGTTCTCTCAGGGTGAGCAGGAATATGAAAATGAATAACATCTAATTTCTTCCACCATCCCTCCAAGCACTCTTTCAATTACAAAGCTTCGGTTTTGAAATTGAAACAGAAAAATCTGGAGGCTCCCTTCCTTTCACTACATCTGTGGCACAGGGATATTGTAGGTGTGAATGTTAAAAGGTCAAAATTAAATTAGCGAGGCTATACGCAGTAGTGGAAGAGAAAGATGATTTTGTAAAAGCGATAAGGAATAAGTTACAGAGAAGGAAAAAGATTTACAACATGGCAATGTCTTTACCATGAGAGTTATGGGGTCTCTTGCATACATTATATTGTTGTAGAGGTTATAACCATTGAGATGCTACACTTCTGTTTTTAATTTTGTGTCTGTGGTATGAGGTTTTGTCTACATTATGGTGACCAAATATGCCCACAAGGAAAGGCAAGCCTGAAATCACCTATATTGTGGCGAGCATCCAATGGTTCCCATGAGGAATGTGGTTTAATACACATACCAAGTAATGTTATAATGAAAATAATGCTAAAAGAATTAGGTTAGTGCAGCATATAAGAGAACAGTTTTGGGGCAGTATCATAATTTTCACAAGTCAACAGAAATTCCCATTATGAGAGAATGACATACATGTTGAAGTGCATACCATATATGATGGTTGTACAGAATCAGAATTTCTATTCATTTCCACTGTCCTCTTTATTCCTCCCTGCAGTAAAACATGAGAGAGACAGACACTAGGGAGCAGAGTTACTCCAGAAATAAAAAAGAAATGAGCAAGGGTGGAATAGAGGAAGAGAAAATCGTAACAAGATTTCCTTCACTCAGCTGGGGAATCATGTTGTACATCCTTAAAGTGTTGCCCTGATATCACTGTAGTGTTTATTTTACATCCAACTGTCCATGAAATACATTCAAATGAGTGCCTGTGCTTCATTCAAGAAGACAAATAATAAATGTTGAAAACATGAACATTTGAATTATTGGACTATATATTTGTAAATGTCAGAGTCCATAGACAGTGATTTTTATAACAAGATATAAAATATTTGAATCCTCCACAAAAATTAAAAAAACCTTACTATCCTAATAGGAATGCAGTTGAGGCAAGATATGGGGTTTCTTTTATGCCTGACTGGCTAAAACTTTTGGAGAACATCCAGACCCCTTTAGAAGGTACCTAAAATATTGTGTTATGTGTTTAAAGAACTTGAATTGAATTAGTTGTCTATTAGCCTTGTTAAAGGTACTGAGTCTTAAAGAAAAAAAGTGGTGAGATTCTCCAAAGCCTTCTGCCAGTGTGGTGATCTGATGAACTCCAAATGGGGACTCGAGTAAGTTTTTTTTAAAGATTGGATATGGCTGAATCTTAGCTGTTATAGTCATGCTGGATGACCGTTCAAAAGTCATGTGCATATGTGCAATGTATGATTAGCTGAGACATCCGATTTATTCAAACATTTGTTACATCTCCGAATTGCCAGTGCTGATATACAGTAAACATGCTTTTTAAAGTATACTTGGATATTTTCTATTGTTGTCTATTCTAAACCTGGGATGTCCAAATGTGCTGTCTTTCAGGAAATGGAAAAAACACTGATTAAATACTGACTAAAACTGACAAGCACTTTATTATACTTTTTATTGGTTAGACATTTGCTAAACTCAGTGACAAATATAAAAGGTGACTAATAACAATTTGCGTCTAAAAACAAAATCACAAAGTATGGAGATACAAGGTGTCAAAAGGGCAGCAGCGATATGCTTAATGATAAAATAAAGGCTTTAAATTAAAAAAAAAATCTTAACCCTTCCTTTTTTGGTTTCTAGGGTAACAGCATGTCTTTTATGCCGTGGTGTTTTTCGCTCATCGTACAGTACCCACGGTTTCCCTCTCCGGCTGTCTACGCTGTCATGTTAGTTACAGCACCTCTGGTAAAAGCCTGTTCTCAGCTCATCACAGCACACACTCTAAAGCTTTTACCAGATGACAGTAAAGAAAATGGTAAGAGATGAAAGACTGCCACACACACAGAGAAACCTGCCACAAAGAGACTGAAACATGACCAAATGCTCAAGGATGACGTTACACACACTCCTCATATGAGTACAGGTACAAAAGCACGTCCAAAATAAGAAGCAATAAAAACCCTTCAGCCAGAGATTATTCTTAGAGGAGTACAGCACAAAGAGAAGTGAGAGATGAGTAGTTGAGAGATGGGATATGAGTAGATATGTTCTCCTTCACCAAGCACCCATTAAGGTAACAGTGTGACACTGAGGCACACACACAGTACACACCTAATTGAGTGAATTTGTCTTTAGAGTTCAATCTCTAAATGAATAGTTTTCCTAAAATAATAATTAATGAATTCATCATTTTTTCACCCTCAATTATTCAAAACCTGCTAGACTCTTTCTTCTGAGAAATGTCAGGTTAAGTTTCCATAAAATGAAAGTCAATGGGTGCCAGTGTTGTTTGGTATACCAACATTCTTCAAAATATCTTCAAAAGAAAGGTTTTGAATGACCTGGATTGGGTGAGTAAATGATTAAAGAATTTTCATATGGGTGAACTGTCGTTTTTAAAGATAAATGTATTTTCAAGCCCCAAAAGTACTAACATAACGGGTATGGGTCACTGTGTCAAAGCGTAACACAACAATGTTGGCTCGATCAATGGAATACATTTCTTGCAGGTCTGTATTTTTACTAACTCTCCGTCTGATCCGCATCTTCCTCTTTTTCTCTTCCTTAGCACGGCTTCAGGCAAATCTAATGTGCACACACATCTGTTCACATAATCTTGCTAACACAGGCCTGTCTGTTGACCACAGATGCTCCTTTTCTGGCCCAAGACATAGTCTCAGACAATTTCAAATGAACACTTTTAACTGAGGAACAGTTATGATTTAGTGGATTTTTAGCTGCTTTGGTTTAATCTTAACAAATGCTGTGGATGTTTTCTACTCTTTTGATAAACTTCCAATGATTGGTATAAGAGTTTACCAAACAGGGCTTTAGTAAATCCCAGTTAGTGTGTGTGTGTACGTAACCGCAAGTTAAATGGACTGGCTGTTGTTTTTATCCTGGCAGCTGTTGATCCTGATTTGTGAGAGTTAAGCTTTGATAAACGAACAGCATCCCATCCAATACGCCATGGCCACTGCTGCCCTGCATAAATCAATAGACATTACTGTCAGCACCAATCCCAATCACCTTTGTTTCGCTCTCACGTGTACTCAGGCCAGCATTTACTCTAGGCTTGATCATGTGTGTGTGTGTGTGTGTGTGTGTGTGTGTGTCCGTGCCTGTCCCTTCAAGGATAGCTAAACCGGAAATCATCTACATAAGGACAATTATAAAAACATTTACTAAATAATGTAAACAATTCTATGATTTGTGTTAGGGTTAGGTCAGCAAAAGTCCCCACTATGACAGCAAAACAAATGTGTGTGTTATCTCTGCCATGTCACTGTGAAAAATGTTAAATTCTGTTGTGTCAGGATATTTTGTACGCAATACCACATTGGCCTTCTAAGACAAGTAATTCAGAGTATGTGTGTGGTGAGAGAGGACGAACAAACTATAAGTGAAAACCACAGCTTTATTCAATATGGAGTAGATTTAAGGCAATGTAAGGGGTGATTCACATTTTGCGTCTAAAGCAGCGTGGGAAACGCGAGCCGCACTTCCTTCTCCTTTTTTTCAAAGCATCTATAGTTTGCGCTCTCCTGGCATCTGTCGTTGCTAAGGTATAAGGTGTAAATAAAGGATAATTGGATTTTATGCACCTTACAATAACTCTGATACTAGATTTATTTATGCTGTGATCATCTGTGTATCCATCTTCACTGAGCTTGTGTATATGGGTTGGTTGGTACTGTTCAAATGACCTGGGGTGCACGTGCGGCATTCTGAAAATCTTAAATATTTTCATTTCGTATACGCGTCGCTCCCGTCTACATTTCAAATAATTCAATTGCCCACAAGAAAAGACGTGAAATGTGAACGCCCCCTTAAGCAATGTATTTTTTTATTTTTAGGCAACTATTTATTGATTTTCTCAACTATTCAGGTAAATCACTGTTTTTGAATCACTGTCTTCCAAAGTTTTGCCGGTACCCTGAGGAAATTTCATCGAACAATTATAAAACACATTTTCTTTCTTCTGCTTTAGTTAAAACTGGTAATCAAAATGTTTTCAGTTCAATTATATATTTATATATATGTACTATTATATAAAAAATGTGACTAATTATGCTAATTTATGACGTTATACTTATACTTATTGGTCTCATCCTATTTATCCCAATTTGATATGATGACATCAGTACAAGAAACACCAGGACAGGACCAATACAGTAGCTTTATTCAAGTGTTTACTGTACATGCTATTTTAAGATGATAGTTCACGCAAAAATGAAAATTCTGTCATCATTTACTCACCTTCTTGTCATTTCTAAGCTGTATAACTTCGTTCTTCAGCAAAACACATAATACAATATTTTTAATAAAGTTTGCAACCAAACACCACTCGACCCCATTCTCTTCTATTGACACAAAACCAATATAAGTGTATTGTGGCCGGTTAACAACACTCTTCAAAATATCTTCTTTTGTCTATTTTGGTGTATGACTTCGATGTCTTTAATGCCAAAAAGTAGTGAAATTAATGGTTCAGATCAAACTTTCTTTTGTATGATGACCTATTACAAATACTACCTGACCACTGTCCAAGCTTTCAAAACCATTTAAATGAGAAGAAAATTGCTTTACTTGGAAAGCTATTTAATATTCTCTATTAAATGAGACATAAAAAATGGAAAACACTCCGTATATTAATATTATATTTATAATAATGCTTCCAGATTTGGAATAGTGTCATTGTTTTTTAAAGTTTTTTTATCTAATGGCTCTGTGAAGCATGTCTTGAGTGGAAGGAGTGGAAGGGGTGAGGACTGAACGGACAAGCTTAATAAAATGATTAGATGAATCGGCTCTCTTAACAAGTCACTTATCATTTGAATATAAAGGACAATGTCTAAATAAATTCATTCTTATGTGTGTGCATACAATGGACACATAATGGTCTGTACAAATCATGTTTTTTTGTGTATGTTTATAAAATAACACTATTACACAATTTAGTACACTAATGTTAAATAAATATTTATGAAATATCATAATAAACAATTTCTCTCAAGTTAAAGTTAATAAGTATGTTCATGTGATAATATACATGTGTATAAACTTTGAATTTAAATGATGCGCAGCCACATGTGCGTACATTGGCACTCTGATTTTATCTGATTTAAGTCTGAGCTATCTGTTATAGTGTTTTGTTTACCACACATGCAACAAAATACCAGGGTCAACATATTCCATTATTCTTTCTTACTGCCATAAACAGCATTTAATCGATTCATCAATAACATGCGTGTCATTACAATGAATTGATGCTGGGCTTGAGGTGATCTACATGTCCTAGCCTGTCACATAATTGGACTTCAATATGCTTGATGTGAGCTGTGACACACAAGTTCTAAGGACGTGGGACAGGATGTCATCAATTACGCAGTTGGACATTGTAGTATTCAAGTTAAATCGAAAAAACGAATTGACCGGCATCCACATGTATAAGAGGAATACAGATAAGCTGTCCATAAGAGAATCAGATATAAACATATCTGACATTAAACCAGTGCCAATGAGTATAAATATATATATATATTTAAAAACATATTCATGACACTGCAAGAGAGTTCTTGTTTACACACGCAGATAAAATGAGAATTGACATGCTACATGCATTGAAATGATGGACAGCATTTCAAACAAATGTTAAATTGAGTGTCTAAGTGTATACATCAAAAGTTGTATAAACTCTATATCAGTGATACGCTTGTCAAACTGATAACACTTAAAATGACAGACCTGATTCTACTGCTGTGTTCACACCAAAAGTGAAGTATCAAATTCCTTGTTCTTTATTTTCTCGCGGGTGTAGTTTGTTTAAATTTGCACGGGTGATACAAAAACATTGCGCAGCTGAGAGTGTCTTCACACGTCCGGATGTTTCAAACAGCACTGTAGGTGTCAATGCACTCTTTGCACAAATTTCTCGATCGAATTGAAATCTTGTTTTTGACACATTTGATGCACTTTCGCGGCAAACGCACTACTTACTAATTTGCGTTGCTCGGTGTGGTTTTGTGTGTATTCACGTCCCTGCATTGACTTTTATGTAGTTTACTCTTGCAAATAGTTCAATTTGTGTTTGCTGTGAACAGAGCACAAGAGACAGGTAACTGGTTACCTATCTAAAGCTCCTGTAAGCATGAACATCATTCTGAAATGCATAAGGAGGCACAGAAACACTTGCTCCAATTTGTATGCAATAGTTTGTTTAAAATAGCATTTCTTTTATGTTTACATTTATAAATCTATAAGCAGATTTACTGTAGCAATGAGAAAAAGTGCCTAAAGTACTTGTTGCCCGGCAATAAACAACAAACAGTCTCCATCCTATATCAATTTAAAGTAATCTCCAATGTCACATGATCCGGTGAAATAGCAAAATATTGGCAGCATTCTGGCTTTGAAGAGCCTTTTAATGCACAGTAATGACAGTGCACAGGTAAACAGCGGCTTTCATCCAGTGGCCATGGCCATTAGAGAAATACAAGATACTGAGAAAGGGTTTTATCATTTCAAATCCTCTCAACTGAAAGAAACCAATAACCAATCTGAGACTTACATCAGGATGACAACATGCTCTTTCTGAGGCATAACATATGGATTAGTGCTAGACCACAGACATGTGGGTCGTCTAAATGCAATTGCCACTCCAACATAACCAAGCTACGTGTGTCGGAAGAGGATCAAACAGGAGCAACAAGTGCAGTGTGTTCCTTAGACAGTTCAGAATGAGATGTCTGTAGTTTTTGGTAAGGACTATGTCCTGGTGTGGTCGTACCATTCATCAGACTTTGGCTGCATTATGGGATGTCCAGGGACAGATGGCCAGCACAGAAGCTATGGGCGTGATTGCGTCCGGCCCGTGGAGCACGTTTGTGAGGTTTAATGGGCTGACTAATCAGAGCGAGAAATAGCTGCGTCTAAATTAGGCATTAGGATCACCAGAGATCAGTCGCACACACACAGACTAGAGCTCGGAAAATGTTTCCAAATATGCACTCTTTAAAACCCTATACACCTTTAAGCTAAAGCAGCACTTCAACGGCTTCGAAGTAGACACCTGTGACTTCTGTGTGTATTGTGATGCATTTACCACCTTGCTGAATGGGAGTAAAAGGAAGAAAAGTCATTAGTTAGTTCAATTCCGTATTCATCATACAACGGTGGCTAAGTCAAGATAACAAAACCCTGGCCTTGCCAAACTGAAGCTGTTTCACATGGCTCTCCCAGCTGCTTTGACAAATGTCGCCGAGCTGTCAGCGTAGCACAAGGCCACCATAACAAGCTGACAAAGCCACATTTAAAAAGCCACAGAAACACACACAATTCTTAGATGCCAAGAAACCTGACATCCGAAAATCCCTCTTGATACAGAGCGGTCCAAACTTCTAAAGGGAATATGTCTATAAATCGGCAGAAAGAATAATATTCAGTGCCAAAATCTCCACGTGAAAAATCAATGATCACAGTTTGAAGGAGTCAGGAGGAATCAGAATTTGCTTGATCTTTTGAGATAAAAAATGCTTGGTATACTGAAGATACAGTATAGTGTAACTTTTAGAGCTTAAAACTAATTGATAAATAAAGAGCAATTATTTAAACTATTGACAACATACTGACCCATACGTATTATAAAGTAATACTTATTTAAATAATGCTCAATTTTGGTTGGCCAATAAAAAAATGTCAATGACAAACTTGTATGTGTTTCTTTCTTCTGCAGAACAAAAAAAAAAAGATAACCGAACAGAACCTTACGCTCTGCCAACGAATGACGTCTTGTAGTGTCAAAAAGGCTAAAAAATCGCTACCACAAACCTTCTCTGGATCTGTCTGGATCTCTGGATCACATTTGTGGATTGATCTGCCTGTTGTTACAAGATCAGCAGATTCTGTGGCCATCATTAAGAATCGGCTGAAAACACATCTCTTCCGTCAGCACCTGACCGGTCGTTTCTGATTTCTATATCTTTCCTACACTATATATAAAACAAGCATGCTTACTTAAACTTAGATGAACTAAACTTAGCTCTGTACACCTTAGTAGGCTTTGTGAGACATGTTTTATTGCACTTATGCTTTTTGTTGTCCTATTGGTGACCCATTTGCCTTATATTGTTTGTCACTTTGGATAAAAGCGTCTGCTAAATGATTAAATGTAAATGCACCAGCACCCACTCCCTTATATTAGATCGACACAAAACCCCTGCAAGTAAATGGGTGACGGTTAACAACATTCTTCAAAATATCTTCTTTTGTTTTCTGCGAAGAAAAAGAAAGTCAAACGGGTTTGAAAATCCAAGGGACTGAAAGAAAAGTTTTGGTGAAGAAATCAAAAGCCAAACTTCAGTTTTGTGCACCTCAGGAAATAAATAAAGAAGACATGTATGACAAAACCCCTCTCATAGACTCATTGATTGCATGGATTTTTGGTACAATTGTGTGTACACATGCTGCCTGCATGAAACATATCTGTAGTAGAAATTAACCAGACTCATATATCATGTGTCGAGAGTTCACAAAGTCAAACAGGCTTTCTGACCGATATAAGGGGGAGATGGGAAACAGATTGTCAATATTTGAGTTGTTGGCTTTCCAATATATAGGCATATTAGATGCACAACCGCAGCGACACACTACGGCACATACATCTATGTGATCTCTCAATGTCTTCCAAACAGGCCTGTTCGAATTCAAGCCATTTTCTAAATTGATTTTTCTCCATGGACAATTTGCCAGGCTATTAGCGTGTCATCTGTAACTATGTAGGCGATTTAAACCAGGAGGTTGTGTCTGTGTGATAATGTTTAGACTGAGGCACAACCATGCAGACACACACAGACGCATGTAATCTGCTTATCAGATATACATCAGATGTCAGGTTCTGAATTAAATGATGATGTATATGTGTATTGTGTGTGTGTGTGCGTGTGTGTGTGTGTGTGTGAGCATGGGTGCATGCGCGCATAAATCCAGCAGATTGAATTGTTCTGCCCTGATCCATGATAGCAAACAGAAGGTAATAGACGGTGTCAGGGACAACAGAACCCCCTAATAGAAAAAGATATGTTGAGACCAGAACCACAATCTGAGGCATTGAAGGAGACAAGGTGTTGTGTGTGTGTGTGTGTGCGCGTGTCTATGTGTGTTTTGGCACGGTGAGACCTGGGGTTCAAAGGTCATGAGGAGGCTTGCTCAGAGAATTAGTGAACACTGATGTAATAAACAGAAACCTTAAGAAAACATAAAAAGTGTGGACGTGTGAGTAAAGTAAAAGAGACATTTTTAATACGTTCTCTCTCGTGTCTGCTCCTCCAATGCGATGATAGATCATCATATCATAGATCCATTTTGATCTGTCAAAGAAACAAAGGGGAAAAAAGTATGAATGGGGAAATGATCCAAAGTAGCAAAGGATAGAACGTCAGGCTGGCAACATCAACACAGCTCGATATTTCACTTTGTTTGTGCTCGTTTGACCCTGTAAACCTGCTTATTGAATTTCGATGGTCAGTATGAAGTTGTTTTTTATGATCCCTGTCAGATTTGGAAAGCAGGAAAGAAAAAAGGTGGCTTTAAAGAAAGGAATTGTATTCAGAAGCATCAGACCTGTTAACATGCAGAATTGTCTTGTTGCTTTAACTTAAAGGGATACATGTAGTTCAGATAAAAATTAAAATGCTGTCATTAATTTCTCCCCCTCTTGTCATTTGAAACATGTATGACTTTCTCTTTTCTGCAGAACATGCAAGAAGATATTTTGAAGAACGTAGCCGAACAACGGCGGTACCCATTGACTTACATTGCGAATGCAGAAGTGAATGATTGTTTGCTTTCCACCATTCTTCTTTTGTGTTTTTCAGAAGAAAAAGTCATACAGGTTTGAAATGACAAGTGGGGTGAGTAAATGGGTAAAACTATATTTTTTGGGTGAACTATCCCTTTAAAACAACTTTATTAACATAAATAGTTATTTTTCAATATAATACTATCCTTCTATTAGATCCCTGAGAGAGCGTTGCTATGCGACAAAATCATGCTAAGCTATGGTAACAGAACAGTTCCACATAACCAATGAAGATTCCCATTTTGTCCTTAACAGTTTGTGATTAAATGCAACATACAACGCAATCCCCTCAGACTGGAAGACGTTAACACCAGCCTTAAATGTGTCATGAAACCACCATGCCCTCTCTTTGACTTTCACCGGTGCCGGTAAAGTACCATTCATGAAGTAGATATGGAGTTAAAATAGCTGATGACATTTCCTCTAATGAAGCTAACATGGCTGAGTGGGAGTGGTCAGTATCGCTCTTCAGTTCCTGCAGGCGACGCATCAAAAATGGCCATGAGTTAATTAGGTAAATGTCACGCTCCCAGAAACGGAGCAGACAACAGCTTCGCTCTACCTGCTGTGAGAAATATTGCCAAACCTCACAATGACGTGACCTCATTAATTTATCCAGACGTCTCCATAGCAGCACAAGATATTTTGTTTTTTCTCCCCACTCTTTCTTGTCTTCCGTTAAAAGTAAAGTTTGTGTGTCAGACTGTTTCTACTTTAGTAGGTCTTTTGACTTGTTCATTTATTTTTAATCAAACATTTTCATCAGACAGAATTATTTTGATGTGACTGAAGAGTGACATAGAATATTATGCTACTTGACCGATTCATTTGTTTTAAGCAAATTTCTCATACGTTAGTATCCATCCATCCATCCATTTTCTACCGCTTATCCGAACTACCTCGGGTCACGGGGAGCCTGTGCCTATCTCAGGAGTCATCGGGCATCAAGGCAGGATACACCCTGGATGGAGTGCCAACCCATCGCAGGGCACACACACTCACTCATTCACTCACGCACTCACACCCTACGGACAAATTTTTCCAGAGATGCCAATCAACCTACCATGCATGTCTTTGGACCAGGGGAGGAAACCGGAGTACCCGGAGGAAACCCCCGAGGCACGGGGAGAACATGCAAACTCCACACACACAAGTCAGAAGCGGGAATCGAACCCCCAACCCTGGAGGTGTGAGGCGAACGTGCTTACGTTAGTATACAATACAAATTTAAAACACATCACAAAGAAAGAGACAGCTGTAACTACACAAAAACCTTGGGTAATAGTTCCTAAATATTGCATCACGATTAATTTAATTAGTTTAGAGTATTATTTTGTCATCATTTTCTAAACAAAAGGTAGGCCTGTATTAGGTTTCCTTTATTTCATTTTTTTAATCTTAGCTGTTTTAACACATTACTAAAATATCCATTATTCAAATCGGCAAGGCAATCTGAAAACAATCTGGCAACATGTGCCTACAAAAGAAATTCCAATGCTGTTAGGGTTGCCTTAACAAAGCACCTGGCCTGGGTTCACACCAAACAGGAACAATCGCGTTTAACTCTGTTTTACTTGTGGGGAAAGTTTGTTATTTTCGCGTAGGTGACGCGATCTGACAAATACATCCACCTTTGCCAAAGACGAGAGTCATTCGCATTGCCTGCCATGAGTTCTTGTCCATACGCCGTCTTTGCTTTGACTACACTGGAATACACTACAGGACTTTTAAAACATGGACAGATTTATTTTAACTAGACATCATACACTTGCATACTTTTTGAAAGTTTCAGATAGAAACACACTAACTGATATTATCTGCAGACTGGCACAGACTTTCTGCAACAAGTCCAGACTGAAAATCTGAGCAAAATCTGTATTTTAGCCTTAAGTCTACTGAAAGATTTTAAATTTTCATTTAAAACAGTGACTAAGGAAATAGTTTAGCCCTGTGCTGTGTCTAATATTGAATTTTTACTGACCTATTGATTTTTTCACGCTCTGGATAGAAAAAATAATTTAACCTAACTGACATAAAATAAGCCTGAAAACAGTCTTTACGATTTATTGCTTTTAGTTATAATTTACTCTTATTCATTTCCCCTATTGTAAATTAATGCGTAGCTATGGTAACCTGGCTTTTTCCTATCATGCCAAGTTATTATTACATTTGACATCAATAAATGATTTATAATTTTTATCATGCTTTATGTGGTGAGAGTTCCACAAACGGACAAGCAGTTACAGCATAAACAAGCAGTCGTGCTTGTTTATGCTGTACTTTAAGCTGTACTTAACCAGAGTTGATGCACTTTAGTAAATTACAGTGCACAAAAGACCTTAAAAGTAGGTTAGGAGATTCATTCCAGTAACATTTTATGCTATGCTGGTTAAAAGTCATCACCACATCCTGGTAGCAATAGCTACGTAAAGTGATGGATTGTTTTTTCAATCACTGCGTTCGGTCCAAATGTATTTGCATTCCTCCGCACATCTTGCTTGTGGAATCTAACTATTTCCGTTAAGACTGCAAAAAAATCTTAAATTTGAAGTCTCAAGTCAAATCCTTGTCAGTCTGTATGACATAGACACGAAGAATGCGGGAAAGCATAAACACAATGGAAAAATATACATGGTTTAAGTGGAGAAACCATCTATAAACCAGTAGCACCCAGTATCACCCAAACTGAAGTAATGGTTTAATGACAATTTGACATGGCATTTACAAAAAGGCTTTATTAATACTTGTTCTGATCATTCCCAACATTTTTCTTGCATTCACAGTATTTGCATACAACACACTTTATTCTACTGATGAAACCGTTATCAACACAAAACAACCATCATTTTATTATTCAACTTATTTGTTTCAATTACAAAATATGTGAATTAATTGTTTAGAGTACTGCAGAGCAAACACCAACATAAATACAAAACTACAACCTGCAGAAAAAAACGACATTCTCTCTACTCTCAAGACGTCTTATTTCGATTCATTAAGACTCACAAATACTTTGTAAACGTAAAATTTCATACTAAAATTTTTGCATGTTAATGCATGCATGCTCTTCCCCAATTGGCATAATCCACACCTATAAAATACAGCGACTCAAATTATTTAGGTTATCTAGGAATGCTGGAACCCCTTCAGACTTAATTCTCTGATTTGGCTACATTATATTGCATAAATGCATAAAATACTAATAGGATATTTGCTTACCAATAAATTAATCAATTAACTGTGTCCTCAAAAGTGTTTTATGCAGCTAAAATAATAATACCTGGGGCTCTTCTGAAAATGCCCAGCTGGTGGTGCCTGAGAAGCTTTGGAAGCTTTGGTGTTTTTTCGGAGATGCGTTGGTTGCAAAACAGTTAGCCTACTTGTTACTAGTATCTTATTTTGAAGAATAGTACTTAATACGATAATACAGTAACCATTAATATTAACTTCTCCATTGTTCTGTATGATGGTTAGTCAATGTAGGGTTTGTCCCGCCTCTTTTCCACTGTGATTGGACGGCTATGTAAAATAGGAAAGTGATGAGCGTTTTATCCAAAGTTAAAAAGTAAAATATGAAAAAAGACAGGGCAAAAGAACTTGTGAAATATCATTATGATACACAGTGCATCAAAATGCTTTTCTTCAAAGAGTTTGAATAGAAAAGACTTAGCGGTGCAAGATAAAACTACGAAATGTGGTTGAAAGTGTGTTGTCTAAGTAAAAAGAGAAAGATCAGCTTTCAGAAAGCCTCTAGAACTAACTCTTAATATGTTCTGCAATATGTTCTTCAAATCAGCACATGATTTATCACATAAGCAGGCTACTATTGTATGCTGGTGTATTACAATCTCTCTGACCCGATCTGTCCTATATCATACTCACAAATCTGTCACTAAATCATGATGACAAATTGTCCACCAATCCTCAAATCCTACTCGGAATCTCTTCTTCAAGGTAACATCACTGTAACATTTGGCCCTGCTATTGTTTATGGGTCAGTTCTGAATATTACATTTAGACACATAAATTGTCCAACAGATGTTTTGTGCTATGGAGTAAATGATACCTCAAATTGCATGGCATGGGAGCTGAAGTCAAGTCCCAGAATATCACAGTAACAGACGTGTTGGCTATTTTGAGTTGAGCAGGAAAGAAACCACATAACATTAGACAACAACAACAAAAAACACTCATGACACTTAAAGGGATAGTTCACCCAAAAATGAAAAATTCTGTCATTTACCTCTCCTGTCATTTCAAACCTGTTAGACTGTCTGTCTTTCGTAGAACACAAAAAAAGATATTTTGATGAAAATTACATTTACATATATGCATTTGGGAGACTTACATTGCTTTGTATTATACATTTGTTTCTGACTATATGCAATACCCTGGGATTCGAGTCCATGACCTTGGCATATCTAGTCTCAGGCTCTAACCACTGAGCAGGTTAAAAACATTCTACAAAATATCGGTAACACTTTATAATAACTGCACGCTATGAATCATTAGTTAAGCATCAGTACATAGTTAATTAATCATTTATGAAGCATTGGCCCCACATTAATAGACATTAGTAAGCAGTTTATAAATACAGCTATAAATGTTTTGTTCTTGATTTATAAGCATGTATATAATATGCTTAATAATCAAATTTTCATACTTTATTAAGGATGAATTCATAATTTCTAAACTAAGGATATTACAGCCAGATAAAGGAAATAAGAGTAGTTAACTATGCATATATAATATGAAAAGAAATTGTTTAATGGGTGAATAAAAAATAGTGTAGTTTTGTCTCTATAAGACCACACTACATTATTGGATATAGGGCTGTTTTCTATAAAGAGATTTCTTATTTCTAATGTTTGGATTGAGCTCTTAAGGCGGCATGTATTGCATTACAGTTACTTAAACTAAAGGTGTTTAGTTAATCTATTGAATCCTGAATAAGTACTTGTGCAGGGAAAAAAACATGAAGCCTTCTCATTGCTTTGCACGTATGTATGTTGGTCTGGCTAAAAATGTGTACCGAATGCCTTTAACTTAAATGTGAAGTGAGATCTTACTCATTAACCCCCTGAAAGGAATGCAGAGAATAAACAAAAATAACTTGAAATAACAAGTTGAAAATCTTTTCCAGAGGTTCTCACTAAAGCTTTCTGCTGTCTTATATACTTTCCCTTGACCATGTAACTTTGTGCAAGCTGTAACCTTTAAGTTGATCACTTGCCAGCCCGCAGCACTGCACTACTGATGCTGTAATAGTCAGCAAGCTTTTATATACTGGAGAAACACCATGAATAAAATCAAAACATTAAATACCTGTCTAAATTCGGTTTTAACCTATCAGTGTCTCATGAAGACGTTTCAGCTTTGACAACAAGGAATAGGCATAAAACGAAAAGTGTACTTTGTACTATTTTTGTATTGTTGTGATAATTGTCAAAAGACAAATTAAGTCTTAAAGATCCTCTGTGTATTTGTCACCGATGTTAGGGCCGAGGGCCAATAACCACACTCCGGAGGAGCAGACACCCGAGGACACCAAGAGGCGGACAACAAGAAGTGGATTTAAAAGGGTAAGTATTTTATTAACTTAAAATAATAAAAGCAGTGATGCAAATGTTCGTGGGTGAGACAGTGGCTTCCTTCGTCTACTCGGAAGTGTTCGTGAGACAGGCAGCCGACAATGCTCAGACTCAGCTGGTGTGTAAGTTCACAGAACAGTCCAGGGGAGGATAGCAACTTCTCTTCTTCCCCGAGGGACAGACAACGACGGTGTTCGGGCTCGGCTGGTGTGTAAGTTCAAAGAACAATCCAGGGGAGAACAGCAACTTCTCCTCTTCCCCGAGGGACAGACAACGACGGTGCTCGGGCTCGGCTGGTGTGTAAGTTCACAGAACAATCCAGGGGAGGATAGCAACTTCTCCTCTTCCCCGAGGGACAGACAACGACGGTGTTCGGGCTCGGCTGGTGTGTAAGTTCACAGAACAATCCAGGGGAGAACAGCAACTTCTCCTCTTCCCCGAGGGACAGACAACGACGGTGTTCGGGCTCGGCTGGTGTGTGAGTTCGTAGACCAGTCGGCGGAAGGACAACAGCTTCACCTCTTCCCCGAGGGACAGGCAATGGCGGTGTTCAAGCTCAGCTTGAGTCCGTCGCCACTCCGGGCACAAAGGAAAACCTGAACACAGCTTTAGGCAGATCAATTCAAAAGGATCTTCATATGCAGACGTCAATTGTCATTCATCTCAGTTTCTGGAGAAACACAGTCGTTAGACCTCACCACACTCGTGCATAAATCACTCTTAGAAATCCTCACGCGTGTGTAATTCACTCTCTCAGACACTGCAAACTCACTTCATCCACAGTGATTAGTCGACCTGTTTCTCCTCTTACTGTAGGGTGAATGACTCCAAGGATGGCGACTGCAGAAGTTTGACGTGAACACATCAGCGACCTTCCCCTCTGCTGTGTAATCTCTTCCCACTAGAACACCGATCAGACATCCAACCTTCAGCTCTCTCCGGTTACGCCGCCGTCAAGACACACACCAGCCCAGATACACCACCCTCGCTTGCCCAGAACACCACTCTTTTATACCCCCTCGTCCTGAGCGCGTGCTTCAATGAAGCGCAGCTTAATTCGCTTCAGCTGCCGCTTGTTATGGCCAGCAATCAAGCCACCCGGTGACACCCTCCCCCACCGGATCCGTTCTAGTCCCGAGAACGGGGTCCCGACTCCCATTCTCCGTATCTTGCAGGGGGTACTCCTCTAGTCTCCCGTTGGGAGCGTCGAGCTGGGGCCTCGGCCTCCCCCTCCCTGGGCTCAGGAGTGGGGGCCCTTCGGATCATAGGCCAGCCCACCCAAGTTGGTGCAGGGGCCACAGGTGCTGGCGGCGCCTCAGTCTCTTGTCGCAGGTAATTTGGACAAGGACGCAGCAGGTTTCGGTGCAGGACTCTCACAGGGCCTGCCTTACCCTCGGGACGGATGGTGTACACGGGTTGGTCAGGCCTTTGCTGTTGCTCCACTACGTAGGGGGTGGTTTCCCACCGGTCGCTGAGTTTACCCTTCCCCTGGCGCCGGTTATCCCGCACCAGTACCCGTTCTCCGGGTAACAAAGGAGCCTCTCGAGCGGTGCGGTCGTACAATCTCTTGTTCTTCTTTGCTGCTGCCTCCAGATGCTTGGTTACCTTGTCATAGGCAGAGTGGAGTTGACGATGGTGTCGGTGTACCCATTCAGTGGTGGTGGCGGGGGCTTCAGCCGGGACTGCTCCTAACAGCAGATCTGTGGGCAGGCGCACATGCCTCCCAAACATCAGGTAAGTCGGGGCATACCCCGTTGTGCTGTGGATGCTGTTATTATAGGCCTGCACCAGAGCCGGCAGGCTGTCCGTCCAGTAACCTTGATGGTCTGCATCTAGTGTTCCCAGTAGACTCAAGAGCGTCTGATTGAAGCGTTCGCACCCTCCGTTCCCCTGTGGGTGATAAGGCGTGGTGCGGGTTTTCCGGCATCCGTACAGACTGCATAGCTCCTGGATGACACGGGACTCAAAGTTCGGCCCTTGGTCAGAATGGAGCGTCTCGGGACATCCAAAGGGCTGGAAGACGTGTCTCCATAGGGCACCGGCAGTGGTGGCGGCGGTCTGGTCCAAGGTTGGTATGGCCCAAGCGTACTTAGTGAACAAGTCAGTCACTACCAAGATGTTCTGGTAGCGGTCTGCTGGACGACTTAAGGTCAGGAAGTCCATAGCCACCATATGTAACGGGGCTCTGGGTCGCACCGGAACCATAGGGGCCCTCACGTCTCGTCGGGACTTGAACAGCGTGCAACGGGGGCATCCTTGTACATACCTCCCCACCGACTCTTCCATACCACTCCAAAAGAAGTGCCGACGCAGTAGTGATACTGTCCGTTCTTGGCCCTGATGTCCTAACTGGTCATGATAGGCCTGGAGCAACGGCTGAATTTGGGCTTCAGGCACCACCACCTGAGACACCATCTCATGGGTCCTTGAGTCCAGAACAGACCTACAGATCACACCATCTCGCAACTTCAGCCTCTTCCACTGCCCCAGAAGCTTCTTTACCCTCACCGGATGTCCCTGTCGTTCCTCCACCCCAGGGAATTTGTTCCTCTCCAGGTAAGTCCACAGGGTAGCCAGCCCTTCATCCTGCTCTTGCCGTTCCCTCCATCGATGGGGGTCCCATCCCCAATTTGCTGGTATGCCTTCCGCTCGTGCTCCAGGTGCTTCCACCACTCCCACCATCAGCCCTTCTTCTGGTTCTGGCCCTGAAGTTCCCCCTTCCCTAGCTGGTGGTAATCGGGACAGGACATCGGCATTTATGTGCTCTCGGCCTGGTCGATATTGTAGTCGATAGTTGAAGTTGGCGAGCTGGGCCACCCACCGCTGCTCCACCGCTCCCAGCTTCGCGGTCTGCAGGTGTACCAGCGGACTGTTGTCGGTTACTACCAGCACTTCGGCTCCCCACAGGTAATCCTTAAACTTCTCGCACAGAGCCCACTTCAGGGCCAGCAGCTCAATTTTAAAAGAGCTGTAATTGGCATCGTTCCGTTCAGCAGGGTGGAGGCTCCGACTGGCGTAGGCAATGACCCTTTCTGTCCCGTCTTGTCGTTGGGCCAGTACGGCTCCCAGCCCGCTATTGCTAGCGTCAGTGTAGAGGACGAAAGGCTGGGTGAAATCGGCGTAAGCCAGAATGGGGGCCTGCAACAACTCCTGCTTGAGTCGGTGGAAGGCGGTCTCGCACTCCTGACTCCAGGTGATGGTAGGGGAACTTCGGCTCCGCGAGGTACCGGTACCGGCCAGCAGCTGATTCAGGGGTTTTGCAATTTTTGAGAAGTCCTTTATGAAGCGTCTGTAGTAGCCGACGAATCCAAGAAAGGACCGTACCTGCCTTACGGTCTTCGGAGGGACCCAGCCCTGCACTGCAGACACCTTCTCCGGATCAACAGCCACTCCTGCAGCGCTCACCCGGTGCCCCAGGAACTGAACCTCTCTTCTGAGGAGCTGGCATTTCCCGGGCTGGAGCTTCAGTCCATACCGTTCCATTGCCCGGAAGACTTGCTCCAAGTGTGACAAGTGACCATTGAAGTCAGGGGAGTACACGATCACATCGTCTAAGTAAACCAAGGCGGAGTCCATCAGCTGCCCTCCCAGGCATCGCTGCATGAGCCTCTGGAAGGTCGCAGGAGCGTTACAGAGGCCGAAGGGCATACGATCCCATTCAAATAGGCCGAAAGGGGTGGTAAAGGCAGTCTTCTCGCGGTCCTGTTCCTCCATCCTCACCTGCCAGTAGCCACTCGCTAAGTCCAGGGTAGAGTACCAGCTGGCGCCGGTCAGTCCCGTAAGGGAATCCTCGATCCGGGGCAAGGGAAAAGCATCCTTCTTGGTGACCAAGTTCAGTTTCCGATAGTCTACACAAAACCTCCAAGCGCCTGTCTTCTTGCGGACCAGGACAATTGGGGCGGCCCATGGGCTGCTGCTCTCCCGGATAACTCCTCGTCCCAACATTCCTTTCAGTAGGGCTCGTACTTCCGTATACAAAGTCGGAGGGACTGGGCGGTATCGTTCTCGACTGGGTGGGGCGTCTCCAGTAGGAATGGCGTGCTTGACTATGTCGGTGCACCCATAGTCTTCGTCGTGGGTGGAGAAGACGTGTTGCCACTTGGCCAGTAGACTCTGGAGTTTGCGGGTTTGTTCTTCCGTTAGGCCCTCTCCTTCCAGGGACTCGCTCTGAAGGTGGCCCGGCATGCCCTGTGCAGTGGAACCAGGACGAGACTCCTTCTCCGCCAGGCCAACCTCGACCACTGTGGCGCTCACTTGGCAGAAGCGGACCTCCTGCTCCTCCCTCACCTGGTGGGGGTCTACAGGCGTGATACGGGTCAGTCGTTGGTGACGGTACAGATGGACGGGGTAAGTATTCGGGTTTCTTACTTTAACTGCGACTCGGCCCCGACGGGCTACTGTTAACCCCCGAGCGACTTCAACAGTCTGGCACTCCCAGTGGGGTTCAACAAGGAGGCAATCTTCAGGGCCATAGGTCCGACCTGGCAGCCGAACCCAGACCACAGCTTCGCTCCGGGCAGGGACAGAGACAGCATACCGGCAGGCCACCCGACCCACGTCCTCCCGGTCGCGTTGGAAAATCGCCACCTGCACCCGCCGACAGTCAGTCACAACACGCTCCCACTCCTTCTTCTCGGCTGTGGAGGTGTAACGAAGAGGTCCAGCCTGGAACAGTTCCTCCCAACAGTCCATGATGACATTCATCCCTAACAGGGCTCGATGTTCTCCCAGACAGGAGTCTCGCACGATCACTACCCCCTTCTTCGGGATTGTGGTGCCGTGAATTTCGAAGTTGGTGACCTGGTATCCGATGTAGGGGATGCGCAGGCCATTTGCCCCACGCAGGGTGAGCCAAGGGACTTCAGCTTCGGGTAAGTGATGAGCATCAAACAGATCTTTGGACAAACTCTCAGACAACATAGTGACCTGGGACCCTGTGTCTACCAGGCACCGAACAGTAACGCCATTGATCTTAATCTCCAGGAGGGGACAGCGTCCCACTAGGCCGTCTCGTGGAGCTGAGTCCACACAAGGGTCTATCCGGGGGGTCCCGACCACTTGACCCACAGTGGCCGGTCGTTCTAAAAACCCCCTTGCGAGCTACGTCGGGAACCGCATTGGCGGCTGTAGTGTCCGGGCTCTCCGCAGGTGTTGCAGATCGGGCGCCCCTGCGCATCCCACTGGAACCTGGAACTGAACGGACGGCTGGTGCGTCTTCCCGGATCTCTCCCTCCGTCAGAATACGAACGTTCTCGAGGTAGGGGCAGGGGCTCTGGCCGTCCACGGCGGAGTTCTCCAAGAATGGATTTTGAGAGTTCGGCCATTTCTTCTCGGACGTCTTTCATTAACTCCGCACGTAGGGTCCGCTTCCAGTCGGTCGGTTCAGGCTGTGTTGGGGCACTCATTCCACTTGCAGCCATACACACCGGTGTTTCTACAGTCTGATGGTGATCTTGTTCCAAGGCTAGGGCCTCCTTACGTACATCTTCGAATGTCAGGGTGGCGTCCCTTCGAAGCTGTAACCTCAGACTCTGCCGTATTGGACCTTCTCGTAACCCCAACAGGAACTGGTCTCTTAACAGTGTCTCTTCCTCTCCCAGTCCATGATGTTCTCGATTCTTCAGCCTGGAGAACAGTTCCCGTAGTCGCAGAGCGAATGCTCGCAGTGTCTGCCCAGGTACCTGCTTACAATTGAAAAACTGCGTTCGTAACACTGCCACCGGAGTCGAATCACCGTATTGCCCAGACAGAAATTCGAATATGGCCCGTGTGGTGGCTCGGACGGCTTCAGGTGCTGCTCGGACTTCTCTCTTCGCCTCCCCCTCAAGTGAATTCAAGACAAACTGTATCTTCTGGGCTTCACTGAGCCCTTGCAGTCCGGCCAAGTACTCCACTTGCGCCCTCCAGTCCGAAAAACTCAACTCAGAGCCAGATCCACCATACTTTTGAGCCCACGGAACTCCCATGAACATAGATGCCATCGGCTGCCGGACGGCTGGCAAGTCCTCGTCCGCCATCCTGGGTCCTCCGGCCGCTCAACTCCGAGTGGTAACCCTGCCGACTGCGCCAAAAGTGATGTCACCGATGTTAGGGCCGAGGGCCAATAACCACACTCCG
Organism: Triplophysa dalaica; assembly: GCF_015846415.1. Classification (NCBI taxonomy): domain Eukaryota; kingdom Metazoa; phylum Chordata; class Actinopteri; order Cypriniformes; family Nemacheilidae; genus Triplophysa; species Triplophysa dalaica. The sequence continues at coordinate 13,849,037 of NC_079549.1, read as the reverse complement.
GAGGAGCAGACACCCGAGGACACCAAGAGGCGGACAACAAGAAGTGGATTTAAAAGGGTAAGTATTTTATTAACTTAAAATAATAAAAGCAGTGATGCAAATGTTCGTGGGTGAGACAGTGGCTTCCTTCGTCTACTCGGAAGTGTTCGTGAGACAGGCAGCCGACAATGCTCAGACTCAGCTGGTGTGTAAGTTCACAGAACAGTCCAGGGGAGGATAGCAACTTCTCTTCTTCCCCGAGGGACAGACAACGACGGTGTTCGGGCTCGGCTGGTGTGTAAGTTCAAAGAACAATCCAGGGGAGAACAGCAACTTCTCCTCTTCCCCGAGGGACAGACAACGACGGTGCTCGGGCTCGGCTGGTGTGTAAGTTCACAGAACAATCCAGGGGAGGATAGCAACTTCTCCTCTTCCCCGAGGGACAGACAACGACGGTGTTCGGGCTCGGCTGGTGTGTAAGTTCACAGAACAATCCAGGGGAGAACAGCAACTTCTCCTCTTCCCCGAGGGACAGACAACGACGGTGTTCGGGCTCGGCTGGTGTGTGAGTTCGTAGACCAGTCGGCGGAAGGACAACAGCTTCACCTCTTCCCCGAGGGACAGGCAATGGCGGTGTTCAAGCTCAGCTTGAGTCCGTCGCCACTCCGGGCACAAAGGAAAACCTGAACACAGCTTTAGGCAGATCAATTCAAAAGGATCTTCATATGCAGACGTCAATTGTCATTCATCTCAGTTTCTGGAGAAACACAGTCGTTAGACCTCACCACACTCGTGCATAAATCACTCTTAGAAATCCTCACGCGTGTGTAATTCACTCTCTCAGACACTGCAAACTCACTTCATCCACAGTGATTAGTCGACCTGTTTCTCCTCTTACTGTAGGGTGAATGACTCCAAGGATGGCGACTGCAGAAGTTTGACGTGAACACATCAGCGACCTTCCCCTCTGCTGTGTAATCTCTTCCCACTAGAACACCGATCAGACATCCAACCTTCAGCTCTCTCCGGTTACGCCGCCGTCAAGACACACACCAGCCCAGATACACCACCCTCGCTTGCCCAGAACACCACTCTTTTATACCCCCTCGTCCTGAGCGCGTGCTTCAATGAAGCGCAGCTTAATTCGCTTCAGCTGCCGCTTGTTATGGCCAGCAATCAAGCCACCCGGTGACATATTTCTTCGGAGTATATAAAGAAATGCAATATAATATACTCTACATAATGTCTTCAAAGGTGTATTAAGATCTTCCATAATGAAGCGTTATGTTTTTATTACATCAGAATGAGCCATTTCTATCTACATACACGGCCTTGCATGGAATACGCCATTTTGTTTCTATAGCAGGCCTAAACAGACAAACTGCAGTGCTGTGAAAGGGAAGGGGTGGAGTGAGCCATTGGTTGCAATTTGCAACCTCACCGCTAGATGTCGCTAAAATTCTTGCAGTACACTGGACCATTAAAATGCCAATACTTTACAAACATGTGACATTCTCAGTGCTGTCAGTGTGACAGCAGGGAATAAACAGTCCTAAAAGCCAGCAATACTTCTAAAATAAACCCAAACAGATTAAGACACGTGTGTAAAGTGTTTACCCATCCCATGTGCATCTAGAGAGCAACAGCCACTGAGATGAATAGGGACACTAACAAATAGCAGTCTCCATATATAAGACATCTCCCAGGTCCAACCAGAATCATTTGAATGACCAAACACGCCCCTGTGCTAAATTCCAGTGACATTTATAATGGCTGCATTGGCCTGCAGCACTCCACAGATAAACAAACGAATAAATAGATGATAATGAAAGATCAACATTACACTCAGTTGTGTGGTTCTCAGGAGGCCAGCGTCTCATAAATCAACCCCCTTTTTGTTCTGGCTCGTGTCTGGTTTTAATGACCTTTCACTCTTATCTCAATCTGATCTCTTCTTCCACAATCTCGTACAACAGTTCCAATCAATCCTAAAAGCTTTAAACCGGCTAAAGCTCTATCTGAGTGGATCTGACGACCATCCGCCCATCATAATGAGAAGAATGGCTCACTCTTTTTCTATTGTACAGGATCTGATAAGAAGGGAGAGTAGGGGAAATGGATGAGCCACAGCGCTATCAAAAACCCTCTTGCGTGGCTTCGTTCTCAGGACAGGACGTAGTGTATTTCACTGCAAGAACCGATTTTGTAGAAAAATTATTTTGTGGCGAAATTGATATTTTTTTCTGAAGACCATAGTGGACATAGTGAAGACATAGGTTGCATAAAATCTCAGTTTACGCTTAAATACATACTGTATGCACAAGACTTGGTTATACTGTATATGGGCCACCCATTCTGCAGAACACACATTCTTTTTACACGAGCAAGGAGAGCTGGCAATCGGTGAAACATTCAATTTTATTCAGTTTGATTGACAGAAAGGACCTCAAACACTCACAACGTTGAAATTTGTATTTTTACATGAAGTATGTTTTGATTGATATCTAGCTAAAAGTAAAAAAATCACATGGAGTAGGTGTACTAAGTATATAGTGAGAAATAGCCGATGTCATATGATCATAATGTTTAATCCAAAAAAGTCTTTATACTGTAATTGCACTATGATGAAAGACGCAAATGCCCTAACTTAAAATAAATAACCAAACAGAATGGACAAACTAGTCTATATTATACTTCATCAATCAAACCAGAGTAATTTGTGTATGAAACAAAATAACGCAGGGGCATCAGGTCACATGTGCACTTGAAGCAGCAGTTTGTGAGTGAGTGATTGGACAGAAGTTTGCAGAGCAGAGGCCTCATGAATCCACAGTGGACTGTGAAGGGATCTGCTCTTCAAACATCAGACTCATTCGTGGAAGCCACTTTATGAAACTATGATTGACATCCCTGTGGACTGTGACACATTGAGGTCCAAGTAATTTGACAAACAAATCTGTCAAATTCAGGCTGAAGTCTCAAAATCTAACCATGAGATTAAAAGCATCAAAGTAGTTATATAAATAATCTGATAAAAATAGGAAATGTGTGTTTATCCCTGATGGATACAGAATTCACATTTTCATTCATAATACTGCAATTGACGATTTTACATATTGAATGATTTTATTCACAGTACATATTATTTTGCATAAAAATGTCCGATGCCTTCAATTATTGACATCAGACAAAATGAAATTTATCAAAGTTTTACTATGATATTTTTACAGAAGTTCTTTACAGTATGTACAATGATTTTATGTAAAAAAATGAGTAAATCACAAAAATGTTTGATATTTCACAACATAGGACACAGTTTATTATACTACCCATATAGAAAAAAAATATGCCGGATGTTTCATTTTTGAGTGACCTCTTCTTTAAATTCAAATTCATTTGAAAATGAATTTGTTTATACACTGGACAAAGGAAGTAGATCACAGTAAATCATAACAAATCCGCTCCTATACCTATTATATATTCATTGACGTTGTGTACACTGGAAGCATGTGTTCCTGCGTGTCATGTTGTGTACAGTCTCAGCCTCATGCTGTTACAGCGCACAGTATCAACAGTAAAATAGTCAAAACAATCCCATGCAATTACTTTCCATTTAGATGATGTTAAAACATACCATTCAGCTTTAGTCAAACTGTATACACATTCAATTACGAAGACAATTTAGCAGAAACAAAATCATGAACAATCATTCTGGTGACCTTACTTTTCATGAACTGAGTTTCATTTCAGTGATTGCAATACCTTATTCCTCTTTCTGGAGGTCTAACCTTGCTTGTTTTACTTATATTCAACACAACGCGGTCTAGAAACGAAAGTGTATACATGTAGACTAATTTCGCCATTTTGAACAGAGGGGTCCCTTGTACTCCAAACTCACGGCTCAAATTATGATGGAAACAAATGCAAAGCACTGTATTTAAGTCAAAGACCGGCTGCATCACCCAATGGCAGAAACCAAATCATTCCGGTTAAATTAGCAACATAAATGTCATCCGTTTTCAGTACAAACCCCAGATTCACTTAGAGCAGACATCCATCACTAAATATAACAATAATTATACAGGGACTGTTGCAGGATGGATGACGTATTCATATATTTATATGCACAATTATTTTCTCTGTCATTCCCAAAGTCCAGACTTGTAAGTGTATAAATCCACTTTATTTGATTCCATTGATAATTATGAATATTGAATTATGTAATAAGAGATTAAAACAAGAGTGAATTGTTGATGTAATGCTGGATCTACATTTGAGCCATTTAAAGCACATTTCTCAAGGGAATTCAAGACATGAAAAACTACAACAGACTAAAGCATTCATTAGGTTTATGACAAATAGCGTTGTCTATTTATTTACTTCTTTCACAATATCTCAGGGTGGTAATCTTTAATCCTTCTGTTAAATTGTCTCTTTTCATTGTTTTTTGATGGAAAGGTGAGAATTGCTTTTAAGAAACGAAAAGAGTTAATAAATATAAAAGAAATATTTAATTAATCTCAATTCACTACATTTGTATAGCTTTTTTCCAAAACAAATGTGAAGCTTTACCAAAAATAGAACAAGTGAATAGATGTACTAGAAATTAATATTTGGTTTGCATTTTTAAGCTTTTGAACTTTCCAACTTTTTTGCATGAAATTAATGTTATTATATTATATACATTTCATTTAATATTATTGGTTAAATGTCACAAAATTTATTGAATATTTTAACTGAACATAAACTCAAACATTTCTCATAAAACTTACCAAAATGTTAATTATTTTATAATAAGTGACCAAATGCAACCACTGCTGTAAATCCATTTACTATATTATTCGTATGCGTATATATTTTACAACATGCTATACATTAGATTAGTCTATAATTATTTGTTGGATTTTATTGTCTCAGATTCTCAAGGCTAACAAATGCACTTGAATCACACACATTTTTTTTACAAGGTTCAAGTTAATCTGAAGTCCCACTGATGCTAATGGCAGTGACCTAAAATAAAATAAAATAATTGAACACAAAACACAATTATGTACGTCCAAACATCACTGTAAACAAAACGACATCCCTATTAATTACGTACAACAATTATTTGCAGTCCTCGTGTCTGCCCTGTCGCTTTGTTTAATGAAATATTTGAGCAAACACAATGTACAAGACCTTAGCTAATTCAATTCAACTAGTAATATAAAATCATATAAGGTGTTTAATTTCATAACACAGACTTTCCAGATTTTTGCTTTTAGCATTGAGATCAGCAATCAGTAATGGTTGTGACTTACTCTAGATTTGGAGTTTGATGTTTTTAATAGTAAATAAATAATAATAAAGATAGGAACAGGGACGCATACAACAGTACATGTGTATGTACATAAGCTCAGCAACATGACATCTTACATAACAATGTTATTCTGTGTTTTGCTAGACAAGAAAACCATAAAAAACAAAACAAACCTAAACAAGCTTTCTTTTAAACTCTATTCTCCATCATGAACCACTTTGCCCTACCTCTCAAGGATGATTCAGACTTAACTCCAGAATAAGTACATGAATAAGCCCTCTTTAAACCTTAAAGCCGTGCCATCACCACTTACGAGATGTAAACAAACAATCTGTGACATCACATCTCATTTCATGGTTGGCCAAACAGTATACTATGAGAACTTTATGACACATGCATTGATAACATGACTTGACATACCTTTGTTTTCTTCCAATAAATGAACCTTCCTGTCCGTCCCCTGAGGAAATCTGACTAACCCTCAGAATCACAGGGACATTAACACTAACTTGTCAAAATATTTGACAATGTTTTTGAATTGAATGCCCTTGATTTTGTGTCTCAGCCAGCACTATAAAACACGTATTGCGTTAGATGTCTGGAGTCATAACATGCTGGCATTTTTTCCACCTCAACACGCAGAGTTCTGTGGGGTCACGTTCCGGAGGCCGTGCAGCGCCTCATCACCTGATCCGCCGTCTCGCGGTTCTGTCACTGTTCTCAGACAACCCTTGGTCTTGCTCTGCTCGGGCAGAAACAGACCTGATGGATGTGCTGCGACATTCTGGTGACCCACGGCTCAACTCTCTCATGTGCTACTCTTGAGAACTACACCGACAGGCCTCCACCCACTTTAACCATACACAGTCAGTATTAAAGCATAGGTTTACAATTGACAAAACTTGTATTAACCAGAAATATAACAAAATAAAAGGTTGTTGGTAAACTGTGTTTTTCTATTTTATGTTCACATATTTTCAGATTTGTAGAACTGGATGGTTTTTATTTGTGAATGAATCACATAAAATGCACACGAAAATATTTGTTACAATGTGAGGTTAGAGACAGATGTTTAGCAGGATTCTTTGTGGCTTGTGTGAGCTTTATAGGCTCTGGCAGGTGAAGCACATGGCCTGGAGGGGAGCCACTTTGTGGGTGATGAGTAGAGGACACAAGGGTCAGAATAATGGAAGAGAGACACACCAGGGTCACTGTCAAACCACAGCGACGGAAATGAAACAGAGACAAATGCTCCTTATATTTAGCACAGCAGATCACATTCAATAAAGCTACAGCTACAAAAAACACAAGAAAAAATAAAAAAGAATATACAAAACACAACACAATACAACAAAAACCATCTAGTATATTTCCTTATATACTGTTTACAAGAGCAAAATGTATTTTAATTGAAAATGTTTGACTGTTTGGGGTCCTTAAATGCAATTAAATGAAATGTGTAATGATAAAAAGCATTACGTTTTGTCTTTTCTTTTGTTATTGAATTATACTTATTAAATTAACGATATTTTTGAAGCATAAAAGTAGACATGCATTTAACAAGTAGGACTGATGTCCATTTCAATAACGCTGTTCCTGTTGTAAACGTTATTATGAAATTCAACCTATGGCAATTTCTGTTGCAGTAATGGATGTTTTTTTTATATTACTTGATGTAGGCTACTATTGGAATTAGTGCTTGAAACTATTTCAAATCTTTTAGCAACTGTACCACTATTTGATTATTTTTATTATGTAGTGCTTTACATTTCTTGTTTTTAAAAACTCTCATTCATGACGTATTTCAATGAATATAATTTATTTAAAACATTTTAATATAATTGTTGTTATGTTTATTAACTTAATTCCATATCACTGTTATCATCTGTACAGTAGCCTATTAATATTATAAGAAGTATTATACTTATGTATCTGATAAACCTCTTTATATTTTAATGGCACTTTCATAGAATCAGTGCACGAAAGCTCATGTCAGTGATCAGTGACACGGCAGATTTTCATCTGTTCGTGTATAAAGGCGAGTCAGGGGCCTGAGAGAGGCCCCTCATTGCTCCGTGTCGACGGTAATTAGAGCAGCCAGGAAAAGTTTTACTAATGGCCGTCTTAAACTCATTATATCAATGGCAGCTCAACGTGCGGCCAAACAACAGCCCCACTTACACACACGAGAGACCCTGCCTGACCTGCAAACACATAATAATAACAAGAAAATTTAAAGACAGTATAGTTTTTTTAGACTCTTATGCGTGCTTTATATCACACTTGCACTTATAAAAACAGTAGTAATGTATGTTACAATGTGTCACTTTTTTATAGACTGAAACAAATATATTTCCTCCCAAACACACACACTTAAACTAAAGTGGTTTTTAGGAGTGGAATGAGGCAAAACCTGTGGTGACATCCAAATGACAGAAAGCTGAGGCTGCTTTTAAAATAAACGGAGGGGCTTAATTATTTACAAAGTGCGTATAAATTATTCCAAGTGAAATGTCAAGCAGCAGGACACTCATAACTTTTCCTCCCAGTCAGTCTCGCCATAACATGACAAAAATCAAGCAAAATCACTTTAATTGGATTCATTCTTGCCAACATGAAGTGTCGATGATGAAAATTCTTTTAAAGAAAATCATGAAAACCAAGTGGCACAACAAGTCGAGTAAGGTAGTGAAATGCAATGCCGTGTGTGGTAGTTTGTTGTGTGTAGTCTATCAATAAAACAAGAAGCTTTTAAGGCGTCTTCTGTATTCTAAGTCTTTTTCAAACCACTATAATTATATCAAGGTACAGTACATATTAATGATTACACGACTGTTGTTCAAAACGAGCACTTACCCACTTACCCACTAATTTTATAATAAAACAAAGCTGATCAACAACGAAGGTTTAAACAAATACATCTAAACGTGTTATATTCAGCACGTTCAATCTAGTCAGCCTTTGTCCAGAATTTGAAGAAATGTACTGATGGCATCAAGGTCTCACCTTGATTTGCTTTTTTAAAGAGTATAGAAGCAGTTCCTATCAATTTTAGTTACAAGTCATCCATTAAAAAAAAAAAATTGTCAATAAATTGCATTTTGTATTAAAAAACCTTATATGCTTTAATATATATTTTATATGTTACATTACGCAATTATTATTATTATTATTGTTATTATTATTTGGTATTTGCAAAGGAACCTTTACACATTTAAACATCAAATCTGTGTCACTTTGTATGATGGCTATAATCAACATTGGAACATGATACAATGAATAACAGTCAAGGAATAGGATAGTAGATCAATTGCTTGTTAGATAAAGTGTTTTAGCATGTCACATCACACATACATTCATACGCAGAGCCCCTTTCAGGCTTTTACCCGTGTGTGTTATTGGTGCAGTCTGTGTGTCTTCTGAGACTTTACAGAACCACGTCCTGTCATCTGACAAACTCCATCACTCACATCCTCCATCCCTTCATCTGCCCATGATCAAAGACTAATGAACGGTTCCTTTAATCAAACCGATAAATCAGGGGTCAATCGAATTGGCCTATGAAAGACACATCACTCAAATGACTAGTGCCATCATGAAATAGTCATAAGGTCAGAATTCCCCCTTTTTAATACAATAGGGAATTGTTCCTGTATCTCAGTTGGTAGAGTGTAACGCTAGCTGCGCCAAGATCATGGGGGTTGATTCCAAAGAACACACAAACTAATAAAGCATATACCTTAAACGCACTGTAAATCCCTTGCATGGAAAAAATCGTCTGCCAAAGAAAGCTAACTGAAATACTCTACATTGTCAAATGAAACACTGCTGAATACCTTAATTTCGGCTTTGGGATTGTAATCAGGTCTGTTTCACATAACTGCCGATCACGGTAAGGCTCGGATCCGGTTTCACCACAGTGAAGAGGGAGAGGTAATGGGAGTGGTTAGTTGAAAGAGGTGCAGAGGGCGATAGATGAAAGATAAACAGGGTAGGGGTGGTGCAGGGGAAGGCGCAGCAGTGGCACGCATCTCGACTTCAGCGGCGACACGGACATGACAGGTCGCCCGAAGACAGCCACAATTCACCCTCCGTAACCGCTGCACTTAGTTTGAACCCAAGAGAGGGAGAGAGAGAGAGAAACGCTAATTTCAGATGCTCGTCCCTCAACGTCCCGGAGTAGATAGAGCTAGGGTTAAAAAAGGAAAGTTGAACAAGAGTCAATGGCGAAGACGAACACAGTCAATTGTCATCGGTCCACAGTGGATCTGAGGTAATCTGTTTTAATGAGGAGTGTTTTTTGCCATGCGGGCCGGGAAATTTCGCTAAACACTCGTCAAATAAAAACAGGAGTAAACCAATGAAGGTATTCATTAAAGGAAGGATGAGTGAAACAGGGGACTGAACTTTCAGTGCAGGTTCTGAGAGAGAGAGTAATTCGAAGAGCTATAATAGTATGAGACAGAGCCAGCATTTCCTCTCATCTCTCGAGGGAGACTCTGACAGAAACAATTCTCGTATCCCCTGGCCCTGTTTTCAAGCAGGCGGGATATTTATGTACAAGTACATTTCTCTCCTCAATTTGTTCTCTCTCTCTGCATTCATGGAGTGTTAAGACAAACATTCCCGAGTTGAGAGAAAGGAGTGAAAGGGAAAAGTCTGGAATCCAGAGTTCAGTCTATGAGCTTTTTCTTTGTAATGTCACAGGTGTTTGTCACGGCGCCTTTGGGAGCTTATTGGCGGAGAATCAGCTGGAATTTTCGAAATCTAACCAGTTTAAATATGTATGATCCTAAAGAAACGAGCGATTGCTCAGAGCTTCTCTTTTATAGCTCTTGGTACATAATTGAGTTGAGTTTTATTCAAGTATAAACTTTGTCCCAGATGTTCCTCCTGTGATCCCATAGGAAAAATAAAAATAGATGTAAATCAGTATCAAGCAATAAAGTTCATGTGGATACCATATGCCAGGGTCTCCCTGTTTAGTCTCATTGCTGTCTAAGAGAAACAGCCGAGATATCAAAGAGATCTCATTTGTGAGATATAATTTAAAAAAATATCCAAAGGAGAGTAAAGCATGATAATATAAACGTGAACTAGTTTCGTGAGCATAGGAAATCAAACAGCATATTTTTGCTGAAACTTACACTCAAAAAACAATGTGCAGCCTAAGCCGAAAGGTTTAAGGAAGCGGTGCAAACAAATGAGAGTTTTAATACTGCACAGCTGGCAAAGTCATATTACCACACTTATGCAGGATTATGAGATTCGAAAAGAAATTTTAAACGGACAAATTTACCCTAGAGAAAATTCAGTAGCCTGGGCAGAACAGCGGTGCAATATGAGGCAAATTAGACCACAAACCCCGTGCCCCAGGCAGGGGCTGTTGAGCAGGGCTTTCTGGAGCTCAAGAGACCCCCTCCCATTCGCGGCGGTCCGTCTGCCACCCCTTGTGCGCAGCGACAGGGTATGTGCACCGCTGAGGAGAATGTGAGCTAATGAAAGCAAAAGCCTGTGTTCATTAGAGTATAAAATTCACATTTGGCCAGCTCAGTCTGTGCAATCTGATATTATGAGGCTGCCTGACGCACATACACACACATGCAGTGGCAGGCAAAAGAGAGAAAAAGATGGATAGAAAGACGTTCATGTAAGATTAGAAGGAATGAGTCCCGGGATTACGACATGCATTCTTTAACTGGAAAGTTTTTGGAATGCAGATATTTTAAGCATTAGTGACAAAAAGAGTCAGAAATGCTGTACTCTTGACATGGAGGACATGAGAAACTGAATACTGGAGTAATTTTGGAAAGCAAAAAGGTGATATCTTCACAAGATGGCGGTTATGATGGAAATGCAGTAATATCTTTGCGGGCGAGGATACAGGAAGGGACGCAAAGCAGGATAAATGAGGTATCGTGTGACGCCATCTTGATTTCTGTGTGCGCATGCTTTGGTGGGACTTGTTTTCTAGTGTTAAAATGAGGTTCCGTCATAACAGAAAACGAGGTCATATGGAGGGCAATGAAGGGAAATCGTAAACAGGGAAGTAACGACATCCAATCACAGTCTATCGCTTCTGAGCTCTGATTGGTTGAAGACTTGTAACGCCACGCTTGTTTGCCTTCACTCGATAGGGCTGTTTCACAATGATGCAGAGTGCTAAAAAAAGATAGCTGAAACATAATGTCCATGGATCTTTTTATGACCATCAAGAATTTTTAATAAAAAAATTAATATGAAAATGGTATTATTGTATTAAATTGTATGTGTTCTTTCAATTATTATGAGGTTGTAAAACGTTGAATGCATAATAATAAAAATATAATTTAATTAGAAAATAATTTCAAAATGGATAAATACAATATTGCTTGTGAAACCATAAAATATCTCAACCGTCTCAAAAGTATAAGAAAAAGCATTTCATTGAAAAAAATACATGTTAAAAAAAGCATTTTGGAATTATAGAGATGCTTTGGTGTATGCAAAAACTACCAAATTAAATATATGTATCTGCACACAGCCCTTTGACAAAGTATTAAGAGCTCTCTCAATTGTAAGTTGCTTTGTATGAAAATATCTGCTAAATGAATAAATGTAAACGTAATATAAATATAAACCACTGTTTCGTTTACACATTAATAAATAGATAAATATGTTGCCAAAATGAGTTTTAAAGTTTTATAAAGAAAGATCAGAAAGCCAATGGTGTCTTTTAAGAGATCTTAGGGATTGAGAGTCCAGACAATAGAAGCACTTTGGTTCGGTTCAAAAGTTCAGTTGCATTACAAGCGCATGACCTATTTTCCACGCTGGAAGTTTGGCATCAATCTTCCTCATTCTGCACCCTCCTCCCAATTTAATACACTGCACTAATCACAATAAACTAGGCCATCAGTTACCACGCCTACAACACCGGCCGCTACATTCCAGCACTGGTAGGGGCATAAGTTCTGTTTATATAAATATATTCGATGTTATTACTATAAGGTTGATTAAAATTCTGCAGCTGCAGGAAAATGTAAAGAATGCTGACTAATCATGCTACTAACTGGCACTTAACTTTGATTAACAATAAAACAGTATTTAAACTTGTTTTATATATTTTAATAATGCTTAGAAAGTAACAAGATTAACAAATTGTTATACAAATAAAAAGAGAACTCCACCAAATTGAGCCATAATGGTGATCCTGAAGGAATTACTTATGTTTCATAATGATTTGTCATCAGAAATGGATTTTCACATTAGTTTCTCTCACATGGGGGGAGAGTGAAATGAGCAAAGATCAAAGGTTAAAATCTGACCAATCAGATGAGTTGTTAGTTATTTTTTTTTTAATGAAACTTAAATTAGATATCTGGATGAATCAGAGAGGCATTCATCAGAAGTCAGGTTACAATTACCATCACAGAACAGCAGAAATTACAGCCATACCTTTATGATTGCAGACTCGCGGGTTACGCCTGGATGGCCTCGTATCCAAACTACTGTTCAGGTTGGGTTTCGGGGTCACACACACACACACATACATTATCATTTTGCCAAGCACACACTTTAAGAGAGTTTTCGGTATCAGCCCATATCTGGGTCAGCATCGCAAGAGGAACATAATTACAGAGCGAAAGCTGGCCTGAACAATTTTTTCACTTTTTCTTTTGAGTGGAGAGCATTTATGTAACGGGGTGAAATACGGGGAAGTGTGTACCTCAGGTGGAGACAATTCGGTTGAGTGACTCAACAACACATCACACTGCACACTTTCTCAACAAATATTGTTGCCCACCATAACACTATCCTGACCCATTTACACAATACAACACATATATAATATACATACATATTTTTTATTATTTCCATATTTATTTCCTTGTTTTTCTGTTTTTGTTTTATTTCAATGTTAATATTTAATGGACAATGATATTAATTACAATGGTAACAAATTAATAACAGTAATTCATAATTGATAATGTAAGTTACTAAAATAATTACAGTTTAATGTTGTAGTAAAATAATTCGAATTAAATTAACTTAAGGAAACAGTTGTTGCTCGTCTGGTAAATGGTGAAAGAGTTCAATTAAATGCACTTATATGATATATTGCAATTAAAAGTTAATTAATTTTCCAAATGTTTTAAAATTATAACCGAAATATCCCTTTAAATATATTACTGATACATTTAATCTTTTACATTGTTAGAATTGTAGACAGACGTAGAGACTTTTTAAAAGAACGTAATGGAGAAAATGTAAAATTACATGTGTACGGGTCTCCACTGCTTGTGGTCAGCATGGTAAAATGTAAAACGACAATGAAACTGTTTTTATGCTCCCTTACTCACTGTTTTACATATTTTCCCCTCATCTCTGATTTCATATGATTGCCTGTGATGACAGTAAAAGAGCGCTTGCTCTCTGCTATTCAAGAGGTGCACTTCTGATACTGGCTTGATTTCCGAAATGGAATGTAACGCTGATTGCTGAATCATTTCCATTGTTTATTTTAAATCTCTAAATCGTGTACTTAAAGCAGGGAGGGATAGACAGAAAGAGTGTCAGTTTGTGCGTGCACGTGAAAAAATAATTTGTGGTGACTCGTATGTATTGTATTTATTTATATATATATATATATATATATATATATATATGCATCACTACAATTTTGGAACAGACACTTCTCATTCCAGTCCAAGTAACAATATTATTCTGAAGCCGTTTTAACTGTTTTCGATGAACAATAATATTCACGTGAAGAACAATGGGAAAAACAAGTTGATGGGAATCTGACTTCCTCTAAACTAAGTCTTTAGTTCGGACAGATGGCTAGTGGTCCCTGAACTATTTGCTCATATCAGAAAGCGGTCAACAGGTGTGATTCTGCAACAACAAATGTCTTTTCCTCTTTGTCATGTACCTCTGTCCTGAGAGACCTCAGAACCACACGTGGGTGAAAATGGCAGAAACAGAAATCCAAACTTCAATAAAAAATTCAGCAGATATAGACAACAATACTAAAAGTATACATAAAAACTGTATTATCAAAGGATGTTTACCTTTATAAATGAATGACTAGGATGTAAGTATCAATAGATCTTAAATTATTTGACAATGTATTTGGATGTAATACATTTCAGGAGAAATAATGAAAATCACCATAAACACGATTTACTTATAAGTAAACAAGAAGTAAAAAATGTATATAAAATGTTAAAAATAAATGTTAAAAACAAATGCATGAATTACATAACTTATTAAGAAGTTTATTAAATTAGTAAAAAGTTAAGTTACTATTTAAGAATTTGAGAACCTGCTTAAAAATTTAAATTAGTTACAAATATTTAAGTTTTGAGTTCCATGCCAAAAACGATTCTGGCAGAAATGTTCTTCTAGTAAAAATAAAGAAATCATTTAACACACAAGGCCGAATTGGATATAATGTCTGCTTTCTATGTACATAGAGCAAGTAAACTATGAATTACACTCAAAAGCAAATAAATGTTTTACTATTTGTTGATCTCACACAACAGCCCATTTGCATGTGCTAAATGTACACACGCTTTATTGCTGGCTCAAACATATAGTGAAGACAAGTAAATCCTGGGCAAACCACCAGGACTCAAGGCCACAGTTATTGAAACCATTTGTCTACGCTGTGTGTGTGAATGTGCTTCGTGTGACGTCTAAGCTAAATTCTGAGCTTGTACAGTAGACGGCACACTCACTCCATGTTAGCTGCTGAGAATTCAAACAAGGAAACTCGCCCAAGGCATGACAGCAAGCGAGGACACACGCACACTTTGACCGTGGGATGACCACCCCAAATGTATTATTGTCTATTCAGTTCACTTTGTGGTACACATGTATACCCCCATTTTATTGGCGTGTGTGTTTGTCCATTTGTGTGTATGTGGGGGAGAGGGGGCTTGGCTTCACAATAGTGCTTTGAATCAATTTGTGCCATCGACTGGATCATTACTGAAATAACAGTCTTGTTGATGGAGATGTATTTAGTTTATTCAGTGATGCACGACATGCAATATTGAACTACCTAGCAGCCTAATCAAAACTAAATTATATCCATTTCATACAGAGGCTACCGGAGACAAAAGAGCAAGTAATTCTTCATGAGCTATTTGTTTAAGTATGTCATTTATCAAGGGGCTTGAAAATATATATAGTTGCTTTTGGATATAAATCAATTGTCACGCTGTCTGAGCTTTGCACTCCTTGTTTAAAAACTGGGTCTATATGTGGATATTGGGCCTTCTAGGTTTTCTTTTTGTTTGGGGTTATATCATGTATATTTTATTTTGTGGGGCTCAAAGTTTTTTATTATTATTTTATATATATATATATATATATATATATATTAGCATCAATTTAAGATAAATGTTATACATTTGGTATAAAGTCTTTGAATTTAGTGTGTCTCTTTTTTCGTTTAAGTGAAACCAAGTACTCGAGATGTATCTTCGCCATATGAGAGAATATTCCAAGAAGCATTTTGTCAAATTTTTTTAATACTTTTTGGTACAATAATAAAACAAATTGAAATACAACTGAAAATAATAATAATAATAATGCTCATTATAAAATAATAATTCCATTACATATACAGTACTCCCCTTTTTTTACATACTGTATATGAGATTTTTGAGTTTTCATTTTTTATCCCAAATTTATTTGATCAATCTAACTGAGATTTGGAATTT
Organism: Triplophysa dalaica; assembly: GCF_015846415.1. NCBI lineage: Eukaryota > Metazoa > Chordata > Actinopteri > Cypriniformes > Nemacheilidae > Triplophysa > Triplophysa dalaica. Next base: position 13,833,047 of record NC_079549.1, on the reverse strand, counting down.
TTTAACTTATTTATGCTTTTAATTTGTCTCACGCTTTTAAACTAAACAACAACAAAAAAGCTAAATGATAAAAAAAAAATGTCAAAAGGTAAAATATAAAATATAACAGCACAAAACAGCAGACTTTACCTTATACATTACAAACTACAACAGTGATGTCCCAAATAGAAGTTCATCTATCCAATGGTTTTATCTATCCCAATCATACACTTCAGTGTGGGGTGAAACAGTCACTGGAATGCGGTCTGTGTGTTTTTAAGTAGAGGCCGTGAACTGTAAGGTATTATCACTCTAATGCATAGCCACAGGGGGGAGAAATATGTCTCACAGCCACATGGAACTGTCCTCATTTGCTCACATCCCATTAATGCAGTAAAAACAGTCACCATTTGTATGGAGAGATCCTTGTTTTAAAGCTTCATTTTTTGCAAGGGTCAAAATGGCTAAACTGCAATGATAATAAAAAGTACTATACACTTTTTATTGCAGCTATGAATGCAATAAAATGCAAATAATAATTTATGTTTTACAAAAGCCTCAGTAATAAATCATATTAAGGACTGACACCCCATATTAAAAAGAAAGCATGTCATGTAGATTTGAAAAAGAAATAAGGAAATGAAATTTATCGGGCTCCAAGGTCCTCGTCTTCGATGGCAGCAGAGGAAAGTTTCACCTTCTTTATAAACTTGAAACTACAAATTAAGTTTTTATTGGGTTGAACCCCATGGTACCCCAATGAGTTGAACTTGCAACCTATCCTGTGAGTCATCAAAAAATGTTGAATGGGTTATAAGAGATATCAGACACACTTGGACATTTTGCAGTCTTCAGTATAACTTGTAGTACAATTACAAGTTCAACCAAAGTAGTCTGTTGGATAATGTGGTTATGCTGTGGTGAATGTTATTGTATGATAATGACAGAATGATAACAGGACATATTTCCATTCACGCAATAGGGTATTGTGTAGCTTTAGCATACCGCCAATGATGTGGGAAAAAAGACAGAAGGAAAAATAAGCTGTCAGAAATGTTTTGTGGCCTGGCTGTTGTTTAAGTCTGATTTTGTGGACACATGTTTCTTCAATACACTGCGCTCTCATGCCTGCGCATCACATTCTAGTGAGTATAATAGATAATGTAAGCCCTTTGAGCAAATCAAGTCCATGTAATTTCTCTATTATACAACACAACAGTGGACAGAAGTTCAAACATATTTAAGTATGAATGAAACGGAGGTCAAACAAGAGTACATAAAACATTAAACCTAGGGGAAATTCAAGTTTAAAATAAAAAAATGACTGCACATATAATTATTATTACTTTTAAGTGGCAGAGTCAGTGGGTTGATGGTTGAAATGGGACTTTACTGCAGATACCCGCTGTGGGCACTGCCACCACTCACCCATCACTAGAGACGCATGAACTCCCTGTGAACCCGTCGGTCCGAACTCATGAGAGACAGACAGCTCATTTTTTAGAAATTAGGTGAGTTTTTTTTCTGGTGACACACACAAATGCTGTAGTCTGTGCCCTAAATTTTGTGTTGTTAAAAACAGCGGGACAGTGCGGGCGATGTTAAAAACAACGGAATGTTTTAGCTTGAAGTGCTTTGGTCTTTAAAAGTGAAAAGACCATTGAAAAGTTTACTGTTAATTATTAAAAATATATATGTATTTGGTCTATTTGAATAAATATTAGTGGAGTCTGCTGGTCAAGTGTATATACAGCATTCTGTTTAATGCTTAAAATATCCTAATGATTTCTATTTATCTGAACTTTACATTTTTAGCAATAAATAGTCATTCAAATAATTTAAGCACAATAATAACGCATATTTAATAATAACAGTTAGGATCCTTACAAAAATACTTACTGATTAAATCACACTTATAATTGTTTCTAAAGTTAAAGCTTAATATTAAAACTTTCAGATTTTTCTAAATTTCTAATTTAATTTCTAATCTAATTTGTCGAAACACAAAACTATAATTTTCATTTAAAAAGCACTAAGATCATTTTTTTTAAATGGCGGAAAGTTATCTTTTTTCTTTGAAGCAAAATTGTCAAAAACATAACATTTAAGTGCCATGCATTGTGCATAATCCCTCTCAGAAAATGCAAAATACTCAAATGATATTGCCTAAGCATTTCTGACATTAAAAGCATTTGAGCAAATAACATCAACAAGAAAAAAAAGAATTTGTCTGTACACGGTCACTGGTCATTTCCCAGAGGGATGCAGGTAGAGTAAAAAGGGGGTCGTGGTGTCCCTATTTATTTATTTTTATCTTTAGATTTGTATCCAACTACAGAAAAGCAATCAAATCCTTGCACAAATCTCTCACAGATAATCGACTGACTTTTCAGGGTTCAACAAGAGGCCACAATAATGCTGACAATGTGGGTTGGTATAAAAGCTTTGACTCCCTGTCCTCTTTTTATTTTTCCCTTTGGCGAGTCTTCTCGTCTCTGTGCCCCGCTGCTGAACCTGCATGTCTCTGACCACTGGCCTTTTCTGTCACCTCAAAACACCAGTAGGTGTTGGGGGCCATTTACCATCAACCCTTGCAAGTGCCCATGCCAACTCCTAAACAGTGCTACCATGATTGTTGTATAGTAATTCACTTTAAAATGTATTGTTACTATTGTAATTATTATCATTATTACACAATTTTACTTGTACCATTTATCTTTATGACAATTATATATATTTTTTATACAGTTAATAATTTATGTAAATTATGTCATTTATTTTATGTCACATTTTCCTGTTTTTGGAGATTAAAGCATTTTCTTCATTAGAAATCAAAATGTATTTCAATAAATTAATTTCTTAATATATTTTTTTGAATTGGTCTGGTGGGCTTTCCTCTGTTTAATTATGTTCTTAAAAAGCATGGTATTGAAGGGTTAATTATATTTGTTCCAATTAGCCAAAAGCTTAGATTTACCTTAGAGCCATGATCATGATTTATTTTTATTTTTTGCTAGTTGGGGGGTGGCAGGGGTGTTGTCGTCTTAGAATGTGTAAAAATGATGGACAAAACCAGAGATGCCATTGAGACTTTAATGTTTTAGTCTATACTCAGACAAGAGATTTTTGTGAACATTTGGACAGTTTCATCGGACATACACGTCTGGCCCGAAGTTAGCTTCCAGCTTTTGTTTGGTTACATATTAATATTAATTTACATAAATATATTAATATTTAATACATAATAGTTCATTATTAATTAAAACAAATTAATTATATTAAATTAAATTTAAACACTCAACAGTTATTGATTCTTTGCGGAAGTCAACCGGAAATTAAGTTTGCGCCACATAACGTTTGTTTTTGTTGTTGCTGCCGAAACCATCTACCAGCACAAAGATGACCTCAGAAATAGGATAAAAACGATGTATAATATTATTAGGATAAAAATATAAATTACATTTATTTTTTGGAACCAAATGATATGAAAGCAAAACCACACATGCAATTGAAGGAGTGCTGTCTAAAATATTGAGAAAGAAGATGATGATGATGGGATGGAGGAGGAATGGGGCTATGGATCTAGTCATAGACATTTAATCATGACTACATTTTGTGTCATGAAGGTTGATTGCTGTTCAAGCTGAGGGCAGTGTGGATCTTAGAGCAATTCATTGTGTGTGCTAGCAGCATGGTAATAATCTCATAGCTGCATCATCTGCCAGGGCCCTTTAGATCCATTTCCCTCAGCTTGGAATAGCAACAGGGCAACAGCTGGTGTGGATGAACAGGCACGAAGGGAGGGAAGGTTATGATGGAGAGGCAGAGGGGGATGGGGTAGCTGTTCCATTTTTTTCAAACCCTCCTACTTAATCCTGACACTTTGACCCTTGCTTAAATTCTTGGTTGCACGTTGCGGTCTGTGGCAGGGAATGGGGCGCATGAAATTACTGCGGGGAAGTGGGAAATTGTGTCTTGTGCCATCAGACCCCCGCCCATGTCCCGTCATTTTGGATTGTCCCAAACTCTTCTGAATGGAGGAAAAGTTAAAAGTTCATTACCTTACAAAAACTAGTCCATTCTCTAGAGAGCATGTAAAAACACAATCAAGGGGATGAAAAATCAATGAATGTGATCGGCAGGGACAATATTCTGAATTAAAACTGGATTGAACGTCAATTTTCATCTCTAGCCCAAGGTTAATATACTGTAACGCACGTACCCAAAGATTACACTAAAACATTTTTCACTAATGAAAAAAGTAATACACTCAGATTAAATACAAAAATAGCTCAAACTAAGAAATAATAATGACTAAACATAATATTTCAATTAAATTAATACTGTTAATATTGTCATTGGTGCATGGAGAGTATTGTAATTTTACTTCTCTTCTGAAATGTATCACTTGGCCTGTTTTTTTTTGTGAATTTAAAGAACACTGTTAACCCGGACAACATTTTGAATTTTAGAAGTTCTTGGTTTAAGTAAGCAGAACTTCCAAATTTTGATTAAGTTAAAGATCTTGCCAAATCTTAACAAGTGCGACTTAAATATTTAATTTATCCTTTTTTATGAAATTAAGTAGGCAGAACTTAAAGAAGTACACCAAAACTGCATTTTTAAGTTAACTAAACTGAATTAATTCAGTTTCTTTATTAGACATATTGCTCAGTCGTGCATAAATCAAACACATTGACTTACGCAACCCAAAATGATCAAGAAGTGAATGATCTTAGAACTGGCATTAGCACAGTCACTACTCACTGGAAACATAACACATCTTACAGGTCAAATCCAGCTTCGCAGAGCCTAAGCACATGCACCACTCTTCTAAACAATGGTAACCACAAAACTAAAAAATATGTACAACTCTTCTAATTAGTGAAGAGAAGTGAACATTAAACACTAACATCTCTTTAACTTTACTAAAAACATATAATATAATATTTTTCTTATTTACTCTCCTAATGCAGTCTGACGCAAAGCAGTCTTGGAAGTGGAAAGCCTTCTTGACCAATCGTGTTGAATTAAAGTGTTTCAAATTAAGTAAATTGAACAAGGAGCAAATACATGTTTTGAGTTTTAGCCAAAACATCAAGTTAAACAAAAATAATCATCATACTTTACTTAAAATAAAAAGGGTTTCAGGAACTTAACATATTTAAGTAAGTAGAATTTTTTTATAAAATTAAATTTACAATTCTTAATCTAATATATAATTTTGAACATTTGGGTTACAGTGAAGGTCAGTACTGTAAAATTGAAAATGGATTTCCAACAGTTTAACCTATTATAATGCCCATTCTTGCTTCTTTACTGCTGCTTAGATACAATTTGGAATGAAAAAGTCCAGCAATATTGAAACACAATCCAGTGAATATTATATTGATTACTGGGTGGGTTAAGAAGGTTTAGGTTCAATTCAGTTTGACTTTCCTCTGAAATGTTGTGGTCATTAAAAAAAAAGATTACTGTCCGATCATATGACTTTCATAATTGATCAAATATTAAAGCTTTCCCCGTGGTGCAGTTTACTTTTATGATCTAATTAAGACTAATTTCAATCAAATTATGTTTTGTCCCTCATTCTCTAGCATTTAATGTAACTACATTTCATGTTCAGTTCAATGTTAGTCATTTAATTATAAAACCGAGGAATGTCACAGGTACTTGAGTGCATGTCATTCAATGATTCTGGATTAGTTGTCATTAAGAGACGTTAACAGCTCAAGACTCTAATCCACAAAAATGCTGCTGTTGTTCTAGACACTTTAAGATCACTAAACAAAAGCCTCAACTTCTTAATGTTCAGCTTCATTGCTACCCTGTAAAATGATTTGAAAATCCTCAAATGCAAAAGCACTGTTATTAAGATTTAACTGTGTCATTTATTTTTGTTAGTTGATTTATAAATCCAACATGACAATAAAAAGTGGATAATTCAATTTCAGGCCTGCATAAATATTCCTCCTCACTCAGTAAAACAATTATTGAATCATTGAAAAAAAACCCAGAGCATTAAAAACTTTGTGATGTAATTTATTCTAAGAGTGGACATATGCGTAGAGGGCCTCACTTAAATATATGGGATATACAAAAATATTATTAATATGTAAATATAAAATGTGTAATATACATTTAAAAAAATATATTAGACATTTTAAAACACACCACACACTTTTTAAACTTGTATCTGTATATTGAATCCTAAAAAGTTGGAGTTCAGTGGTCCACCGCATCAACAACAAGGTCGACCTAATGTTCAAACTTCATGAATTATTTACTAAGCAAAGTACCTCTTAATAAACCATCATGACAGAAACACTCAAATGCCAAAAGTTTACGTGTTTTCAGAGTGCTATTTATTCATCTGTCCGAATGTATTTTTAGAATGCTTTTATTTCTACCCATTATTTTCTCTATAATGTATAAAGTGTTGCTTGAAGCTTTTAACAGAGGTTAGACATTCAATCCATTTCCTTTTTGCAAGACACGGCCATCACTACTACCCCATGCTTTTACCCACAAACTAGCAAATCCATTTATGGACAAACCGAATGTTTTATTTGTCCTTTTCTAGTTTTTTACATTGCCGTTTTCCGATTGCTGTCGAGTGAGCATGGCAATCTAACCATTTTAAGAAACCCAGCATGAATACTTAATCCTCAAAATGTTGCTCACACGGCCATTTTTACAGTTCAAGGGATATCTGAAGAGAAAGGCTCGCCGAAACTTAATGTGACCGATTCGGCCTTTTTCTACGTCTACCGTCTCTTGAGATCGTGAACATTTGTGGCGACAAGCAGCGGTGCCGAATGTATCTTGCTGTGTACTATATTTCTAATTTCATTTCATCACACGGTTCACCATCGGGTCATTTAACAGCATGAGGACAAGCGTGTTAAGTAATGCACTGCGGTATGAGTCAACAAATTTGGGATTATGGTATTGGGTTTACCAGATAAGCTTTATTTCTCGAGATTAGACGAGCATTTCCAAAAGCTCTATTTATCGTAAAGGGGCGCCGTCATTGATATGATTATAGTGTGGCTTGTATCTAGGGCAAGGCCGGTAAACCTACATATCAAGCAAAGGCAACATAAACGGTCAAATCCAACTGATCCGTGCATATGTTGCAAGCTTCTTACGTGATGGACACAATTGCAATGCAGCTGATACGAGTCTGACCTACAGTGACACTTTCGTCCATTGGGGGGAGACATTGGTACAGATAGCAAATAGATTTAGACAACTGGAAATAGGAAAGCTAGGACACAAAGAGGGTGTTGTTTAGCGAAGACGTTAAACACCTATTGGCTGGCATCCTGTGGAGATAGAAAACTGTGCAGCGAGAGGCCTTTAATAAGAGTAGATTAGTGACTTTGGCTTTGAACTTCAAATGCAAACACACACACACACATACAGGTTAAATTCTCTCATGCTCCTGTCCGCTGTAGAGCTGCTGGAGTTTAACGGGTCATGCACGTCCATTATCCACCTGGTGTCTGGCCACAATCTGTGTCTTGGTCTCCCATGATGCACTGCAGCATCTCAAATGATCTGAGATCTAGATTCAAAGACGTCATTCAGTGCTACAAAAAATGTGATAGAAAAGGCAAAAAATCCCAACCTCCCGTCGAGCTGCTTGACTTTTCTCTCTCGTTCATCTTCTGCCGTCCCCTTTCTCCATCTCTTTCTCGCTCCAGGACTGTAATACCACATCAATGCCCCAGCGGGGCTGTGGCACCAGGCAAATGTAAACAGAGAGGTCATCCCTTCTCTCGCATGCTGTGCTCAGGTCTTTTTCTCATCCCTCCATCGCCTCGGAAAGGTCCAGCCTTTCACACGGGAGATGAAGGTGAAGCATGACATTGCATTTGAGGTTTAATGAAAGAAAGGCAGAGCAAATGATTCGGGTGTCTAAGCAGACGAGTGCCGGAGATGGAGCAGAGGTCTGGGAAGAAGCAGAGATGGCATGTGATTGAATGAATGAGAGAGAATGAAAAATGAAAGGCCAGTAGTGGATGGACGGATTAACGAAAGAGAGAAAAAAAATCTATTGTCACCACTGCATATTTTTTGCAAATGAACAACCCTTAGGCATCACAGTTACGCAAAAGAAGTCAGAATTAATTCAGGTTTTGTGAAGAATGTGAGGAAACTTCTTCGCAAGTATTAAAACTTACAGTATGTACTGTATATAAACTCTGAAATCAATCTGTGTCTGGTCTGACACCCAATTTTCTCAATGTCCAATGTCCCTAAATTTAAGCGCTCAGTTTCTATAAAACATAAAGCATGTTGTGGATTCCAGTTATTTCCACTTTTCTACTCCCTGAAACCAACTTCGAGTCATCAATATAATCGGCCGGCTGTTGTTTCAGACCACCATAAAACAGCATGGGATAAATTAGTTCAAATCCGATGCATTAACAATTACATTAAATGCAGCGCAATTAGCCGTGGGTGCTAAAGGTTTTTAATGCGGCTGGCGCTGCGTGCTTCATTATCCATTAGTGATATTATAGCAAACTGCGACATACAATAGTTAGATTATGCTGATTTTTTGCATGGAATTGTAGCTTTATGTTTGGAGTTAATGCTGTCCCTATTGACCTTTGTATTTATGTTTACCGTAGGCAGCCAAATGAAATCTAATGGGCGAGTTGAGGGAAATTGAAAAGGCGAGACCGCCTTATCATCTCTGTGTGAACTCAAATATTGTGTCTTAAAACAATATACACTAGAGTCGGACAACAATAAGTGAGGCACCCAGTCAATTGGGGAACAAACATGAAATGCATCTCATACATACAAATATTACACCAAACAATTGGGTAAAAGGAGAACAATTGGAGTTTTAAAGGAGTATTGGACGAGTGTGCGATAAATTCTTGCATTTCCTTTTTGATAGAACGCACAAATGCAGCGGGAGAAGAAAAAGGAAAGGATTTTTTTTTAAAGAGAGAATTGAAAAAGAAATTCAAAGGGGTGAGATGGAGAAAGGCTGATGAATAAATGCATTGTTCTATCTGTCTTGCTGATTCTTAATGTGGAGCTTCATGCAACTGTGGTTTTGTTTCGCTTGTGCCTCCAGGGGTGACCTGTTGTGCATGATGGACTTTTGTGTGCGTGTGTGCAAAGAGTAAAATTTAAATGAGATAAAAAAATAACAAGAAACTAAAGTTAACACTTTCTCTAAACCATTCTAACCGCTTTCTAAGCCTGATATCACGCACCACCATATATAGAAGGTCATATACCGTTTCCGGGTCAAAACGCTCAATAAGATGCTATAGGCAAACAACAAAACATGAAAATATATTCTCATGGCAAGCTATAAAAAGAAAACCACGATCCTAACCTTTATCTTCATAACGAAATCCCACATGGCCAGCACATTTCATAGTTTATTCAAATATTGATGTCAGAGATTCAGTGAGCCTGGTGACTGTAATGTATACTTTGAGTTAATACATATTTCGCAAAATATGAAATATGAGACAGTGCTCATAAACAGCTGTTTGAGATATAAATATGAATAATATAATATTTGTGAAATTTGTTTTGCTATGTCACATCATAGGACACATGTACGGTATATTTGTCAACTCACCATATGACAGAAAGAAAGTTATATACTGAAATGGCTTTTAAAACTCCTTAAACGTGAATGTAACATGTATATAAATTGGTCTTTCATAAATTTTACAACTTGTTTTTCCCATTCAATATGGAAATCATCACATATGTGCTTACTCTCCGTCTCTAACAGACACACACACACACACACACACACACACACACTGTAAGATTTATAACATAATGTCTGTCAGAAGCAGCTTCTCTCTCATTCATCATGTCTATTTAGCAGGAGAGAGACGGTGTTTCCCTCCCTCAATGGAAATATGTCTGTCGCTAGTCCGTTTATACACATCCTTTTGCCTCTTTCGCTCTCTCTTGTTTTCGCTTTGTGTTATTTCTCCATTTAACTTCTCTGCTGTAATGTCCCTTCTCATTCATCATCAATATAAGGTTTCAAAACAGTCGCTTATACCTTCCATTTTCTCTAACCGCCCCCTCCTTTCCCCTCCAAACCCCATTTGAAGTATTTTGGGTTTTGTGTAGTTCTGTAAATCCCCTTCTTATGGCACACAGACGCACACACACGCTTGCTTTCCATATGGATGTGTGCGCGGGCCACGCTTCCTCTACGCTGACTGTAGACGTTCTCCCAGTCTGCTAAAATAAACCAACGTGTTCCTGAGACTCTGAACAAATAAGCATCTCACTTTAGTCCAGATTCTCCAGCAGCTATCTTGCCCATGTAAGTAATTGTTCCTTTACCTCCCTGATTAAAAGAAACGGGTTGGAATATAATACCTGCACTATTACAACCCAACCGGAAAAATAGCAGGGCCTATGCCCAGAGAAAATAAGAGCTTGAGAACATTGTGATTGGCAAAGACCCATGAAAGAAAATGGTGGAAGAGATTAGAGATTTTTACCTCTTCGCGCTGGACGGAGAACCAGGGAAAGGCTTTTAAGATCGCCTGATCTGTACCAGGAGGAATGGTAAGTCAGGGGTTGTGTAATTGATTTTTTCCCCACTGAGGCATAAAAGAGGCTTTTGTGTGTCCAAAGAAGAAACTTAGTCATTAACAGAAATCGTGTGCATACATGCACAGAATCAAAGCTTGTGGCCCGGCACGCTCTCCTTGAATTGATTACAGTACCAGTAGAAGAACCGTTACCTGTCTAAACTTAAATACGAAAAAGTTACGGGACCCATTTAACAAACTGTTTATTCAAAAAAGAAATATGTATATACAATGAAATTCAAATTTTTTATTATACAACAATAATTATACAATTGTGACAAAAAGTAATATTAATATAAATAAAATAAAATATAAATACTTATAGTATTCGCCACTAGCCAGACTGATCAAAAAGCACAGACCGAAAGTTAACTTTTGGTCAGTCTGATGAAACCTTTTAAAAACGGGCACTTAAAAACGAAAATAAAATAACAATTTGTGGTCTTTAAAGAGATATTTATTCTCTATTTGTTGGGTATTATTGCTTCTGGTTTGTGCATTTTAATCCACAGAATTCCAATTCCAAACAATTCCAAACAATGGCGGCGTTTCACGCGAAGATTTCTTATAATAGGTCAACCACTAGGATAAGCATTCATTTAAGGTCGAAGCATCCACAGGTCAGTGGCAATCGGCTAGCAACCATGTTTAATGCTAGACAGGCAGAAAAATTACGGCACAATCACTAAGATTATTGCTTAAGATATGCTTCATATCAGCTGATTCTGTAAGTGACATAATTCAGGCAGTTTGTAATATGTTCCGTCATTTGGTTATGTTTATCATATTATTGTTTCAGCAAGTTATCCTAAAATTACTATATGGCTTGAAATAAAATAGCTTATTCCCTAATGAATGAAACAGTTTGTCGTCATACAGATGGAAAGCGTGAATGATCTCTCCCTCTCTCTCTCTCAGTTTATGTGAATGTAACCTATACATGTGCGCGTGCAGCCTATATGCCTGCGTGCAGTGGAGGGGTGTAGTTTAAAAATTAAATATATAATCCCCAGCGAATATCGAATATTAAAGAACTTATTGCTTTTATAAAATGGTTATTCCATATGCTTAGCAAGGTTTCATAAAATAAAGTAAATAAAACGATATTTAGGCTATGTGATAAGGTCATCCGTTATAATGTGGTATTTTATAACAGCTTAGAACTCCGCTCAACCAATCAGAATCAAGGTCCAGAACTGACAGTGTTATAAAATTATTTCTTGAAATGCCATCCCTATTTTATACTACATCATAGTAAAACAAAAGGTATACAAGAATTCATGAAAATAAAAGAATGCACGAACATGCACAGAGACTTACAGATCCCACTCACAAACTCTACCCTCATACCATTTAAAATTGTTAAGTGACTGATAAAATTAAAATAGTAATGAGCAATTTATTGGCATATTATTTTACACTTTAAAATACACATGCTTCCAAAGTACATGACAAAAGAAATATAGACTACCAGTCTAAAAAATATTTTGATTATCTGCAATGAGCATCATTTTGCACACTTTCACGGTTTTGTCTAAATGCTAGGGAATGGCAACTGCTTTACTCTGCCATATGTAAACACCGCCCCTGCCTTAAAAAGCATCAGTCTCTTAAAATGCATGCCCTTTTTGTCAAGTCCATAACACATGCATTTTTCTCTCATTTAAAATTGAAAACTCGTGATTAGACTGATAATTTTCTCATGTCCGGATTCATCAAGGGGTTCAGTCAAATATAAACAAATGATTCAATATATTTTTACTAAACTCACTTATAAGAATTTATTTTTCGAATATACAAATGTCAGTCACATCCATAACACTGGAAAAGTCCACCACTGGTGCAGAAGGATACAAACTAATAAACGCTCACTAGAACAGTGTTCTTCACTTACGCACACACTAAAACCTTAAGACATTACAGAGGCCACAAAATGCATCATTGTGCACATCGATTGGACACAGTAATTACACAGAGATGCTTAATGGCGAGTAAGTGACCATGGTAACCAACCAGCACTTTTCTGCAAACTTCAAACCCTTTCTGTACACCTGCCCAGACTCGAGAGGGCTTTTAACAAAGGGAGGGGCACATCCATTCTCTCCCTCTCTTTCTCTCTCTATGTGCATGTGATCTCTCTCTCACACACACATAAATACAGAAAGAATTATGATCATCCAAATGACAGCCAATGTAGGAAATCCAAGAGAAAAATGACTAAAGGAGCTGCAATAAATTCAGTGGGCCGATGGATGGGTTGAGAGAGGAAATGCAGGGGCACGTGGTCATGTCAGTGGTCAGCATAATGAGAGCCGTCTCTCTCCTCTTGGATAGATCTATTGGGCTGCAGTTCAAGGCTGATCTGGAATCAGTCAAACAGCGGCGCAGGCACACTCAAATGGAGCTGCTCACAGGCTTTGGGCCAGACGTACAGACTACATTTCCAAAATCTCCAGACAAACTCAACAGGGCTGAGTTTTCTTTCTGTTCTTCCACAGCTTTCGAATTACAGCAATACACACAAATTTAACAAGTGAATGAGTTCAACCCCTTCTTCTGCTCTACCCTTTTGAGTCCTCGGTTGGTTGGCAGTGCGAGCTTGGTGAGTGCTCGACAGAGCAAAGACAAGCAGAAAGCCTATAAAATGAATTGATCAAACATAAATAAAACAAAAAATTACACAACACAAGACCAAATGGTGTGTAAACTACTAATTTGTCTAAAGCAGGATGAAAGATTTATAGACCAACAATTCCCAGAATCTCAGCCAATTTAGAAATAACTCTCTTATAGAAAAATGAACATTACAAACAGCAGGATTCACACTGTTCACCACCATCTTCATTAATGCATATCATTTAAAACCCATTCTACTTGAGGGGGGGCCTACGATATCCCCAGTGTAGAGAGTATACTCCGTGTGTATGCAGGTGAGTGTTTGTGTGTGTATTTGCTTTAAACAGAGCAAACACTACGTCTCTAATGCAGAATCGAACATGATTATCTCTAATGGAGGACTGTAATTTGCTAATGTTAATGACAAGGATTAGTCTCGATAATTACCAACATGAGGGTATGTGGTGGTGACTGGTGTTAATGTTTATTTGTTAATGGTCAGGATGCCCAGGTTGGTGGCTCATGCCAGTCTCAGGAGGAGGCTTATCTTGATGCTGCCTCTATGGCTGGTGCAAATTTTGAATAAGGTTTCATTGGATTTCATCAGAAATTAGCTGCTTTTGCAACATTATGGAAAAGGGAAGCACATTTCAAGACTTCTCTCACCATGTTCAATTTCAGACGGAACGGTAAGAACAAGCTTTTTCCGGCTTTTAAGGCAATTTTAGTAAATGTCACATATTCGGACTCACTCTCTTACACACACACATACGCACACTGTAATGAACCGCCACTTGCCTCTGCAAGTCGAAAATTTATCCCGACAATCTAGCATACCATGGACACAGAGTGCAATTGATGGATTGTGTATCATTTTGTGTAATGCTTTTCGTTTATCTATGCTAATTTTTAAGAATATAATCCTCATGTTATTCCCTGTTATGTTTGCAAAATATGTTTTTAAGACAATTTTAGTTAGTTTGAATTTTGGACAATAAACCTCTGACAGAGCCTGAGAAATCATTAAAAGCAAATATCGTGCAAACATGCCCTCCAGAAAGCTATGTCTATAATTTACACTAGTTTTATTAACAGGAAAGGGCCTAGGGATTTTTTAAGATCTTTCCATACAATTCATAGACTTTAATAAAAGTTTACAAGGACAAACGTGAGGGTAAAAAAAGCAGTTTCATTTTTAGGCAAACTATTCTTTATACTTTATCCAAATTTAGCTACATAATCAAACTGATCTCATCTCCACGAGACACACCCATCACTCCCATCATTCTCTGACCCCAAAGCACAACTTTATTTAGATACTTTATGAAACAGAACATATTCTGGTAAATGAAAGGAACAAAAAGCTATTGAATGCGTAGTGACTCCCATCCTGAGAAAACTGATTAACTAATTATAGACAAATGTAGATACCAAGTTTGTTCCTAGTACATGTTTAGGCATTTTGGCGTGGGTGTCTGGTGGTCTTGAAACTTCAAACAGCCCCAAACATACACAAACATACACTGTTTAAGAAGCGATATGACTCAGTTTAGTGCAGCAGAGAAAGTTAAATAAATAAGCAAGGGTCTGCCAGCGTATCAAACAGGCAATGTTGGTAGATCTATCCTCACTCCAATTGTTTTCTTTCTCAAAGACTTAAAAGTTTGACCTCACATTTATGAGACTTCAGTTGCCTGATCTGTCAACATACACAGACATATACAGACCAAAGACCAGACATGGGTCCCAAGTGTTTTCACACAGCTTAGAATAGAACCTTACTGTCAACCAGGATCATTTTTTTAATCAGAAAGCAAACCACTGACCCTAGACACTCATGCAAAAACACAGGAAGATGTTGTTAGATTTCTTTTAATTTCCAAGCATGGAGTTTTAATAAAAAAGTTAATTTAGTTATTTCATTACTTATTTTGTGGTCATTAAAACTTGATTTGGAGGCTTATTACCAAGCTTTCATTATTTTATAATTTACACACACAATGCAAGGTATGAAATGCTGCCCTTATGACTAAAGGAGACATTTTAGATTCAAAATCGCCATTTACACCACCATCATAAAGTCAAATGCAAAAAAGATGTTTGGCAATGGTATTTCTTACATGTTCTACAAGTCCTGGCAAAAAAATGCTAATGAGTGGAAGACCAAAGCAGACATGAAGAGAACAAGAGAAAGGAAAGAACTACTAAAGACTGCGAGTGGAGAGGTGCATCACTATTATAGTCAAATAAAACACACACACACACACACACATGCACGCATAAAGATGCACTGCAAACAAATTCAAATACGTTCCAACACACACGTACACACATCATGGTGAAACGTGTGTTAAATAATCAGCACTGCTGAAACAATTCCTTTCTCAGATCTCAGGCTTCAGCATTCAGCATCTCTCGGTTGTAAGTTGCTGCCAAGTTCAACAAAGTGCTAGAAATAATAATTAGTTGCCATGACAACGTGGCTGGAAAAGGAGGTAGTTATGAAGACTAAACAATACAGAGAGAAATCAGCACCAGGAACCATTTGCATTTCAAGTGTGAAACTTTACACATATCTGTGTGTGAGAGTGTCATGTGACTGGGTAGACTTGAAGTGATGAATGTGCTGTAAACAACAGATCTGAGATGTATTTTTGTCTGGTTACCTTTATGTTCGTTTATTTTTCAAACATGGCAAAATTCTCCATGTTAACCACTGAGACCATTAAAACATTTTCTCATTTTTGGGCATGCTCCAGTCGGCCCTGATGACATTAAAATCCATCCTTCTGTACAAATGGGAAATATAGGGAGGAAGTGAGAGAGAGAGGAAGATTAAATGTTATTACTACAGAGGGACAACCAATAGGAACATATGGCGCTAATGCTATCAGATTTCCCAAAGCATGCTGGGAAGGCACAAGTCATATCTGATTGCTCGTTCTACACTCAGCGCTAACAATCCGTTCAAAATAAAATCTAATTTACGCAAAGCCACGCTCAGGGAATGATGATCCAATGAAGTCATATGCATTTTTTTCCTGCTCGCTCAGGTGTGGCGTGTGTATCAGGCAACACAGATGTGACCGAGAGCAGGTGCACTTTGACATATAACAAAGATTAAAATCAATCTGGTGTGTTTATTTGATTCAACGTTTAAAATATAAATGCTTGGTATGTTTAATGTTTGTCAGAAATAATATTTCAAATGAGAGAATGACACATGATATTCGTATATAAAAAACTACAGCATACATCAGCTTAATCACTTCGGGCAGTGATATAGCTAATGTGAATAACAGACAATCTTTACATATCTGCCAAAATGAAGTCACCCTTAGCCGAAATCCTTCGACTCTAAATCAACTAACCTATGACTGCAATCTGAAAGCACTGAAAATATTTCTAACAATTAACACTTCTGCGTGAATTTATGAGAAATAGCATTTCTAAAACAGTACTGGTAATAAAGAAAACCTCACCAGGTGAGAAAGTGTCATGAGTATGTGCACATATTCATTTGTGCAACAAAAAGAGTAACAGCATTGTGTTATCATATGTTACTAGGCGCTCACAATTCATGTATTTGGTTGTCATGGTAATAATACATTTTCCTGTTGCAGGTCACTGATTTTTTGTTAAAAAGAGTATTTGTGTGCCTTTTGTGTTAAACGAGTAATTACCATGACAAGACCCTCAGGAACAGACAAAATCAGACTGCCTGAAGAGAACAATCCGGATTTTCTCACCTCAATGTGAGTGTTAAAGAGCTCCCAGATGTGTTAATAACAATACTGAAAGACACAAAGCAATGAGTAAAAAGCATGCAACTTAACACCATTTGACGGGTTAAAGTCTTCAATAAAATGACGGACAAAAATGTTTGCAAATGTATTGTTGATTTTAAACGTTTTGCAAATATTTGTGGTTGCAGCAAAAATGTGCAGCACATACAATAATGCCACAATATCCTGGAACAAAAATGATTTAAAGGTCCAGTGTGTAATTTTTTTGGAGGATCTATTGACAAAAATGCAATATAATACACTATACATAACTATGTCTTCAGAGGGGTATTAAGACCTTACATAATGAAGTGTTATGTTTTTACTACCTTAGAATGAGCTATTTCTATCTACACACAACATAGAATTCGCCATGTTGTTTCTACACTATCCCTAAATGGACAAACTGCTCTACATAGCATGTTTCGTAAAAAAATGTCTCCTTCTGCAAAGAAACGAAAACCTGAGAACACCTTTCTGCTGTGGCAGCCACTTTAGTGCTTCGAAATGGAGGGATGGAGTGTACCATTGGTTGCAATTCGCAAACTTAAAACTACATGTCACTATATTTGGTCGGTTTGACTTGATTCCATTATTTTGCACATTACTGTTAATTAAAATGTAACTTTGACGATGAAAATGTATGTTTGTTTAATTATAAGGACAAAGTTTTGCAAAAAGTTTAACCACAAACTGCCAATTTTTTAAAAATATAAACAACCGAACAACTAATACAAGTTTTAAACTTTTCCTTAATTCTCTCGCTTTCTTTGTCTTGTTTTTCTGTCTCTGTTCTCTCTCTTTCTCATAAATGCACACACAGATCTCTGCTCTCTCTTGGCAGATGCTTCAAGGGGGGGTGATTAACCATTCCAGATGAACACACACAGCGGTGCAGGTGCCATAGAACAAGTAGGTATTGTCATGACAACCTGCTGGCCACCTTCGGCACAAAGGACACCAGAAGAGCAAATGTCACTGGTTCCATGCCACTCTCTTTCCACAGGGACCATAAATCATGTGGCACCCAAGGTGGACAGGAAGTGTGACTTTGCAAAAGTCCTGGAGTGTTGTGTGGCACTCGACTGGAAGTGAAACAAAAAGAAGCAACACAGAGCAAATGCTAGCAACAAATGATCTAGCAAACAAGAAACTCCAAAAATACAAATGATATTTCTTACTTTCACACTGTAACGAAACTTGAAGGATCTAACTATAGATGTCCTAACCAGGATGATGACAGACACTGTAATTGATAATTAGACTCAAAGTTTGATAGAAATATTATATACTTATTGAAAGACCATATACTTAGCAGATGAGGCCGTACAGGGTATAAAGAGTTGTTTAGCTCAGTCCTAAAGCCTGAAGTAAATAAGCCTTTTCTGGGCATGGGCTCTCTCAGGTATATTTAAAAGGGTTTTAAAAATATTGATTTAAGATTTCTGGGTAAAATAAGCTCAGTGGTTAACATGTTTTCACAATGTAAACATAAATTTGACTTGTGTGTAACACCCACGTCTTAACTTTTTGGCTCAAAATAATTCTGTATATCAGGCAAGGTTCGCTAGAAGACAAAATCACTTTTGGTTTCATTTACAATTGAAAGAGTATCAACATCTAATTGATTTGGTCCTTCCCTTTATAGATAGATTGCAAAACTTATTTTAACACCAAAGCTCAGTAGTGGTGTAACACAAACCCTTCTACAATATCTCTTTCAGAAACCTTCACAGGAAAATAAAGGACACAATAGAACATTTACATAAATAAAAACTACTATGTAAGTATTCAACAGTTAACCAAATTATGATCGTTGTTATCCAATGTCTGTAATATGAATCATTAGCAAACCGTGACGTTTGAGCCTTGACCCTATGCGCACATGTAGTAAATTGACCATTTATTTGATAAAATGGTACTGTTATGCAGAATAACAGGAAATATGCACAATATGACAAATTTAAGACTGACCAGTCAAACTCACTCGTCTCAAATTAAGCTCACATCAGCAACTAGAATGAATTGAGGCAATAAAGCATAAAGCCTGGCGTTACATTGCATTTTATAACAGCTAAGGTCGTTGTAGCACGACACGGAGCGGACATATCTGATAGGGAAAATCGACCAACTTTTATTGAAAATAATATTTTCAAGTTTTTAAATACATTTTTTTTACGATAGTTTAGGTCAACACAAAGGGCCAGAGCGCTCCAATCACAGCAGAGTTAATCATCCTGTTAATCTTGTATTTGTGTCTATTATGTGTTTTCTGTGTTTATATTTTTTATATGAGGGCTTTTCATACTTGAAATGGTTAACCCTGGGTTATTCTAAACCCGGGTAAGAAGAATCCTGGGTTATCGTTTTATACAGTTTATAATTTACTATGGGTTAAAAGATAAGCCTGGGTATTCACACCTGACGTTTTGCAATGTACATCAATAAACCCTAGGTTAATGTTCTTATTTGCATATTTGCGGTGTCAACAGTCATGATTGGATAAATACTGCAGTGTCAAACTGAAAAAAAAACTGTGCGTGGTCAATTGAAATAAATTTACAACAATGTTGTTCTGTATCCGAAAAAGAAGTGTGCCTCGCAAATTGTGTTTTTGCTCTTTTAAGCATCCTCATTATTAACTCTAAAACCACAATGCGGGGTTAACCCTACGTCGGAGCACGTTTACTCACCCGGGATTAAAAGTGGTGTTTAAAATGAAGAACCCAGGGATACTCGCAGTGTGAAAAGCCAGCATGTTGTGTATATTGTTTACAGTTTTACAGAATTTACAGTTTTAATAAATATGCAAACAAAACTCACAATGACACTGCTTTTTGAAGTCAAAATCAAAATATTGAGAAAATTTGAGATGTTTGAAGTGTGTTTCCGGCCATTTTGTTCGTGATTTTCCAAAAATAAAGTTTTGATATATTTATGGTAGAGAAATTACAAAATATCTTCAAGGAACATGATCTTTACTTAATACTTAATATCCTAATAATAAAAAAACTATAATTTTGACCAATAAAAACTGTTGGGTTGGCTATTGATACAAATATATCAGTGTTATGACTGGTTTTGTGGTCCGGGGTCACACTCACATATGTGAATTACTTTTCATATTTAATGATTAATTTCCAAGTATCTAAAGCAAAAGTTGAAGATTCTGTCTGTACAACATCAGCCAACTTGATGTATGACACTGATGTTTCAATGACTGTCACAGAGACTCATTGTTGTGACAAATGGTTTAGTTTTATGGAATCCATTTCATTGTAAAATATCATTTATGTGACATTTTCCTTTCATGAGTTGAATCACTGTTGATGTAATGCTAGCAAAGAGATGACACTGCCACTGCAAACTATTTCAGATAAAATTCATGCGCTCACACACAAACCAGAAGTAGCTTGCATTCCACAAGGCTGGTTAACACACACACACTTCACTAAGACAGGTCCTGTCAGTAACGAATGAGTCTGTCCATCCCACGAGAATATCGTCTGCCCCAGCAACCGGTCTTCAAGCGGTTTGTGTGCGTGCTTTTCTGTCCAGGCCCATGTTTCAAGTGTCCAATCAGAGAGCAGTATGTCGAGCATCAGTCTCTGTCAGAAACACGTCCTTATCGCTTATGTCCTGTTTAAACCCACGAAAAGCTGTCGCAGAGAGTGAGAAAGTGTGTTAGTGAGAGACAGACAGCGTAAGGGGTCTAGGGCAAAACAGCTAGAGACAGATGCTTGGAGACAAGGGGGAGAGAGGGAACAGACAGGACAGAGAGAAATAGGGAAGGCGTATTGATAAGCGTAAAATAAATTGTGCGAGGTGATCGCAAGGCCAAAGACGAATTTACTTGAATGGGAGGACAAAAGTATTTTTAAAAGCCAAGGGTGTCATTTTTCTTTTTTGATTCTTCTAATCAGGTTTAATGCATAGAAGCAAAGAGTGAAACTAAAAAATAAAAGTGTAAACAAACGTGTCCTCGCTTCTGATGTACACCTGCAATTTCAGTTTGCTTAAATTGTTATATTCGGGCAAAATTTGGAAAAACAAAACGGTTTAATTAAAATAATAAATAAATGAAATAAAAACGTACATAAAATAACAATATAATGCTAAAACAAATGAAATATAAAATAAATATATAAAACTGAATTAAATATATACAATAAAATATATAAAAAATACAAAATAAAATAAATACATTTTAAAAAATATAAAATTAAATAAAGTATTATATATATATAAAGAGAGAGAGAGTGTTCATTTGTTCATCACCTCATATATGTTATGTTTCTGATTGTGATTAATTATTACTTTATGCGGGCACATAAATTAAAAAAAAAATACTCACACACAAATAAATAATTTAGTGTAAACTATAAAAAAATCTGTTGTTTATTTTGATTTCATAGTGACTTTAGATCGAAAAAAATACATGTGGTAAGGACACCAAGGCAGTGGTTCTATCCTGGTACTAAGAACCCTTTGATTTCACTTTGACACCGAGTTCAGCTCATAGATATCTCTGATTTATTGAATCAGATGTGTTAAACAAGAAAAACATACAAAATGTTCAGTGCTGTTGGTCCCCAAGACCACAGTTGAGATTCAATGCGCTAAGAACCCCATGGCTAGTTTTTCCTCACATACACACACAGCTACAGGCCCCAGCATAAAGTTTGGTGTCAAGCCAGCCGTTTTATGGCAAAATGCTGCATGTACTTAATCTAGTTCATGACCAAAAAAACCTCAAGGTCTCTATAAAGCCTCCTGAAGGATCTACATTTAATGCTAGGAGAGCATACACAACCACGTGTTCACGTGAAGGTCCTTTCAGACACGGTCGCATTGTTTGTCAAGGGCCTCGTTACGAACACCCACCACCGGACGCCCGCTGATGCCGCAGGTGAGACGTGCTCTGCGTGCGTGGGTTTATATTACCATAGCGGCGGTATACGCACCAGTATAAAACCAGTAAATTACAGAGAGAGGGAGAGCTGAAGCATCTGTTCTGGTAATTTAATGACGGCAATAAGAAAGATCCTTCTACCCTCACGTACCCGGGCTGTTGTCCATAAGCCTTCTGGTGCATTCTGGGAAATGATACATATATATTTATGCCAGCAGAGATGTAGAGGTATAATAGCATATAAACCGCCTCCTGTTGAGAGGTAGAAATTGGTACGCCAGAATTGCCTGAAAGCCAAGATGAGCGAGTTTGTGTCTCTGCATCTACATTACTGGTGTACTATGGATGCAAAAGGTTGAAATCTCTGCTTTAGTTCAGCAAGAATTTATCTTTTACATTCTCTCCGTCATAACACCATCTTTACAAGATATATCTGTAGTTATTGGTTTGGCTCTTTACTTTTACAGTGTGCCTGGGTTTCTAAAAGAAACAGACATCTAACACTACAAAAGAAGTACCAATGAAAAAGTAAATAAAAATATGATCTGGCATATGGAGGCATGCTTTTTTTGGATCTGCGAACATTTTGGCTGTTTCCAAGTCCGATTCGAAACATCTTGACTATTTCTTTATGTTTCTGTGTGCATCTTCCAACTAGTGCTAACCCTAACACTCACACAAACCTTTCTACAGTTTTACATTTCATTAAAACACTATTAAGTATGTATAAGGCATGACGCAAAACACAGTAACGGCAAAAAAACATTAAACTTTTTTTTACAAATGTGCAATTATTATGTACATCACTGCACCATAAAGGCCAACTACTAGTTTTGATAAAACCAACAAGGTACCAAATCCGCTATACTGTGTATGACAATACTGAACATGAGATAAGGAGGTCACTTAACAATTTATATAGTTCGGTTATTTTTAGGTGAAACATATGTTCTTGACAGACTTTGAGACCGTCCTTTATACTTTGTGCTTAGTATTAGAAAAGAATATTAAACACAAAAAAGTTGCAAACAAAAATCAAGTGTAGGGACATTTTAAAGTGATCGTTCTGCTATATAATTTCAATGTAATTTGGTAGGCTGACTTTTATTTTCTCTTAAGTGATTTTCTAGTGGTGTATCTTAAACATAATTGAAGGGCTCTGAATGTTTTTTTGCTACTGTTAGCAGGTGGGCGGAGACCAGAATCCAGGCTTTCAAAGTTCAGCTCGCAGGGAAAACCAATCAGAGAACCTTCATTCATCAGATGCTCGATCCTTTTAAACGTTTCAACCAGACAGAAAATACCAGATGTGGAGAGCAATTAGATTCAAATCAGAATATGTTTGTGTACTGGTTAAGCGTGTGTGTGTGGTTGGGGAAAAGAATTGTAAATATACAGAGACAAACATTGGACTAACAGTCTTTAAAACTGTATTCACCTTAAATGATTAGTTCACCCAAATATGAAAATTCTGTCATAATTTAAATAATCCTCGAATTGTTTTAAACCTGTATACATTTCTTGTTCAGTTGAACACAAAAGAAGAAATTTACAAGAATGTTTTTGACCAAACAGTTCTGGGACACTATCGACTACCATAGTAGATTTTTTCACTATAATGAGTCAATAGTGCCCCAGAACTGTTTGGTTATAAGAATTCCTCCAAATAGCTTTGTGTTCAGCAGATCAACAAACTATATACAAATCTAGAACAACTTGACGATAAGTTAATTATCACAGAACTTTCATTTCTGGGTGAATTTATAGGTGGGGTGGTTGATTTGGTAAGGTGCTATCTTTAGCCTGAGCCTTTAGACTGAAATTACAATCTGACCCTCTATACGTCAATAGCCACACCTCCTCCAAAAACATGAATGTATTCCGTAAATCTGCATATCGAATTACAAACTATATCCATTAAATTCTTCATGAAGTATGTACATACCGGTCCAAAAGGAAGAGAGCAACCATAGGATCGTCTTTTAGACCCTTAGCCTGCCGGAGCTGTCTCCAGTTCAGCTTTTACACGATGATGTTAATTCGAGTTTTGTATGTATGTATGCATTATAAAAGTAGTTTTAAAGCATTGTAATGCAACATTTAATGCATTGTAATGTCTTATAATTGTTATTACAGTTAATACATTATAACACTTTAATAACTTTTAAAAACTCTTTATAATGGATTATACATACATTTTTCAAGGATAGTGTTACTGAGTAACCTGTTGTCGGTTCCGCAGGAGAGTTTGATTGTTGCTGATTGTCCGCCATTCCCCATACATTGACACAGCGGACGTGAGCATGCTGATGACGTAAAATGTCTGCGTGAACAGGGTGCGCAGTGGTATACAAAATACGTTTTCTGAAAATGTAGACATGACCAGTCCCAGGGTTCGGTCAGAACGTTTTTATTGGGTAAACGTTTTTTGGTCCTATTCCTTTCACAGACAATATATTGTATGTGACCCTGAATCACAAAACGATAACGTTAAAAGTCTGAAGTAGCACGGTCTGATGGACAACCTTAAAGGCAATTTTCTCAATATTTTGATTTTTTACACCCTCAGAATCCAGAGTTTTAAATAGTTGTATCTCAGCCATATGTTGTCATATCGTATAAACCATACATCAGTAGAAAGCTTGTTTATTCAGTTGTCATGTGATGTAAAAATCAAAATTTCGAATAATTTACCCATAAGACTGGTTTTGTCGTCCATGTCACATATAATTATACAAATGTTATTTGACTACTATACTTCTTGATTGCTTTCAGGATGTAAAGAGATTTCCAAACAACATGACAACATTTTTTCAAAAGGATCACCCAGCATGCCTTTAAGCAGACAAACAGATACATATTAGATGAATAAATGTTAGTAAATGTAAAAGAACAAAACAAGGACTAATCAAGAAAAAAGGAAACACGGAAAGAGAAACAAATGAAGCCACGAAATTATAAACATAACTGTTAATTTATCATAAAAAAATAAAACGTGTGAAAATGAAGCCTGGAGATTACTGTCTTTTCATCCCTGTCAGCCTGCAAACGCCAGTCGACAAAAGGTCTTGAGAACTTAAACACTGCCTTCACCCATCACCACAGTGTCTGTCAACAGCTGCCTGAACGTTAATTATACATTGTGATGCTTGGGGGGGGGGGAAGTCGCACCTGACTATGTGTGATTTAGCATTGCTAATGCAGATATAATTAGGAATGTAATCTGCATGAAATCAGTCACTGAATTAACAATGCTTTCTTCCTCCTCTCATTGCAGGAGGGAAGAGGCCGTTGTGCTAGTAAAAGTGAGCGTTTGGTAGTGATGTGTCGAGGGAGGTGGACATATCGTGAGCTTTATCATACTTTTTTCCTTCCTGTCTTATGGCCATCTGTCTGATCGATGTCTGCTGTTATTGAATGGAAAAATGCACGTGAACATTCTTCCACTGAAGAAAAGTGACTTGCATTTAACAACACGGGGAACTTTTGTTTTTGGGTGAATTATTTCTGTAATGCGATGTTGTTTGCCTCAGTGAAACTACCAGCAGACAAAAATAATAATTTTCCACATACAGAACGTAATTTCAACGGAGGCTTGCTTTAGTGGCCTTCTGCATCCCTCTGAAACGAATATGAACATCACTCAGATGAATAGTTGCCGCTCTGTCAAAACAGATTTAATAACAAATTCTCCCTCTATTTCTTCGACCATCTCATTCTGCGTTTCTTTCCTGGTAATAATTGGGGTGAGCGTTGGGGGTGAGGCTTTGAAAGACAAGACTATTTGCAATCAGCATTGTCTCTTCTGATTTGAATTCAGGTTGCAAACAACTGCACTGGGATGGGCAGTAGGGTTACTTCTCTCTTATTTCTCGCTCTATTTTACTCTAGTTTTTCTCCTCAGAGGAGCACTGAAATTTCCGCCTGACTACGTTCAGGAGATGTGCCTTACATCCAAGGAATCAGGCATGAAACGCTTGCTGCTTTCACCAAACCCTGTGCGGCAGAGCAAGGGGTTGTGGGATGCGTTGCATGGCTGGAAGACAGGAATAAAGACAGAAGGTAGTGATTATGAGCTAGACAGAAAGGAGAGAGAGAGGGAGAATGTGAAAATCACAACAGACAGTGTCTTCATTTAGCCTTTTGTCTAAATGCCAGTTATTCCCAATGCAGGGGCTTGGATCAGCCTATTGAGAATTATTCAGTCTATTCCTGTCTAATTCGAATTCATCGCTCTCCTTCCATCTATCTCTTTCTCAAAGAGACATGCAGAGACTACATTACCGTAAGAGTGTATATTCTTAAATGTCAATGCCCATCGATGGCAGGTCTAATCATTCTCAAACAGAATTCCCTCTCTCCCTCAGTTTTGTACTTTCAGTATATTTGGCATTCTGTCAGTTAAACACACATCAAGGTTGTAATCATTAATAAACTATTTTCACAAACAGTTAAAATAGCTTCTTGAAAAAAAGAATATTGAATATAGTTTATACGTGATGAATTCTAAGTGATGAATTGCATCTCAGGTGTGGGTCATCTGATATATCATGAATATCTGAGGCAGTTATGATTAAAAAAACATTGACTAGAATGGCTCCAAAATGATTTGTAATGGCACGATTATAGCACATTCATTGTTAGCAAATATTCTTGTCTTGGTATGCAATACTCAAATAAATTTTAAACTTTTAAGATTTTTTTATCTTTTGAGATATTATCTGAAGTATGGGCTAGTTCAAAGTGTAGATTACAAAGTGTAAAGAGTGAACGCCACATTTATACTAATACTTCTAAAATAAACAGGATAAATACTAAAAATAATTAAACTTATGCAACATTAATACATTTTGCCGCTGTCCTTCTGAAACATTGTATCTCCATATTTGATCAATAAAATTTTTGCCATAATCATTATTAATCGTCACTATTATTATTTGTCCTGTGTGTTTGTCACAGGGTTTTGCAAATATCTAACCAATAAAAAAGTATTAAAAGGTGCTTTTAAACTTTGAAAAGACAGTATTTAATAATTTAAGTACAGTGTTTTTTCCATTAACTAAAAAACTGTGAATCTTGACATCGAGGTTTCAAAAGGACAGTGGCAATATCTAAAACTACAGTGTAAACACGAAATCAAAACTATAACAGCCCTGAAACACGTTACACAAATCCCTGCACTTTCTATGCGTAATCCCAACACAATCTCATTCTCTCTCTCACAATCTCTCTTTTTTACGAGGCTAATTCGTATGAATTCGTTCAATTCAATTTGTACATTTTAATAAGATTGGCTTTCGTGCCGGTGACCTTCGGTTTTGGGGCAGGGTTTGGGGAGGGAGTTCAGTTTCATTGTTTCTAGAAATCAAACGTTTTTGTACGATTGACAACATACGAATTCATATGAAATATCCCATCTTGTAAAATTGTTTTTAATTGTGAGATCAAGTCGGTAATCCTGCTTTTGTATTTTAACACATTACATCCAATTCTTTGTGTTGTCACTTTCAACAAAACACAGAGGTGTGATAACCTGACTGCACATCTACAACAGCCTTCTGTACAGTATGTGTGTATGGTATAATACCAGGTTCTGTGTCAGGTAAGGAAATGAATCCGTGTAAGGCCAGTTTAAGGTCCTCTCTCTCCCTTCTTTCTCGCGCTGTTATCATATTATACCACTGATAGATGTTCCCTCCAACCCTGGAGCTAAAAGATTAATTTGTTTAAGCAGAGCCCAATACATTGACCTTGGAAGAAACGCTGCCTCTCTCCTTGGATCAGTGCTTTGGGTTGACCAAAGAAACTAATAGACATATTATATATTCATTTGACCAAAAAAATATGTTCAGCCCATGGATCTACATTAGCATAATGTGTCAGAGAGCTGGCTTCTATTTGGGAGAATTGCTGTTTATAGAGTTGGATTGGTCAACAAGGGGAACATCTGGTTGGAAGAACTGGCTTGAAGATTAGGAGGAGATACAAAAAGATTTTAAAAATACATTTTCCTTTTTGTATGTTGATGTATTTAACCATCAGAGCCTCTAGTATTAATATAGATGCTTTTTGATGTACATCTTCCAACTGCTTCAAGAATACGACACTTGTTTATACAGCTTTTAAACATGTTGGACATTTATTTCTTCAATATGAATAAGAATCAACAAAGATTTATTTTTTGGCCATTTTTCTATCACTGAACTTGTTGAGAATTGTGAGAAAAGTATAACAGGTCAAAAAGATGGAATGATGGATGGAAGGACGGGTAGTAGGAGTTTATTTGACATTTAAAAATTGCCTATATTTCTCTATCAAACTATGATACATTTTGGATACTATTAAACTGACTTTAAACTCAAGTTTTATAAAACAGACACAACTTAATTTCCTTAAACAAGTGTTGCCATTTTTCAACCGAGGGTCTCTGAGGGTTAGCTGTCACGAGAGTGAAGTGACTTTTTATATTTTCTGATGAAATTTTTAAGCGTTCTGTTGAAATCAGTTCCATGGACCTGCAGAGGCTGGGTTTCTGTCATCTGTTGAGAGAAATCATCTAACGCCCTCTTTCTATCTATGAGTTGAGGTATAAGCTCTGTTCATGTTTTTATTCATCTATTAGAACTGACAACCAGTGAGAGAGGTGACAAAATCAAAAAAGTGTGTCTGAATATGACCTGAAACGATGGTCACATACACACCAGGAGTGAAAACCACATTTAGCCTACTTGTAGAATTATACCCATAAATGATATTTTTTTTGTGTGTACAATATAGTAATTTTCGAACCCTGTATGTACAAAGACATATAAGTGTTTTTAGCCAGAGGAAAAAAGTTTCAAGGTACACTAAGTGGAAACAACAAAGATTGTTTTAAAATGGACTCCTCTTGGATAGAGATGCTTGCCCAGGACTACATTTCAACATTATTCTGAAAACAGCCAGACAGCAGAAAAGCAGATTTAAATTAAACCGTTAACAGCACGTCATGCCAAGCCCCAAGACTATACGAATCTCTAAACCAGAACACTAACAAAATTAAGATGAATAGAACGATTAACAGCAAGATAGAGCGAAAACATTTTCTTTCCCTCTTACCTCAGGGACAAATATGAATGAATGTTTTGATTTTAACCGGCTCAGGTAACAGCCATTGATTTGAAGCGTTTCATTAAGCTATCTGCTATCATCTAGCAGGTATATTGGGCGACGAAGCTCACTACACACTGTGGTTTTGATATTGAACATTTCACACATCGATTGAGCCCCTAATGGTGAAACACGCTGAAAATCTTTACAGACAAAAGAAAAGGTCAAGCATTGAGCTTGATACATCAACTAGCTTGTGGCGAGGCGGGGCACATGAATATGGACTGCAAGGTGCTTTCATTTACACACATACCAGCATAAAACACACATACTGAAATGAATTTCCCTGTCACATTGCTGCTGTTGCTGTACGTCTCTAGTGTTAAGCAGATCAGCAGAGGTGCAGCTGTCAGAATTGATTCCACCTCTCCATCCAAAGGGTCATTAGAGATAAAGTAACCACTCTGTGTGCTGTCACTGAAGAATTATGGTTTGCATAACCAATTGTCTCAGGTCCGACAGACAGAAATGATGATGTACGCATGCAGGAGGAAGCTGTGTGTGACCTCACCAGCCGACATGGCCAACACCTGATCTTCACGTAGGCCGAGGACAAACATTAAGTCTTGCTTCAGCCAAGAGGACGATTTCTTTTGTTAATAAGACTTTAATTTGTTTTTATTTATTTTGTTTTTCATCACTTGTTGCCTTTAGGGTGAGGAGGAGAGAATGGAGAAAATGAGGACTGTCAGTTGTGGTTGAGGCTGGTACGATGAGGGTCATGTTTGATTTGTTTGGACTGGCTTATTCATTCCTAATTGAGTTTTCCAATCATGATTGTTTATGTGCATGTGTGTCATAAAACAGACGCCATTAATCAGCGCAGGTTTGCTGTACGGTATGACAGTATATTTCCAGCCTTCTGAACTCTATTTGTGTGGGGTCTGTGCAGATTCAAAAGACGTGAATAATGACTTTAAAGCTAAATTACTAAAACTAACTTTGTCCAAAGATACAGGCATGCAGTAATGTAAATTGTGGCATTATTTTGTAACCCTTATATTGTTCCAAACCCAAGTTTTCAATGGACTACAAAAAGAGATATTTTAAAGACTGTGCACTCCTCTTTTCCTATGCTACAAAAGTATAAAGAATTATCATATATGACAAAACTATAGCGTTCATTTAAATTATGATCTCATCCCAGAAAACCTGTATTTACTATAACACATCAACCCGGTCTCAAGCCAATGCGTGTGATAGACATATTGGTCCACTCGAAATTGCATGTCAGTGTCACTCTTTGCATCCTTTAGGTGTGAACAGGACACATTCAGTTATTTGCACTTGCTGATGATGATTTGTACTTCTATATAAAATAATATTTTAGAGCACTTAACCCCACACCTTAAACCTACCTAGTCACGAGATACACGAGAGTCTATGCCATTTTACAAGAAGCTGATGTTCCGGCGGCTATTTTTGCTACCGGAACCAGTTTTACCGTGGACAGAGAAGGGGATCTTTGGGCTCGGAACACTTAGAATAATTGCACTTTTTGAATAAATATCATTTAAATTTTATATTTTAACCTATTAAATTTTATATTTTATGTTTGATAGACACTATAAATTGTTGAATGTGATAAAAAAACATATTTTGTGATATACAATTTATTCTACAAGTCTTTAAAAATCAATAGGGATGCACCAATATGTAAACTTTGGAGGATAACGATAACTGATAAATAACAATGATAGCTGATTTCCGATATATTGGCCCATATACAGTATCTGAATATTAATATAATTTTTTTCTGAGCCTGAAACAAAATGCAAAAATTTGACAATTGCTTTCATTTTAAAACATCGACCACAGAAAACGAGGTTAAATTTAGTTATTTGTCCAAAAACAATGAACCAAACCTACTTTAGACTAGTTAAAGATTCTTTAAATTTGACCCTTTCCTGGAATGGTTGTTTAGTAAAGAAATTGTAGATGTTCTAGCAAACCAGAAGTGTGTTCTTTACATCCACAAGTATAACAGGTCACAAGACAGAAATCATTCAACCAGAGGAAATTATTTATAATTTTTTGGCTTTAAAATATCGGCCTGATAACACAAATATGATACCAATATGGCCGATAATATATCATCCATCCTTAGTAGTAAATAATAATATAAGTTTTGTGGTTTTGTTTTCATTGATCATGTGTCCAGTTTTTATTGTTCTTATGTGCCATCAAACACTTTTGAAGGAATAGTTCACCCAAAAATTAAAATTCTTTCATCATTAAATTAACGTCATGTCATTCCAAACCTGTGTGACTTTCTTTCCTCTGCAGAACACAAAAGAAGATATTTTGAAGAATGTTGGTAACCACACATTAGCTTCCATTGTATGGAACACAAACCACAGAAACGTTTCTCAAAATATCTGTTTTTGTGTTTCAAATCACATGAAAGTGAATACATAATGACCATTTTTATTTTTGGGTGAACTAGGCATGTTCGAATTGGTGATGATTTACACAGAAGCACTGCATTTCATCACAGTACTGGATTTTTATTTTTAGATGGTCTTCTTTTGTGAAACAGCTGTTTCTTCTGGCTGGGAATGTTGGAGGACAGCAGGTGTTTGTACAGTCAGATGAATATGGAAGAATGAAATTAGGGTTACATGCAACGCTGCTCACTCTCCCTGCTACACTAACCACCGTCACGAGAACCAGAGTCACAATAAAAGCGAGTCATGCTATTGGATAGTGAAGCTGAAAGGCAAATCCCACATAAAATATGACATTATATTTGTTCGCCCAACCGTAGCAAACGGAAAAATGTTTCTGTGTCACGTAAATATTAATGCTGTCATGACTCAAATCCTGTGAATGGGCAAAGCATTCTGGCTTTCACATTCATGTATAATACATCCTTTACTCAATCCCAAAATATGGCACATGTTCTAAACTGGTGCCAGAATCAATCTTAGTCAGTTTGACAGTATGTATTGTCTGTGAGACAGAATGTATACTGTGCATTTTGTAAGGGCCGCAGCGTAGTAGCCTAAATTAGTATTGACAATAAAGCCATGTGAAAAAATATATCATATATAGGCTAAATAAACAGTGTATATATAACACAAATATGTTTGCTTTGATAAAAAATATATCAGGATTGATAAAAAAAACCTAAATGTTTACTATGTTGTGACAGCTTAAATTTTGAAAAAAAACTAACAATGAAGATAAATCGCTCTTATGCTATTTTATATTATAAATGTAAATATTAACAATATAAGATTATATTTTATTTACAGTTTGTTTTCAATTGTTGTTTCATTATTTGCTGTCACAACATAGGACTCATGTACGGTATATTTGTCAACTGCCCATATTTGTTCAAATTACTTATATCACAGTATTAAGAAACTTTCTGACTTTCTTAACTTTGTGGATCATATTTTTCATTTGATGAACTAAACCTGTGGTTACACTGCTAGGACACCTGTGTGAATGTATAACTTCATACAGTACGTTCACTAAAAATGACCTTGAGACCAGATGGTTGAAAGAAAACCGAAGTGTCTAAAAGTATCCACTCTCCCTGAAATGCATTTAACAGTAACCATTATGCATTTATCTTCTCCTGGGCTGTTCCTCTATTCATTTAACTTCGTTTCCAGCCCACACTGAACCATCCGTTCCTTCTGCTTTTATACCATTAAGCTGTCAAATTATCATGTAAAACTCCAAAGAATGGTTCTAATCTCTCTACCTTGAAGCTCCAAAGATAATAACTATATGTCTAAACTCTTCACATATATTATATAAGTGCATTATGACATCATGTTGCATTCCAACGGTTTCTAAACTCTCACGACGGTAAATGAAATCCAGGACAGATCCAAAGCATTCAAAAGCGAGGACAATGGATTTTTCCTTTTCAAATCAGGGTAAGAAAGTTGGACTAGATTAAAATCAAAGGGGAGAACTCTATCCCTGAACGGCTGAACTCGACATAATGTGACTCGCAGCTGGAAAAATTGTGTGCAAGTGCGAAGCAGAGAAAGTACGAGAAAAAATGAGCAGGAAATGAACATGGAAATGCAGCAAGGAATAGTCATGGTTTTATATGGGAATAAAGAATAAATGGAGCAATTTTCCTCTAGACAAGGTGACATTAAAAATGTCAGCAGTAATTGCGTGCAGGTTAGTGCAGCGAGAAGAGCTTAGCATTATGGGTAATGCGCGAGCAAAGCCATCATTAACGTCAGAGGCCCACAGCAAGTCTCTGTTCAGTTTTAAACCTAGTAGTTGAGGTCAAGACACATCTTGCGGGCATTGAGCAAAAGTTTGGAGAGTCTGGGTGGTTTGTGAATGAAGAAAACAGGGTTTTCAGTGACCTTCATCTTAAAGCGACGGCTCACCATCCATCGCCCGTTGAGAAATATCAGAGTCACGGGCGAAAGGGTCAAGCGTTCATGTTCTTGCCATGGGGACTTAAGTTTCTGTATAGCTGCGTCCCTTCTCAATGTGTCAGCAAATGTCAGCGGCGAGGAGCACTTACACCTGAACAATTGCCATGACCGTACTGGGCCTCATAGTCTACCTGACATTCTGCGTGCTGTGACATTTCGGCTGACACATGAACGCACACACGCGAGGAACAGGAGTGAGGGTGCACCGTGAGAAGTTATAGAGAATGTTGTTCGGGACTTTACTTTGACAGAACCTCCGATTGGTTGAGCTGACCTCCGTGACCTCCAAAATCCATTTCCTCTGGAATGCAGTGCCAACGTTGAGAGTCTGTTCACCTGACCTCAATATTCTGACCACACACACAGACACGGAGGAAGGTGAGAGCAAATCAAAGTCCAAGTTAAATGCACCTGGTAGAAGATTTGCTGACGGTGAAGATTTCTCAGGATTGCTGAAACGTCATTATTGCATTTCCCTCTCTCTAGTGGAAGGAGTGGAGGTGATATTTCCAAGCCCTTGTTCTTTGATTTTCAAAGCTGTCTGCTCACATGGATAATTTACTGAAAGACAGATGACATGGGGAATGGACAGGAGATGCTGTACTGGATGTAGAGAGAAAGACTCTCCAGGAGGTTAAACAATTAGAGAAAGCAAAGAAGTGGAAAGGTAGAAAAGTAGGGAGGATTTTTCGATTTGTTGCTCAGTCAGTTATCCTGCTAAAAAAAATCCTTAAACCAGCTAAAGCCGGTTTGCTGGTCCAAGCTGGATTAACATTTTCCTGGCAGGCTTGCCAAGAGTTAAGATGTGCAGATAACAATCCCCCCCAAAAAACAATGTATCTATTTTATAGCATTGTGATGTTGACAATAAAATACAGACTGTATGTATACATCCTGTCAACATCTACAGCAACTCAAGGCTTCAAAATGAATATAATTTTGGTCCACAAGAACCTTAACTTATCCGTTTTTATCGAAACTGCATGTGCAGTTTCTTCTGCTTCAAAACATTAATCTGATCCTCTGTGTCACAAAGGGAGGTGAGCGAAGGGGTCGTCTGTCCTCTTTAAGGTCTCCCTCCCATTAGCCCAGACTCATCAGAGAGATTAATCGGTCCCAAAGCGTGCCAGTCGACACATTCATCAGGCCGCTCATCCACTAACACCATCCTTACCATCCTTTCTTCTCCCTCATTTTTACTATCCCCCTCTTCTTTCACTTCAAAGACAAAGGAAGGTCAGGCGTGAGACGGACAGGGAAAGATGGAATGTGACTCATGGGTTGTGTTAAACCTGTAATGATGGAACACAGAGGAGTTTGTGCATTTCCAGGGTGAGACATTGAAAGGCAGTGTTGGGCTGAGAATGCATGCGAGCTTGAAAAGGACTTTCTGAAGTGACATTTAGATAATAAGGCTTGCAGTCTGTTGAAACCTCAAGTGGAAATCAATGCAGATATCAAAGCTGAAAATGAGTCAAATTTTCTGACATTTACTGAGAAAGCGCCTCTGCAATGCACCAACACAATTTGTGTGCAATTAGCTTATTGATATTAAAATGACTTATTGTTCTACTGTGAAGTAAATATTATGTAGGGGCAGTTTTAGCATCTGAGTCTTGGATGGGCTCTGATCCTCGATTACTATGATTTCTTGTGGGCAGAGACAATACTTTAATGCAGAGCTGCATGTATTACAGATAATAGGAGAATCATTATTGTTGCTAATTCCCCTTTGCTTCAGAATAGGCATGTTTATTGTCTAGACCAGAGGTTTTCAAACATTCTCATGCCAAGGACCCCCAAATATGATGAACCTTACATATTTTTGTATAAAGAAGCATTTATCATATCCCACTTGTCTAACAGTTTAAAGAAAACATATTATTTGTAGACATTAAAATGCAATTATATTCATTAGAAATTGTTCTGGGGACCCCAGAACAATTAAAGTTAAAGTTTATAAAATCATGTGTCAGATTATGCTAGATTTATGTAGCAGGTGAGCAGTACAATTTTGGTCTTACCTCATTAAAACAGATAAGAGCTGTATTTGAATAAGATAAGAGCTTGAATTGAAAAAAAATAGCTAGCATGATGGTTGCCAAGTGTCTTGAAAGAAATTTGCACAATATCTTCTGCTGTTGTAAATGCAAGAGGTCACAGGTTTTCACTTCTTGCCCTATTGCCAGATACAGTATTCACCATACTGACTATGACATATCATCTAAATCTTATCTGGTTTTACTATTATTAATGTTTTAGTCATGCAATGGAATGATTGTTGTTTCTGAATCTTTTAGCCAGATAAAAAATAAACCTCTGAAGTTCAACGTTGATATATGGCTGTTGTCCCAAGTCATGGACACTTGCACCGGTAACCTGAGAGTAATCCATGCGAGATGGAACAGAAGGACATAACTGTTCAACAGAGGGACATAACTGTCCAGTACCTCGGTGACTCAGCATCTGGCTTATCAGTTTACAGGAAGAGAATTGGACATCACTCTCTGTCATTCTCTGCATCTGACATTTTCATCTATGCTTCCTGGAAAAACGACGAAATTAATAAAAATCGTACATTACCTTTCTGTTTGTTTGTTTGTTTTGTCATGCTTTCATGCAAGTAATCACAAATCATATTAACCATAAAAGATACACATTTGCAGAACTGAAAAAGAAAAAGAGTCTGTTTGCATGGCTTTCTTTTTTCAAGCGGTACGGTTACATTTCTTGACTGAAATTAAAATGTCTGGTAACTATACATGATCAAAAAAGCAAATGGCAATAGAACACACAAAGCCCCTATGAAGTATTTATGCAGTTATGCACGCTGGAAAAGCAAATGTGACTAAACCACAGTGTATAAATGCATTACTTGCATTAAATCCACTGAACTTACTTAATTCAATATAAGAAACCTGGCTAAATTGTCAAAAAAATAAGTGGATCACTGAAATAAACTGTTAGAGTATAAAAGAAGTAATTCTCTGGTTGTCCATCACAATTATCTACATGATCTAAGAATGTTTTTACAGTGCTACATGCTTCATCGTATCCTTATCCCGCAATCAACATCTGTTTACGCATCGAGAGCCCTTCCGCCGATTTTACACACTTGTCCATCTTTCTTAGCTAAGGCGTTAAGTTTTTTTGCAAGTGTCCGATGAGATGGGGAAGGAAAACATGGAGGGGAAGCGAGGCAAAAATATCCCATTAACTCAGGAAATTGGTACAAGCTGTGCCACAGCACAATGCAATCACCTTTCCCATCTTAGCATCTCCTGTCCCCTCGCTGTGCCTTTCACCTCGTCCAACAAGTGGTGGAGTCATGTGCACTTTGTTTTCCAATACACCATTACAGAACTCTATGGGCAGTTACAATAGGGAAGATGGGATAAGGATAGTTCAGCCAAAATATTATTTTAAATTATAAATTTCCTCATTATAAATTATTTGATTATTTACTCATCCTCGTGTCATCCCTAACCTGTTTGACTTTATTTCTCCTGCAGAACACAAACAAAGATATTTTGAAGAACATTGATCACCAAAAAAACACTGGCTCCAATGACTTGCATTGTATGGACACAAAACCACCAAGACATTTCTCAAAATAGCGTATTGTGTGTTCCACAGTAAAAAGAACCATGATGGTGAATTCTAATTTCTCATTCATTCTGAGTGGCCAAATGCTCTTTCTGATTTGTGACATTCGTCTCCAAAAAAAATAAAAATGCTCAATCTTGACTTATCTATACCTCTATACATTCCTTAGTACAAACCGTATGCCTCCATATATTAAAGAGCACACAAGAACGTTTTCGTCTGCTTTCGCATGAAAAAAATATGATTATACTATATTACGCTGAATGAGGCATACAACTAAATCAATTCTCCACATAGAACAGTCTGGTCAATATGATCATCCGCAAGAAACAATTTGTTCTGTTTTAATGAGCAGACAATGGCCGATAGCCATACTCTTGTTGAACAAACTCATTTTAAATATTTTTATCAAGGTCAGAGACGTTGTAATATCAGACCAAAACTATAAAAAGACTACTTTAAGAGCAGTAAACATTAAGGTGTGATAACATATTAATTGCTTCAAATGTGTTGATTACTGTAACAATTACCCATGTGATAAATGATGTTTTTATGACATCAAGGAAGAGGCACATGAACAGATCAAGAAAATGAGCAAGTATAATTAAAAAAGTGCATGTGGTCCTTTAGTTCTGTCTTACATTACTCACAGTCTCATAGGACATTCACACACACACAACTGACCTTCATCACATCATTACGCTCATCTCAGCCATCAGTTCAATTCATTTGCACCCAGAGCAACACTTTCAGATTTATAGACTTATTTTACACACAAGCACATACACTCAAGCTCTCTCACTAGCTTTTGGCTCTTTGTTTCTAACAGATTTTTAATTAGAAACCAGAGGATAACAACAGTAGCGATTACTCATAGCGTACATTTGCCTGCAGGAGGTGGGGGGTATGCATTGCTGATATCCAAAAAGCATTGCATTGGAAAATTCTTGTTGTTCATTTCCTCCTTTGCTTACTCCAGCTTTAATCCTCCGAGCATGGCCTTGTAAATTAACGGTACTGTTTAGCGTGTTGACAAAATGTTTATAAGCTCTCCTACTTGTTAGTCGCTTTGTATAAAAGCGTCTGCCAAATGAATAAATGTAAATATCAGTTTGTCTGCTTTCTATGAAAGGTTATAATTAAAATGACTCCATGAGGTCAATAAAAACAAAGTACGGTGTGCATACACTTATAGCTATCTTTTAAGAGGTTTTAATACTTTTAAATATGAGTAAATCAACCTGATAAAAAAAATGAAGTTACTATGGCAATGAAAAAGGAAATCAACTGGTCCAAATGAAAACAACTAGTCCAATTAAAATAGACAATCTAGTTATGGGAGCAACAAATTTTGACTTGTCCACCTCGCTGGTTTTGTTATACACATCTGGCAACCCTTACTGAGGCTCAAATAAGATTAAACAGTAACACTTTGTGCTATGCCACATGCTATGCTTATCATGCAATTCTAACAATATTCAATGTAAAAAGTGTGAAATTGTTAACTCATGGTACAATTTCTATGTGACCTGCTCTTGAAAACTATACATAAAGCACAACTTTTTTGGTTAGCTGATAAAACACTTCAAGTTTCACACTGGAAATCTCCAATTCCCAAGGTTATGAGGTTGTGCTGTTAATGTCCGTTAGATGGTTTCCAATGATCAGATAGATACATTACTGCATTACTCTTCCAGATGTCCATATTTTTTTAACGGACCATTGACCCTGTCCACTTCAGCCCATCAAATCTGTCCTCAGAACGGCCTTATTGGGTTTCACAGCCCAAGGCCAGTATCCTTTGCCGGGCCCTGTGGATAGCACGTTCCCGGATCTCCCGGAGCTCTGCAAGGGAACGGAATTCCGGTTGAGTAGAATTTTGGCAAGAAGTAAGGCCAGATGATCTAAAGAAGCTCCGGTAAACAGCCCACACCCTTCCCTTTTTGAAGCCACACTTCACCCGTAAAGGGCTTTCTCTGAAGGTTCTTGCACCACGCTGCTGTAACATTCCCCAGGACTTTTACAACTTTCAGCTGGATGGGTTTATTGAGGGTATCATCTCCTTCAATTGAGTTTGATTCCAAAGTGACGCCATCACAAGCACGGATGTACACACTGTGGTAGGGTTGAGAGATGCTGAGATATGAGAGCATCTAGAGACGTACTGCACTGTGTGAATTTGGACAGTCCTCAAAAATACATAAATATAGTAAAACATGCTAAAAAGTAACTTACTTTAAAGAACATTAAGAGTGGTCCTCACTTTTTTCAAAAGATCATAACTTGGCCAAATCATATTTTGTTTTCTAATAATGTCAGTAGGTTTCTAGTAAGGTTAAGTTTAGAACATAGGCATAGTGATTCTGATGTTTGTTTAAAAAACACTGCATCTATGTGAGGTTCTCACTAATTATATAATACATTCAGAGAGCTACAATTCAAACGCTCCATATGACACCAACAGACCATGCAAGCACAATACAGTGCAGCACATAATTTTGAGTCAAATTTCCATAAGGATCTTGTATAGAATTCAGAGGCCTTATTTCATAGTTTCAAAGACTAATCAAATCGCGCTCCTATTGTGCTGATTCAAAGAGAAAAGCCATAGAGTGAACTTCACACCCAACGTCTGGTGAATTAATAGGCTGGAGAAACGCCACAGCATCCCAGCAGAGAGAACTGCTTCTGGGGAGAGAGAGCAGGAAATTGTCCACCGTTTCAACAGAAGAAAAGAAGAGACAAGTCCCTCTCAGTGCCTTGAAATATTTCTAAAAGAAAAGTCTGGACAGAACTTTATGGGTCTGCTGATTTGGCATCTAGAGCCAACTCAACTTCAATAAAAAAGAAATAAAAATAGAGCAGGATCATGAACATTTATAATCATGTAAATAAAATGCAACAAATTTAATTGTCTTTAAATTTGCATGGAATTTAATTCTCGTTAAATTCATTTTATTTTCACATTCAGTTTAATAGAGGATATTTTTATGTATATTTCCTAACACTGGCTAATCTTAACATTTTATTTTTGTTGTAATGCTGAAAACATAGAAACAGATTTTTTTTCATTCCTCAAAATGTCTTGGTTTGTGTTCAAGAGAACAAATAAATTTACACAGGTATGGAACAATTTAAGGGCGAGTAAATGGTGAAATAATTGTCATTTTGGGGTTAACTATCCCTTAAAAAAACAGGCGCACTTCCAGTATCAAGATTGCGTCATTGTACCCACCACCCCTCCTTTTCTCATTTCTTTAAACAAAATAAAATAAAGACGACTAGGCAACATGCGTTTCCCCATCTTACCTTTTTATCTGCCTAAGTCAAAATTATGTCATTTGTTATATCAAACCTTCATATTACAGAGATGATGTAAGTCATTATACTGCATGCCTGTCTGTGCTATTTTACAATTGAACATCCAAATTTCGCAACACTTCAAGTACAGATGACATCAGAAGGAATAAGTCCCTTCTTCATCATCCCATTTTTACTTCAAGAACCGTTGTGAGCAGAGACGACAAGCAGCGGAGCCTCAGAGTCTGAGATCAGACTTTCAAATGAATTTGTAAGCGTTCATGTACCATTCAAAGAAAAAGCAATACGGTTCAGCCGTCATGCCATACGTTTGCACTGTATTTGTTTGTCTCGATTAGATACAAACTATCACCAAAAAGGTGCTAGACTGGCTTTGTTGTAGCGGTCAGTTATTGTGTAAGGCCTTAATGACCACGCATGCAGTGACCTGTGCTAATAGTGCTATAGATTAACTACAATGGTCAGCCTTTGAGAGGGTCCCAAACTATTCCAACGCAATCGATTCTCAGGAGCGCCTGTGAAATTGAACTGTCAGGTGTTCCGTTGGATGCTGATATGATATCGATTCCACTTTTTCCCACAGCACCACCTAATAGAACCGGGACACGGCGGACGCACCCGCAAGCCACAACGTCATTCCTATTAAGAATGACTCAGAGTAATTCTGGATTAAATTTCAAAGGGAAGGATATAAAGTTTGTGTGTGAATGAGAAGAGGTGAAGGAGATGATAGAGAAGGTCTTGGTGGGTTATCCGTTACAGGAAATGTTTGTGTCGAACAAGACTAAACCACGTGTTTGCTTTTTGTAGCTATCTGTCAATTAGTGAGGCCTGCTGGAGGAGTGTGCACTAAAAGCACATTGACATCGTGGAGATGAGGCTAATAATGAGTGTAGATAAAGGCTCGCATTAACACTAGGCTGCATCATTACTCTTTCTGTCAGACTCTGCCCTTTACTGAGTACAGAGATAGAGAGAGAGAGAGAGAGAGAGAACACTGGCCATAAAGCTGGTAAAGAAGCATGTGGAAGGAGGAAAATAATTAAAATGTCTGAAATAGTTTTTCATGCTTTATGGATAATAATAGAGAAATACCAATATATAGTGGCCCCATTAAACATTGAGACACACACATCACACGCAGATGTATGAATGTAATTGCATTAAAAAAGCAAACCAAGTTGTACCAAACTTTAAGGCTGGATTTTGTCAGAACAACTTTCCCTTTTATGACCTTTTTTTGCATTACCTTTTACCAACTGGTGTCAAGGTGATATTAAGTGGATGTATGATGTCGGTTTCAGCTGACTTCATGCCGGTGTCCCAAGGTTGGAACCACAGGTGTAGCTCATCACATTAGCTTTATTCCACAGAATCTGACAACCAGAAAGTTCCATTACTTTCTGGCTAGATTTTTAACAATTGAACTAGTTTTAGACACTAAACCCTAGAATAATTGTGTAGAGAACGTGTTCAAATAAATGGTACTTGGTTAGATATGTTGTTGACTAATGTAATGACCTTCCTACATTTTCAAGATTCTACTTTCTATATGCCTATGCCTTTGTACAGGGGCAGTTCACTTCAGTTTAGTTCCGAAATCTATCATAAATGTGTCTTGGTGTGACAGCCAAAATTGAGGAGGAAAAAATGCTATTTTTACAATATATTTGCTATTTTATAGATTATTTTATACAGTATATAAATAATGTAAAATAACACGGTTTGTTTTCTAAATGTTGCTATGCCCATAGGACACATGTACGGTATATTTCTCAACCACCCTTGTGCTATGGTAGGGTGCTTTTACTGCATGTGCCAGGTCATGCGTTTGCTAAGACGTATTCGATTTCTGTGGCAGTCATCAATTTGTGTGCATATGCTGCCCTGTAAGAGGCTGTCAGCAAAAACATATTGCTTCAGTCATCACAACTGCATGTATCATTTTATTGGTGTTTAATTACGCAGTCTGTATGCGTAATTTTCGTCTGCGTCACAAGCATGTAAACATATGCATGATTTGTTTGTGTACGTTAGGCTATTGTGTTTCTTTCATAGTAAGCATAAGCAAAGTATTGCTGCTATAATGTTAGGCAGGACTATAGTTGACATGCAATTTAATCTTAGATTTATATTGTTTTTTTGGGCGATACAGAAATGGGCTGTGAAAATGCATGTGCTTTCATTGCCTGATGTAAAAAGTGCCAGTTATAACAAACAACTTAACCACTGCTCCCTTACCCCCTTTATTATTGCCACATTCAAAACACACAATGAAGGGCTGCAATAGAACAATTATTTTGTATTGCTACTGCAATCTTTTGTTAAATGCATACAGTGTGAGCTGAGTCTCTATTGTGTTGATATGATACATTATCTGACAGTGTTAGGAGGAGTGTGTTCGTGTCTATCGTGTAATCATTCTGAGCGTAAATATGATGACCTATCTCAATCTAATGCAACACTACACACAAATACATTATTCTCTGTTGGGAAAATTAGCATTACACCATTTCCGTTTCCTCGTAAATCCCAATGACTATTCTGTATTATACAGAGCAACACTCGAAACACAAGTTTGTCTTTATCCTTTCTCTGAGGTCACTTAATGTTATGTGGAGGATAGGCTTGAGGCGTATGAACAGGAAGTGAGGGGCATGACTCTTCTTCACCTTATTTAAAGAAACTCACACATACATAAATTCACATCCCATACACAAGCAAACACACGTTCAATAACAGGTATATAGCGTTGAACCGAGTGCCATCTGTATCTTTGACCTCCACTCACTAGGAGACAAGGTAGAAACCTAAAATAAAAACTCACAGCACTCTACCTATTAGGATGAGGATGTTTGAGAAAGTATCTTTTATTATTTTATTATTCATAAAAAACCTTTATATAATTTAACAATGTGTTGTCAAAATTGACAAGCTTTATTTTATACTTTTCATTTGATTAAATATTTTGATTTGATATAAACAAAACCCCCGCGCAAATAAAAACATCATGAAACATGATAAAGACTTTTTGCCTGAGCGATGACATGCTCTTTAGTGACAACAACAGAGTTTAAGGATGTTATAATTCTGCCATTTATTCACAACAAAACAACTAATATTGACTCTAAAAGAAGCAAAGAAGAGCAAGAATAAATGACTTTTATGCGGACTTGCATCAGTATACTAAATATACTGAAAATAAATATTTTGTGTATTTATCTAAAAATGAGATGTAGAATGTCTACTGTTCTACGGACCACAAAAAGTAACACAGTAATTGAAAAATTAAAGTGGACTTTGCTCTCTGGTGACATACTAAAACATTTGAGGCAATCCCGAAAAGGATCATCTTAAATGCATTTGAAATTAAGTCACTTCTGGTCAGTGGGCCTTGTGTTCATACTTTCCTTAAAACACATTTTGAGTATCTGGGAATCGGATAAAACTGAAGAACTTATAAATATATGGCAACTCCAAAACAGGTCAGCCAACTGAAGACTAATGAGTGAGAGTGTGTATAGGAAGAGCAGCTCACAGACTTTAGAGATTTAAAGCCACAATTACATTTTGTGACAAAAATAATCCCCCTTCATGAAAGAACAAGGCTCAAGGGTGAAACATGAATAAAGAAATGAATGGGGAATGAGGGAAATCAAATAAAGAGAGACTGAGAGAGAGAGAGAGAGAGAGAGAGAGAAGGTGACAATTATAAGAATATATGGGATTGTGGTATGGCCTAGATTACCTCATTCAAAACCAAAGCCACACGTTCAAAATCTGCAGCCAAACCATCTCTCTCTCACACAAACAATGTAAATTACTGTCCAGAGAGTCCAGGAAAATGACATGATCAATGTTTCATGCTCAGACACCCGGCCGGTGATACTTCTCACCCTGTGATTGTCACTTGTCCTCTAAAGTCAAGGAAAAAAGAACTATTTCAGGGGTACTCAACTTCTGCTTCTAATGTACTGCAAATGTATTTCATATTTTCCCTCTGTTTATAACCTTC
This sequence comes from Triplophysa dalaica, assembly GCF_015846415.1. Lineage (NCBI taxonomy): Eukaryota > Metazoa > Chordata > Actinopteri > Cypriniformes > Nemacheilidae > Triplophysa > Triplophysa dalaica. The sequence continues at coordinate 13,788,642 of NC_079549.1, read as the reverse complement.
TCCTACTCACTTAATGCCTTTTTCTTACTACACATGTTTCCATATTCCCCATAGCCATTGTAGATTTTAAATATAAAAAGACTTGATTGTAAAATATAAAGAACATATAAATCAAAATCTACCCAATTGACTTTTTTACTACACATCTTTGGCCTGACAGTGCACAATTCATCAGTGTGCATTATCAAAGTCCCTGAGTAGTCTACAACTTTAAGTACAGCTTAAAGGTCCAATTTGTAATTTTTTGAAGAATCGGATGACAGAAATGCAAGATATAATACATTACTATGTCTTCAGAGTTGATAAAGACATTAAATAATGAATCATTTTGTTTTTTACCTAAGGATTAGCTACAAGTATTTCTATTCACATACACCGCGGGTCCCCTTACATGGAATTCCCGATGTTGTTTCTACAGAAGCGCTAAATGGACAACCTGCTCTACAGAGCTCTAAAATAATGCTGGTCTGACTACATAAAATATACATTTTATAAGGTCTTTGTTGACACATATCCATAATTTTATCCGGGACAGGTCATTGACTCTCAAATATTATGCACGCATAAAAATGTTTTATTTGATATTTGGTTTGCATCGCTTTATATATTACTGAATTGCTTGCCTGACACTGCAACATTTACTGTAATAGGGTGAGATGCATGGTTAGCTCTGAATGCCAGCCACCCGCATCCTCTTGCCAAGCTGAACAGACTGTCTTCAATATAAAACTCCCACATACAGCGGAGATGCAGAGATGTTGGTTACAGCGAGCACAGCAGACTCTGCTTATGGCATTTATTAAAGAAATTACCGGCGAATCAGACAAACCCGGTTAGCATATGGTGTGGAAAGAGCATGTCATCGCTAAAAACAAAACGCTGTGATTAGCTTAGCATCAAAATGATGGTTTGTGACATGCACGTGTGCACTTTCAAAGCGCTGAGCTCCGAGGAAACGTCTTCCCGTATACAGCTGCGCTTTGCCACCTGCATCGTCCAAGCTGGCTTCCCACTGAAACCCTAAACGTCTTTTTATATCTGTGTTCTCTGGCATTTATTTGTTTTGATAGAACATCCATCAAACCTCTGGCCCGACCATTTGTCTTTATAAAAAGAAGCGGCGATACTTGCACCGCGACGGCCTAAGACGATGAAACAAATAAACAGTAAGGAAAGAAACCTGACATGATGCTCCTAAAGATGTATCGAAAGAAAGCAGGAAATAAAAGAGCCAGAGCAGAGGGAGTATAAATAGGTGGGCTGTTTTGAGAGAGAGAGAGAGTGAGAGAGAGAGCCTGAGGTTTTTGGCGGCGCAGGCGGGCCAGGGGGAAATTGCGCGTGGCTGGTATTGAAGGCACTACAGTAGAGAGCAGTGGTGTGAGAGATGAGAAGAATCAGAGGTTTATTTATAAAGCTCAGCATTTTATGGCAGAGAAAATACACCCGTGTGCTGGAGCAGAAACAGGACCGGGCTGGACAGAGCCGGTTGAGGGGTAGGAGTACATCTGCCATAATTTGCTTTTAAAATTTCATACAAATAATATATTTAGTCATGTTTTTGGAATTATGATTTTGTTCAATCTCTTGGACTGTTTCTATAGGTGCAAAAAGGCATCTTAAATGTAAGCTCTTGTTTCCAATGTATTGAGTCATTATTTTTATATAAATATTGCCACAGAACACTTTCTTTCCAGTGTATTCTGGCCTAAAGCCACTGTAAGCAATATCTGGAATACCAGTGGCCAGGAAATATAGGGGTGGATAGAGATAGTGGGAGAGCAGGAAGAAAGTGTATGACTGTTCCATGATCATGTTAAAGGTTACCGAGGGCGAACAGAAGTGTTTCAACAGGACAAATAAAATCACTTAGACGGTCAAAGTGGAAGTGGTACTTTGCACAAATATGATACACTTTGATGTCTAATAACTTTAAATAAATACATTAGATTTTAACATTTTTTTGTCACAAGAATTACTAAAACTCTTGACTGCACCTATACCATTTAAAATGATTGCCCTAATTTCAGTACTTAACTGAATCTATTGTAGAAAAGTATACTTTTAGTTATTAATAACAGCCCACATATGTTTTAGCTTTCAAAACTTAATGTTTAAAACATTTAAACAGGAAAAGATGAGCCTGTTTTGTCTCAATAGGACCATAAAGGCTGAATAAATATTTTTTTGAATCTCCTATTTATTGCAATTTATTGAAAAATAAATCTATATTTTGTACCCTATTTGTAGAAACTGGTGGTGTTTTGAACTATACTTTTTCTTATAAGCACACTTCAAAAATGGTGCAATATACCTGCAACTTTCAATATATTAGAAATTACATGCTTTGGGTTCATGTAGCGTGACTCAAGGAATTGAAAAAAAAATGAGAGCAAGGAGGTTATAAAATAACGGAGTGTGCAAGCAGAACCGTGTGAGCTTATCGCCGCTGGAGTCAAAGATAATCTTCCCTGGTCATACGAAAAGAGCCACAGCAACTGTAAAACCGGTCCAGAAACGCTTTCAGGATGGGACACCATCTCACTGACAGACACACACACGGTACTATAAAGATTTCAGATTCGAAATAGGGCACACACACCTGTAAAAGGACATCGAGTTCCACCATGACCTGTCCAGTACTGTATTTGACAGTGGTCCCCTTATCTCTAATGCCAAGCTGCTGTTCATAGTTCCAACCTTGCCTGTCAAACACACTCACACGCCCAGAAAGTGAACTGGGTGGGAAAATTTGAAGTAGACGTTCATGAGTCTCCAAATTGTTATTGCAGATGAGAGTTTGAGGCTCACCCAGACTGAATGATGCACCCTAGATGGCCGTCTGAAAATGACTCTATTTTCTCACCCTAGCTTGCTGCTGAGGATTACAAATGAGGTCACTCTTACGGGTACCTCTAGAAAAACATATTCCATATGGTTTCCCTCTCACTGCATGGGGTAAAACAACCTCTCTGACTTTGGCATTAAAAAATACTAAATGTAAACCATAAATTTCCACTCTCTCTCTTCTGCATTTCAGTAGACAAAAGAAGAGTATTAATCTTACACTTTACAACAGCTTCATTGTAGTCCTTATCACTAACTCAGACTAAAGACCAGGGCCATAAAACCTCTAAACTCGCTTCCAGTTTTGCAGGTCCCAGTAAGATTGATAGCAAATTTTTTCATATGCTGCATTCATTGTTGGTACACATTGTAGACACTGTTTGTAACCTCTCAATCACAATTGATTAAACGCTTGTCCTCATCGTGTATACAGTAGAAGCGGCAGCATATGGTTTTGACTGAGCCTTGATGGGGTTTCTGTTTAAATATCCCCTAGAAAGCCAGATGGGCCCTATATTAATAGAAGCCAAGCGGAACAGAGCAAATAAGAGGACGGAGAGGGAAGATGGGTTGGGTGGCTAGAAGAATATGAGGCATTCCACAGCTTCAATGAAGTGCATTCCAAAGTTTGGTAAATCTTCGCTAAATTTCCTGACCTTCCCCTCTGTAATCGTAAACTGTTTACACAACGTAAAATCATATTTAATAACCCGCGAGAGCTTATTATTTAATCCGTTTTTTTAAAAGGTGCCATAAAAATAATAATAAATTGATTTAATGAAGTAAACGGATCTACTTGGAGGCATGCAGAGACGAAAAACTGCTATTTCAGCTCTTACTCGGATAGACACACACATCGTTTCATTTGCACCGCAGCACTGTACGAGGAAATGGCTGGGGCAAGAATCTGGCGGTGTGGTTTATTTATGCTAGCTGATTAGTTGCCCGTGTTCGGTTTATAAGATCGAAGGTGAGGAACAGCATCAGACTTTGATGGACGTGTCTGGTTGGGTAAGATTGGAGGGGTGTATTGCACTTTTAAGGGATAATGAGAATTAATCAGGATTAATGTTAACATTGGCACACACAGCTGAGAACTTGCATGATTGGCACAGCATGCATATTCTTGCTCACTATAGCACTTAAAACTGATCTCAAGTCAGCATAATACATCATAAGAACATGGATATGACAAAAAAGCTTACAGTTGATAAAACTGCTATTGAAATTTTATTTATGGTTTTAAATCTTACATGGCTGTAAATAATGTACTAATTATTACAGCTAATTATCACAGCCTATATTTTGTAGATTTATTTCTGCACTATTTTAGACTTACATCCATCTAAACCAATGATACAACATAGAGTAAACCAAAAAATGAAATTATTTTCCATTTACTTTTTACCACACCCCATTTGACACTAATCCCCTCCCCTATCCCACCTGCCTGCCACCCAATGAGACAAATAGGCCTAGTTCAAACAGACTTTTACTTAAAATAGTACAAAAAACAGTAAGAGAATGTATAAAATGCAATCATTTTCTCACCCTCAAACGGGCATGACTTCATTTCATCCGTGAAGCACAATGACGAGTAGTGGATAGGGAGTGATTGTTACTGTCAAGCTCCAAAAAGCGCTTAAAAAAGTCCATGTGATTCCGGCTTATATCCAACTCAGTGTATTCACCAAACGTATCCTTACATTTCAAAATGACGCGAATGATGGAACGTCTTTTCCACCGCAGCCAAAAAATGGGCCAAATTGCGCATGGAACGTCAAATCGCGGAACTTAAGTAGATTGTCAGCTTGTTTTCTCTAAGCAACTTTACTCCCACAATCCATTTCGAGAAAGTGGCGCTTGGAACCTCGGAAATTAAGGGAATACGCTCCTTATCACCAAAAAAAAAGAATGGAAAACATTGCAAACGCAGGTTTTATATCCCTGATAGTTGGAGCTGTACGTGTAATTATTACGCAATTTGTTGGTAACTGGCTGGAACATGAAGCAGCTCTTAATTCGAGAGTGGCAAAAATAAGCAATTTGTTAAAATGTCATTTCAATTGCAAAATCTAATCATTTTTATTGTGATTATTTTCGTGTCTAGTACTCTTCTTGACACCCAGTGGAGTAATGGTGCATCTGTCAGTTTTCTCCTGAACACCTGTTATTGATACTACTTGGCTAGAGGTAAAGGCATTTAAAGATGCTCGAGGAGACCACTGCTTTGATGCTTGTAGGTTTTTCCTTCCAATGTAAGCAGATCATAAGTCCCGTATCTAATGTTCATTTACAAAAACACAAGTGACTAAACAACTCTAGAAATTCCATTGGAGTTGTAGTCTTTGCCTCGAATGTGCTTTGTTCTGTCTTCCCCATCAGCTGTTTTAGAGCTTTGACTTAAAGCTTTGAAAAAATGTTAAAGCTTTAACAAATATATATCCACATGTGACATATTAATTCATAAATGGTTGAATTGTTATAGCATAATATATTTGCACAATTATTAAATCACCCCAAATTCTGCCGGTCTATTATGAAGGCGCATTATTTTTTTCTGTTGCACAAACAACTTGTAACCCATTTTTGGGATTTCACTAAATCAGAATCCTTTGAAGTGTAATAGCTTCTTAAAAATGTTTACGACATACTGGTCAAATCTAATCCCCTAAAAGCATTATGAATGCACTAAACAACCAATAACCAGAACCTTCATTATATAATGCATAAACCTCTTTAATCCTCTATGAGAGTTCTATTTGTCCTTGATGTTCAGCAAAATAATACATTTTCAATTAGGGTTTCAGCAAAGGCAAAATCAATAAAACCTTCCATTAACCAAACTTGCCACGTAATCAAGAACTCTTTGATCGTGTGAGCATGTTGTCTTGTATCAAGAATCTTCACTTTGAGTTGCCTACACAGCCACATATCTTCAATCAGCTCATCACCAATTTGCATGATTGCTGATTGGCCAGTACTCTGGTTTCCCCACTTCCTGTGTCAGGGGCTGCATCCTGTCATCAGTATTACTCAGGGCGTAATCTACAGGACTGTCTGTGTGTGTGTTATTAATGAAATAAATTATGAAATCTGAACCACTTTGGTGAAAACCGGTTCCACCACAAAGTATTCAAAATTGAAGGCAACTGCCTTTTTGACAGTCTGGCCATTTCTTAATAAAGCTGCGTTCAGAGAGGACCACAGTATGACTAATGATCAAAAACATCTAATGTGAGAATTTAGAATCATAAGATGAAAAAAATATATATTTTTTATGAAATATACTTTCAAGCATTCCATCATTCTTTAAACTAAAAGTTTAACACAAACGATTGTGGAAAATCATAGACAGACAAATTTACTAATGCATGTACAACACACATTATACTGTATAGTTGCCAGAAAACTACAAGCAATGCGCATACATCCCCCTTACTCGCATTAAACATCCGGTTGTTCTCTGATCCCACGCCACCTTGAACCCGATGCCACAGCTTACGTTTACTTCGTAATATCGTTTTGGGCAGAGAAAACATTCAGATGCAAATTTGAGACATTTGTGAATATCAATAACATCTGGCTGGTTTCCTGAGCGGGGAGAAATCATGTCTGGAGGCCGTGCCAATCACAGGGAGCCACACATGAATAATGATGCTTGCCTCCCAGACACTGCCTCTCAGTCTCTCCAATACTAATTGAGATGGAGATTAACTCTTTTTCTCAAAAAATAGACACACATTATTTTTATGCTACTGTACATGTATGTTTACGAGTGAAAAAGTTCTGTTCTGTGTATATCCCACACATTTAAGGACTTGATATCTCTGTATTTTATGTACCAATACTGTATGTACATGCCTGTACTGTCACGTGTACCAGTACATGTTTTTATTGTTTTTGTACATTTCCAGTTGTGTCATAGACCACCTGGGGGCACTCCACAGATGATACACAACCTCAGTCTAAGAGCATCTGATATACTGTATACTTTGCTACTCCATAATTACCTTGTATCATAGTACATGTAGGAACTATAAAGTGCTTCAAAGCTATCACATTAATCCTGTGGTACTTGGAATTAGTATGTATGCGCGCATGTGTGTGTGTGTGTGCACTCACTTACACACATACCGTCCACAGTGTGAAAAGCTCTTAGAGAGTTTGTTTAAATGTCAGGGGCTAAAAGAGCTGTCAACATCCACTTCCTCTCAGTGTGTGCGTGAAAGCTTGTGAGTGATTAACATTGCTGTAATTGTAGGATTAGTCGAGACGATTGTCATTGATATAAAATGACTCTTACTGTCTCAAGAGTCAATGTTAATGGGGGTCAATTGGCTGAAAGTAAGAAGGAAAGAAGTAATTATTCAATTACTTATCATAATAAAGAAAGATTCTCATTTGATTATGCTAATACTCCTGACACATTTTAGTCATGTGAAACATCTCTCAATAGCCACAGGTCATCTGGGTCAGTCCAGCCCTTTTATTTTGTCTTGGCAGCTATTCATGATATTTACATTATTAATTTAGATGGCATATACAAAATACAAATTCATGCAACAGCATTCTGAAATTTAAAGAGATAGTTTACCTTAAAATAGTAATTCTTCTGTGAAACACAAAAGAAGAGATTTTGAGAAATGTCTCAGTGGTTTGTTACCATACAATGGAAGTAAATCGGTTTCAATGTTGTTTAGTTGCTAGCTTTCTTCAAAATATTTTTTTTTGCGTGTGTTTTGCAGAAGTAAGAAAGTTTTACTGGTTTGGAATGACATGAGGGTGTGTCAATGATGGAAAAATTGTTGTTCTAACAATCCTATTTAATTTAGTATGTTAAACTTCCAAATCTATTCCAACAAATGTTATGTACTCTTAAGTCAATATTTACAAGCGTTTTGTTTTTGGCAAGTGTTAAAAATATTATTTTGCTCAATGGTTGTCTTTTTTAAACAACCTCTTTGAATATACGTATGTCCAATATATGTACCAACCACTGATTTAACAATATCCACAACAATTAAATCATAGAAAAGTGGAAGGCATTTCTTCTTTGTTGGTAATACAGTCTCCTTTCCGGTTTTCATCAAGCTTCAAACCTCAAATCTCATGTATTGCTCAAGGGCAATAGCGACATATGCTGTCCATCACACTCTGAACAAGAATGCTTTGAAGTGTCCGAACAACAAATAGTGGATGCAGCCTGTAAAACAGGTGGCCACCTTAGACATCGAACATCTGGAACCGTCTCTTCCAATTCCCCGGCTGAGCTAGCCGCTAGCAGACGGCCTGTATTACAGACGAGGGCAGCGAAGGACCTCTAATGTTACATGTAGACACGTACCACAAACACACGTCTACTCTGCCTATTGTTTGTCAAGACAAAATGGATTTCCAAATAAAAGGAAAATGATGAAAGCAAGTCAACCATCTGGGAGCTAACCTCCGTGCTCCTCCTCTCTAGCCCGCCCTCCGCCGGGCCACGTTCTCCCTTTTCTGGACGACGTTTGCTGAGCATTAATTACACGCGCCAAGGCCTTGTGTGTTTGGAGTGAACGGCCGCCAAAATTCCATCCGACTCTGTTGGTCGCGAAAACAGGCCTGGTGGGTTCCAACGATAACAGGGCGAGCGACTGGGCGGAGAGAATAGGGTGGGATGACAACTGGAAAAAGGAATAATGGATAAAAAATAATAGTAGTGAGGAGGAAATAGAGAGAAAGAACAGGCAAAACAGGGGGCTCTTGAGTCACAGACATTTGTTAGGAGATTACATTTCTTTGCGGTTAAACAACTATTAAAATTTTGTAAATTGGCTGGAGTTTTATCCTTGTGGAATTTTTGATGAATTGCGTCAAAAGAAAAATATGGAAAACTTTTTTTATGTTTATCTTGATCACAAATATTTTTTTCTTTTGTAAATTCTCACAGCTTCATTATTAAGGTCCAAATACTCATTCATTGTCAACAGACCAGACATGTTCCATTTAACGGTAGTCATTTTTACTACTATAGATATCATCCAGAATTATCACACTCTTTGTTCCTCCTTACGTGGAATAAGTTGCCAACCTCCACCTAATCTGTTGAAATCATACCTTTCAAGGAACAGCTGCAGATGCACCTTTTCCATGACTATAAACATAAGCACTTATTATATCTCATGTTTTTTTTAGCTGCATATCATTTTACATCTCTTCTGCTCTAGTTTGTGTAATAATCTTCCTCATATAATGCCGTAAGTGATGCATACACTTATTGTTTGCTGTTATGATTAATTGCCTGTGATACTTTCTCATTTGCAGTTTGCTTTGGATAAGTGTCTGCTAAATAAATATGTAAAATGTAAATTATCACTTATATTAAAATGGCCTGTATTACAATAACGAAATGTGGCAGAATCATGTTTGTTACATGCAAAGCTGAGGTCATAAATGAGTTCAGTTTCTGTATTACTAATGGAGTTAGTACTAACTACAGAATGTGTTTGTTTTTTTCTCAAAGCCTAGGTTCTATTTTTTAGAAGTGCGTTAACATTGATTCTGTGATTTCTGTGCTTTGAGACATGTGTCAGTGGAGAATACGACAGAGCGTTGTTATGAAGAAGTGAGAAATGCGAGTGAGATGAGAACTAAACAAAAGCGATAACGAGCAACTTTTTGACCTTAAATGAATGTCTCTATAATATTATTTTAGGTGTAGGACTACTTTTAACTGGACGAATTTTACTGCTGTTGCTACCTAAGCAGCCTCCTATCGCTTGAAATTGCACTTGTAACTTTGGTGTTCGGGCCTGTACAAGCTCCTCCTATCCCCTGCTTTACGGCATTTACGGTTTTACTCATAGCCTTGGAGAAGATAGCCAACAGATAACAATAAGATGAAACTATCTAGATCAATGCAAGTCTCCAAACCATCACCATGGCAGAGCCAGCAAATAAAACAAAGAGGAAAAGAGAGAGAGTGAACGGACACAAATCAATATTGGCGGACTTACACTTGGCAACGGGTTGAAAAACGGATGGAGACCTAACGTTATCCTGCCACTGGATTTGAAAGTCTTATATGTAATTTCTTTCTTACTGTTCTGTACTTTTGAGCTTATTAGTAATTTGGCTGTGCTCACGTTATTGGCGCATTAACATTACTGGTTCACAATTGATAACCGTATAATAGACTAGAGATAATGTGATGTTGCCACACCTCAATAGCTTACGTAGCATGATTGTGCCTCATCACAAATTTATTGTTATGCTTTTAAATGATAGCTACCAAACCACAATAAATGTTTTATGGTCAAAAGATGCTGATTCCTTAGTTCATGCATGTAGACTAAAGTTATCGGTATCTTTAGTTACAGTGCTAGGAATATTCCCATAGCGAGTTGAGTGTAAGTTATTGATTGAACCCATTACACAAAGCACAACGCCTGGTCGCGAGTGTATTTCCAAAAATATAAGTACAGAAAATGACTAGACACATTCATGGCCATGCGTTGTGTTTTCGGGGACTGCGAATGTGTTATGTAGCTAACTTTTGCAAGTTAGCTCCTATGTAGCTAGCACCCTATACGCTAACAGCTAACAACCTGTTACCTCAGAATGTAGTTTGAACTATAAGTATAGCCCAGTTATATAACCTGCGTTAGCCCCAAAAAAATTACTTTTTAATTATGTCTGGGGATGTCTGAAAATGTCTGATGGGGTTCATCAGAGACATTGGAAAAGGATGCAGTTGAAGTCAGTAAGGCATGTTGTTATGGCCTGTTGCATTCGCTGTGTCATTTTAGGCAGATTACATAAATTCAAGAGAGAAACTCTTAATCCTGTATGAGCAGCCGGAAGGGAAAACTTGTTGGAATAACTTTTCATTTATTTGATATTTCTAGGTTAGATATTTTGAATTTCAGGAGGGCAAACTGCTCCTGATTTATAATAATCACAGACTTTATGATGACCTAAACCCTCTGTTGTTCATAAATAGATAAAGTGTTAATACTAAGCATCCTTAGTTTTGCATAAATGCCATGCCACCTAATCACCTTAACAAAGTAAACCAGTTTGTCAACATAAATCTGGGGAAACTTTATTGAACTAGCAAATTAGGGTTTAAAACAGAATGAAAGTGGTGCGTGCCAAATCCATGCCCCTGTCGCATTTCGAACAACAGCAAAGGCCACTGAAACAAATTTGCCCTGACTGGCATATTAAGAGCCACAAATCAGCCATTCCATTGAGTCAAAGGTTAACTTACAAAAAACGATCAATATCAGCGTTGCTTTACATAGTCCAGATTGTTTAGAAGGGCGCAAAGGCTGCAGCACAGGTCTAACCGCTACTACATTTGACATTTAACTGAAATTAACTTAACATATTAGAGCATGTTGCCCAAAAAAGAATTTGCTCTCCATCAGGTGCGTTAGCGGCCCAAATCTCACATAAGGTCAGGGACTTTTAAAGAGTATTTGGTGAATATAGTTCACACAGGAATAAAGGAAGAAGGAAGAAGATATATTCTTCATTCGTGGTATCTTGGAGGCTGATGACCTTTGCTTTAGTGAATATATATTCATTGTTTGAGTCTTTGTGTAAAACTGTCTTCTACATTTTGTTATTTTCTCTGTTATTAGATGAAGAGAATACCTGTACTTGTAATTTCTCAATTATTTTAATTTGAATACTTCCAAAACATCACCCAGAATGTCGTGATTCTCCCGAGATTTCCTTTTCCCCGCACAAAAAGATTTACTTGACTTCTTTTTACTATCTGGTTTATCACCCTTTAGGTTGAGCCAAAAACTACATGTAAGCCAACCCCTTACATCAATATTGTGTGAGGCCAGAGCCACTGTTTGAAGAACAAAAGTTTTTGGAGTAAACAGCAGGATGGGTTCGTGTCAACGATTAATCGCACCCTTAATAAAAGTTAGTGTTTACATAATATATATCTGTATACTGTAGATATTCATTTTGTATTCATAAACACATACATGTATTCATATTTAGGAAATATTTACATGTATTTATTTATATTTACCTATAACTTAAATTTTGTATAAATATTTATGAGTTTGTATAAATATTTTGAATATATGCTTGTATTTGTATGTTTTTAATAAATACAAAATTAATATGCACAGTACAAAGATGTATTTTATGTAAACAAAATCGTATATTCTGGATGCAAACAATCGTTTGACAGCCCTGGTTTTGCCCCAATGCTGTGGGGGCAATAAATGTATTTTTTATGAACAATCCAATCCCAGAATACACTTGTAACAGGTTACAAATGATAGATGATGCCACAGGGGTAAAGTGAAAGGTTTAATAATCCAAAAAGGTGAACCCTACAAAATAGGGAAATCCAAAAAATTGGGAAAAATCCCTAAAACAGGGAAACATCCAAGGGAAAACCAGTACAATCCACAAACATCCACGGGAACAAAATACAACAATTCAACAGGTAATTATCATCCACGAAATTACAACTAGACCAGACACAAAACACTAGGTAAAGAGAGAACATAAAGTGTCCGGTCGATGAGGTGCAGGTGAAAGTAATACGCATTTGGATGAGCGGATCAATCAATATGGCGGAGGTATGCAGGTACAAGGCATTATGGGGGAAGTAGTTTGTGAGTTGTTAGAACACCGCACCAACAAAAAAGTTAAATACAAAAGCCACACTAGGTTTTGCGAACACAGTTGAAGAGATTAAAGAGGAATGTTAAGGAGACAGAATACAGTAAGATATTAACCAAGTTCTTAATGAATAAAGTGCGCCGTAGAACCTTGGAACAGCCCATTGTGGTTGTTCTTTGATGTGTGGCTTCGGCCGCAGACAGAGACCTCCAACGTGGACATACATCACACTAACCTACGGCTCTCTCAGACAGACAAAGTCCAGAATTTACATTCCTGTCAACCTAGTAGCTGCCTGCCCCACAATTAATCAGCACACACACGCGTGCTAAAGTGAGAGAGGTTTAGATAGAAGACGCAACACTCGCTTTGATGTTTCCTGCTTGAGTCCCTGCAACAATAAACAGAACGTTCAGATTAAAACAAGCAGAGCCCAGATCTGATTGACTAGATAACACTTGTACTGCAGATAACCCCTGTCATCTGGAGCTACTCTCAAATCTCCAATATTTTTACAAGGCAGGTACATATTGACTCATAAATGTTTCGTTCTGTTTCACGGTAATCGTGTTTACTCTCTTTCAAATCACATTTCCCCTGAATGAATCTATATCACTCCCCAGTAAGGAGCGTTTGACCTGACATCATGATTGGCAGCTGAGAAACTTCAGATGACAATGCACGATGAGACCCTGAATCACAGTAGAACTCCTGCATGCGATCAAATCAATCCAGTAGACAATCAAATCAAATGCTACCGCCCTGACGATTGCCTTGAACTCTCGCCGACTGATGACACTGGCCCAGGAAGATGGAAAAGAGGGACTTTAATTTTGCAAAGGTGATGGGTCAGGAGAAAGGCATCATGGGAGTGATTAATGAATGCTAGATGAGCTGATGCTAGCAAAATAAATAAGAAAGTGTTAAATGATGAAAACAGACACAGGCATAAAATTACAAATGTTCCCTACCTGGTCATTCTGTTGATGGATAGAGATAATTCCAGAATTCCAAAAATTAACCATAACCGACCTCCAATCTGAAAACTTTAACTAAGGGTTAACATTGTTTTAGGTTCCAGAATTCTTGTGACCCCACAATCGCATAAAATAATAAATAATACACTTTCAAATCTCTTATGCACCAACATGCGTTCTTGAAAATAAATTATGTTTCAATTATTACAGACTTTGACTGTTTTCACACTATGACAGCTGGATTCAAAAAATGCAGTTCACATTTGTGTTAGGGTCACCTCTGTCTTCAGGTCAGGCCCTATCTGGCTACATACTAGATAAAAGCTTTTAAAAAATATAGCATAAATAAGTAATGTTGTCATGACACCAAGGTTAAGAAACCTCTTCTTGAACTCTTTGTTCACAGACATCACATGTGTTCAAGCATGTGTTGGTGATCAAGGGAATGCATCTGAGTAACACAGATGCAATCAGAAAGCTCTTAAGGAAAGACATGCTAGATGTGTTTGATGATATAGATTTTCTTGTGGAATGCTGAAATCTCAAGGAAAATAAGGTATGGTCAGCCAGACACACTGTAAGGTTACACACAGTGTTTGTGGCTAAGGAGACGGATGACGCAAACAAGACATATTTGTTTACAGAGTTGCATCAGTGTCTCGTGTCCAAATGTATGTTTTTTATTGCTCTCCTACACTCGTTTTCCTGTGAGACCTTATTGGTCAGTTTGTTGATGAAGAACATCTTCGTGAAGACAGCAAACCCCATAAGTTTTCATTAAGAACACAATGTAACTCTCTCGAAAAGATTTTCATTCTCTTTGTACTACACAGTAACGGTGGTCCAAAAAGGTCCTGGAACACAATGTGCAGGGTGGTGATGCCATTTGTGGGAATGCTTGGAACTACCGATATATAGAAAATGTCACATTGAATTTCTGTACAGCATGCAAGCAATAAAAATCACACAGATAGCAGTGAGTAATATAACATTAAAGTACTAATAATTAAAGGGATAGTGCACTCAAAAATGAAAAAATGTCATTTCAGACCTGTGTGACTTTCTTTCTTCTGCAGAACACAAAAGAAGATATTTTGAAGAGTGTTGGTAACCAAACAATGCCGGTACCCATTGACTTGCATAGATTTTGTTGCCATAGTATAGAAGTGCACGTGTTCCACCGTTGTTCGGTTACCAACATTTTAATTAAATATATTTAAAAAATACTAACGTTTCATGGTAAAAACAAGACAAAATTCTGAAACGTTGTACTGTCAACCTATCAATGTGCTACAAAGAAAAACCAAACAACTTACACAGTATATAGTAAAGTATATAATTCACGATAATGCACTGACTAACAAGCTGACAATGAGCAATACATTTTTTCATCATTCATTGATCTATTGGAAGTGTTTCATCGATTTTGTATAAAGATTAGAAAATGATTTAAAGAAAAATAGCCTAATATATTAAAATAGTAGACTATTGTTTATTGTTAGTTCGTGTTAACTAATGTCAAGCAGTGGAACCAAAAATTATGTTTTTCTGTATCTGTACTTCTTAAAAAAATATAGAGATATATTAAATGGTTTGTAGAAGCTTTGAATTGGCATGTAGAAAAGCTTCCACCTCTCCAGCTCAGAGTGTAAAAGAGTTTTTTACATTCAATTTTAATTTGGCAGTCTCCTGTTGACAGTACTGCGGTTCATTAATATTAATTACACTTTTATTAATCCGACTGATTTCAACTGATTTACAGCCCCTAAAATAATTGCTTTCGTTAGACTGTGCTGATTATAATTGAGACGATTGTGTTTATCACAGTTTGACGTTTGCTTTTGGGAAATTTACACATGCATTCTAGTAAATTGAACAGTACTGTTCAGCAGTTTAAGACAAAGGAGGTCACTAAAAATGACATAATATCTTTTGATTTATTTCTCCCTACCTAATGTACAATTGCATCTCATAAATAAAAATATGTCTGCTGTACAGTATACTCTTTGTCATATTAACGCATCATGTAAACAATCAATGGTGTATTGACCACAACAGCTTTCCATGCTTCATAACTTTAACATTATCAGCCAACTCTTTTACCTGTATTTTCAAATATTTCACCAGTGCAAGGCTGAGGAAAGATTTGCAATCAATTTGTATTCATTTATCATTCTGATATAGCCTTTCAATGTACACCTAATGAGAACAGATGTTCTCCAAAACAACACGCTCGCACACACGCGGTCAATACTGCCCCTCTTAATGTCCGACCACACACATCAGGTCTTAGTAAACAGGGATACGCTTGGTCAACCAATGATTAGAAAAGATCTCAACTGTTTACGTTCGTGCACGCCAATATGAAACGACGCTACACAATGAACTCATGCAGCAATGGTGATGATCTCTGGCTCTCCAGAACTGAAGCTCCACAGGCTGGTGGCCCTGCAGACAAAGCAAAGTTGCCAGTGTGCAGAAAAGCATCACGTCACCATTTTTCCTCATTATATGAGTTGACTTACTGGCCTGGGGAGAGGAGAGACAGAGGTCATGTACACTTTGCAGCTATATGCTTTTGAGCTGAATCCTGCACATAAACAGACTTTCTTTGGAGTAACAAAACATTTCACAACCATATAAACTCGAAAACGAATTATTTTACAAAGACAACCAAATCTGTGATTCTCACATTCTGGTTAAACACAGACGATTCCTTTTCAGATCAACTTTTAGAAGTTCATGGTTCTAGAATATAACTCACTGTGCGAGTAAAAGAGGTCATAACTCTCTGCATTTTTCAGCGTATATATAGCCAAAAAGAAGCTAATTTATTCATTCACTCCAGAACGACATCCTCGGGAACGTGTTTGATTCCCAGATCCAAAGCCAGAATTAACGTCTTGGTTACGTATGTAACCTCAGTTCCCTGATGGAGGGAACGAGACGTTGTGTCGAGAACGACAGATGGGGTTCGCCCTTGAGAACCAATCAACTCTGACTACTATAGAAAAGGCCAATGAAATTTGGCGAATGCAATTTGCATGCCGGGCTCCGCCCCCGGAAATCCGGTATAAAAGGAGGCCGGCGTGCAGCATTCACTTACCTTTGTTCTGAAGAGCCTGAGACCTCTCAAACTGCAGCAGAATACGATACGTGTTCGTGGCATAAGGGACACAACGTCTCGTTCCCTCCATCAGGGAACTGAGGTTACATACGTAACCAAGACGTTCCCTTTCTGTCGGTCTCTCGACGTTGTGTCGAGAACGACAGATGGGGTTGCCTATGGAAAACGCCACAACGCTGTATCGCGTCACAATCTCTAGCGAAGCGACGGTAACAAGCCTGGGCGTGTCATCTCGAAGCTTTCGTGAGACTGTAACCTTCCAGTGTGGTGGTCGGGGGGTTCCAGAGCTTTCTTGGAGAAAGATGGGTACAGCCCTGACCGGTAACTTTCACGGACGGGGCCTTAGCTCTCTATAGGCGAGAGGCCATCCAGATCAGTTTACACCGGGTAAGCGCGACTCTTAATCAGAGAAGCGCTACAGAGGCCACCTCCTACCCGTGGGGAGGAATATGGTGGATATAGGTATGGTCTCGTCCTTGGAGGAGAACGCATGGAACGTGCGGACTGAGTAGTTAACCGCGAGGTGGAGGCCCACCTGGGGAAGCTCATGGGTTACCAGGAGTGGGAACCATTCTCATGAGGATACATCAGACGGAACAGCCCACGGAGGGGGTGTTACAGACGTCCGGTAGCACTAGGTCCGGTTAGAGCTATCTGTGATAGCTCACATGGTATCCCGGCCTAAGGGGGAAGGCTGCTCTGCCCAGCCAGCCCCCAGGGGGTGCTTGTTTGGTGATGGATGGAATGCCTATTCTTAACCAGTGTCTGGGTAAGAAGGGAGGCTGGTGAGGTACCAGTTTCTTAGCGATGTGTTCGGGTAAGAAGAAAAGGTAAATAGCACACTGACCCAACCTGTTAGAGGGTGGAAAGGTGCTTTCGCAGGCATACGCCCCCCCGGATGCCAGTCCTACATGTCGCCACGCAGGACGTGGGCTGACACCGGGTTTACGCGAAGGTTGTTAACCCTTGCGAAGGTGTTTGGGCATAGCCCAACCCGCAGCTCTACAGATGTCTGCTAGAGAGGCGCTTCTGCCAGTGTCCAGGAGGTGGCTAAACTCCGTGTGGAGTGAGCCCTCACTGCCAATGGGCATGGGAGATTCTGAGATCGGAATGCCGTCGTAACGGCGTCCACGACCCAGTGCGCCAGCCTCTGTTTGGAGACAGCCTTCCCCTTCTGCTGTCCTCCAACAGACACGGAGCTGGTCAGAGCTTCAGAGCTCTGCGTGCGGTCCAGTACGTACTGGACACAACACTAATCGGGTTGGGTCTTCCTCCCCTATGGGGAGCGCCTGCAAGTTCACCACTTGGCCCCGGAGGGAGTAGTGGGAACTTCTTGGGCACGCATCCGGGCCTGGGTCTCAAGATAACGTGAGAGTTTCCAGGGCCGAGTTTAAGGCAATCCAGGGACACGGAGGATGCTCGGTGGTCCCCTACCCTCTTGAAAGAAGTGAGCGCCGTCAGGAGGGCCGTCTTACTCTATGAGGAAGATCGGAACCTCCGAGGGGCTCTTTGGGGGGCCCTGAGGCTCCCCAGGACCACTTAGGGTCCCAAGAGGGTATGGAGCGGAGATGAGGCGGATTCCGCCCTCTCGCTGCTTAGGAACCTGGTGACCAGGTCGTGTTGCCCTAGAAACTTTCCACCGACTGAGTCGTGATGAGTGGCAATAGCGACTACATACACTTTCAGTGTGGAAGGGAGATGTTAGTCTCCAGTCTCGTGAGGAGGGGAACACAATCCTGATCAAGCACCTCAGTGGGTCTTTCTCGTTGAGAAAGACACCAGGACGAGAAGAGGCACCGTCTAGAGGCGTGTAACCGCCTAGTAGATGGGGCCCTAGCCTGGGTGATGGTCTCAGCCGTATAGGGGGAGTAGCCATCTTAGGATCTTCTCGTCCCGTCTAGAGACCAGACATGGGTGTTCCAGAGGTCTGATCTGGGATGCCAGAACGTGTCCTTCCCCTGAGAGAGCAGGTCCTCTGTCAGGGGAATGGTTCAGGGGGAGTCGCTGTCCAGAGCATCGGCTCTGAGGCCAAGTGCGGTTAGACCGGTGTGGTGTAACCAATAACACTTGGTGCTCCTGCTCCCTGACCTTGCACAGAGTCTGTACAAGAAGGCTCCTGGGGGGGGGAAGGTGTGCTTCCGCCCATCCCGCGGCCAGCTGTGCGCAAGGATATCCGTGCCGAGGGCAGGGACTATCAAGCGGGCAAATGGTGGTGTTACGGGAGGTGAACAGGTTTTACCTGGGCCTACCCGAACAGCCTCCAAATGAGCTGGACTGCACGGGGGTGGAGTCGCCACTCTCCACGAGGCATAAACTGGCGAGAAAGCACGTCGGCTGTCTAGTTCAGTTTGCCCGGGGTGTGTGGCCTGCAGGGAACGAGTCACCTGTTGACTCCACCGGAGGAGGCGTCGAGCAAGTTGTGTTTAGCTGCTGTGTGCGAACGCCACCCTGACGATCTGTATTCGCTACAGCTATAGTGCTGTCCTCGGAACAGCACGTGCATGTCTCGCACGAGAGGCCGTAGCCTGCTCAGTGCAAGTAGCATAGCCCACAACTCTTGGCAATTGATATGCCAGCGCAGGCGGGGGTTCGTCCAACACCCCACCTGCGTGCCCGTTGCACACTACACCGCACCCCTGCAGGGAGACTTCAGTCGTCACCACGACCTGCCTCATAACCTGCTCAGAGGGACCTGAGTCCGTCGAAAAAGTCATAAAGACTAGGGGTTATGGTGCGTCGGCAGCAGGGCGGCATCACCATGCGCCTGCTGCCGGTGTGCCACGCTCTCCTCGGAACTCGACTCTGAAACCAGTGTTGGAGCGGTGTCATGTGCATCAACTCGAGGGGTATTAGCCCGCGAGGACGCCATGTGTCCCAGGAGCCTCTGAATTGTTTCAGGGGGACCGCTGTCTGCCTAAAAATGTTCATTTCAGACAGTTCAACACTGGTTGGGCACAACTGCGGACAGGTGTGCCGACATGGTGACAGAGCTGAGTTCCATACCGAGAAAGAGGATGCTCTGCACTGGGGAGAGCTTGCCCCTCTCTTGGTTGACCTGGAGTCCCAATCGACCTAGGTGCCGGAGCACCAGGTCCCTTTGTGTACATAACAGATCTCGCGAGTGTGCCAAGATAGGCCAGTCGCTGAGATAGTTTAGTACCCGCTCGCCTTCCTCCTCTCAGGGAGAAAGGGCGGTCAGGGACAGACCGAAAGGGAGGACTCTGTACTGATATGCCCGCCTCTCGCACGCGAACCGTGGGAACGGCCGGTGTCGAGGAGGATCGAGACATGAAAGTAAGCGTCCTTCAGGTCGATTGCCACGAACCAATCCTGACACCTCATAGATGTCAGGACGCGCCTCTGTGTGAGCACCCTGAATGGCAGCTTGTGAAGGTGCTCTGTTCAGGGTACGCAGCCTTTGGGGGCAACCCGCCGTCTTTCTTGGGAACGATGAAGTGCGGGTGGTGACCCACTGAACATCTTGGTTTTGAGGGACGAACTCGATGCCTGTTTTGCCAGAAGGGTGGGGACCTCTACCCGAAGTACGGAGGCGTCCCTGCCTCTGACAGAGGGAGAGATGATGCCCCGAAACTTGGGTGAGTCTCTGGCGAACTGGATAGAGTAACCAAGACGGACCGCCCTCATTAGCCAGCGAGACAGTGTGGGCAGCTCTCGAGCTCCCAGGGACTGTGACAGGGTGACCAAGGGGACGGTCTGCTTCATCATTCCCACGGGGGGTGGTTCGTCGGCTGGCGGAGCTAACCATGTCGCGGGGAGTCCCCGGAGGGAAGGTTTTTGCTCCGCCTGCTTACCTGCCTGGCGGGACAACGGCACGCACTGTCGGTTTGAGAGTGGTGACGGCTGTCGTATATGTGTACAACCTCACGCCTCGCCAGGGTGTGAGGTCGGTTCGCCGAGCACAGTCCAGTGGAGTGTGCGATCGGCTGCAAGTAAACCCGGGGAGAACAGAAAACTCAGTGAGTAAGTGGGCGCCAAGCCCTAACAAGGGCCCGGCTTTGGTGACGAGGCAGGAGTCGTCCCGTACCGACCGATCAGAGCCGTGGCTGTGAAGGTTCGGGCCCGATGTTGTTCTCCCTGGGGTCTTCCCGTCAGTGTCCCTTCTCGCGAGGAGGTTGCTGACGGGGTGGAGGTTTCCCCCTCGACCTCTGCTTCCGGGGTGCCGCCTGTGGGGGCACAGGAACCGGAGCCGATGTCGAAAGGGTCCTGGGTTGCAGGGAAGCAGACGTCACGTGAGATCTCGGAGGCCTGTAGGCGGCCGAGTCGCGGCGTGAAAAAAATGTGGTTAATTGCCACTGTCTGCTTCGCCGTCAAAAAACTGCTGAGCGCAGTCCTCGACGGTGTTACCAACAACCCACCCTGCGAGATGAGTGCATCAAGAAAGCGGACTTCCTTGCTGTCACTCTTCTGCACAAGGTATAGCCGGGGGTGTCTCTCCTGGACCACTACCGTGGACATCGTCCGACCCAGGGCCCGTGCCGCCGCCTTAGTCGCCCGTAGAGCGCTGTCAGCGGTGGCACGGAGATCCTGCATTATACCCGGGTCGGCCTTACCCTCGTGGAGCCCTCTCAACGCCCTGGCCTGGCGGACCTGCAGGATGGCCAAGGCATAGAGAGAGGAGGCAGCCTGGCCCGCAACATCGCAAGCTTTCGACACCAGTGATGCCGAAGTCTTACGTGCTTTGGACGGTAGGAGTGGTCGATCCCCCCCCAGGTGGTAGCCGTCCGCGGCACAGGTGCACCGCAGGCGGACGTTCCACCCGGGGGATCTCGACGCAGTCCTTGGCTGCCTCACCATCGAGGGAAGTAAGGGAGCCGGAGCTGGTTTCACTGGAACGGTCCGTGAGAGGAGCGTTCCAAGTTTTACACAGCTCCTCATGCACCTCCGGGAAAAACATGGCACCCGGGGTGGGCGCGGTTTGCACCGCGCACCGACCTCGGGAACCACGTATCCCCGGGTTAGCACGGATGACATCACTTCTGCTTCCTCCTGAACTCGACCGCTGGGGGTGGAGTTTGGATTCGGCAGAGTCGGATGCCAGTCTCCCTCCGATGCTGCGAGCGACATCTCATCTACGTCACACATCGTTTCCGAGTGTGTGCGTGAGGATCCGGACGGTATGCCACCGCCGGTTGGGGAACGTTCAGAAGAGCGAATCGGGGTGCGATCGGCCCGTGAGCACTTGGCTGGCGGGTTTACGTTCGCAGAGTTCCCCGTATCACTAACGCTGCTAACGTGGGTGGTCATCGGGGCCGTAGCCACAGATGTCACAGCCCGGGTAGCAGACGAAATGGTGGCTGGTTCCCGTAGGAAGACAGCCACCCGTGACCGCAACTTCTGAATGACAATCTGCCCGCAGTGCAGGCAGATGTGTCAACGAACGCTGCTTCAGTGTGCTGGACGCCCAGACACCTAATGCAGCGATCGTGTCCATCCCCCTCCTCGATGAGGGTGCCGCACCCAAGAGAACAGCGGGACATGCCGCGCTGGAGAATGCTCAGTCAGTCCTGAAAAGGACTTTTAGAAAAAATCTCTAACACCTCCGGAACCGCCGAGACGCCCAGGGGAAGGTCGCTGCAGGAAGGGACGATCCGCTGTAACACGTCGTATCACCAGCGTGTAGTTGTAGAGGATTGAATCCTGAGTTGTACTCATGAGCGATGGCTCTGAAGAACAAAAGGTAAGTGAATGCTGCACGCCGGCCTCCTTTTATACCGGATTTCCGGGGGCGGAGCCCGGCATGCAAATTGCATTCGCCAAATTTCATTGGCCTTTTCTATAGTAGTCAGAGTTGATTGGTTCTCAAGGGCGAACCCCATCTGTCGTTCTCGACACAACGTCGAGAGACCGACAGAAAGGGAACACTGATTCATCAGAGAATACAAAGAGCCAGATTTTCTATTTGTGTGTGTCCACCTCTCTCATTAAAGTCTGCATTAAAACAGTCTCTGCTCTGGTCCCTTAGACTTTTCCCACATCCCCCTCATAACATGTGAAGACCGTCTCCAACCGCTTTCATAATGTATGGACTTTAGCTGCCATTACGGAGATCAATTCATATTCTTTTATCCGTCTGAATTAATAAAACATTAAGAAAGATTTGAAATGTTAGCCCGTTTCTGTCTTTTTTCTAAATCTTCATCTAATTCATCCTCAAAGACTCAGTTGTTCTGCGCTCCCGGTGTTAAGATATGAACATGCGAGCGCCAGCGCGCATACGTGAATGAAAGAGAGTCGCAGCGGGGGACAGATACACAGAGTAGTTTTTAGTAAGGACCCATTTGGTCCCTAAGTGTTCCCGCCTTGCTGCCTCAGAAAGAGCCTCTCCATTTTTCAGCCGGAAAATAATAAGCTACAGCAGCAACCTGGGGAGCCAGTGGCTGGCTGACAGACCCGGAGCCGTTTTATCCTAAACGCTCCAGCCTGTGTTCAGAATAGCTCATAGCTCACCTGTGACGTTTCCATGAAAGTAGCTTAAAGAAAAGAATAAAAGCCCTCGTTTCTGAGGTCTGAAACATTTCTGATTGTTATTAGTCTAAAGCCGAGCTGATTGGTGAAAAGTTCCCCACCTTATATAGTTGCCATGGCATTTTTAAGAAAAAAAATGTTCTTTTACCTTGTTTAAAATATCCTTCAGCTCTTAGGCACACACACAAGACACAGCTTATCTCACCTGAAGTGAGGATTTTGAAGTGTGTATTTAAAATGATTTGAAATGTCACTGCAGTTAGTTTGAAGGGCATAGAATGATGCAACATTCATATGTATAGACCTCTGTTACTTGAACAACATTGGTTCAACGGTGGTCCATAAGAACATCCTGTTTGATTTCTGTAAAACTACACAAGCGTTTCAACAAAAAACAACTAACAGAATATTTATAACCGAAACAAATACCTTTAAGAATAAACAATATATGTAAGATTTAAAAAACACAAATAATAAATAAATAGAAACCGCAAGCGGAAGTGCTTTTGTACCAGTGTCTTACAAAGTGGTCTATAGCTGAAAAGATTGCTTTAATGTTTGCATTAAATAATTTATAATTTATATATAATCAACATGAATTAGAAAATAAAAATATTATTAGAAATCCATTGTGGCTAGAAATCTATTGGGGTCTCCCGGCGCAGGTTCGGATCCTGCCGACTGCGGTTGCGGTGCATTGAGCTCAGCTGTTGATTTGTCTCTCTAGACGAGAAAAAAACTAACTTATAACTAAAAATGAAGTTTAATATTACCGCCTCTATTTTTGGGTTTGAAAATGAATTTATGTGACGTCTTCCTGTGACCTTAATTCTCCCAGATTTGACATCACATACTCATATGATAAACAAATCAACACAAGCAGAATACAGAAAATGTATCCAGTGTGAGAAGAATGAGCAGATAGTATCATTTAGACTCCACACACCCGCATTGCAATGATTTTATAAGGATTTATTTGTGCTTCCGGAGTATTCATTAAACGTACACTCTGCACCTGCAGCCATTAAAAGCTTTTCCTCTTCTTTGAGGTTTTCCGTGTGCTGCGTTTCAGTGCGCTAGCATGCTAATCCATCTTGGATTCTGAGAGAATGATGACGGACATAAATAAACCCAGCGGCCTCCTGCTTTGCGAGCTTTTGACTAATGCACGTTTCCCTGAATACAGAATCAAAGGAAACAAACGTGGAATGTGCTCGGTCGCCACGGTGACAGGCTGTCAAGACAACGGCTCCTTCTGTGACTCTGTCTCTCTCAAATACGGCACACAAAGCTGCTCTTAAAAGAACAGATGCAACCGAAAGACTTTTAACCATCTCTATAACCTTTCTGCACTCTGTTCCAATTGTATCATCGGTATTCAAGTGTGGAGAAAAGGTAAATGAATAAAAGAAGTCATTCCTTATAACAAGCACAACGCGTTTTGGGCATTGTACCATTGTAATGTTTTTAGACACACTACCATGATATTCTATAAACTACTTTAAAGGATGAATAAATAACATGGTGCATTCATGTTATTTCTATGTGGCATGTGATCCCCTAACTTTACCACACAGTTTGAGTGAACATTTTGTTCACTTGTCAGCTGGTGGGACTGGGAGACTAGCTGGCTAACCAGTTAAACTAGCTCTGGTCAGATAATATGGCCAACTTAAACCAGTTTAGACCAAGAAACTGATTTAGGCTGGCTTCATATTTCTAAACATAGAAGCCCAATAAAACCATCACATACATTCTAATGGTTTCCATTAGAATACCTATATAACCCAATAGCTTTTTTCCATTAAAATAATTATAAAATTAATTTTAATATATTAAGTCACCTCTCCCTATTGAAATAAAACAATAGAAACCATTAAAGTAGTTAAAATGGTCTAATGGTTTTAAAAGGAATTGTATTGGTATTCATGGAAACTGTGATGGAGTCTCGTATGTGTTGGATTCTATTGGTGGGATGTTAAATCCTACTGGAATAATGACAAAAATACATTTTGTAATGGTTAAATGGAAAAAGCTATGGGTTTAAATGTAAATTTGAAACATAAATTTGTTTATGTGTTATCCAGGTCTGACTGTATGAGTCAACAGAGAGAACAAGAGTACACATAAGGTTTAAATATACTACAAGACTTTTGCTCAGATTTTGCCCAGAAAGTCTGTGCCAGTCTGCAGATTTTATCAGTTAGTGCTTTTCCATCTGAAACATTCAAAAAGTCTGCTGTATTCTGTCTAGTTTAAAAAAATCTGCTCAGATTTGAAAAGTCTTGTATTGTATTCGAGCCATTGGGGCAAACTACTGTACTTTAGTCAGGATGAAAAAGGGGCTAAACTATTCATTTCCTCTGTCCTAAGCTCCTCAATCCAAGATAAACCTGCTTCCCAAAGAAACGTTTCTCCCATGGTTAATGAGTCATTGCTAGTTTATTCCAAGATCATTCCTTGCTAGACACCATAATACCGACTTTGGCATCTGTTTTCCTTTTTTAAATGTAGCCACAGTACACACAATGACCATTATTAGTTAAACTCCACAAGGAAAAAGTAAAAGTTTCTTTGGCGTCTCACCTCGCATAAATCGCTACACATACACAAATATCTCTAATCCCATCAATAATGTCCATTCTCTCTGTAATATCACGTGGAGACACACAAAGAAACACTGTTTTTAAGAAGCATGGTCCCAGAGCATCTTGGGATGGCAATACATGACAGGATTTGATAGAGACCAAATACCCTTTCAGTGTGAGGGTCAGGTCAGAGATGGATTACTAGCAGTCTTTCTGTGTTTTTTTTCTTCGTTTCGTTTCCCACAAATAATGCTGATGTACTTTTAAAAGAAAGTTTAACTAAGATTTCTGTTTTCTTAGACATGTCATTTTTATGCAGTATTGCACAGTGCTTAAACGCATATGGTGGTGATGCTGTTCTCTGGTTGTGGCAGTGACACCAACTGATCTGTGCTGTTATGATCTGTCAAGCTGAAGGCCAAAAAATCACCGCATATAAATCTTTTTTGTGTTTCAAGTTTAAATGTTACATTGTTAAAATGTTTATGATTTATTCATTGTGTACGTCCCGCCAGCAACCTTTAAATAGTGTATTGAAGCACTGTTGCAAATCGTACGAAAAGGTCAATCTAAATATAAAAATTGGCCATAATAAACGTGATTAGCATAGTCCCATTGGAAAAGTTTGGATTTTGTAAGAAAGCATATGGCATTATGAACCACTGACTCGGACCATATGCTAACAGGTTAAATGGTATGAACTCACATAGGGTGTACACAACCCATGCAATGAACCATACTGATCCATAACCCTTATTGAGAGAGAATGTGTTATCTTGCCAACATTACCTCACCGCCTTTAGCCCACTGAAGGACTTCCTTGCAGGAAAATGAGTCAGACCTCATGCTCTTACACTTTGGCCTGATGCTTTAGGGGGGTAATGAATCAACCTTAGGCCAGTGTAGTCGGTCAGTTCTTTTCTGGCCGCTGAAGGGAGGACAGCCCAGGACATTGGGAGATAAGCAAGTCTGTGTCTGCTGCAGTGTAACCAAGACAACCATCCGAGTAACCAGGGGACACCAGAGGGATTATTAGAGGCAGAAATCAGATTGGCACAGTTTTATAAATTTGTGAGGACAGAATCGCTCTATCAACTTTCAGTCTATTTTTAAAATGTGTTTCTAAGGCAGATATGAATATTGATATTAAATATATTATTAAACAGAGCAATCTGTCCAGGTTTCATTAATGCAATTCTGTTGCTCAGAGTATTTGTTTGTTTTGTACTTTTGAGATACAGTAAAAGCAGTACACTTCTTTTCTTGGCCAGAAGGTTAAAATGTCATCTTTAGAGAAATAATACAGCATTACCCCCTGGGGAGTATTTCTCTGTGGTCATTGTGTTTTTAATGTAAGATAATAGGATTTATTTATGCTTGTTTCACATTGAACTTGACACTTGTCAGGTCATCTATGAGGCCATTTTTGAGAATGATGTCATATTACAAAATATAGAGAAAAACAGCAGAAATCGGAAAGAAATTTTACAGAGGTCAAATGTCAAGACGCTGTATTTTTTTTCAGTCAAGATTGATGATCAGTGTAGTACCCCCTACACATACACACAATATATATAGTGTCATGAAAAAAGGGAAATAGCAGAACAATAGGGGAAGAAAAAAGGAAAACAGGGCACTATAGAGCACAGCTCTAACATTTCAACACTGCAATCCATCTACAATTTAATTGGTTAAATTTGACGATCTTCGGCCCGGCTTTGAATGATCAGTTTGAGTGACAGATAATATGGCAGAAAAATGACTATTTATATCACCTGGTGATTAATCCCTAATCTCATGAATGCAAACATCACTCTAATAACCTCTAAAACCTTTAGCTTGTTAAAAAAGGTATTAATGCTCTATTTCTGGTAAAGCTGCTTGGAATTCCTATTTAATGTTATGCTGCTATAACCTGACAATCATAAAGAATATTAAGATGTCAGGTCGTTAATGTATGTGTATCTGGCCAATTGGCACTGTAGTATAGGGAAGCCAAACTGTAAGCTATTAATATTGAGACACGGGCATGGTTTTACAAATAGACAGTGTGTAATGGTATAAATACATTCAAGCTCTGATGAAGGTCATGTGAATGCATGTGAAAACACACATGCAACACATGCAAACACTACAAATCCTACACGGGAAAAGTGGGACAACCTAACCACCCCTTGCATCTGTAAACTTAGTTAGCTTATAACTAGTCATATCTAGTTGTATAGGAGCACACGAGAAAAGGGTAAATAAGCTTATATGCTATAAATAATAAAACATTCAGTACGAGAGAATTTTTCATAAATGTCAGGTCGGGTCAGAAAGTTGTTTTGACGTTTCATGAATCATTCCGTGCTTCATAATTGTTTGCAGGAAAGCAATTAAATCGTTTATCCTATAGGCTATTTACTGAAAAAGAAGCTTCCCATTTGTGCCAGTTTGCTTTTGCAGTTGGGGCATGTTGTCACAAAAGGTCAATGTGTCCGGTAAGCTGTATTTATTTTCCTGAAGCAATAAGGGCCGACATTCTAAATAGCATTTCTGCAGCCAGAAATTCTTTAGAAAGTAACTTAAGCCTGAGAAATATGCACTCGCGTTAACAAGGGTGAGAATTAGCCCCAGTCTACATGAAACATTGTTGGTGATTTTCCATGTATAACATCATTTAAATGTGAGAATGAATACAAAACTGGAAACCCATTCTCATATTTGTGACATGACGTTGCTTTGTAATACTGGATTTCAAGATGTGTTCAATCAGCTGAAATTATGAGTGTTGTAGTTTTACCTCTCTCTCTACATGTTTCATGCTTTGAAGACAACATAAAATACTAGCTCAGCTTACCCTTCACTCTCATGTGTACATGTTATGTGTGTAAACAGACCATAAATTGCTAAAGTGCTTTGGCCAATCTGTCGTGTCGCTTCATATTCTAGTTACCGTAACTATCGTAGACAATGCCCCGCACCCTACCCTTCCCTACTGATTGGAGCCGTTCAGTGGTTGGTTCTTGAATTATTACATTTGGTGCCCCTCAAATCCTGATTATTTCATCTTTATTCACAAATCATCACAAACACAAGAAAAATCTATGCAGAATATGAATGAATCCAAAGGAAATTTTCGTACTTACTATTTAAGTTCACAAACCAAGAAAAAGAATGAAGATTTGCAATCAACACTTTTAGCATCCACACTTGGTCCAGGCTGCCCTTATTTTCTCCCTCCAGCAGCCTCAACTTTGTACACTCCATTTTGAATCTGCATCAAAGTTTGACATCTCTTCCATTATACATGGTTATTAAACCATAACATCAACTACACCTGCCACAATGAATGACAACCACCCTGTGAGGCAACAAATTTCATATTGATTTCCGTTTCTAAATTCACAGACTCATAAATTGACAGCTGATATTCCCGGAGCCCGTACAGTATTACTCCCGCTGACAGATGCCTTTTAAAGTGAGGCTAAGGAAAATGCTGAGGATATTCACACCAAGTATAAAGGAAGGGAGATGCTTTTACAGTGTATATAAATAGTGACAGATGCAACTCATGCACCCGGTAAATACAAACATAGTAAATAAACGCTGATGCTTGATGTGTATTAACATGGTCAGCAAAAAACACCCTTGTGAAATGTTACCTTTACAGACCACTTCTCCTCATCGCATTTTTCCATACAATTGTCTGGTTCCACCAGACTATTTGGGTGCAAACAGCTGAACTGGTCTGTGATATTTACACAAAGACATCTATCCCTGTTAGGGCGATGAGATATGATTTACATTCAGACCAGACAGTCTGAAACGCTATTCAATCTGACTCCATATCTGTTCAATTACAGTCTAAAATGGATGATGAATGGTAAAACAGACAGTCAGATAAACCGCATGTGTCATTTTGTCCCTGAGTTTCTCAAGTGTCACAAACCCTATCCTGCATGTTTTATCGTAAATGAAACATTGCTGGTCATGGAAAAGTGTGCATACTTTCAAGTGTGCAGTAAGCAAGCATGCCATAGGACAGACATTACGAAAAAAAGGGATTCATTCGCTTGCAGACATAGTAATAGTTCACCCAAAAAAGAAACTTCTGTCATCATTTATTCATCCTCTTGTAATTTTAAACCTGTATGACTTTCTTTCTTCTGAAGATGATATTTTGAAGAATGTTGGTAACCAAAGAACTACGGTACCCATTGACTTCTATTGTATAGAAAAAAAACCAATGCAAGTCAATGCGTACCTCCATTGTTCGGTTAGAAACAGTATTTTAAATATCTTCTTTTTAAAACAAAGTCCTAAAGGTTTGAAATGACAAGAGGGTGAGTAAATGATGACATTATTTTCATTTATGGGTGAGCTATCACTTTTAAAGAAACTGTGACCCAATATTAACCAATGTCTTGTAGTGCAGTTTTTCCCAGAGAGTGTGATCAGTATAATAAGCAGTCAGAACGTGTACCTGTGACCACAGTAAGAAAAGCTGACTGGTGGTTGACTGGTATCGTCATCGATTCCCAACCTAAAGTGAATCCACCAGATAGGTGATTCTGTTTATTTCATAATTCATGTTGTGAGCAACTTGTGGAGATGAAAGATATAAAATGTGTGGTGAACAGGGGCAGAATCCATAACCAAAACTGCGAAATTGATAGGGAGACCTTTAAGTGGATATGTAATTGTGCAATCATATTTTGATGGTTTGATGATGTGGGCAGTTTGCCTGTCTATCTCACCTCAGATGGAAGCAGCAGTCGGAAAACATTCCTGTCTATCAGCACAATCTAAAGCGATTGACTCAGTTCTGCTCCCACTGCCTTCCTGCTCGTGCTGAGACAGCACTAACTCTCCCACACCCACATCAGACTAGCACTCACACACATATGCTTATATACACATGCAGAGCCTTTAAAATCATCCACTTGTATCCCATGCTCTACCCTTCAGTCTCTCTCTCTCCCTCTCTCTTTCACACACACACAAAGTTAATCACTTCTCCTGATAGTCTGCCCCCGAGGCCCTGGGCTACCGTTTTGTGTAAGACTCGATTGCTCCCAGAGTGATTTCACAGCGCGCCGGGCCTGGTGCTGTGAGCCCAGACAGGAAATGCTGCTGGTTGCTTATTTTGGCCCTGCTGTGGCAGGCAGGTGCAGTCTAATAGGAGCTAATGGACTGGCTATTGTGCCACTTCCTGTCTGAGAATTCCCCTGGGAGAGGCAGGTCCGGGGAACTTACCTACAGGGGTTTGGGTCTCTGATGGAGGAAGTGAGCTCAATGCCAGTTAAAGCACTGCAGATAACACACTTCCAGGCCAAATTCATCGACACAGAAATGAGTCACACACACACCAGAAGAGGCGTTCACATTACACATTGAATAAGCAGCTGGGTATAATATTCATCAGTTACACACGCAAACACACACGAAAGTGGATCATGAGATATGCAAACAATGAAAATGACACATTTTCCCCATGACATCACACGGTCAGCAATTGCGTCATTTGCTATAAATAGAGATCTCCTAATGTCTATTTTAAGAAACCTGAAATGTGTGACATCGCTCTAAAGGATTACACAGATCAGGAAAAGAAAATACGTCTGGGGTGATGGGTTTCGCTAAAGTCCCATTTGAAATCATTGTAGCACAGAAAGCAATCACAACGTCAGCCATAGAGTCGAACACTCAAACACCAGAGGGAGCCCATTTTCCCACCGTACAACAGTTCTCTCCAAATATAAGTGTTTCTGTTGCAGTTAATGCATTTGTGTCTTGAAAATGACAAACGAAACAACAAACATTCAAATAAACATCCACAGAGAATTAAACTCGATTCTTTCTCCTTTGCAGAGGTGATTTCAGAGAGGTTAACAGTGTGTGGGTTTACTGGTGGGGCTTTAAAAGGGCTCTTCGGGGTTCTATTGTTGATCTGGAGCTGACACTGACTTTCATGAAGGACTTGAAGAAAGAAGTGGCGGGAGGCACATCAGCTAGACAATAGACAAACCGGCTCCATTTCAGGAGAAATAATCCTCTCTTCACTCACAGCTTGCCACCACTGCTTTAACAGAGACGGCGGAAATCTCTCTGTCAGAGTGTTTGCGCCCGGGCTAGATCCGGTTGGGAGGCCTGCTGTGAAATTCAAGTTTTCATCCTGTGAGAAAAAAAACAATTCTCATCCTAAAATCTGTTTACATCACAGTACATTTCAAGCCATCGTATATGATAGCCACAAGGAAAATGTTCCAGGATGTTGCACGTAGACATCCACAGGTAGTCTCCAGCCCAGATATTCCCCTGAGCCCCTAAATGATCCGCCACCTACTAGCTGAAAAAATCACCTGCTCTCTTTTCTTGAAAGAGGCGATTGAAGGTGAGCACAGAAACACAGCAGCTGTTATTGTGTCATAGAGGTGAGTGCTACAGTCTTGAAAAACATGTCTAAAAAAGCCCTGCATGAGTGTCACGACTCGTACAGCCAGTCCATACAAATCAGATATACTTGAAAGTGCCAGAGAAGTTGTGTGTGACAGGAAATCGATCCATTCAGAGGTGCACAGTTATTTTGTTCTAGTGTTACAGCTAAATAAATGACTAATGCTGCTGACAAATATGTTAAAAGTGAACTTCCCATGTTTGTTTTTTTCTTTTTCAAGCTTTTCAAAGCTTTTTTTCTTCCCCTTAAAGAGACCACCATAAAAAAGAAAGCAAGAAACAAGACATTTTAGGTTCATATATTAAAGGTCCAGTGTATGAAATTTAGCGGTGAGGTTGTGAATTGCAACCAACATCTCATTTTCGAAGCACTAAAGTGGCATACATAGATGTCTTCACGTTTTTGCTTCTTTGCCAAAGGAGATCACTTATTTAGGGTTATTGTTGTGCAGTTTGTTCGTTTAGGGCTACTGTAGAAACAACGTGGCGAATTGCCTGCAAGTGGACCCACGCTGTATGTAGATAGAAATAGCTCATTCTAAGATAATAAAAAACATAATGCTTCAATATGTAAGATATTTATACACCTCTGTTATGTGTATTATGTTGCATTTCTGCCAACAGATCCTCTAAAAAATTATTAATCTAAATATTTGTACTTACAAGTACAGAAACCTGGGGCCGGATTCACAATACTGTTCTTTCACTGCCATTGACGAGTTATCTCGTCATTTGAAAAAAACGGTTCCCCGCCAAAGACGGGTTATTACGGCAATCAGTGTTTGTACTGTTTTAAAGCAGGTGGCGCTATTACACACCTTTGGGAAAAAGAACAGAATCCCAGAACTTAGAACATATATGTTTTAGCGGTTTTTAATGATTGTTCTGAGTGTAATCTGGGCGGAATATTTGGCTTTTTTTTTTTATTATCTCAGCTGTTTAATCAAAGTGATGCATTTTTGAAGAAACCTACCCACATCTACGGAGTGATAAAAAGCGAACAAATGAACATAGAAGAATACGGGTTCTTTTGTTTAAAAGCTGAGACTCTGTTCTGTCATTTGACATATTGTTTGTCCATATATTCTTTAAAGTGTTTACTGTGAGCCATTAAAGTTGGATGAAAATGTTAAAAAATGCTGGCGTAGGCTGGCAACTTTTTTTTTTAAAAGGCGTTAAGAAGTTAAGAAGTTCTCAAATATTTTTATCATAAGAATAAAATTGAAGTAGAAATGACAGTATGTAAATCAACCTTTCTCTTAAATAACAGTTTAAGAAGATTTTTTTGGGAAGAAGAATGTTTTGTGAATCGGCTCCCTGCACATCAAGGGAATGTGAATCTTCAGCCATATTTCAGGAGCTGTTTAAATGTGTTCATTGCCCAGAAAAATTTAACATATAATGAGTAACGGGCATAAAATATTTCCTCTCCCCTCACAGCCGGCTTCGAGGGCAAAGACAGAGCCGTAGAAATGCGAGACACTGATTATGTTAGACAGAGGGGTTTGAAAATCAACCTGAGCGTCAGGGGGATTTGTGTCGTTAACCTCTCCTTCCACCCGGGGAGGAAAAAAAGCAAAAAGTAAAAAGAAATGAAGTTGCCATGGTAACAGCGAATCTAAATACGGGAGCGTCTTTATTGAAAGTGACATATTAATAAACTGTAACCTCCCAAGGGCCAGTAATCAGGCTTCAATTAAGTTTTCTCTCCTTCTTTCTCTCTCTCTCTCTCTGTCAACTCTTGCGTTCACTTTGCTGTAGCTTCTGTTCCGTGTCTTTGCCTTGAGTCTGCATACGTGTGTTTAATAATGCATCATGGTGGGGGTCCTCAGACACTTGACATTAGCTGGGGAAACGCACCACTGTTTTATCGATTGGCTTGATGAAGTATTTCAACGGCAGGTCGCGAGCCAGGGGACGGTACGAATTTACTGTCATTTCCACTACTGAGGTAGGTAGAATACAAAATGACATCGACTAGAGAACCAGAAAATAAAAACCAAATGCAGGAGAATCACGTACATGGTTTGGATGTGGGGCTGTGACCCAAACAGATGACATTAAGCCATGGTGCTTGGGTAGATATTGCATATTCGAATCTGGCAAAAACACTTTGCTGAATGTGTGTTAAAGGGATAGTTTATCCAAAAATAAAAATATTTAATCATTTACTCACCCTCATGTCATTCAAAAGCTGTGTGACTTTCAAAAAATACACTAGCCCCAACTGACTTCCATTGTATAGACACAGAGACATTTCTAAAAATATCATAATCATTGTGTACCACAAAAGAAAGAAAATCATGAAGGTTTGGAATGACATGAAGGTGAGTAAAAGTTGCAAAGATTTTTTGTCTTTAATAAGTTGACACAACAAAACATTCATATACGATATATTCTCTATTTGATAAACATATATTGAATGCAATTTTGAGCCTAAAATGGAAACTATATTTTTTCAGACCCTTCTTTAAATTAAATCAAATATAATTTTAATTTTTAGATTAGCCATCCCTTTAAGGGCTCAAAAATGAGGAGAGAATGAATGTGAGATCAAATGAAAAGAAAGAGAGGAGACAAGGCCCATAAAAGTGGATTGATCGACCAATGTACCATCACTTCACCCTCGCTATCGTCTGTGCTGCTTTATGGCGTATTACCTTCAGAGGGGTTTCAATAGAAGAGCTCATATAGGGATATAAAGCACGGCTATTCCTGCATCCATTACTCAGTATGGAGGGATAATCAGAGAAACATAATAAGCAGTCATTAAATACCAGCAAAGGAAACTAAATCTCACTCAAGTAAGAGATGGAGCCGATGGGTCCGCTGGTCTCTGGTGCTTAAAGGAGCTCTTGATGCGATGGGCTTCTCAGCACACACTTGTGCAAATCCCTCTCTAATAAATGATGATTACGGCACTGATTTAAACCCAAGATTTACCGCTCCCTTGTAAAATCTCCTGGCCTTGGGTACAGCACCTCAATGTTAGATGCCTCAGGCGGCTGCAGTATAGCGTCCTTGTTCGACCCCTGTGTTATTCTGCTAGAGGTCCTTTGAAAAGAGAGGAAAGTTTTGATAGCTGTATTATTTTGAACTATGCAAATTGAATTACTTTCAACATACGCAAGTTTTGCAGGTGTTAGATAGGATGGGGAGCTGATGGTAAGGAAGGATATATTTGCTCTGTGGTTCAATAAACAGAGTCTAACAACCGAAAGTTCTTTGTTTAGATTGATGGGGTGCAGGGTTATTGTGCATAAACAATGCCTGTCAGATTTCAGCTAATCAGATGAAAGCAGGAAGAGGGCATTTGAAAGAAAGATAAACATGGGCAGATTTCCTCACTGCCTGAGCTTGGCATGACCATTGTTTAGTCACAAAAAGGTAGTACACACGTTAACAGCACAACAGTCAAGCTCTGCTCATTGTGTAGAACATGAAAAGCCTATTTTAATTTAGACCTGATTGTTTGTCAGGTTGTGGATGAAAGCAAAGACCACTTCTTTATAGTGGGCTTACTGCTAATTTGAAACAAATAGGTTTCAGTTTTATAGTTCCCCCCAAAATGGAAATTCTGTCATAATTTACTAACCCTCTTTTCATTTCAAACCTGTATGGCTTTCTTTCTTCTGCAGAACACAGAAGAAGGTAATTTGAAGAATGTTGGTAACCGAAGAACGGCGGTACTTATTGACTTGCATTGGTTTTGGGTCCATATTGTAGAAGTGAATGGCTACCGCCATTGTTCGATTTTCAACATTCTTCAAAATATTTTCTGTTTTGTTTTGCAGAATAAGGAATGCTTTTTAATATGAGGATGCCCTTCACCTCCCTCAAGGCTGTGACATAACAAAAAAGCATACTGGCTGTTTAAAAAAGGATGTCTGCTTCAGTACTGTTAGTCCGGTCCAAGGATTTTGTTTCAATATAAACACTGCACACATCACAATTTTGCAGGGTCTTTACACTCTTATCTTAAATTTCTTAAGTTTATATAATTTATAACAGCTACAATTACACACATAAGGCTGAAATTATCTATAAACTCAAGTTTAAATTGAGTATGTACAGGTTGTAAAACCTCATGTATATTTGAAACTTCATGTTACCGGAGAACAGCTTCGAGTGAGGCCCCAACAGAGAGAGGTAGAGCCCCGGATGAACCATAATGCTGACAGGTTTCAGAGAATAATTTAAAGTTTAACAGGGACTTTTTCATTTTGCGTCTTGCAATGTTTCTCTCTCTCATTTTCTCTGTCTTTAAATCTTTGAGGAAGTGTTATGTAGTCTGTTAGGCGAAGTTTTCAAGGCACATGGGTCTTGTAATTTAAACCCCACATAGGGCCTGCTTTACAGGTACAAACACACATTCTCTCAGTCTATCTCTGTCTCTGCCCTCAGTATTTATGACACCGTCTGTCTTTCCCTTGCTTTCTTGCACTTTGTAATTTAGGGTGACGGTGAGGAAAGAGAGATAAGATGAATGAAGCGGCAGCATCTTCAACAGAGACATCTAAATGAAAGACGGTGCAGGTGCGTTGTGCTACGGAGAGGAAATTAAAGACAGGCGGTTATGACAACACATCACACTAAGGAAAATTTGACAAATGCATACTCTGTTATTCAGATTAGCACATGAGATGAGGTAGAGTGGGTTCCCCCAGGGCCTTCGAGGACCACGTTAAGGTCACAAGAGGTTACGGAGCGCAGACGGGGAGATTGCCAGGTGAACTAATATCATTATGTCTGGCCGCCCCACGATTGCTCAAAACATAACAATAGTCACTTTAGTCACGATCATGCAACTTTCTAAGAGGAGATAAAAGTCATAAATTCAATGGTCATTGGGAATTTAGTTTGTCTGGTTTCTCATGGCTGAAGAGAGCCTCAAATGGGATGTCAATCTATCTGTAAACAAGTTTCCCTGAGAAAGCCACACTACTAAGAGGAGTGCAGTTTATGTCCCAAAGTTAAAAAGGTTTGAAGGAATAAGACCCTTTGACCCATCGCACCATGACCTTTAAAACAATACCAAACGTGATGTTCAAGTCTTCACAACATGACAATAAATGATATACACAGAATTAAATGTGTAAGCACATTTCCAGTGGTCAGGGCATGAAGTGATGAAGGGGAGTAGTGTGATCAGAAGAGGTGGTACAGTTCCTAGGTATCAGCAACCCTTGAGAAGAGGGCAGGATTTAATTCCTCAGGATTTGACAAGGAATGTGGGTTTTATCCCTTTATGATACATCCTCCAAAGTTTCTCCTGTTGTATTTTGAAACTCCGCAACTACACACAGTGTTGATTACTTTGTTGAGTCTGCTGCTCCGCGTCGTAAAGTCCGGTAGGCCAATCTCTCCAGAGATGAAATCGCTCAGCATAGATAATGCCTCGCTGTTTCCGAAGAACAAAAAGTGAATGAATGGGCATGCCATCTTCATTTTATACCAATATGCATGGGGTGGAGACTGGCATGGCATGCCATTCTCCAAGTTTAATTGACCTTTTAAAAGTAGAATTGCTTATTGTTATATCATTGTTAGCTAATGCATTTACTTATGTTAACAAATACAACCAGTGATGGAAATGGTGAAGATTTACTGGAGGATTCTAGTTAGAGACATATTTTATATTTTTAGACCATAGATAAAGACTGTATAGATGCCACTTTATGTATGTACACAATTTTCATAGTGAGCTGATGCAATCTCATGGATAAATGATAAAAATCATCAACATTGTTAGGTGGAACTCTGTCCCCCATTGAAATTCACTCTCTGGTCTCCGTCCCCCATGTGTTCCCTTCATTTCCAGCCCTAAATCAAACCTTTTTAGTGTTGCAAAATGCCCATTCCTCATTGACACATGAATAGCATAAAAAGGCATGTCTGTATGAATGACTTCGTACGTACGTGTTTATGTGTTAACAAAACTCTGATACGCCAGTCCAGATGTGTGTGAACAGGAGAACGAGCAGAAAAAACATTACCATAGTCATTTATCTGTCATGATGGAGACTAGAAAACAACAGCATTCTCAAGCACATGTGCAGACTCATACACAGATCTGACAAACTTGAATTATATCTCCTACACTGTCATTAGCCACCACATTCATTCCTTATTCTCGGGTTTGAAATGAACCCATTGAGGTTCCATAAGTGGTTCTGCATTCACACTATTGGCGTTCACCCAGAACAGTGTGGACACTGCACGGAGACCTAGTCATTTCAGGTCATTCCATTTCTGTCTGCTATCTAGTTTGATTTATACACAAGCTATGATTACTATGATAACAAATAGCTGAAAATAGACATAACAAAGCAACACAAAATTGATCAGTTGGGTTATGAAAACTTCAAATATCAGACATTTGAAACGAAATAATGTCTCACTCGCCCTTTAATTCTTTCTTTTCATGATTGTGTGCTTAGTATGAGCTGTAAAAATCCATAGCAGAGGGGATTCTAGCAAAATTGACTTCAGCGAACAAATGAATCAGATACTTCTGACTGATTCATTGAGTGAATTTTCATTTCACAGTTCTTTTATCCAGGATTGCTTCGTGCTCTAAAGCTGATGTGTGTCATTTTTACAAAATAAAATACTGTTACAGCAGAGACTCTAAAGTAAGCCATTTGTGGGTTAACTTCCTGAAAAGTTTAACTGTGGATCTGTTTTGCTTTCAAAACAAGGCTCTGTTCGATTGAGACCTGTTTTACAATGAGTCCTTATGTTTCGACGGTCATGCTTTAATGTAATATGATTGTAACGTTATAAACATCAAATTAAATTTTTAAATATAACCTTTGTTTTAAATAATTTACGTGAAATTAATATTACTGGGTTTAAATTGAATTATTACCTGAGTTAAAGTCTTTGCACATACAGTCCGAAATTTTTGTGTGCGTTTTTTCATATTCGGCTCTTGATTGTACAGTGTCTCTGAATTGTTGAAAAAGGCCACTCAAAATGCTTGAGGGATGCGAAAAACGCATAAAATCGAACCTGGTCCGAATTTTTTTTAAGACGGGCAAAAATGTGTAAATGTGATTGACACAACGTGAGGACGTATTTATTTGTTAACGTGCGGATATTTTGTACGCATATTTCGGACACAAAGTGCAATGGGCTTTAAAATTAAAAAGATCTCACAAACTATAGTTTGTCGACTCTCGCAGCTTCCTGTGGTAAAAATGTGCATTGTATACAGAAAAGTCAGATTTAGTAGGCTGTTAAAGTTTTAAGAAAGAGCTAAAACACTGTACACGAACATAAATCAAAGCCACCTACAGTATCTGTTTTTAGTATAATGTAACGTTTTATTTTTGTGTGCCTGGGACAAGATGGCAGTTTTCAAAGCACGCTGTCATGTCCTGCATGATTTTCGTTTTTTAAACGACAGAGTAGGGGATAAGACCGCAGAACAAATTTTGACATGAACAGACCCCAGATTCCCCTTTCTCCATAATCCTCTGCTGCCCAGCAGAACATAAATATCCCTTCACGTTGTTTCCTCTGGGCTATGGCTGTGTGTGCACTGCGCTGCAGGGATGAACTCTCCTTTCAGCCTTTTGTCAGCTCATAAAATGTGAGTTTTTCTTACGAGCGTCACCGTGTTCCCCTCCACCGGTGGGTTTCCGAGGTAATGTGATAACATGATACGTTGTTATGCGTGTGGAAGGAGAAATAGAGGAGCGTGTGGAATAAGGGAGTCACAGTTATGGCTGTGTCATGACGAAGGGCCGAGTATGTATGCCGTACGATATTTTAAACGCAGCCGTGAGGTTGAGGAATGATTCCAGATGTGTTTTAGTGGTGGGAATAATGCTTGCATTCAAAACGGCCTGCCAAATGTATAAGCATGTCCAGTTGCATTTAAAAAAATGGGGTACGAGCCGCACAGAGTCAACTCCTGAGAAGTCAAAAGAAGTGAGAGCTAAAGTCAAGAGCTCTTAAGAGTGAATCTGGAGCGCTGAGGTGATCCTCGAGTCAATTGAATTGAGTGTAGACGCTGAAAAGGGCATTTTTGACAAAAGCACCAGACAGAACGCAACGTTCAAATGAATCATGAAGTGATGGATCCCGTACAAATCAGACAAAAGTCCTGCACAGACACAATGAAGTAAAGGCCAACTGTCAATCAGTGTAGAGATGACCAGACCAGAAAAGAAGAATATGTGTGTGAGAAAAAATATCTTTGAAACATTATATATACTGCATGTGTAGGTCCATTTCTTTAAATTGTATGCAGGTATACACTATAATCTCGCTGGAGGAAAATTAAGGTATATTCTTGCATAGTTAAGTGGGTACTTAAACTGCATAAAATTTGCGCTCTGGGTCATAGTTCACATTTGCATCCTGTCTGCACACTATCTGTACCATCTCCATCTGTTTTCGCTCCAATACAAACCTCCTACACTTTACCCTTGATCTTTTCTAATGTTCCTTACACAGACACACACACAGATAATCTGTTTAATGGGTATAAAACCAAACACACTCATTACAAAGATGGATGTGATGGTTTAATAGGCCTGCTGAGCAGTGAAGGTGAATTGTACAACACACACAAACCCTGAGAAAATCGTCATTACTCTGAAGGATTACCTAGTCACACACACTGTGTTGGACGAGTTACAGACCAGCACTGATCCCTGATCTGTGGGCTCAGCGGTCCGTTTGCTATTCATCTTCTATTTTCAATTTGTACACCATTACAAATAGACTTTATTATGGCAATATGTTTCAACGCTTATTATGCATGAATCATGATGTATGTTTTGCCAAAGAAAATATGAAATATTAAATCAAATTTCATAACTTGCTCTTCCTAATATACTTTCCTTTTCTGTCAATAGCCAATATTTCCATGAGCCATTGGCAATGTGACAATGTAAAGTCTCACATTCGGTCTGGCCTGGTCAGTTAAATTTTGCTGACATAGTCACAAAATATTGAATCTATTAATTTGTGTTCAGAGACAGGAATTTCACCATTTTATCGTGTCAGTCAGCAGGAATTTTAATACATAAATGTGTTTATAAACATTTATAAACTGATATCAAGGGTACATATTTTAGGAGGTGGCTATGAGCAACCACACCCTACACCCTAAAATGACAGGGACAAAGGCTACCCAGCGGGCACCTCGATGTCAATTTGACGTCAAATTTCAGACAAGATTTGATCAAGATGGTGCACCACATCATTTCAAATTCAAATCATACATTAAATTCTTCAAGGTTTTTAATGAGGTGAAAATATGAGGTTTATCCCATACTGAAATTGGTTAATGTAAGTATAGCCCAATATGTTTGACATTGAAATGACGTCAAATCAACGTTGCATTATAGGCATTCATTTGATGTTGTATTGACATCATATTGACATCAATGTAAATCCAGTTGAAATAGCATTTTTCTTCTAACTGGCCCCTCAAAATGCATCTATTTGTCACATCTTTTGAAGCAGTTGTTGGATTTGTACATGAAAGTGGACTGCTGTAACTTCTGTGGTAAAAAACACTTTTTTTAAAAGTATGTAAATACTCATGCTGAAATAAAAGGAAACAGTGATTGTTAAATTTTACAAGAAAATATACTGATTTGCCAATAATACATTCAGATGTAATTACAATTTAAAATATTAAAAACAAAAGCAGCATTTTTGCTGTAACCCCACATAAAGTAGTTTCCTTATTTTGGTTATTTATAGTGATATTATATTACTGTAAAATTAGAAAAACATTGCTGTAATTGAAAATACTCATAAAATTGTAATACCTTATAATGTATGTACCATTTTTACAGTATTACAACTTCATGTTCATTTTAGTCAAAAAACTCTTATAACTTTTTTATTATTTTTTATAAATTTTTATTTTTCCTTAATTTTTATTAATAATCATTAATTAATCATTAATTTTATTATGA
Organism: Triplophysa dalaica; assembly: GCF_015846415.1. NCBI lineage: Eukaryota > Metazoa > Chordata > Actinopteri > Cypriniformes > Nemacheilidae > Triplophysa > Triplophysa dalaica. Next base: position 13,746,593 of record NC_079549.1, on the reverse strand, counting down.
AAAATGTTGGGCCTACAATGCCCATTCATTCTCTGTAGTTTTAATGCCCATTTATTATCTGTCTTATGTATTTCTTAATACCACCTTAGACGGCGCCATGGCCTATTTCACATTTCCGGGTTTCTCAGCAGCTGAAGTTAGTGAATGGACTACAACAATTAATTTATTTTTTGTGTGAAATTTGATGCAAATGTAGTATAACATATTATTTTATACATACACGTAAAAATATAAAATTTATAAAAATATTTGGAGGATTTACTACGTTGACCGTTGAAACGTACGTCATCACGTCTTGCGTAGAGGCCAGTGTTTGCTATGCGGTCGAAGCATTGGAGAAGGTTGTCGCTTTTTATCAGGTGAGTAATAAACATCTCATGAAATAAAAAATACGATATATATTGGGTAACTTTGAAAACCTAGAAGATTGTGTTTTGATGAAATATATGACTTGGCGATATATTAGAATCTGGTGAGTTGAAATATCCCGCCAGAAGTACCGTGAAGATTTCTGAGGTTATGTTAATGTGCGATCCATTAAGCGTGTAACGTTGAGTTAACGATTTAGAAATGTCAGTGAGTAATGTTAGTTTTGCAATTAATATTCGGATAAAATAAAAATGCCCTCATTTGAATCTCTTTACCGATGCTATGCGACAAAGCGAAACATACCCATAATTATAATTCATAATTTGATACACACTGATGAAGTGTTCTAAAATGTCCTGGTAGATGGTCCACTGTGTCAAGCAGGACCAGCCCACACTACTAAAGGTACCAAAAGCTGGTTCAATGACAATTTGTGTTACTGTGCTCAAAGGAAAACTTCTCAGCTGTTCTGGTCACTTAGTTGTATTGTTCAACAATCTTAACAATCATTGAATACTGATATGGTTGTCTTTTTTTTCAGAATTCTTACAAACAAATTGATGTCAACAATGAATATGGATGGCTCAGGAATGAAGAAGGCCTTTGGAAAACACGGCTATGTCGTGTTATAATAGGTACTACATTACTTTTCTTGTATGATTAGAGGATGTAGTGTCTATCAACATATGCTACATTTTAAGTAAATTAAACATGTAATGCTTAAATTACAATCTTATCTTAGTAAACTGACACATTTAAAACATTTAACAACTCTTAAATATTTGCAAGTAGTGCACATTTCTAAATTTAACAGATACTTATTTAAACCTGGGAACATCTTAGTGTTAATAAACATTTAAGAGCAGCAACTTGCATTAACTTCTATGTACAAGTGATGGTTGCTGAAAAATGTTAGGTATATTTTAATGTCTTAAAAGGTGTGCTAATTGTGGTTTCATCTTCATTTAGGTGCACTACAGCAGTCCAAACCTTCATTATCAGAGGCTGAAATAAAAAAATACAGCTAAAAAATCTCCGGTCTGCTCCCGATAGATGTGGGGGTATGGGACGACAAAAGGGGAAATCGGCGATTGATGTGTGTTCAGATTCTGAATAAGTAGGCCTTAAGCCAATTGTTTATCAAAATTATTTTTGTTCATTTGGGATATGATCTGGGAAAACCCATCACATGGTGAAATAAAAAATACTGGTTTTAGTATCATATGAAAGCTATTAAGCCCTTTCCAAAACTGTTTTTATTTAATTTACAAATTGTTTTTATGGAGTGGGTGGTCTAGTGGGTTAAACCACTGAACTGGTAAATCAAAAGGTTGCTGGTTCTATCCTAGTAGCCACCACCACTGTGTCCTTGAGCAAGACACTTTACTCCCCGTTGCTCCAGGGGGATTGTCCCTGTAATAAGTGCACTGTAAGTCGCTTTGGATAAAAGCGTCTGCTAAATAACTACACGTAAATGTAAATGTTTTTAACAAATGGAAAGGGCTTGAGAGCTTTCATATGATATCAAAACCTGTAATATGTACAATTTTGTCATGTGATGGCTTTTTCCAGATCACTTAATATTTATATATCAATTTAAATGTTAATATTTAATTAAAAAGTAATTCAAGGAGGATTTTATATTTATTAGTGGTTTAAGAACATTTTAAATTTCTGGAATTGTAGCTGATTGTATTTAATAAAACATGTCTTACATTAAGTACTGTTGTTTCATTATTTATTGGTCTAGAATAGGACATCAATTTGTTAAAAAATGTAAAAGAAATTGCTAATCAAATTAACGTCAAAACTTGATGTCAATTTGATGTCAAATTTTGACATCGATTTGATTTGCATTTTTGACCAATTCTTTGATGCCGATGTTTGACGTCAATTTGATGTCTATTTAACATCAATTGCCCACTGGGTAATTTTGCAAAAAGAGAAACATTTAATGAGGTTGCGAAGCAATGTTAAAGGCTCACCTTAACCCCGCCCCTAAACCTAACGTTACTGGGGCAAATCCTAATAAAATGTACAAATGAGATCATACAAATTCACACGAATGAGGCACAATAAAATAGGTACCAATTCACATCAGATTGTGTTTATACATGTTTATAAAAAACTTTGGATTAAAATACATTAGAATTGAAAGTCATGCTGAGTGACACAAAAAAAATGGGAAATTCATGTCCATGACCACTAACTAATAGATTCAATTTCGTGACTATGTCACTAATTCCCATAAAACTTGTTGCTGAATCCCATTTAAATATATTCCAGATTACTAAAAAACAATGTATGTTTCTTTTTTAAATGTGTAGGCTAATTGACCACTTTAGTTTATATATTAAATATGGGTTGCAGATCATTTTTAATATGTTAATCTTAAAATAAATCTAAAATATCTAACACCCAGAATGTGTTAAACATCATAGAAAAGCTAAAAACATTCAAAAAAATAAGTTGAACAGTGAACAGATTTGAGATGCGAAAGTTTGAGACACCAGGTACAGCCAAACTCGATCAACCGGTGAGAGCAAGCTGTTGACTGCAGATGTTGTTGACAGGTGACAGTTGTTGCACAGCGTCAAGCTTGCTTGAAACAAACACAACGAAAATCCCCTGGATGCACCTCAACCATCCAGAACATAGAGCAAGTTCTCTATGAGTATAGCCAACATTAGGGTTTGTCAAATTTACAATCAATACGAATAAAAGTGTAATTTCATTATTCTCTAACAATTTTCATACCACAGAAAAAACTACTGTACTTTACTATTAAACATGATATTTTCTTTTATTAGATTTATAAATAAACTAAATAAAGACTAATTAACAGCATCCTGGTGAAAACATAATATGCAGAGTATATTATATTATATATATTTTTTGAAATATACTAAATTACAATTGGAAAAGAGTATATTAAAAGTTATATTTTTAAATTAAGTAAAAGCATTTGTTCATATATTTTTTATACATTTAAAGATGGCACAATATTTTGTAAGTATATTTGCAGTGTACTTTAAAAAATGTTCACCTGGGTAATTGTTTCTTTTTTTGTAAGTGTAATTATTGTTCATTTTACTGACTTTCAAGGTGTCACCACACAATGCCACACAAGAACTGAAGTGAACTGGAGATTTAATGGGGTGAACAGGTGCACAATAGACAGGTTTACATCCACGGGTTAAACAAACATCCACATGTAAGCATACATCCATGGGTAACACACATGGGTAAACAACACAGACAGGTTAACACACACGGGTAACAGAAGGTGGGTACTAGAAACTAGAGCTTATTATCAACAGATAACTAGACCTGACCACAAGTGAGAACAAACACAGGCTATATATTGAGTCCGAGGCTTCGTCCGAAATCCCATACTGTGACAGTACATACTAAATTTAAATAAGTACTTGACTATCGGCCATCAAAAGAGTACGTTCTATATACAGTAGTATGAGTGGGATCAGTATAAATATAATTCGGTCATGTGACCCATATGCTCTTTGACCTATGACGTATTAACAACATCCTACAAGTGAGCGGTGATAAAAACATCATTATACGAGAAATTCATTCATTGGCACTTAGATTAGAAACAGAAGTCCGCCTTGAACTTTTCTACAATATTTCTTTGATTTACTTTTGAAATTTTACCGTTGCTCAGCCCCCGTGGCATCACGGGATAAAGAAGTGTCCATCTGATCCACACTCACGAATCTCGGCGGAAGTAGTAGACCATCTGGTTATTTCTCGCCTACATTTTTTTGCATGCTGAGGTTTCAGACATACTATTCATGACCGATACTCATTTTCGCTTACTATATAGTACTGACGTATGTGATTTCGGACGCAGTCAAGGGGAATGTGAATCAGGTGCGGGTGTATGGGGAGTGTAGTCCGTGAAATCAAAAGTCTGGTGTGAGGGAAGGGGAATAGCCGGGAAATGCTGTCTGAGGTGGAGTTGTTACACAAGGCCTAATTTAAAGATGTAATGTGTTGGTGCAAATCAGATTTTTTCCCACCTGTTTAACATTCACCAATGCAATACTTAGTGTGGGAGTATTTACAATGTATATACAATGCAATATTTACCAATGCAATTTCATCTGGCTGACATGCAGAGGTGAAGAATAATAATTACTTTTGGACAATAAAAATGCATATTGTCAATGTCCTTCTTAAACCTCTTACGTCTAAATTCACAGTTTTCAGGGAATGTAAACAACGTTGTAATTTTTAAATGATTACATATTGCGTTGTTAATGTTGACAATACTTTTTATTGGTTGGATATTTGCAAAACGTAACATAAAGGGTGACTCAACGATTTATAGCAAATAAATAGAAATCACGAAATATGGAAATCTGTGGTTACAGAAGGACAGAAGCAACATGCAGCTGTTTATCGTTCAGAAAGCACACGTGTAATGAAATACCAACTTGAAAATGCGTGTGCAGATTCTTTTTTTTTGTATAATTTATTGTATTATATTTTTACTAAAAGTACCACAGCTATAAACCCAGTGTACATAATCTCTCATTAAACTTCTCATTAAAGTCAATCAGCATTAAAACATTATACAATCATCTTATATCGAAGACTTAACATTACTCCACATGTTGGTCTTCTTGACTGTAAAGTCAAATTTCTGCTCTCGCGCGCCTGGGTCATGTCTACTCACTGTTTTGGGTCGCGCAGAGCTTAATCAAAGGCTGTTTATATCAGGCTCTGTCAAAGAGATGCTCAACAGAGCAGAGAGGAATAGAGGAGTGCCTGGACGCCGGGGAAGAGAAGAGTGAGAGAGAGAGATTATCCAGATAGCAGCTAGCATGAATCATATGGCGAGAGAGTGCATGTTAGCTTGGGCGAACGTGAACTGAACAAGAAAAAGGGAGTGTGTAACCTCTGGGAGAACAGATAAAGAGTGAGCCGGGGCAGTGTAAGACTTCTGCAGCTGCGGGCTGAGCTTATCCCGTATCCGTGACAGGAAAAAGACCTGATTTACATCGCAGCAAGAGTTGGGAATTCGGGCCGGATTTGGGCAGCCTGTGTAGGCCGGTTAGTCAACAGAGTGTTCAGCGAGCGGAGGGATGAAATAAAGCAGAGCAATGAATATGACAAACTGTTAAAGCTTGAAAACAGATTACTGCTTTTAATTTTGATTACAGGTTCGACCTTGAAGGCCATGTGCTGTGTAAGGTTAGTGGAGATCAAAAGACAATGGCTTCCGTTCGCTAATAGCATTTACAGTATTCACGGACATAAAGTAATTATGCAATTGTTTTGCCATAAACACAACACAAATTTGCTCTAATGTAAATTCATTTACAGTAGATTGTTTTAAATGAGGGACGTGTTCGCGGTTAGTAACTGGCAGATATTAGGCTGGGCTTTGGTGATGTCAGAGAGTTCTGAGATTTTTTCCCACAACAATTCACTTGTTTCAGTTAATAGTTAAAATATTTTTTTTTATAAATCTGCAAGAATAACCTGTGGCATTAGGCAAACACAACTGTACCTTCGGATGGAAGGCAAATAGTGTAAAAGAGCAGTTTTTCATATCACACCGAGATGTAAAACATCCATCAGTTTTTGACATCAGTTAAGCAAAGTGTCAACACAGAAACCTGGACATTAAAATAACACATAGCTTTAGTATTTCCCAAGTAACCCAAGTCAAATCTGTTCACCCTGTTTGTTTTCAGTGGTACAGACTTTTCCCATGATCTTCTGCTGTGTGGTTTTGAGAGGCAGATGGGATAGTGTTTCGAGGAAATGAAAGGTGCAGCAGAGAGGTGCATGATGGGAGATTACTTGGTTTTACAATAATATATAAGGCCATGATGACTTTAACATCTGAGAGTGTTAAACGTGTTAAATCCCACAGTGAAAACCCTCTGAACTACTACTATTAGAATGTCAAAAGGTCCAGATTAGCATACAGCAATGTCTAGATGCCTGTACTTAGAGAATCAATCTGATTTAAATGTTTCATGCATGTGGCGAACAAATGAATGTGTGTGAACCAGGCTCTACAGGGACATGTGTATGTATGTGTCAGCTGGTTGCCGTCAGTGTGTGTCTCCTCAGAAGAAACTCCTATCGTGAATCAACAATGTGATTTTTGTCTGACATGTCATCACTGTATCGTAATTACCAACAAATTACACCCTATGATAAAGCAATATGCTTCAAATAATATCTATTACTCACAGACCACAGAGGGAAAAAACACAATTGCATACTAATTATGCAACAATTATGAAAAACAACAATGCCTCTGCAAGTTTCCCTCCTTTCCACCCCGCCTAAGGTAGTCAGGCAGTTGATAGTTCAAAACAGACCTTCATTAAAATGCATTTCCTGTTTACAGTGTGGATTTAACACTCGTTTTGTGATGGTGTGCTTCTCGTGAGTGGATTTTAATGTTTATTATAAAACCTGTAACAGTCACATTAAAGGAACAGTTCACCCAAAAATGAATAATTCTGTCATGAATTTTTCAACCTCAAGTTGTTCCAAATCTTAATACATTTTTGGTTCTGATGATTACAGAAATATATTTTAAAGAATGTATGAAATCACACAGTTCTGGCCACTTTTGACTAGCATTGTGATATGACTAGTCAATGAAGGTCAAGAACTGTTTGGTTACAGCATTCATCCAAATCTATTTTTCAGGGCTCAGTACTCTGGTGAGTGATATCGTGACAGAGGGGTGGAACCTGGCGTGTCCGTGACAGAATCATTGGTATTGTATAATTTCATAGCTTTATGGTGACTCAGAGTAGCTATTAATAAAAAGAAAATTTACCTATGTTATTAGAGCATGTGTCATGAGATAAATAAAGTTTATTTTACTTTCCTCGGTTTTAAAATGAACCCAGTTAATGTCTTCTAGGTCATATAATTTTAATATGCCCTTGTAACACATCTTTACAAGTTTGTTGTTTTAATAACAAAATGACGAGAGACACACCATCTCCTAAATACACTAACATTGATAAACAGTAATGTTGCTAAAGGACTTTCTTGACAGGTTGGACAGAGCAGAGAACTGCTTCTTTCTCTCTCCCTCGCGGTCTCTCTCTTTCTCTCTCTCTCTCTCCCTCGCAGTCTCTCTCCTTCTCTCTCTCTCTCTCCCTCTCTCTCACATACGCACACAGACGCAAGCAAGCACGCACGCATGCAACAAACACACACATACACACACGTGTTAGGTTTCGATATTTTATGTTTTACATTCCATAGACGCAATGGTTTTTATACTGTACAAACTGTACATATTCCGTAACCCCTAAACCTAACAATCACTTTCACCAACAATCACAATCAACTTTCTGCTTTTTTAAATTTTCAAAAAAGTTAATTCTGTATGATTTATAAGCTTGTTTCCTCTTGGGGTCCAAAACATTTCCCCACAAGGACAAGGTGCCATTTTGTCCCCATACTGTAAGGTTTACCCTTCCCACACATAGACAAACACACAAACACACTTTGACTGAATAATAATAAATATAGATAGAAAAAGCTAAAGAGAGCATGTGCAGAACAATACGAAAGGGAAAAGAGACGCTTTCTTTAAATCTCAGAAAGCTGTTAAAGTCATCAGAGTTTCTGTGTGAATGGGGTTTGCTGGACGCTAAGTAACTATTTACGTGGTTTTGGTTGACCTCAGCATACTTTAGGTTTTAGTTTCTACCTAAACTGATGAGCATAGGATTGTTAGAGCCAGAATGGCTACTTGTTTGTGCGGCTAGTGGTTTGACTTGATACCAGAAAATGGAGGAAACATACAGCTGTTGATGATATCACATCTGGTTTGTCTACACAGAAAACATCAGGTTTCATAGAATAAATAAACAATATACTGCATATTATTTATTTAAAAATGGGGGGGGGGAGTATAAAGCAAGAAATAAAAAGAAATGAACAAAAATGCACAAAATGTAAGTGTGAATTACATTGTATTAGTTGCACTTGGGCATGTTGACGGTTCAGAAGTCTCCCTTCCTTTAAATAAAATGCAGCAGTCGAGGGTCTGGTGATGCATTCTAATTTTATCATGTATGAAGCACCTCTGATATAGAGGTTTTGATTCCTGGAGAGTTCAAACCGCCCCGAGGAAAGTAACCCAGTTTTATATCATCCATTACTATGGACCCTCACAACTGCTGTGTGCTCGTTCATTTATTTTCCTCTCTCTCTATGTCTTCCACCGCCGCAAACGTCCCTCCTTTATCGACCATGTAGGCACTCTGCTGAGATAGAGCATTAAAAAATATCCCACGCTGCCTTGAGTCGTGCCGATTCTGGCATTCGGCATGAGTTTGAATGACCGATGACAGTGAAAGGAAAGCTTCAGCTATAGCTTCATATATTCCTTTTAATCTAGATTCCTCATTCATCATCCCTGTCTGGTATGTAAAACTTAAGACAAGTAAGTGCTTGCCCTCATTGAATGAGATTGTACAGGCAGGGTGTATGACAGCCATCTAATGTTTGATCAGAGACACTCATAATGCTTTACGCCTGCTGATTTGTGTCATTGCTTAAAAATCACAGATGAAAAGTGCTGCGCGACAGTATCGTCATTTGTCTCCAGTCTGAAGCGCTGAAGTGTCGGAATTATTTATGAGTGCTGAGTTATGCGCAAACGCTGGAAAATTGGACAACACTTGGGGATTCATCTCTTAAAATTGCAGACAACTAGCTGGATTTAATTAGCGCCGTTACGACCCAACAGTCTCTCTCACTCTCTGTAGATCATATTCAAATTCAGTATTGTTTCATCCATATTTACTAAGTGACTGAGAGATGTTTAGGATGAAATTATAGAGCAAGCACAGGGAGAGAGAGAGAGAGTTAGACATAAAACTTTATTCTTGGGTTAACAATGTTAAATCCGTAGAGAATTTCAATAACTAAAAAAATTGCTAAAATAAGGCCTGCTCACTTCATTTTTAACAGAATTAAGATTGTGAACTTCATTGATGTGAAAGTACTTTCGAATAACAAACGCTGACACACATATTCTTCATGCTGTTGTTTATGCATGACCAATTTTCCTCAAACAATTTTCCTCAATCCAGTTCATGGTAACATTAGTAGCTTTTACTCCAGTTTATACAAACGTTTTTGTTACATTTGTACATCAAACAATTAGATTTTCATATGAAACATCACACACTCTCTGTTGTGGTGCAAGAAACTTGGCTTTTTGGAACTGAAAAGAAAATTATTTTATTAATGTTGGGGTAAGATACAATGACTGGACACTATATGACTCACTTTAATGGTTAATGAAGCACCCAAGAGTCTGCTATAAGCACCCAAAACATAACTGTATGTGAAGCTGTTTTTTCTATAAATAAAGCAGATTTTTGTGAAATGTTTATTTGTGGCTAAACCTTTACTTTTAGTCGGATTTAACAAAATAGTGAAACATATAGGTAGCATACAGGGTTGGAACAACAACATGTGTGCGAGAGAGAGAGAGAGAGAGAGAGAGAGAGAAAAAGAGAGAGAGATCAGGAGATTCTGGATGTCGATATGAACACCATAAAAGCTCACTGCCTCTTCTGTGGTAGTTCTCTCTCATCTGATATCCACTGGTTCTCAATCAAAGCTAGAACAACATGATGACACCCAAGAGTGCTCCAAAATAAATCACCTCATCTCTCCCACACTCCAGTAATCCTTCCACACTATAGCGTGGAAGAGTGTAAGTGTGTGAGACTGATTCCGGTTTACAGTGGATTATATCAAGAGATGCATATCCATATTTTTGGGCTGTCTCATTTATTTAAATAAATAATTAAATTAACATATATTTAGCTTAGATGTATTATATACATAATATGTATAATATGTATAATATAATAAATCATATAAATATTTTGCATATCTTTGCATAAGTAAAGAACATTTTAAAGAGCTCACAAAATATGTCTTGTTGAACAGATATGAATTTTGGGAAAAGAGACAACGTTCACACCAAAGAATGTGTGTATAGAAGGTTTCATCTTTACAACATAAACAAACTGTGCGCGCCCACTTTTCCAACCCCAACTTAACTTCTGGAACATATTCTCAAACAATAGAGTGCCTAAATTTGTTTCTCCAATATTTCAAGTTTAGATTGCAATACTAAGCTCAACCGCTAGATGTCAATGTACCATATGGTTTCTTTATAGAAGTCAAAACTTCAGGACCTACAATAAAATAATAACATATATTAATATTAACCAAAATAAAATACCTATAGTCATATTATAAGAAGCCAAACACAAACCGGAAGTTAACTGGGGGTCAGGTGCACGCGTGTTCGATGAAACGGTGTATAAATACGGTGATGTGTGTGTGTTTGTCCCAAGCACATGTGTGTCTTTTAGATGACAATGCATAGGACCAACATGCTTTTCAGGCTTTCATCTGGCACACTCCAGAAATAACGTCACCCAGAAAATCTAGCTCAGATCGCAGTATGATGTTCGCTTTAAGGGCTGTGTTGAGTGTGTCTGTCGGTGTGTATCTTCATGATGCAGACCTAAGATTACCTTATGTCTGCCAGGTGACACTTATGGTGCTCTCTTGTAATATTGTTTATATATTGTGATCCTCCAGTGCATCATAAACCAAGTACAATGCTTATAAAATTTAAAAGCAAAAATTGTGAATTTTTTAGAATAACGGTCCAAATATTCATCACCTCATTACATCTCCCCCCAAATCTTTTGCGTTTAACTGGATAATGTGATATTATATCATCCTGTTCAGCTGAATATTTAAGCCACTCTATTTTTGAACCACGAGATACTAAATGAACGTTTTTTTTTTTCTCACTGTCACTGAACAGGCGACTTGGGTATTTTTCAAGACACCTTGTAAAAGCTCTTCATCACCTTCACATTGAAGTTCAGTGTCCGAGTGTGCAGGGAAATGTGAAGATGAGACTGTGTGTGGGTGGTGTTGTGTGAAGCCAATTCTTACATTCATGATGACTGTTTGTAATACTTAAAAAAAACAGGTCTCAGAAGATAGCCAGTTAAAGCCCAGGAGAGAAATGGACAAAGTATCGGCTTACCAATGTTCAAGCTGAGGTCATAACAGCATGAAAGCAGAATGCCGTGACTTTAAATTAGGATTCTGATCACTCACAATTACTAGTGTTGATAAAAGGATTGAGTGTGTGTGTGTCGGGATTCAGTCAGTGAAATCTGCTTTGCCAATAGGCTATAGATCTATTTGCTATTATTACAATTTCAACCGAAGGTGCTAACCCTCTACAATTTGGCTTTTTCACTCCATTGATAATCTACAGAAAGCCATAGGTTACCTAATGTACATGTAAAAACCAATTTTTTCCTATCGTTGACACAGCTGAAACACGAAAAAAACAATATTATATGTGAACACATATAGACTGTCTTCGGACTCATCTGTCAGCTCAGATCTAATCTGACTCTCAAAGCAGGACAGAAAGGATGCTTATGTCAGTGAGTGCTATTGTTTCACCATGATAAAGGAATGATGTACTTAGCATATCTGTCAAGTAAATCACTCATTATGTCTGAAGAACCCCTCCCTCGCTCCATTTAGCGTGAAAGCTTTTATCATAAATGTGCTGTCTCATACAATAAAAGTGTCTAATGTACTGTCTGTGGAATGCCTGTGCAGTTTTTAAGGAAAAGGAAATATCTATTTAATCCATAAACACTTTAACAGGTCACCAGGAATATGAAGGAACCCTCCAGTTAGTGTCTCTTAAGGCAGCTCCTATGTGTCTTCTACCTTCTGGTTAGAAAAAGAGAACAGGCAGGGTGAGTAAAAGAAGGATGCAAGAAGTGCATTGATACCTGTCGCCTCTGATCTTTTTATTATTGCTGTCTAGGCCCGCGAAAGCTATTACACCATCAAAAGCAAAGACTCTTAAGGAAACATGACTCGGATTGAAATGAAATGAAATGTAATAGGACACGGATCGAGGTAAACTGGATGCGGCGGTAGTTTCACAGGGAGATCTATTTTGTCTATATCACTTGCAATTAAAGAAAATGACATTGCATTTGGGAGAGTTAACTTAAATCTGAAGCGTATACTCCGGATCTATAATCAGATCTCCGGAAGTACATACTTAACTTAATAATGTCAAAAACGTTTTTGACATATTTCTTTCATAATCTTTCAGCTCCCACTCAAAAAAAAATAAATAAAAAAATAACACGGACATGCTTTTCCCTGTTATTTGTATAGCCGCAGGTTAAATATCAATATCCAATCAAACCTTGAGAGGTTTAAAGAAAAAATCTCCTGCTAACTAAGCTGTTAATTAGGCGTGATATTAATGGCCTAATCTTTATCCTCTGTGATCGTTCGATCTAAACTTGAAACCAATTCACTTAATCAGGGGTTTAAACTGATTTAAGTGTTTACAAAAAGAAAGTCACTTAATCTTAGTTAGTTATTAAAATATCAGGTTTCAATTCTTATCAAATCAAACACATACAGTACATTGCAGTGCTTTTGTAAAACGACGTAATTTAGGGCAACAGTATCAAGACGGAGTGAATTAAATAGAAAGGCTTTATGTCTCATTTCGCATCACTTTTTTGATGTAATTACATCCAAGTAGATTATATGCAATATGAATCGTTAATTCTTGAGTTAAGAAAATCTGCTTTGATCTATTCTAAACTGATAAACATCTCAAAGTCAAATGTTCTCTTCAAACTACAATTCAATTAATAAGATATTGCTTTTCATCGCAGAGAAATCAATTATACACATATAAAAAACTAGCTGTGTGTAAGACATACATGCAGTATACTATCTTGATGGTTAGGTAATCTTTACCCAGGCAGTTGATAAAGCTTCATTCTGTACAGAATCAGTATTATGTCTTCCAGTAAACCAGGATAAGAGAGAAGTGTACAGTATATGGATCTCTTGTACTTCATCTTTGTGACCAGTCTAACTGTAATAAACAGACTCATTCTTAATTCATACCATACAGTTTTTGACCAGTATCCTGTGGGGTTGTGAGTTATCCAGCATTGAACAGAACCACATGAAAAAGAGGAATGACACAAAGAGTTCAGGAATGACAAGAGGGTTCTGGAATGTCGGAATGGCTCTTATCTAATCCATGTTATACTAGGTCAAGACAGGTATATTCAGATTACACAATGAATGTTTCTGTTTCTCCCTCTCCAGTTTAATGTGCAGAGGCAACATATTTTGTTCATCAGCAGTTGCTTTTTCATAGCTTCGCAGATTTAAAGTCTTCAGGTGTCATTTGAGTATTACGTAACTTTGTTTTGCATTCTTCTTCTGAAATGACATACCTAACTGTTATGGAATATATATTCAAACTCTTTTGTAAACATGCTGTTAAGAGAGAGCTGTGTTGCCGCTAAATTAAATTTGGCATGCCAAAAATCCTCCCCATGACTCCAGTGATGCAATTCCCATTCATTCCTGATTTGTCCGGCCATTGTTGCTAAGTTTGCAACTCTTTTACTAAATTTCGACTTTTGTTCAGAAAACCGTGCGTCTTATTGGATAAACCTTTGCTTTCATTCAGTGGGAATATGTCATCAGTGCAGGAATTGTCTGTGAAGTGGGTGACAGGGAGAACCAGAAGCAGCACATTCAGTTCACCATACGACGGCTGGGTTGTGGATGAAAGGGTACAAAACAGCGTATCCGAAACCTGTCACTGTTATTGGGTGTTTGGAAACATAGGTACGAACACAGTTCGTCTGATAATAACCACATGGTCTGAAAGACAGGCTGTGCATGTGCTGTGTTAAAGAATAGTGCCAAAATCTCAGATCTTTAAGGTGTGTGCCGTTATCAGACGATGTGTCTTGGTTTAAAACAGAACTGACAACAGAAACAGAAAATATGTAAATGACAACGCCTTTATTGGGCAAAAACTGTATGTAGCAATCAGAGAGCAGAGTTGAAACGTGTCTGCAGTAGAACTTTTGCTGCCTTCACTTGCTCTCGGATATTCAATAATTCCCACTTCAACCGGGAAATAATTTATGGAACAGATACTTGTAATGATTTAATGTTACTAAATACTTTTAATGTCAGTTAACCCAGACGTTTCGCAAAATATTGTGTGAAATGTCCAACTTTCAAGGTGTCTTGAACGCAGCATTAAAAATATGAATATGTTAATCAGCATGTTACGTCATCCAGCGCCACAGCTTCACAAAAACCTAGTGAAAAAAACACTGAAGAAAATACAATATGCAATTAAAAAAGAATGAAAGAAAGTGAAAGAAAGTACTGTTTAGACGTTCGGATCAATGGAAGGAACTTTTTGGGATATAGAATGAAGCTGTCAATTCTCGTGTGAGCTGCCATCAAAAACTGGGGATTATATAATTTTTTCCACCATCTCTAAAAGCTTATTGCTTATAATTTTTTAATGCCATCTTTAATACTGCTGTTAATACCTATTATAATGTGATTATTTCATTTGAAAGGAACTGACTGGTCTATACTCTATTCCAACCCTGGGCATCGACACACATATATCCCACATGCATGCTGTACAGTTGTGATGATTTGAGGTTTACAGATTTCTCAGATTAAATGAATATAGCGTTTGTGTTTTGTGTCGTTTAGTGAGTGAATGTTTACAGAAAGGAAAAAGGATAAGGGTTTTGTAGCGAATTTATGCTGTAATAAGTAATAAATGCAAAAAACAACTGGCTTGTACGCTTGAACATACTAACAAATAGATTTAAATACCCTAATACACTTTTTAGAGAATGTGGTTCTTAGTTGATGTCCTATTATACAGAGTTTTGTCATTTTTAATCCGAATGGTTTTAATTTACAGCTTGGACAACCATTAATTTAACCTAGTCGGTGACAGGATATAATGTGTTAGGTGGAGGTTACTTTGTCTTATTTAAAAGAGGATTTTACCGGACAGGGTAATGTGATAATGAGAACAATCATCATTATACAGTATACAGCCGCAGAAGAAAGAAAGAGAGCTTTCAACGGGATGAACCAAGGGATGGGTGATAAAAGTGACACACAAAAAAATGTTGGTGTGAGGAAGAGAGATTTATTGTGTTCTCTTCATCAAAGTACAAAAATTCCAGCAAAAGAAGAAAACAGAAAGGGACAAAATAACAAAAAGAAAATAAACTGTACACTATGTACAATATCTACAGGCTAGTTCAGCTAAACCCCAAGGTCCGAACAGCATCTGAAAAATTCTCTACAATAAACTCCAGCACACTAAACCAAACTCCTACTTCAACCACACCAACATGAGTATTTCGGAGCCATTTTATTCTCTAGGCCCCACCCCTAGATCGTATCATGTTGGAAGTTGAAATAAATTATGTTACATATAACATTTAAACATAATGAAACAAAATGCAATCTTTTAAAAATAAATAACACAAACACAACTCAAGATACCTCTCACCATACAACACATAAGCATATAATCAACAAATAATAGATTTTTGCAGGTATGAAGGATGTGACCCTGATGATGTCACATTTAAGAGGGCTGCTAGTGTTGTATTAAAACCCAGGCTGTCTATGGAACAGGTTTGGTACTGCAAAACGGAAACAGTTGAGTATATGTAATCTATGTTGTTGCATTTCAAATAAATGGTGGTAGATGAAAAAAAAACATGTGTCAATGGTTATTTCAATGTGCTGTGACGAAATGCTATGCAATGTTGTTTGAATTGTTTTCTACTGAGATGCTAGACAAATACAGCAATCGCATCACACAGGTACATTGCAGCATGACGCAAAACAATATTGACATCAAACGTATTTTCAGAAACCTATATTCACTTAACACAACAAAGGTCTGTTTATATCTTTTCAATCCGGCTATTGGAGGTATGAAGGTAAGAGTATGTTTGTATATGGCTATACTCCGTGTGTTCGATCACCGTGTCTGTCTCAATGTTGCATTGTGACAAGACCATTCCAAGATTTCATGTAATCAGCCTTTCTAGATTTCTAGGCCTTTCCAGTCCAGTGTCTGTTGAATTTCAACAAAATCAAACCTCAGGATTGACATAAACTCCAACAGCAATGAAATGCAAATAAATAGGCTATCCCCAGGTATTACAGACCTCCTTTTGTCATAGAAAGGTCAAAATGTACCGTACAGTTAAAATGTCCAGTTTCTTGGCAGTTAAGTCAGAACACCACCCGGTCTGAATAAAGTCACTCTCCAATAAATGTAAACCACTCTAACAACCCTTCTTTACTGCTTTAATTAATTCTGACTATTGGACCACAAATTGCCATGTGTCTGCTTTTAAAAGAGACCACAATTATGTCTGTAGCACAAAGGAGTGATCAACCACGCTCATTTCATTTCAAGTCTTCTGCAAGCTTAGCAGGTTAATAGGTTAAGGAATAAGAAGAACATTTATACTATTACATCTTTATCCAAACAATTTATTTTACATATTTTCTTTCCTTACTCTCCATAAAAGGCAGCGTCCATCCAACTTTTATTTTAGTGGCTTAAGTGAGAGCTGAGATTTAAACGGCGTAAGTTCACGGTGAGGCGGTGTTCTTGTAAATCTGTCGACACAGCACCACACAGTAGAGCTGTCCGCCCTGATTTACACCCTGTTGGAAATGATGGACAGGCAGACGGTTAGACAGCCCGGTCTGGGCCTCTTTAGAACAGAGGAGATGGAAAAAGGAAGGCTGGCTTTTTATGGAAATGAGTGGAAGAAGGTGCAATGAGTGAGACTGAGAAAATAATAAACACTCCTCCACCGTCAACAGGATGTGTTGGGGTTTTTTGAACATGAAGATATGTTGAGTAAGGTTGTGGGTTTTTCTTTGATAGTGCGGTTTTGGAGCTGAATTTGGGAATAAGAACCAGAGAGGATGTCTGAACTGAAAGACTTCAGGGTGTGGATGAGATCATAGGATATGAATGGTGACAGATGACATTTTTTGGGTGTTGTGAGCAGAGGATCTGAGGATCTGAGCAGGGGCGATACACACACACAAAAAACAAAGAAACCAGGAAGTATGACACACTGAAAACCTAAATTGAGAAACTATTACGCCATTTAATTTCAAAAGTCAATTTCACACTGTTTGCAACCCATTTATGAAAATAGATAGAGAAATAGAAAAAGGTGGAAGACACTTCATTTCACAAAGTGTTTGGTTGGTGGACAGTAGTGATGTATTTTTACTCTACTCTGTAAATTATAGACCACTTTGCAACATGTTAACACTGGTCAAGAAGCACTTCCAGTTTCATTTGAGTTTTTTTGTTTTATTATTTTTTTAATCTTGCACATAAACTTTTAAATTTGGATTCTGTTAAAAAATGATATTGGTTGTTTTTTATATTTAAACTGTTGTGTGAAGTGAAGTCAGGAAGTTCTACCAGACCAGCACTGGATCAGCACTGTCAACGTTTTACAAAGTGGTCTATATAATGTTTTTTACTTCACTGTTTTATAAATACATTTTTTACCTTTTAGCCTTTAGCCTTTAATAATTACATAAAAAATCTAGTACTTTGTTGCTTTTTCTTAAGAAAATCTTTAAGTAAATTACTTAAGTAGGCTTAAACCAGATTTTCAAAGTATTAAAGGTAAAAAACACTCTTTCAAAGTGCAGATGCTTAAAAATGTACTTGAAAGTCAAAATACTTTACTACTTTCCACCTTTGGCTATTTATGGAAGCGACCACTTCATCAACCGCATCCACTCACAAAACAGTCGTGACAACCAGAACTGGACTAAACTTGTCTAAATGTAATGATGTCACTTTCCTTTGGACACTGGCATCTCTGTTGTACAGTGCTAGAAAATAACATTTTGGAAACTCCATGTAGCTGCTCTCAGCAGTCCTGTGGTCCAGGAGCACAGCATACATTATGATCAACAAAGAGAACACTGTTTAAAAGCAGCAATTTAACAAGAATAAATAAATCACATCACCAGAAATCCATGTAGCAAAAGTTGTGTTGTTTACAGTCACTATGGTAATCATTAAAGCATGACTTATATTAAAATGTGTGCCAAATGTATAGTGGACTTGAAATATAGCTTACTCCAACAAAAGTATGCCAACATTTTGAAAATTAGTGGCAAATTATTATTTGACAAACAGTTTTCAAACAAAAGCTGTTTATTCAGTGTAGTGAGGCATCTCCTCATTGACTTTCATTCAAACAATGCCGCTGGTTTCCCTTTTGGGATCCTGCTGTGTTACACATTTTCAACTTGTGTTTGAAGGTTTCCTCTAGGGGAGGAGTTTTGGAGATTATCTCAGAGCTTATGACTCGGGGAGATGGCCGCTCAATGTTCTGAATTTTAGGGTGCCACAAAGGGTGGTAAATCAATCGTGTGTGTGTGTGCATGCGTGCATGTTCAAAAATGTGTCTAATCATTTGAGTCTGACTAAAGAGGTTATGCAGCAGATTGTATTGTTTCTGAAACTGTCACAATGTGCAGTGCAAAGAGTCCGTTATTGGATAAAAAATGGACACATAGCAAAACGGCAGCAGTTTACCTGATATGCTGACTCAAGTTAACACCATTATCAAACAATGTGTTAAGAGCTAATATTTGGAAAGCTGGATGAAAAACTCTTTGCCGAAAGAAAGAAAAATTTGGATTATATAAAGCAAGAGAAATGAAAAGAAACTTAAAAAAACGACATTACAGTGAGAAAGAGAGAGAGAGAGTAGCAGAGAGATAGAGTTGTTAATAGGGTCATTCCCACATCCCCTCTGGTGACATCAGGATGCATTCAGCAGCCTTGGATATTCATGCTGGATATGGATTCGGGTATGAATATTAAAGAGTAATTATGCATCAGATTGGCTTTAGGCCAGCCAGAGAAATGAGCCGGGTGACTGTAGCACTCAGTACTAATGAAAATGATGGTATTTTACACAGTGTAATATCAGAACTATACTGAGCCCTTAAAGTGTGTGATTTAGATTCTGGATTAGATGTGAGCGAATGTCTGCCTGGAATGGAGGTCTCTGTTACTCCCTCTGGGAGCCTTCACTTGCTAAATCACAGTATGTGTGACTTTAAACGTGGCTTGTGGGAAGAAAGAAATTCTTGTAATTCATCTAGTATGAGTAAATGTAGAAAAGGTATAATATTAAAGTTCAGCCACAATTGTCAATGAGAAGCGAACAAAAGGAGTTTCAATGGGCTGTAATTTTCTTAAAAAGATATGTGTTGTTGATCCTATGACCACTGAATTATATAGCAACATACATTTTAATGACACATATGATGCTCTAAGCTCAATACCTTCAGAAAACGTGTCCCAGATAGTTATAATTGCCAATACATGCAAGTGTTGAATGGTTTAATAAACCCGAATAGAGATATTGTAAGTATAAAAATCCAATACATAATTTAAAATGCATAGCCTACTACTGTATATATACTGTGTACCATATACTAAATATGCAATGTCCTTGTGAGAAAGTATATAAGAAGTCCATCTTTGTATTAAAAAACATAAATTATTAAAGAAGTAATATGACCAATCCTGTATCAAGACTTTTTAAAGAACAAGAATATTGTGTCATAAACCTCAGTAGTAGTATTTTCTATTGTGGTGAAAATAAAAACCTTTAATCATAATCTTTTTCTCCTCACAAGACTTTTTGTTTAAAAAAAGTGTCAAAATCTAATTTTCCTATTAACAAGTGTTGTCATGTTACAACTTCAGTGGAAGTTATTGAGAAATTATGCACTTTACCTTTAATGCTAGCAGTTTACTTTTTACGTCTTTCAATGGTGTAATTTATTCTAAATTAATAAAGAGTAATTGACTGAAGAGTGTGGTTTGCAAAAGGAAATAATAAAAAATGCTGTGAGAGAAAAATCTCTTTTTATGTCCCCCTGTGTGTGTGCATGTTTTCATGTAAGTGCTGGCTCGCTCCACTTTGGCCTAGGGGGAGCTCTTGAATCATACATAAAGTGAGACGTGTGGGCAGTGTGGGGTTGATTCAGAGAGGGGGCAACTGTGTGTCATGCTCATAAACACACAAAACTTGCAGTATTGTTTTGATGAGGCCTAGAGTGCAACTTTCCCATGGTGGGAGCACAGGAGCCCTTTCTGAACACACAGACTCTTCCTGGCATTCATTACCCGTTCCTTCCTCCCCTCAAACAATCACACACCACTGCCTGTGTGTGTGTGCGTGTGTATGTACAATAGTGTGCTAGACTAAGTGGCTCCTATTGTTCAGTCAATATCTGAGCCCACACATTTGCTTTATGTACATAATCCATCACGTTGTGAACTTCTCCGCAGTTTTAAGCAGATTACTGGACCTCCTGCCTCACAAAAAAATATCCATTATAACAATTTCTGCTACATAATAATAACAAAACACACACTGTCTAATCTTAGAGATTCGTATTTCAAGACATGTTTGTTATGACATCAATGTGATTGACACGTTTCATGGTGTTTTCTAGCTAAATGGTTGGACCTGTGTCAAACTAGATTACTGTAATTCACACAGCAATCACATAAAAGTGTATCTAATAAACATATTTTTTTGAAAATTATGGTTAGTATTTTATAAGTGTTTTTTTCCCCAGAGACTTCAGTTATAGCAGTTGCTTCATAAAGGTTATTATTTTATAATGGAGTGGCGCCATCAGTTGAATACTATGCATTTGTATTCTTAATACACTTCATGGAATAAATGAATCATGGCTGAATGTAAATAACACATTTCTACAATCACAAAAACTTTAATAAAATGCTCTATGCAGTCCCACATAACTGGCCAGCTCACTTGGGTTATTTTGGCATCAGCACTGGAAAGCCAACCAGGAGGGCACTTGGAGGTAGATACTTCAAGGAATAGTCAGAGGAATACGTTTTTTGTATATATATATATATAATGAGGAACAAAGGTTTTAAATTACAGACCTTTCTGTAGTCAGACATCTCTGCGTGTCTACACTCTTGACAGCCGCAATCAGGATTAGTCCAACCAAACCTAGGCCAGAACTTTCAGGTTGCTTGACCATTTTCTTAACTAAATCATGACAAATAAGGGAGCACTGAAAACATTCTTGGAGTTATACTATATAGTTGGTTAGCTAAAATAAGGCAACCTTTAGCTGGTGGTTTTAAAATGGTTTATTAATTATGTTATAACACAATAGCACTGACAAATTTTACGATATGTCAGGGCAAGTTATTTCCAGTTAAAACTGGGATTTTTAGTCTGGGATTAGCCAAGTAATAGTCACCCAAAAATGACAATTCTGTCATCATTTACTCACCCTCCTTCTACAGAGCAGAAAATAATATATTTTGAAGAAACAGCAGCACTCATTCACTTCTATTGTATGGGGTCACAAACCAATCCAAGTGAAGGGGTGCTGCCGCTGTTGGGATACCAACTCTCTTCAAAATATCTTCTTTTGTATTCTGCAGAAGAAAGTCATACAGGTTTGAAATGACAAGTCTTGTCTGTGAAACCAGGCATATACAATATGTGACACATAAATATTCAGAATTTGCTTTTTCAGTTCTTAACCTTAGCCTGTTCACACATTTGAGAGCCATTCTGGATTCTGGTGTAGACCCATGCATTCTTTCTACCTTCAGTCACTAAATCTGACTGAACAATGTAACCATGACTGCATGACTTCATGGTTATTCTGTAAGCCATCCTCCATATGCATAGTTTCCAGCAAGGGCATCAAAGCTATCGCAACCTCATATCTCTCCTCTGAATCAGTGCGGGCATAGAGCTGGTATGCCTGTACAAACATGCCGCTGCTTCTGCCCCTTTGAAGTGCCCCTATCTTCGCTGACCCCTCTCAGACATTCACTCTCTCTGACACGGAGAAAAAAATCTGCAGAAAGGATTTACAAATGCACACTATCCCACCTTTAGTGTTCCACAGTTGGAAGCCGTCCACAGTCAAAAGCAAAGAGATTCTTGAGGTTTTAGGCTAAAGATGTTCTCGGGGAAGAAAACGGGAGAGAGAAAATGGGGAGAAAGAAATGATTTGTCTGTGCTGTTGGATT
Organism: Triplophysa dalaica; assembly: GCF_015846415.1. Classification (NCBI taxonomy): domain Eukaryota; kingdom Metazoa; phylum Chordata; class Actinopteri; order Cypriniformes; family Nemacheilidae; genus Triplophysa; species Triplophysa dalaica. The sequence goes on along the minus strand of NC_079549.1, from coordinate 13,724,134 downwards.
GTTGATTTCAAATATCTAAAGAAATGTCTTCTGAGGGCTTTACATGGCATTCAGGTACAAAAATAAGAGCTGTCCTTCTTTTTTAAAACCTCAGGAAGATCACAACAATTTTCTCTGTCCTCTCCAGTAAGGAAGACAACTCTCTCTTTTTCGGCGCTGTATTCTTCTTCTTCTTCTTTTCCTACCGATTATATTTAGTTCTCAACCCTCACCCTTTTCTAAGCAGGGTTACTCTTAAGAGGCCTGTTGTGTGAGAAGGCTGCATATAGCTTCTCCCTCAAACTGAGTCATCTAATGTAATTAGGCTTGTTTTATCTTGTTCTATCTAGAGTAGATGGGCTGAAGGGGAAAAGCAAAGTGGATTATTATTTTCAGCCAACAGAGCACTTTTAAAACGTATTTTCAGCTTAGAAATGGGATATTCTGCTTTTGAAAAAATAAAAATATTGTTTTAAGGATATTTAAAACAGACAAACTGATGTAGGAAAACAAAACCCAGAACAAACAAGCGCATTTTAAATGGAGGATCATATTTAGCACGCACTCATAGAATGGCGTTTTTAAGTGGCTACTTGTGCTACTGGCTAAACAAAAGAATACAATAACGTGTTTGTCTTTTTGGGTTTAGAACCTATAAGACCGTGATGAAAAGCACACAAACATTTTTCAAGCAGATTTAATAATTGATTGGGAAATAGCAGTCAGCGTGGCGGAGGAACCGTGCAAAGGGAAATTAGCGAGATAAACTTCAGCTTCTACATTAGCGAGGCGCATATCTGACAGCAAGTCACATAATTGCAGATTTTTATTCAAATAGCTTGTCCTCAAAGGAAGAAGTTAATGAAGCGTACGGTTTCTTTACACGTTGTTTGAAGCAGCAAGTGCTAACTTGACAATTTGACAAACCGTAAGACTTTTATGCTAACTTGTTAACAGTCCTTTTTATTTTTTTAAATAAAGAAATATGAGCTATTTCATTTGTGTGCAAAGTGGCATTGAATGGCAAGAATTTCACTCGGGAAACACATCTTGAGCTGATTCTCTTTCATTAATGCTGTGATTACTGCTTTTCAAGACTCATAGTCACAAGTTGATTTTTTATCGGAGGTGTAAGCAAAGGTAATTGTGGTGATATAGAGGGCTGCGCCACTGTAGCTATCACACTACGAAAATAAATATAAGGCACGGCGTTACACAATATCCTAATCAGAACTTTGAGAGAAGAGGAGAAAAAGCACTTTAGAGAAAAGAGGGAATAAATAAATGATAGGCGGTAAACGTTTGTGGTGAACGAGGGAACGCTAGATGGAGGAATTTGGGCTTTCGGGCCCAGAAACCTATTACAACAGTTGGCATCAGGAGAAAGAACCAATGGATTTAAACTGCTATTAAATAAAAACACAATGATCAAAACCACACTACTTTAAGACGACAGTGTAAGTGACGTGTGGGAAGTAGATGAAGGTAGAAAGGAAAAGTACATAGTAGCAGCACACATACTATATAAACATATATAATGTATGAATTTATTTTATTTGTTAGGATGTGAACCCAGGTTCCCTTGCATGCCAAACACAAACTACACAATGACTACACAAACATCACATGTTATATTCTTTTAGCTTACAGCACATCACCACAGGCTATTGTGAATGCAACTCTTAGAAACTACATTTCATTCAGAAATATTGTGTAGTTAACCACATTATGTTAATTGACAGCGCTTTGACAACGTGCATCACAGGTGAACAATATCCTGAAGGATTGTGATTGTTTTTTAATAAAGCGCTCAGTTTAGCTTCTCAGCTTGTTAAGAGCGTGTGACAGCTCTGTTATTTATGAGGTGGGAGGGAAACGGAGGAGGTGCCTTAACTCATTTTCAGATAATGACAAACCTCTCATCTAAAGTCTTCCATAAGTTTCTCATCTTCTCTTCAGGATGTCTCATCCTCGGCTGTGACAAACCGCAAAGTCATCAATCCGGACACTGTTGTGACATGCCTTTACCCCCCCCACACACACTTTTGGCATGGCCTTGCTTGTGTCTGTTCGGTGGTTCTGTCACTTTAAGATCAAGGTCAGTCATTACACCTTAACGAGTAGTAGAGAATAGATTACCGCAGAGATTAAGTATGTTCTATGCAAAACCCAGAAGTGAGTTAGCATTTTAGTACTTCCGGTTCTATTGCCTCATGGTCATTGGGATTTTTAAATGGCTAAAATTAAGTCTGTGTTTAACAAAATCTAAATTTTCCACGTTTTATTCTACGACATAAAGACACCAGTTATAACATGTTCATGATTTTTAAAGCTTTATATAGAGGGTATGTACGTGTCGTCACTTTCCCACGTGAACACGCCAGAACGCGCCTGCTTGAGTGGTAAAACACTGGGCAAAATGAATGGCTACAATATAAGGAAACGCAATTCCGCGCAACATTTGAGTGTCAGAGAACACCTGATTCCATTGTAAATCATAAGGTATTCGTAAGGATCACCGTCAAGTCCAGCCGCTTGTAAATTCAACAAATAATCGCTTGTTTGATAACCGTTTTTTTGTTCCTCCTATTGAATGCAGCCATTTTGCCTTAGTTTTATCAGTCAAGGGAGCGTGTCCCGGCGTGTTCAAGTGGGTAAGTGACGTCAATGCGTACCCTCTATTCTCTTAAAATGGCAGTTGCTAACAAGTTGCTAAAAGTGACCATATTGAGCAACATTAAATGTTATAACAAGTAAGAATCTCAAAAATAATCCAACATGGACACAAAACTCCTAAAAACGTGGTGAAGATTAATAAGTCATCATTTTAGTAATTACTTCCCATGGAACATGCTTTAAATAATGTTTGAAAAAGTTCTTAGTGGTGATATTGAGCGACCATGTAGCCTGTTTTATGGCCTCAAGTTAACTTTTTACTTCTGCTGATTGTATTTAAGCTTCAAAAAGTAGAAATATTGTCATAATTTATTATTTTTATCTCATTAGACAAAACGTGTAAGTATTATAAAACTAAGTTAAAGGGAGAACGGTGTTTCATGCATTCTGACAAATTTACAATATTAAGCATGAAGGCTTCTCATGCTTAAAATGGTCAACTGGTCAAAATTGCATGACATAGTTCTGTGTTTGATGCACTCCAACTTGTTTCCCTGTTTCGAAACAGGGATCCTATTACTTTTATTGGGCAACTGTCCCCGGAAAAGCACAGCAATGTGAAAGAAAGAGCCCGCCCACGTGCCAACCGATGAGCGAGACCCGCATACCATCAAGATTGTCTGCGCTGCTTCAAGATTGGGTGCGCTGTGGGCCTGCAGCTGCAGCTAGTTACTCTTGTGATAGTGAAGTGTAGGTGTATCTGTTTGTTCATGGCATTTCAGTGATGGATGTTATATAAACAGTGAAAAGAGCTTTCCTGTAGCTCAGTGTTAGGAGCATCGCATTAACAACGCAAGGTTGTGGGTTCGATCCCAAGGGATTAGACAAATGTGACATTAGATAAATGTATAGGATAATGCAATGTAAGTCGCTTTGGATAAAATCATCTGCGAAATACATAAATGTAAATATCGCTTGATTCGGAGATCGTTTGAAACTGAGAGATGGAGCAGTCCCAGCTCTAAAAGATGCCGGACATGAACAGCATGCGGTAAGTGAATATCTTTTATAAATGTGAACAAATCAAATACTCTTTGAAGATACAAAGTATGCAATACTACTCTATAGGTACTCAAGATTAATATGAGATTGGCAGAAACTGCATGTGTTATGGCAGCTTTAATCACAGAGCCTATTTTTCGCGATCTTCCAAAAGTCTATGGGAAAAATGCATACTTTCAGTTGAGGGAAACAGTGCGGCGCTAACTACGTACAAAAATGTTTTCCCTGCACCAGACTGTCCTTTGTGATTTATTTACTTTTAGAAAGACTTTTTTTACATTATTATTGTTGGTCATTGAACACGGTGGAGAGTTTGCGTGTATGCACGATGTGCATTCAGAGGAAAACCAGTTTGGGCTCCTTGGGTGGTCGGGCGGTGTTTGAAGTTATCGGAGCGCCAGATGAGGAAAATAACAACCTGCATTTAAAATGGAATAAAGTGACGCGCAGGTCTCTAAAACATAAGAATTGGGACTCTGTCCACAGCTATACCGACTTTCAAAACGCATCAGGAAGAAATTAGACTGAAGAGCTACAGTTACAATCATTTACAGCATAGTGCAGCTGCCACATTGTGTTTTGGTGTAGTCATGATCAGTCCATGTCGGTCTAATTAAGGGTATTTACACTGGCCATTTGATCTAGAGTGACAAAAGAATCAAACCTGAGTCAAAATCCAAGTCAAAACAGGCCTAATGAGGACCAGGCTAGGCAGCACTTTCCCCTGCTGCCTATAAATATGACAAATACATTATCACTAAATTCACCTGATTGAAAGAAGCTGTTCTGTATTCCCATTGCGTGATTGGATGGTTCTATGGGGAGGCCCTTGCATCACGTGTCCCATCATTTATGTCATCTGGCAATTGTGGCGATGACAAGGATGGGAAGCCATGCTGGAAATTAACAGAGGCTAGCGTTACAGGGTGGCAGGATTTTAAAAAGCGATCGTATTGTGATCCATCCCAAATATATTATGAGGTATCCGATCTCATAATAACTTGATACCTCACATATGCTTCCTCTCAGAGACAGAGAATGATGGAGTGTTTCGTCATTTCCAGCATGAAGTGACATTTGAGCTGTTGAACCGAAATGTTTATGTAAAACTATAAGAAAAGCAGAACGTTATGAATATTGCAAGGATCGCTAGGCAGAGTTTTTAACAATAATACTGTACGTAGCTTGAGCCTTAAGGGAATAGTTCACACGATAAAATATAAATTAAAATGATGCTTTTGTTTTACCACCCTTATTAAGTTTCAAAACTGAACATTTTTGGAACTCATCACACGGGTTTGAAAAAACATGAGTGAGTTAATGATGAAATGTTGGTTGAACTAACCCTTAAATAAAAGCATTCTTAAACACAAAGCATCACTTTAAAGACTAGTGATGAGAAGAGACACCGTAAAGCAATCCTGCCCTAGCTTTTATGTCTCCACATCTCTTTGCTCATGCTCATAATCAACATATTCTATTCTAACATCTAATGTGTTGTAAATAAAATATTTGCCCTGTCAGCAGATCATCTTGCCAACGAGGCGTTCTTCAATGCTCAGCACAGGGCAAAGTCTTCAGGTCCTCCTCTAAGAGAAGAGTGTGATGGTGTGGAGACAGGGGCTTTTAGACATCTTGACGACTCTTAGCCAGGAGTGGAGACACAGATCTACCAGAATCAGCAAAAGCTGACACTCATAAATAGCCCAGCTGATGTAGTGAAATCTGAACTGGAGAAACCTTAGACAACTTCAAACTTTAAGGGAAGAAAAATAGGATATTAGCAAGCAATGGTGGGAAGCATTAGGGCTAGCAAGGAAACACAATTAGTAATACAGGTAATTCTATATATAATACATATGGTTGGGCTAGTTATGCTAAGTGGAATTATTCAATAAACTGTGAAATTTGTTGAATTTGTTGTCAACCCACAACGTGTGTACTTTTCTTTTTACATAAATGCTTCACTTTTTAAAGTGTTAGTTAACTTGAGTAATTGATGATAGAATTTCCTTTTTTGGGTGAACTACCTCTGACAATAAAGTTTGACTTTCATTTTAACCTCAGCCAAGGCCAGTGGAAATTTACCCACATTAACCAACCTAGCAACAGGGCCACGATATTGTCATTCATTTAAACCAGCTACAACTTCAAACAAAAGGCTGCCGTTATCAAACATAAACACAAAAATAACTTCACTACCTGTAAAATGATAAAAGAGCTGAAAAGATGAAGAAGCTGGAAATACACAAGTAACATCAAACGTTTAATTGTAGTAGCGTTGGGTTTGGGGGAGGCTTGTATTCAAACTAACTAGCAATTATCAAAGGTCCAACAGGTCTTTTCCCCTCCCCATGGATCTCTTTGCCAATTAAGCTGTCAGGTTGCACGCAGATGCCTCACGGTGTATCAGAGGCTGCTCCGCTGCCCTGTTGACCAGCTTTGCTAACTTTCACAGCCATCCATCATTCTCTAAAGCCTTAATTAGCTTGTTATTTTGCCATGTAAACTATTCCCGGCATCTGAAAAAAAGGCACCCTCTGAGCATTCTCAATGCTTTCAGACCAGGGCCAACCAGGGGGATAGCACGCCTTGTGGGAGGGCAGCCAATCAGCACAGCCCAGAATGGCATTTTCAATAGCCTTTTCAGCATGGTGCACTAGCAATTATGCCCCCAGCCCCCACCTTGCTCCGCTTCCTGCCAAGCAGCATTTTTTTGTGGCCTGCAATTCTGGAGCTGATGCATAACTGTTATTTTTCCTCTCACTTCCTCTCACTTCCTCTCCCATTTCTTTGTAATTTTTTGCCACCTTGGCAGGTTGGGCTGAAAGTGTTTATTAAAGATCAGCTGCAAGCCAGGGCAAACTTAGACATTAAAGGAGTGTGTGTGTGAGAGAGAGAGTGAGAGAGAGAGAAAATGATAATACAAAAGATAAAAGGAAGTAGAGAGTGTTTCCATTTGGCTCCATCACCTGGCTGCCCTCTCACTCTCTAGTTCTCTCTCTTTCCTTGTGCCAGAGGGAGGCTCTTTGGCTTGTGGATTGATGAATTAGATTAGCCTAATGCAAGTTTGGGTACAGGGCCGCACCTGAGGCATGGCCACGCATTACGACACCAGCTCTCTCTGATTAACAGCACAAACTGATTGAAATCAAGTCCAAAAGGAGCTCTTTAAGTGGATAATCCTCTGCAGACAGTGGCGCACATGTTCGACAAACTAGACGTTAACTATTTACCACTGACATTGGATTTTGAATCATGCTGACAATAGAGGGTATGCACATGAATTTACCACTTACAAAAGCGAGTGGCAGATAGACCGAATGCAGCAGTGTTAACAAATATCAGTACTCTGTTTAGAACGTTATAAAGTTGTTGTGCGATTGAGTGTACAATCAGATTGAGCACAAAATCTGAAATTTCCTTTTTAAGACTGTCTTAAGAAAGAAAAAACCTAATGAATTGCGTATAAACTGTATTAGGTGTTTTAGCCTTCAGCGTTTTGTACCCTTATATAAAAATACTGTATAAGCAGATGTATTTCATACAAACTTAAATATTAAGATATTGTCAAAACCATAAACAAGAGTGTATTTTCCACAGCGTTGAGAAAATAAGAATTTCTCCTCAAATCCTCTTCAAACATTTCAGTGTCCAGGGACACCTGTTTCTAATGTAAGTAGTTAGGATCATCGTTGAGTGCAAATTTAGCAAATAATTGCTTGTTTTGGACCCGGTATATTTGTTACTCCTATTGAATGCAGCCATTTTGCCACTCAAGGGGTTGTGTTCGGGCGTGTCCACGTGGGACAGTATGTCAATGCATACCCTCTATTCAATACATATAAGCATTTTGATCAATATTTAACACAAGGAAGTTTTGAGGGAACTTAACGTTTCAATAATTTTCCGAATAAAATATATTTCTATTTACGATGATTTTTGTAATCTCATTTGGAAGCTGATGCAAACCAACATAAATAACATGATTCATTACAAATAAAAGTCTTTCTTAAACACGTGCTTTACATTATTTAGCACTTAGAGTTAAAAACAAGACACAAAAGCGGCACACTGGCGTCAGAATTTTTAAATCCAGACTATGGAGCTGTGTCCATCGAGGCGTTTACGCCTGCGGCCAGGATGTTTTTTCAATTGTTTTCAATGGTATTGCTGCGCTTCATGTTTTTTCCCCGCTAAGCGCTGGTGCTATGCGTTTTTCTCATGATCAGCGCCAGCATTCCACCGAGCAGCCAGAGTTTAAAATGCTCAACTTTAGGCAGAACGCTGCGATTGCAGCGTGCGTTTTCAGCCGAGCTCTTGCCGTTTTCAGACGCGTAAAAGCGCTTCGGTGGACACAGCCCCTATGTCCACACCCTATTAGCAACAAGTTCCTCCTCATCTTGACTTGTTCTCTGCATTTTCATATTTCTGCATGTTTCGTCACTCTTACATTTAATAAAGCAATCATTCCCAATGATAGACGTGCTGTTATGTCTAGTAAGGTTTATATAGTATAGAGGAATATTTACCAGATGACCCATTTCTACTGTTGCGTGATATACCGCCATACTTCAAACTTTCTATATAAATGTATGTTTTTAATACCAGAGGCAATCACAACTATTCTTAGATGCATTATTGTTTCAAATATATGTTTTGTTTATACATAAAGGCTGCCTTTTAGGATACATGGCTTGAATAAAAAAAATTGGTTAACATTGTAACGTCTGCTGTTATCTTCATACCATTAACAGTTATTTTCCCTTACCCAAAGGCCTCCTGTCACAAGCATTTTACCAGTGCGAGGGCCATTATTTTCCTTGCGGCCGTCCATCCACCCTCTCTCTCTCGCTCTGTCTTTCTCTCTCACTTCCTCTCTTCTTTGTCCTCAAAGCCAGCAGACCAATAAGGTTTATTTACCTTCATTATCTTTGGCTCTGTTTTGTCTCATCACGCTTCAGTCTGCTTTAATTCAATCCTCCCTCAGCCTTCACTGTCTCTCTCTCTCCACTGTCTCATCATTCTTCACACATTCCCCCAAACCAAACGAAAGAGAAGGTGAGAGAGTGCTACTAATTTCCATTTGCCCTGGAGGAAGGTTACCGCGGTTTACGGCATTTCACTGTATTATATCTGATAACAGAGGCTGATGATGAACAGTGAAACAGACAAATAATCGTAGGCAATTCAGTCACGATAACCCTCTTTTGTTTACATGCTGGAGCGGAAACACTGACAGAAGAGATTTCCTATTACACAAGTAGACCTCGCTCTCCTTCCAATAGATAACCAGCCAAGATTTCTCATTCATTTACTCAGTTTTTTTTTTTTTTTACTTTACACAGCCCTGAACTGCATTAGCAGAGTCCTTTATTTTGTATCCATTTATTTCTGAGAATTATAAAAACAGATCAATAATGATTATTTACTTCTACATTTGCAGTATAATTATAAAATGATAAACATAACAAATGTCACACATGCATTCATCTTTATTGAATGAAGTGAAATAACTGTATGTTTACTGCTCGCTCTATGTTTGAATAAATGTTGTGAATAAACACTGTCTTTGTCTACATTAGCACAAAGAGCTTCGATCCAACTCAACGACTTGCTAAATAATTTATTTATTTTACTTCAAAGCTTAAAATAAGATAATTGGTATAAATGTTAAAAAGTTAACCCTTTTGATATCATATTTTAGAAAAAAATCATCCATCTCCAAGAAAATCCCCAGGTGACAAGTCAACCACAATATTATAATAACTCAAAATCTGTTTTCTGTCCCTGAATTTCAATAAATCCCACACATCACATCCATCAATCCCACAGACACGCTCGGCTGAGAACAATTAAACCAGGAATTGAGTAGAAAAGATGCAAAAATTTCCATAGAATTTTGGAATATTCCTAATCAGTATTAAACAACCGCATACAATATTCATCTGAATTCAAGCGAGTCACTTAGTCAAGCAAGAAAGAAAAGGAAAAATTGAGAGAAAACACACACAGACGGATGAACATGCCCTCCTGCTGAGAAAACAAGTTACCAGCTGATTGAAGACTGTGCTGGTGATGACAGAAAGACTTGGGAGAGGTAAGAATTCATGAGAAATTCATGGCAGCAAACTGAAATGCAACAGAAATGTGGATGAAATGCACTCCATGCTCTCCAAAGCCCTGTCTGAACATTAAAGGCTAGTGGGGAGAGAGCAGGGAGTTGTTTAGAGTCTGCGCGAGACTCAACTTATGCCAGGGATTCATTAGAGATGGAGCATTCAGGCATGGCTTTATGAAGAAAGAGAAAAAGAGAAAGACAGAGACTGTGTGTGTAATTGTGTGCTATGTATCTCTAGGTCAACATGCTTAATGTGTGTGTTGTCAGCGTCACGCCTCAATATCCAGATAAACCCACTAATATTATCCCAGATATTATCTTCAACAGCAACACCCCCAAAAATAACATGACTGCCTCACATCCATCATCAGTCGATGAGCTATGAACAACATGGCAACAGATAAAGTCCTGCACAGTTACACTGAACGCTCTGCTACTGTTCTTTGTAGAACTGGGTCTGGGTTATATGTTTTTTTTTAAATCAGAAGCGCAAACAAAACCTGAAGGCTGCTGCGAAAGGCTCACCAATATTTCATTTATATTAGGAAATTCCATATATTTGTGCTTTCTGAAACAACGGATGTGCAAATGTCTTGATTTTGGGAAATGATCAAATAATGTGTTGTGAAAGTTGACAAGCACTTTTTAATACTATTGGTTTGATATTTCCAAATTCAAGTGACAAAAATAAAGAGTGACTAATAATAATGATTTATGACCAAAAATTAATATAGCTAAATATAGAGATACAAGGTTTCAGAAGGACAGTATCGATATTTACTATTACATTTAGTTTTCATACATTTATATTCACATTTTCTATCAATAAATAGTATCTGATTAAACCCATATATTCTTACAAGACTTATTCTAGAAAGTGTCATTTAGCTAATGATTTCTCAGCAAAATTCTACTTTTACTAAAATTCACTCCACAAAAACTGTATTAGAAAAACATAATGCATTGTGTATACTTGGTTATAACCTGAAGATCATTTTTATTCAAAAGAGCTTTCAAAAAGTTGATTGGCTATACATATAATCATGCCATTTATATAAAAAATTCATATGATGTTTTAAGAGGGTAAGAGATGTTTCTGAGATCAGCGTCTCTCAGGCGCTCACTCAACATACAGTTCATCATTTTGGACAGCGAAGAAGTAAAAGCATATGGCCGACAGAGGAGAGAAAGCAAACCATCCACGCCTGATCATCCACAAAATCAGCTCATCAGTATAGGAATGCTGAAGATCCGGATCAGATAGCATACAGAATAAATAACCACACCAAACATCACATAACAGCATCTCACCACTGTATTTAATAAACGCACGGTCGAGGCAAACTACCACGCTTTAAAATCACAAAGTCCAATCTGGCATCCTCAGGGTTTCTTTTTCTCAACTTCAAGACTTCTACAAGAAGAGATTCTGAGGAAAAGATGTCAGTGGATGTAGGAAGGTTTATGAAGTTCACCGCATAAAATATATTCAAAACATTAAAAGTGTTATTTGAGGCTCCGTAGCAGCGGGATATAAGTTAATGTTTGTTAAATAGTCTGTACTTATTATTGTTGGACGGCAAAAATTCTGACCACCAAAGCTATCTTTAGAGCAGTCTGTGCGACCGTTAGAAAAGACTGCTGTGCCACTCAGTGCAGCAGCACACCCTTTACACAAAGCTTAATATTTCACAGTCAAATACGAGAGTTTAACGGCTGTCACTAATACATGGAAGAAGCGTCGCTTGCATCATAAAATCGTGCACATGCATGATCACATGATGAATATGTTCTGTGAAATGCAAATGGAACATAATGATGCCAAACGGAGACTCCGTGCGCAGGGTTCCCTGGCCCGAGGGACTCGGAAGACGGATAGCATGATGAGGGATTCATAGAAACATTATTATATTCAGATCCTAGCTCCCATGTGAATAAATGCATAGCAATGATACAAATATGAACCTCTGTGTACAGTGAAGTCTTCAGAGACATCGTCAACCAAGACAGGCCGTGATTTATGAAACAATGAATAAAAAAAAGTCAAGAAAGAGGCGAAAAGAGTGAGCAAGCACCTCTGTGCCACAGATGAAAGAACAGCTTTAGCAGAATAATATTTTCAGAATTAAAGAATCAAAACTATCTAAAATATTTAAAGCTTACACTCAATAATCATATTTAAAGAACATTCCCCCCAGAGCTAGACATGAAAGCAAATAAAGTCCATTTGAACGGGATTTGGAGAGAAATTGATCAAATTTCACCTCAATTCTGTGACCTTATGAAACAATGGACTGAGAATATATGAAGAAAGATGGAAATACACAGAGCTAAAATGACAAATGAGCTGGTTCAACAATGTTATTGTGTAACTTCATCCTCGGCAGTGGTTTGTCGAACTTGGCCTCATCCATCATCCATTCTCTCACTGCCTCATTCTTGCCATCAAAACAATCAATAATCCATCCGATTCACAGACAATAATAATGTAGGCGGTGGCTGTGTGCGTCAGGGGCAGGTGAAAGGTCAGACATGTGTAATGAAGACTAACAGTCGGTCGCAGAATGTCAGACTGTAAATTCATCACTGGTCGTCTGGCATTGCCACCTGTTAAACTGATACTTTGTTATATCTCTTTCATTCAATCCAGCTGGTTTCATCTCTCTATAATCTCCTTTGGTTTATCGATCTTGTCAGTGTATTTGCCATTCACGTTCCTCGGCATTTTATACAGCTTGACAGATATCTGTGTTATAGTGCTCAGTAAAGCACTTCTTAAATTGATTTTGCAGAAGTGAGACACCGTAAACAATGAAATCATATCGACCTCATCTATTATGAGAATAATCAGTGGCATGTTGGATTGCTTCATTTGATGCGTTCTGCTGTGCCATACGTAAGAGATAATGTACGGATTAATGCCTGTTGTTATCGCAGAAATAAGCCCCGACCGTGTGATCATCTTGTATCACACCGAATGGGCTTATTTCGTGATAACAGCCGGCTGCTTGTACAATATCATGCTTATGACACGGCTACTTGCCACATGAGAAAACAACTGGACATGAAATGTGAAATATTTTATTAGCTCATTTTAACCGAATGCAGACCTTCCTTTAGAAAAGCTGTTTACTTTCCGTTTTAAATTAAGAAATGACGTTCAGATGTCTCGAACAGGCAATTTGGTTTAATCATTTGTAAATTTAATGTCATATATGTTATTTAAAGACATTTTTATATTTAATTTGTCAAAGAAACTGTCAAAAATGATTTGCTCCATCCGGGTTACTGGGTAATATTAGTTTTGAGAGGTTGTTATCTAGGAAAAACAGATCTGCAAATGTCGTGACTGGCCAATCAGAATCAAGCATTCCAAGGAGCCGTGTAATAAAGGGATGACAACATCTCACCGTAATGTTGACAAAGTTATCTCAACATGATTGATTGTGAATCCTCAAAATTACCACATGAAACAATATACTGTCTCCTCGAGTGGTTTCCCATAAGTGTACTGGTTACTGGTTTGAAAACTTTACTGTGAACACAAATCTTAATGATGCAGCATTAAGATTATCAATCATAGTTAATCATAATCGCGTCATGATACAAGAAGCTGTTCACGTCACGTTTTTTGCGCCCTTATCTGGTGCCCCTCTGGTCATTTTGCACCCAAGGCAGCCGATGTTGCATATGCCAGGGGCGGGGCCCTGCCTGAAGCTAACATGACCATCTTAGAGACATATTAAGCAGCTAATTCAATCAGTACAGCTAATGCTAATGCAAAGATCTTTGCTATCTCTCTAGCAATGTCCGGAATCGCATACTATGACAGTACGTAGTGATTTAAATGAAGAACCTTTCTTTCAACAGTTAAAACATTACATTCTATATAGTATGTGTGGGGGTAGTTCCTACATTTAAAATCTGGACACCCGTTATTAAGTTTTATTTGATTCACTTTTGAAATGTGATGGTTGCTCAGCTTCGGTGGCATCATGGGATAGAGATGTGTCCGTCTGATGCACACTCACAAATTTCAGAGGAAGCAGTAGACCCTCCGGGTATTTCAGGTCTACTGCTTTGGGCGTACTGAGGTTTCGGACCTACTACTCATGAATAAAACTTTTTTTGCCTTCTATATAGTATCGAAGTACAGTCAGGTCCATCGACATCGACACAATTCTAACATTTTTGGCTCTCTACACCACCACAATGGATTTCAAATGAAACAAACAAGATGTGCTTTAACTGCGGACTGTCAGCTTTAATTGTCCCACTTGTTATGGGACCAAAAGTAATGGGACAATTGGCTTCTCAGCTGTTCCATGGCCAGGTGTGTGTTATTCCCTCACTACCCCAATTACAATGAGCAGATAAAAGGTCCAGAGTTCATTTCAAGTGCGCTATTTGCATTTGGAATCTGTTGCTGTCATCTGTCAAGAGAAGACTTCACCAGAGTGAATACAGAGGGTTCACCACAAGATGTAAACCATTGGTGAGCCTCAAAAACAGGAATGCCAGATTAGAGTTTGCCAAACAACATCTAAAAAAGCCTTCACAGTTCTGGAACAACATCCTATGGACAGATGAGACCAAGATCAACTTGTACCAGAGTGATGGGAGAAGAAGAGTATGGAGAAGGAAAGGAACTGCTCATGGTCATAAGCATACCACCTGATCAGTGAAGCATGATGGTGGTAGTGTCATGGCGTGGTCATGTTTGGCTGCGAGTGGAACTGGCTCTCTTGTATTTATTGATGATGTGACTGCTGACAGAAGCAGCAGGATGAATTCTGAAGTGAAGTGGGCAATATTATCTGCTCATATTCAGCCAAATGCTTCTGAACTCATTGGACGGCGCTTCACAGTGCAGATGGACAATGACCCAGAGCATACTGCAAAAGCAACCAAAAAAGAGTTTTTTAAGGGAAAGAAGTGGACTGTTGTGCAATGGCCAAGTCAATCACCTGACCTGAATGCGATTGAGCAGGCATTTCACTTGCTGAAGACAAAACTGAAGTGAAAATGCCCCAAGAACAAGCAGGAACTGAAGACGGTTGCAGTTGAGGCCTTGCAGAGCATCACCAGGGATGAAACCCAGCGTCTGGTGATGTCTATGCGTTCCAGACTTCAGACTGTAATTGACTGCAAAGGATTTGCAACCAAGTATTAAAAAGTGAAAGTTTGATTTATGTTTATTATTCTGTCCCATTACTTTTGGTCCCTTAACCAGTTGGGGGCAAATATGCAAACTGTTTTTCCTACTGTAATTCCTACATCGTTCGCCTGATTTGGATGTAAAAACCCTCAAATTAAAGCTGACAGTCTGCAGTTAAAGCACATCTTGTTCGTTTCATTTGAAATCCATTGTGGTGGTGTATAGAGCCAAAAATGTTAGAATTTTGTTGATGTCTCAATATTTATGGACCTGACTGTATGTGGTTTCAGATGCACGGTCCATTATATAAACAATATATTGTTAAGCATTAAGTTAAACAATCCTATTGCATTTAATTGCCCTCCAGTTCTGTATACAATATATACAAATGACATTTAGCAATCCTGTCAAGTTAAGTATCAAAACAAAGATGTTGAAAATCACAGCTACAATTACCTTCTGTTCATTTGCCAGTGCATTGTGCATTGCGAGATCTAGTATATCGTGTGCTGTGTTGTATACTAAGCATCTCGGCAAATGTACCGTAAATACATTTAGCAGATGCACACACACAGTCCCCACCTGGATTTAAAAACAAAGCCACCTACGCACGCACACGCGCACACACAAACAACACACACACATGTAGGCCTACAGTATTAAAAGCCTGAGAAATGTGTCAAATGTAAGGGTAAAAACTCAGTAGATGCACAATATGCACATTTGACCATTAGATTAATACCTGACATACAGGTTTAACAACCATTGGTTTCGGTTGTTAAGATACAACATTTAAAATAAGTGAAAATGTATGTGTCATGGTGCTGGCAAGATTGGGCCTCATTAATCCCCTAAAAATCGATTGTTATGCATTTGGTCTAGTATTTGTCACAGTGTCTGCGCATTATAAGGTAAAATCCATTTGCGATTTCAGGGTCTGTGCAATGCCTTAGAGAAATGCAAATCTATTAACACCAGCTGTGGGTCAATCTGGTCTTATTACAGCACATTTTGTCATATGTAATATGTCATCTGGGTATTTGATTCATACTAAAACTCTACACTATGCATACATACTGCAGAGACAGGGTAGAAATTTTATTACGCTATAAGCCTCTTTGTCTCTGTCTTTTCTTTTCTTACTTCCGATACTTCTGTACACTCCCTCATTCTGGTCCCATTTGCCATCCCAGGTCTCATTTCCTCATTATCCCTCCGCAATTCATTCGCATCTCATTTTTCGAAGAAAATCCGGAAAAATTGCAATCGCTTTATGCATTCAGTCCTGGGCAGGGGTCCAGCAGCAGTGTGGCAGAAAGGTAGAGAGACAGACCGGCTCTCGCAAAGCGCTCAAAGGTAATAAAGGAGCGATATAATAATTATGACATTTCTGTGCAAGAACACCTGTGTGGGAATTGGTGGAGAGGAACTAAATGCGGCTTGTTCGAAGCTCCACCAAGGACAATAAGACAAAGACAAGATAATATGCATGAAAATGTGAAGAGGAAACAGAGAGACTATTGAAAGCCCCAGGTACCTGCACTAATTACCAGAAGGAACACATTAAAAATAAATGCGTCATTATGTTAACAATTAATATAATTATGTTTGTCCCGACGGCCACACTATCCTTTGTGTGTGTAATGTGTGGGAGTGACAAAGCCTCAATACAAGAGTGTGTGTGTGCGTGTGTGTGTGTGTACAGGTTTGGCAATACTTGTGAGGGGCAAATTAAGTCCTCCAAACATTTAAAAAAATACATCTTAAATACTTCCCACAAGTTAAAAGGCAAGTGTAACATTGGTCCTTTGGTTCACATCTCAGGAGATCCATTTTTCATCAAAACAGAAACCTAATATGAACTTCTAAGGAATATTAATAGTATTGACATGCCAGCTCACTTTTTTTTATGTCTCTTGATCTGTACTGTCTCCCTTTTTAAACACGCACACACAAACATAAGCCAGTTTTGATGAAAAACCGAAAGGACGTGTGTTCTAATATCACACACGTACAAGAGAAAACAACCATCTTTCTTATTAATGTTTGCTTTGCTTCGCACTCATATCTATGATGACTTTTCTGCATATTTATGCTGATTTTCCTAACACAGAAACCAACCCACTATATTTAAAGATGTAATTTACATATGCTAATGGTAAGAAACTAGCATTTTCTTGCATAATCTCAGAGAGAATTGCTATATTCATTCCCCCTCAGTTTACACATGGACCCCCGTCGCATCATCCAGTATTTACTGTTATTTTTCTCTCATTGACTATCACACTGTGAGAAACTGTTGTGTTTTTGTAATGTATTTGACTGTCGTAATCAAAAGTTTTAAAGAGCGTCTGTCTTATTCGTCTCTATAAAGTCGCCGAAACATCGCTAACCCAAATCAAAAGCTGTGGGAAAATAAGAAGAAAGGAAGAACGAGCAGCGAGCGATGTCAGTTTGTTTGTTTATTGTCGGGTGAATGATTTGATTAATTTATTTTTACTCTTATCATAAGCAAAACTTTAAACACAAACAACAAAAGGCTGAATTCAATTACTGTGTTGTGTAAATGTCAAATCGCCTATGAAAATAAACCACAAAGATGTAGCTCTAAAGACTGCTTACATACATAACTGCTTTTGATTTGTAGTGTTTTAAATGTTGTTGAATTGTTTTGACTCCTGACCATAAGTGTTTACACTGTTATTGTGAGTATAAACTGTCCGCTTTGATTACAGTGACAGTCCATAACCTTTAAAAAACTTTGTTGATGTACATTCAAGACTTGTATATTCTATCCCTTTGTAAATGGCTATATTCCAATATTTATCAGCCGCTGGAAACAAAACAATTATTTCATGACTAGAGGATTTCTTACTTCCAGATGTTCTTGTAGAAATGGGTCGGAGCGGCTAATGTTTCCGTGTAGATGTGTCAGAGGTTTGCCGTATATGCTGTGCCTAAGACTTCCTAACACAACTTTATTTGGTTAGACTGTCTTTCAAAAAATCGAAAACTTTATTTTACAATAGTAACATTTACATATTGATGTGATAGTCTTTTATTATTTGGAATTGATGCAGAAACACAACTATGAAATACAAAAAAAGGAAAATACACATTTTTATATTTTTATACTTTTATAAAAGATAATTGGAGCAGATTCAAATTGTTGAAAAACTCTTGATGATTTTTTTTTTTTAGACTTCTTACAGCCAATCTGTAATATCGATAACTACAATGATAGACATTGATGATAAAGTGCATCAATGTTTAAATAATGGTCATTCAATATGGGTTGTAAATGGCATGCCTTTAGTGATGCTAAAATTCAGATTAAAAAGACGTATTTACTTTTTATTAAGTCGTACCATGCCTTTATCTCTTCTGTGCAACAACAACAAAAATAAATATCTTTTGTTTCCATGCAGTGGAGGTCAAAAAGGTCCACTGTTGTTTTATGACCAACGTTCTCCAAAATATCTTCTTTTGTGTTCTGCAGAAGAAAGAAAGTCATACAGGTTTGGAATGATTCAATAACTTGTCATTTCCCTTATCTCATTCTGTATTGTTTCATAAGAAAACACCATTCCGTCAGTAGTTTTTGATCATCCATTAATGGTGACAAATTCATTAACACACAAAATGGATTAAAATCAGCGAGTATGAAATTAAATTGTTTGAAAGGACTACTTTTGTTTCATTTATGCTAATGTAAAACGGAGAAAGGAACCAAACGCTGATAGTTACCATGCAAACAATCACTCAGCACTGGCTCGCTGAAGTGGAATAAAGAGAATCAAAATGAAACCCGAATTGGCAAACCAAAGCGGAAGCGAGAGCAAAGAGTTATATAAAAAGAATCCAAAATGAAACAAAAAGATTAGACAAAACCTATATGAAGGAAATGAGATGGGGGTATTGAAGTCGGCCCATCAGGAGAGAGGTTTTGTCAAGCTTGTACAGTAGTTGCTTCTGCTTCAATGTGTGAAGAAGAAAAAAACCAAGTAGACTATCAGCTGACGGTGTAGAAACTGAGGAGATACCTTTCATGTTTTTCCTCAAATATTAAAGACTGCCACTCAAAAGTGTTTGTTGCACGATATCGAGGCCATAATAAGACTTGGTTTTTTTAAACTGTCTGAAAATTGCATCAGTTCCCTTGTTAGGCTGCGATAAATGTCTTGCTCTCTCCTTTATTTGGAGTGTAAAACCGTGTTTTGCCCCAAAGGATTTTTCTCATCAAAGCTGAAAATGAAACTTTACACATATTCTCTCTCTTTCTCAGACACATGCACGCATGAACATACATACTTCATATGAATATGCTGAGGTATGTTTAATTCTGCTTGTTACAGAGAGACTAGTGATAGAAAATTAAAAGTATTATTTTTATATAAAAGATCATTCTCTTTTCATGTGCAGAAACGCAAATAGAAACAGGCGTCATGCTGAATTATACTCATACCTCCAGTTGTTAAAGAGAAGTCCATAGTCTTATCTTCAGACAGCATGGTCACAATTCCATTACTGACCATCAGATATAATATTTTCGAGAGCTGACTAAAAATAATTTTATTCCAGGCCTGTATTACGCAGTGTCCAGAGTCAAGCACCTGCCTTCTCGTAGTTACAAGATTGATACAATAAGCACTTAGAAATAAATATTCAGAAGCAAATGCCGTACACACCTGACATAAAAAAACAACCTAGTTGTTTTGGAACCCAATACTACGCAACTGACTTGCAATTTCTCTGGGTATTTCTTCCTGTCTCTTCACCACATTCACATTTTTCATAGTGTGATAATTAAGGCTTCACTGACTAAATTATACAGTCCTTGATGAGGCAAACAAAGACAAATTTGTTCTCTTATACGAAGGCTGGGGAAAAATACTTTCATTCTCGAGTTATGTGTTCTTCTTGCGCTCTTATTTAATCATGTGCACACATGAAATACCAGTGTCTGTGATTTTGTTGTGAATTTTGTGCATCTGCGTTTGGGTGGTACACAAATCCCTGGTGATCAGCTTCAGATCTTCATCAGAGCATTAGACCACTAGAGCACACATCTTTCTCTCTCTGCTTCATTACGTTTGTAATAAAGACAGCTGTTTAGTCGAAAATGTGCAAATTTCACTGGCATTGATACCAAGACAGACATCTTGACAAGACAGTCTGTTTAAAAAGGGCCCAAAGACTCTCAATATATAGCCATTATATATAAAAACAGTAAAAAAATGGCAATGTTTTTGTGCATTTACAGGGTCATGCAAGACCCAATGCAATATAGAAGAGCAGAAATCTTTCTATGTAGAAACCATGCTACACTTTACTTTATGTCAGATGGGTTTGGCGGGGTTTTGAAAAGAGGGGTGAGTCTAACCCAGTGGCTGAATCTGGTTGAACTTCTAGAATGGCTAAACTCCAATTGAAACAATAGTAACTTGAACTGTTTCTGGCTGTCAAACACACCTGAACGTGTCAATATTTTTCCCTCTTTTGGTTACGCTGCTAGCGCACATGTGTGAACTTGAGGGAAACTGACCTTTTTACTGACTGATGATATTTTGTTATCTAATGCAATGAAATTCAAAGATTTTAAAGTGTGTACGAATGTGTAGAAGTCCTATATTAAAGCAAAAGCTACAACAAAATCTTATATCAGATCCTGTTTGATGGTTTAGAAACAACTGTAAACGTAAACAAGTTATTTAGGGTAAAGCTTATCTTGCAAAATGAACAGCAGGATTGTGGAAGTTCCTATTCATCTCTGTCCTGTTTTTCTCAATGACCTTCGTTCGAAGACCGAACGGTAGCTTAATGCTATGAATAGTTTGTGTTCCCGTTTGTTTATGTCCTTGTGGGCTTTGCTATGTTGGAAAAGGGCTGCGAATTGACTGGTGGTACCAAGAAAAACAAATCTGTTTGAATAATTTCATAGAGAAAAAAATCAAAGATTAGAAAAATGTGCTGTACATTAATAGGTTGAGATCCAGTTCCAGTTTTTTCGTTAATTGTTGGCTATTTTGGAAAATATTTAAGAGGCATTTTTCTACCTTAATGAGTGCATTTTATATGGAAAAACAACATTCTGTTTCTGTATGTCAAATTTATAACTAAACAATTAAAATGCATTTCAATGTAAACAATATGACTTTTGCTGGAATTATGAACCCAATCTCGAATACAAAAGTAGCAATAACACAGTTGCATTTAGTTATGTTTTAAAATTAAATCAATACATTTGAAATAACTTCATTTAATGAAACTAGACATCATTATGTTCTCAGAGACAATAACCTGATGGCAAACCCATAACTACAATAGTAAAAAAAATCACAAACTTATTTTACATTAATGATTTTGTCACTTGGGTTGTATTTTTGCCCTGAATGTCGTATCATTTCTGGCTCACCGTATTAGTGTGTGCCCACGCCAACGCCCTTCCTCTGAATTTAAGAGATACTAATACGAGAATCAATTGTTGTGGCAACCTGTTTGCCATTATAATCATCCTTTGAGTTTTAAATGGCTTCTATGTTAAACACCGTCGCGAATAAGCATCTCAACAGAAGTTGTTATTTCCACTCCAATGAGCATTGTTTGTTGCTATCAGTTACTAATTAAATCAGATTCGGTGGGAATGGCGGCGCTTGTACCAGAGCGCTTATGATAGGATGGATTATGGTCGTACTTAATGCAAACGGGCACAATGCGCTTATGCACTGGTGCACGACCGGGGACTTTACATCACATAATCAAATAATCAAGTCCCAAACCTAATTACTGTACTGCTATGCATCTTCATTCACGGAGGACTGCCTTCACACTTTGTGGCATGAGTCGTGATCCGTGCAAGATTTTTGTTGCCTGTTTGCAGAAGAATTACTGTGTTAATTAATGGAATATTTTAGCTGTAGTGGTTGAAGATTCCCAAAGGCTTCGATACCTTTGTCTCTTCAAAACTCCTTAAAGGTGCAGTGTGTAGTTTTTTGTTGGACCTTTTGACATAAATGCAACACTAAATACATATCTTTGTCTTCAGAGGTGTATAAAGACATAACGTAATGAAGCGTTATGTTTTTATTGCCTTAAAATACGCTATTTCTATCTACATACACCACGGGTCCCTTTACATGGAATTTGCACTGTTGTTTCTACAGAAGCCCTAATGGACAAACTGCTCTACAGAGCGTGTTTTGTGAATACGTTATCTCTTTTGGCAAAGAAGCGAAAACATGACAACATCTTAGTCCTGTGGCTCAGTGGTTAGAGCATGGCACTAGCAATGCCAAGGTCATGGGTTCGATCCCAGGGGGTTGCACATAGTCAGAAACAAATGTTTAATTAAATTCAATATAAGACGCTGTGGATAAAAGTGTATGCCAAATACATAAATGTAAATGTGTCAGCCACCCTAGTGCTTCAAAAGGGAGGGTTGGAGTGAACCGGTCACAGTTCACAATTTCACCACTTGACCGCTATCTCCACATTGCTCCTTTGACATCGAAATGACATTTGTCGACGGAGAGAGTTTAGAGCAAAGCATGGTTCAAATCTGTTTTACTAAAGTTGAGATATTACTGAGAATTTCATTTACACAAGTATTTAATTTAAAACAACAGAGACATTCAATATATATTTTTTCGTATGGGGAAAGTGGGGTAGATATTAAACAAAGAGCGAAGGAGAGAATCAAGCAGACGGATCAGTTTTGACTTTAATGAACAACGGTCTCCGACTGAGTAACGTTAATCTATTCTGACTCTTTCCTCTCATTCACACAGTCGCACTGATAAAGCTCATAGGATGAAAACTCAAAACAGCTTCTCATCACAGGCATAAGTAAACAGCAGAAAGGTCAACATTAATCTGCTTCCACTTTCATATACAATAACCACTGTTTGAACTTCTTCTATTTTAATATTTTACCCAGAATTCCTTTAGGCCAGCCAGCACATAAGAAGAACTATCTCCTCCAACCACTAAATAACTCTTGACACAAGCATCAAAAGACACGCAGGTTATCAGAAATACTTAAGAAATATAATCTTTCTTCTTTTATATCAGATATCAGGCTTCTATGAGAATTGTACCTGTGGACTTTGTAGTTATGTAAGGGGGAGACGATCCGCTAGATGCCTATAAGAAAGAAAAAATATCTAAATTATTTCTTAAAGGCAGCGCTGAAATGGAGAACAGAATATGAAATAAACTGAGAAAAACAATTGTCTGTAATCTCAGATGGGCTTCCTCTAGAATTTCACAGGAGATCTCAACAACATTTCAAACTGATCTGCCAACATACCAAAGTTTGCCATCCAATTAAAATTACAAGCATTACTACACTTAAAAGCAGTACAAGTGTCTTATTTGCTATTTTTGTTCTTACTTCAGCATAAACATTTGATGCTCCAATAATACATTAATCACACAAATTGTCCTCGGCTATTATTTTCTGTAAAACACACAAGGATCACATGGTCTGTTGCCAAGCAATTCTTCAGTCTGGTCATTCAGACCACAGTAACAGGTTGCAAAGGTCCCTTTTTCATCTTTACCTGCCTCACAGAATATTTTTTACTGGTAGTATAACTGGCAAATCCTTTTTTGAGGAAAGGTTGCCATGGAATCTGTTGTGTGTTACCAGGGAGATTTCCCCCACATGTTTTTCATCATCGCATCCTTTTAACACCCAGGTTAAGACACCTTTTATCTCTATCTATATTTCCACAGTGACAGTAATTACCTTACATTTTATCATATCGCTGAGCTACAGGAAGTGCAGAACTGTGAGCGAACAACATCAGCCCTGTTTAAGATTAAGACGTGTCCGTCACACCTGCTAAAGAAATAACAACGATGACACACGCAAGTCAAGACCGCAAGTGACAGCAGCTGCTTGAAGCCACGCTGTGATGATATAATTACAGACAGACTGATATCAGTTACACTCAGCAGAAAAACGAGTGCATTTTGATATGGAAAAAAAACTGGCAGAGATCTTTCATATGTGAGCGTGAAATTTATATTAAGAAAGAGAGAAAGAAGAAAAAGTGCCTGGTTTGCTAGTCTCACAGCTTGCTCCGTGTGCTAGAGAGATTTTTGCACTTTTCATCTGGTCAGACAAGGGTCAAGCTAGGAGACAATATACACCATCCAAAACTGTCAGGTTTCCTTCACTTCAAGAAAAAACGTCCTTCATCATTGTGTTTTTCCCTCATACGAGGTAGGAGAGGGAAGCTAGAGGGTCAGGAAGTTTCATCCTTTTCTTTCATCCTGCCTTCTCTCTCAAATGTCAGCCACCTGTAGCTATACAGTCAAGAAAATAGCTTCACAACTGAGGCACATTCATAAAATAAGTTATGAGAAGAAACCTGTAGAGAAAGATAGAGCGAGCAACAAATCTTGGAAACAGGAAAAGTGCTAGAGAGTGAGGGAGCAGGTGAGCACCGGCTCGTCGTTGGATAAACCTTGTGTTAATCTGCTGGTTTGAGGTCACCTCCTTTGAGTCAGGCCTGTGGTTCAGCCTGCCCTCCGGAGTTTGAGCAGAGGGAGGGAGATTGATCCTAATGCTGCAGATTATTTAAAGATAAGTGTTTCAGATCAGCAGATCCTAATGGTGGGAATGAAAGGCCTGTTCCAATAAAGCAGGATACATTATTGATCATTGTTCAACCAGCGAGCGCGGAGAGCAGATCTGGGGTAAACAGTTCATTTAGAGCTAAGGGTTAGAACTATCGAACTGCTGTGGAAGAAAGAGCGAGGGGTGTGAGAGAACGACAGAGAAAGAGTAAACCACTCACAGTTCTACTTCCTGTACAGACTAAAAACTCATTAACCTTTATTGAACTGGAGCAACTCACCCCAGATAATTAATTTAACTCCGTCCTGCAAACACTGAGATCTGCATGAATAAGTCTTACTGTTTAGCTGGAGAACATTTACAGGACTTAAAGCCCAATAGAGAGACATGCAAAAGCGCAGACATCATATAGGCACCATCCCTATGTAGAGTAAACGATTTTCCAATGAAAAGCCAGTCCCAGAATGCAATGCAACTAGGTAGATACACAGAATCACATTTGTCGATTTATTATCCACGTTGGACAACTGAAGGTGAATGCTAAATTTACACATACTGTACTTATATTAGTTATACAAATATAATTACAAATAACCAATTCAAATAATAATAAACTCCCGTTTTAAATAACATTTTTTAAGAGCTACAGTATAGAGTGTATACTTTGAATCTTGAGATTTCAGTTAAGCTTTGGTACAGATCCACAACGGGCCTTAAATAAATAATGTAGCCACCAGTGGTTCGTGTAACTACCCAATATATTTCTGACACTTTGCATTGACATCTTTTGGCCAGCAATACAAGATTTGTGGTTCCATATAAGGAACATTTTAATTGGATATTGCGCCATAACTGAGAGAGAAGGGACTGAATGTGTGAACATGAAGTGTGTGGAATATTTTTGCAACCTCTCCCATCGGCATCAGTGAGGAGGGTTAAGGGTCCGAAATGTAATAAGTACAAAATGACTCCCCTGTTGAACTACGAGGCAAATAGTGTGATTTACATGTGAAGTGGAACATTACTCAACAGCGAGGCAGGAAAGGTCATAAGTTTACTAGAAATAGAGGGAGGGAGATCGTCAGTCAGAATTACCTCTCACTCGAAAATATGTTGTTAATTTATCTCAGTGGTTTTCTGGACGAAAGACAATTTAATTTATGAATCAAATGCATGCATTTGAGAACGATGACAGGTCGTGTGTTACAAACCTAAAGGGTTTTCAAACGTATAGCGGAATATCATTCATCGTTTACCCTCGTCCTGCTGAATCATGTGGAATACGGAAGACAGCCAGTCAGCTTTAAAGAAATATCTGCTGTTATGTCTTCCCTTTAAGTGTTATGAATTTGTTTGACTTCCGTTTTCAAGCTGTCTGATTGCTCACAGATGCCTGAATGCAGAAGAATATATGGTGAGTGCTATGGATCTTCTTGGGCTTTTAGCTGCCAAACAGATTCAAAACAGCCAAGTTAGAACATCAATACTACGGTGACCAGATTGATTTCTTGATTTGGAGACTTAAACTGGCACATACAGGGGTCGGAGGGAATCCCAGTGATTTATTTCTTACTAAAGATTTTGACATTGCTTTGCAAAAATGAAAACAAAATATTCAGAACTTTGGAAATCATAAAATGTTTTTCAACACAACAACATTAAAGAGTATATTGCAATGATCCTCAGTTTTTGAACATACCCAATGTGTTGTAAAGTGCTGTCAAACTCTACTGCCACCATCTTAATCCAAATTTTTACTGTTCTCACTTCTAACACAACTGTTGATAGCCAATGACAGCTGCTGTCAGTGCACATTCTGACTCTTCCTCAGTGTCAAAACAGCTCAGGAGATTGCCAAAGTGTGCAAGATTCAACCTTAATGTCTCTTATTTGCACGACCGTAACCTTCTACATGAAAGATAAAAAATCCCCTATGAAAACAATCAGCATGAGCAATTAAACTACTCTGGGCCTTTGGGTATAGAGCGTAAATATGAGGATACTGTTAGTATGGATGTGAAAAAACAGTAAACTCTGGATAGTTCGTCAGGTTTCAGAGAACTGAAGCTGGTCCCAAATGTGTGTTTTTCTGCATGTGGAAGGCTGCGTGATTTTAAGAGGGACATCACACTATCATGGTGCGAGTAAAGCACTGCGACAAAAGGTATTGAACATTTTATCTATCCAACAAGTAGAGTCAATTATGTGATCAGTCCCTTACTGTTAGTAGCCAGACATACTGTCATTGTAGTGTTCTCATTTTGACAGCTGTCATTCACACTCAATGCTGTCAAAATGAATTAACAGCATGACATGGGATTTATAGAACAGCTTGGCACAAAACAATGTCTGGTGTTTGGAGCCACTTTAGTCTTTTGATCCTATGGTATAATAAGCACAATGCATTGCCATTTTTGTATAAATACATCTAAAATGCCTTAATAGCATGCAGCACTTATTTAAGAGAGCACTGTGTCAACTCTGTTTTGTAAACTGACATGTTAGTTGGTTAGTCATCGAGTCCAACTTGACATGTCTTTGTCTTGACATGCACTGACTCCCATAACATGACACGGGTATGGTGTATTTTGTCAATATTTACTGGTGTGACGATTTACTGTATTTGTTGTGACAACCGTTATGATAAAAATAAAGAATAAAAATATCCTTGAGAAGAATGTACTGTAGATGAAGCCTTGAGAGATGCCACTGGGTTAGCGCACTAAGAAACAGTGTGTTGTATCTAAACCCCTTAAGGGTGAAGTGTGTAGAATCCAACAGACAGTGTGTGTGGAGTGTCTCTCTGTATGATTATGGATTATAGCATTAATAATCCCAGTAAATCCACTGGCAAACCTGCTGAAAACCCAGATTGGGGTTTTCTTCTCCTCGCAGCAGGATTGAGCAGAATAAGCCAAACCCTGTCAGCATTCCAGCAACCGATGATCAGATTCAGTACTGGACATGATGCCCGGTCTCTTCTGTCAGAATTTCAAAACTGAAATCTTTGGAATTGGCCTGTGTGTGCTAAACCAAAAATACCATTTGGGATAAGCAGGAAGAGTTGGGTTAAAGAATAATTTGATGAAAAATAAAAATATTTTCTTATTTGTGTCAAAACTGTATGATTTTTTTTACTTTTAATTTGTGTATTCAGTTTGAGAAACTGAAGGTATCCGAAACTTAACCAAAAATTGCAATGACTTAGCAGAGAATGAAAAAGATGTATCACAATTAAAAAACAGCATTTTTTTTGTAAAAGTGAAAAATTGTGGTTTAAAAATCCTAGTTTGTCAGATAGATTATGGCCGAAATAGGTGCAACAAAGTTATATGATCTATCCTAAGGTATGGGGTAAACACCTCACAATTTATGATTTCTTTATTTATTCGTTCTCAACCACATATAAAGTAGAGTTTATAAGTCTGAGCATTATAGTGTGCATTGGAGAAAGTCAAGAAAAGCTATGTGGTACTGAACTTATATTAATTATGACAATGAGCAGCCAAAATAAGCAAGTGTTAAACACATCTAGAGTAAGAATATTTGGCACAATTGCTCACATTGCTCTTAAAAAGGTAACATGATCAATACTATTATTTATTTTAATAATACATATATTTTAACTGGTGTCTACTTGTAATTTTATTATTCTTTTTTTGCAAAAGAAGTCATCAAATTAATCCTAAATGATAAACAGAGATTTTGAGTTTTTACAGTATATTTCATAATATGAAGAAGTTCACTCTCAGGTCTCTGACCCCATTAAGTGCTGGAACTCTGGTGTGGTTTAATCTGCTTAAAGTGACACACTTGCTGAAAATGGCAGCCAAATGGACCAGAGGAGGCCCAGAAAAACAAACATCAATAATAGATGGAACCCGTCCCGAGTTGTGCTCAGCAGGAGGGTCGTATGACAGCATGAACCGTCTGTGGCCCCTGCATGTGCAAAGGGCCCATACGCCATTGATCTTGACCCCCTGCACTTCCTCATCATCTCCAGCAACACTCTGGGAAACATAGTGACAATCTTTTATGTCTGCTTAAGCCAAAAAGAAAGCTAATTTCTGTGGCCTGCCACCAATTTCCTCCTTTTTTTTGTTTCTATGGTTCTCTGAAATTACAAATCGCTTTTCCCCACGGTCCTATTTAGATCTGCTCTCTACAGCTGGGGACGATTACCCAAAGGAAGCCGTGGGGGGTGGAGGTCACATTTTGGAGTCGCTCAGGAAGTTCTGAAGGTGGTGGTTGCAAGATGGAGAGACGTAGGTGGGGTAGAATGCAGACCTCATCCTCAGAGGAGAGGGATCTCTCCCAGGGCACGGCATGACCCAGGGTCCCCCCAACCACCTACAGAACTGAGAGCCGCGGCACGTCTGTGAAGATTAGCCAAAACAAGGAAGAAAGGGAAGGCGTGGGATGAAAGAGAAGAGAAAACAAAAAAAGGAGGCGATCTCCCGAATATGCCTCGCCTCATGCTGTTGTGGGGGATTGGTCATCTGTTTTGTCTAAAACTGACATATTTTTTCATGTTGTTTTTCTTCGATATTGCCTGCCAGTCATGTTGGCACATCATTGAGTGTACTGTAAATGCCAATAGAATCCTGTGTCAAGTTAATCCTTGTTTGTCAATATCATTACAATAGACACAATCTTATCTGACATCCACAACAAACATTAACTCTGCAGAGCACATAGACCAGTGTTAGTCACTCATTATTATTGAATCACCACTATTGAGGTTTTAAAAGCATCAACGTGTTATGTGTATTTTTTCCTAAACAAGAACGATTAACAAACTCAAAGATGAAAATTGACTCCCCATACACTCTTACAAATAAAAAAAACGTTCTTAACAGCGATACCATAAAAGAACCTCAAAGTTCCACAAGGAACCATTTAGCCAAAGATTCTTTAAAGAACCATCTCTTTCTTACTTTTTATAATCTGAAGAATGTTTTCGCCAGCAGGAACCTTTTGTAAAACAGAAAAGTTTATTGGATGTTAAAGGTTCTTTATGGAACCAAAAGGTTCTTCTATGGCATCGATACTGTCAGTCCAGCTTTACACTGTCATTCTATAAAAAAAAGAGTGAGAACATTTTGCTAAACGCCATTAGGGTCTAAAAACCAGCATGAAGAGGAGAAAATAATGCATCATGCCTTCAAGCCTTGGTTTTTAGTCATCATTCATTTCTCCTTTTACTCAACTTCATTACCAATCTTTCCAGTTTCCAGAATATTAAGATCTAAGCTCACAGTTCATGAACGACACCTTTTATTTCTCTGCACCAGAGGAGCGAGTGGTGCATTATGGGAAATCAGTCTAATAAACACTGAAAATGACCACAAGACAGAGATAGGATTGCGTTGTAGAGTCTTTTGTTTTTTAAGTGGCCCCTGCCCGTTAATAATTCAATGTCTGCTGTTATCCATCCATCACTCTCTTTCTCGGTTTCACTTTAAACACTCTATCGTGCTACACTCAAGAGAGGCCACATATGTATACAAACATACACTGTGATTTGTGCGAATATATATAGTTAAACGCAAAATTTGACATTATTACTTCATCTGTTGTGTTCTGCAATCATTCTGGCTCTCAGAGGCAAACATTGACACTCAACTTGAGTTTCTATCTAGAACACATACTCTGTCTTTTCCCAAGATCAGATCTTCTCATTTCCCAAGCCCTGTGACGCCCACTTCGACCCCTCAACCCATCCCCTCCCCAAGCAAAGCTCAACCATCAATCACTCAGCACCATTACTTACAGGTGAGCCCTAGACATGTCCTCTCCACATGTGATGTGAGAGACCGCTGCAATTAGATAGACTGATCTATCCATTCACACACCTCTAATTTTCCCTTCTTCTAATTTTACAAACAGTACATAACTTGCGTTATGACGTCTCATATAAAAAAAATGCTGCCCTTATTTTGCGTGCACCTTAAATACATGATAACCTTCATCATGCTGCACTTCAAAACCGCTTATTTTGTGTCTCTTAACACAAACAAACACGTCGCCCCCTCCTGTGACCTCTCGCCCATCGCGGTTGCTGTTTCAGAGGCTGACCCGTGCACCCGAGCTAGCAACCTCCACAGGCCGGCATTTATCAAATGGATAATTAAAGCTCACAGAGAACCAGGTTCCTCCAGACCTAGCTGGGGCCAGGGGTGACATCATTATCCCAGGAACAGAGACGGTGGTGGGGGGAGAGCTTTGTGATGTGACTCCTCCAGGACCTGGTCATTAAAACAGCCTGCCTTCATTCATTATGGATGTGTTGTGTGCTCGGCTGGGGCTTTGTTTGCTGTTAAACCAGCCTGCCTCTAAAGAGCTGAGCGAGAATGAAAGGAGGAGAAAGTGTGCGTTTCTGGAGAGAAAGTGACAATCACAGACAGTCGGAGTGAGAGAACGGGAAGAAGGTGAGCGTTAGTTATTGGCTATGAAACTCTTTCCCTCCAGCATCCAGGAGGACTTACGGGGGGCTTTATTTACTGAAAAACTGTTTAGAGGAGTTGTGAGAAGCAGCCGTGCCCCCGGTAAACAAGATTGATGGGCCAATCAAAGCAAATTGTGGGACTTCTGGGAAGGTGAAGGCGTGCACATAACCATTTCCTTGAGATGAGCTTCAGCCCTCCAAATCATAACTTTCCCCTTCATTAACGATAACAGAGAGCTGATCTTAGGTCAGCTGTAAAGCTGGTAATAGCCTCATAACATCGGGCTCAGAATGCTCCCTCACCGAAATGAGAATGTGGAGAAACTACAGGCCTTATTACATCAGTTCCTGTCGTGTGGGGACTTACACGTGTTCACTGGTTAAATTTGCTGTGGTGGCAGCCGTGTGGCAGTTTAATGGGGGATGTTGTGCTGTTTTGCAGAGGTACAACGAAGCGCCGATGTTTCCATGACAATCAGTTATCTGTGAACGCAGCACAATTTCATTCGGGATTTTAATGGGTGGCAATGACATAGACAGTCGGTAAAGACAAAAAGAAGATCGAGGAAGTCAACACACACACACACACTCCTCTCACAGTAATGAAATCAGATCTCCAGCGCACTTCACTGTTTAGAAAATGGCTTCGTATAGGACAAACAAACGTTTCAATGAGTTGTGTGAAATCAGAGATAGATGGAATTACTGAGTGCCAGCATTCACAATTCGCCACTTTAGAAGCAGGATAAATAGTCTCCGTGCTGTGGGAACAGTCCACTTTAGCTAAATTCCTTCTTTCTGGTTTTCCGCCCTCTCTCTCTCTCTCTCTCTCTCTCTCATCTGTTCTGCTGATGTATGCAGAACACAACAAACTCCACATGAAAAGCGAGAAAAAACTAGGCTAATTTCCATTAAAAGATGACAGTTTCAATGGCAAATGAACACACAATACTGCCGATAACGTCCCACGCTAATGAACCGACTCAGCGTTTTTTGGGACTCGACTGGCAATTACCGAGACATTGCTTCCCTTTCCCATCATCTCTCTCTCCCTGCCACATTTCCTCCTCCCAGAGGAAGTTCTTCTCCCCCGCTGCTCCAATTTGTTCCTGTGACTTCTGAACTTTGGCTGGGAGGGGACAATTTATCAAATCACAACCGTAACAAAAATGCAATTAATTAAAGGTGCTGTAAGCAATTTCAACAGTTTTGCTACTTTCTGCTTGATTTAGTCACTGGATTAGGAAGCCCACATCAACTTCAATAAAGTATATGCACACGGGACTATGATGTATTTTCGCTAGGTCACTTCCACTTTCATAGCACTAAGGGGATTTCACCAAGCGATAACGATGTGTTTGGTAAGAAAACGTTAAATTTTTGGCGAAGCGACACAACTAGGGGTGAGCATTGTTAAGTGCCTCTGTCGTCATGTCTGTAGTAAGTGCTAAAGTTCACTTTGCTTTTATCATATGTTGATGTACCTTCAAACGGATAGCCTGAAGTGCATCTCCTTTTTGGTTGTCGACGTACAGCGAATTGTGTGCATAATTAGAATCACATTGTTAATCGTAATTCTATGTGCATCCTTAAGCGAAAGTCATTGTACCCTATGGCGCCGGATTTGACAGAGCTGGCAGAGATTTTAGCGGAAGGACGTAATCGTTCCGTGTGCATATACCCCATTATGCGCTCTCCTACAAATCCCGCCCTCTAAATACAATTTAGCTAATGGGATGTCATTTTCTGACTGAATAAGCGCAAAGTGTTTACTTTTACCCTCCACTCTTTTTCTCAAGATGGAGATCATAGTGATATCTGTCAGGTATATTTTTTGTGTGGTATTGCAAAAAAACGAATATAAGTAAATAAAAAGACATTTTTATGTTGATGGTAAAAAAACTACCAACCACCGATTAAAAAAAATACCTGGTGATGGAAGGAACACAAATTCTGAAATTTTCGAAAAGAAAGTACAAAAATGAAGCACAAAAACGGAAAATACAAAGGATAAAAGAACAACGTGACCAAGATGGCAGCAGGAGGACTGCAAACTAAACTGCAAGCATGTTAAGGCACCTTAATGCCACCTGAAAGGGGGCCTCACCAATATGGCAGCCTAGGGTCCCCTGACCACCTTAATCCGCCCCTAATGACACATAATTGTATGGCTGTGTTTTGCCGTTTAACTGTTTATTTAGTACATAGTGTAGAAAGTTCTTATTTTAGCCGAGATGCTAACGAATATAATGCCGCTTGTAGGGCTAAATGGTAGTGTTAATAATCAAACAATGAATGTCACTTTTAGCTATTATGTTTACATTTTGTGAATGTAGCGCTTTATTTTTATTAATTTTGTTTGGGTTAAATGGTTTCCCCACCCGTGTAACATAAATTGTCTGTAATTTACTTCATGTTTTTTATCATATTCAGTTCTGTTTTTATCTTTCTTTTTTCTCAGAATTTTCCAGTTGAGCAGCAAACTAATAAACTAATAATGTAAGTATTATATTTATTCAAAGATTGCACATTATGAGTTTTTATTATTATGTTATTTGTAATATTTGCATAGATAAAAATACTCATTGACAATGAAAAAAATCAAAGTTTAAAATTACATTATTACAGTTATTGCTATAAATATTGTACTCCTTAACCACAGAACAAAACAGTGAATTATATACCAGGCTTTTTTGTTACCATTGTAAACCAATGTGTGATAAATGAATAGATGTGATGTTTTATGAGATGTCCAGCCCACCCTGATGCTCATCCTTGCACTGCCTGGGACAACTAAGGCCAACAGACACAGCTCCCGTTCCCTTTTTGTCATAAATACATATCTACTTTATATATACACTGTACATACTGTAGAAATGAAGCAGCTTTTTTACAGTGTAAAATTGTGACATGTGCTATAGAAATAATTTTGATTTTGACTACATGAATCCTTGTGCCACCTGGTGATAGCAGGAAACCCATTTTGTGCATTGTGCTCTGTATTTTTCTTGCTAAGAAGGATTTGCTCGCTGGCATATTACAACATTACCAAGGATGTAGGCCTTGCTGTGAGGAACTTCTTTTTTTGCTGGACTTTCAGAAACAGAGCATCAAGTTATCTTAAGCTGCCTTGAGTCTTATCAATTATGTAAAATGTCCCATGTAGATATTATCAATGTCCAGTGAAAATGTTACTGAATGCATTGTACACTCCCCTAAAGGATTATTAGGAACACCATATTAATACTGTGTTTGACGCCCTTTCGCCTTCAGAACTGCCTTAATTCTACGTGGCGTTGATTCAACAAGGTGCTGAAAGCATTCTTTAGAAATGTTGGCTCATATTGATAGGATAGCATCTTGCAGTTGATGGAGATTTGTGGGATGCACGAAGCTCCCGTTCAATCACATCCCAAAGCTGCTCTATTGGGTTGAGATCTGGTGACTGTGGGGGCCATTTTAGTACAGTGAACTCATTGTCGTGTTCAAGAAACCAATTTGAAATGATTCAAGGTTTATGACTTAGTGCATTATCCTGTTGGAAGTAGCCAGCAGAGGATGGGTACATGGTGGTCATAAAGGGATGTACATGGTCAGAAACAATGCTCAGGTAGGCCGTGGCATTTAAACGATGCCCAATTGGCACTTAGGGGCCTAAAGTGTGTCTTGAAAACATCCCCCACACCATTTCACCACCACCATAATTGCATTAATGAGAAATTGAACAGATGTTCCTAATAATCCTTCAGGTGAGTGTATATTGTGCTAAATTTGAATTGCACTTCTTTACAATTGTAGATTTTCAAAAGTACCTGACAATTTATAATTAAAGTCAAATTATTTTCTACAGTTTTGTAAAGATAAAAACTTTTAATTCATAACAATATTACCAACACAATATTAATTGTACATGTTATTTCAATAATTTAGAATTGTCACGTACAATACAGACTATTCCGTGAATATTTCAATGTATCTTCAATGTTAATTGTTGATGTTTATCAATAAACCGTTTGCTTTGTATTTGGTTTTAATATTTCTGCGTATTAAAATATTGTGTATGACAATACAGCAGAACAATACATTACAGGGGTAAAAAAAATAATAGGATAAACACTAAACTGGTGCCTTCAAGCATCCAAGGTGGTTTCAGACCATTTTAATAAAAGGGGTTCTTCAAGAAGCCTTGAGGGTTCTCTTAAAACCTTCCTTTGTGAAACAGTGCCATGGGTTTCCCCTGAGGGTTCCGCCGGTGTGGCAATGTGAAAAATCCAATTTTTACAGTGTACTTTAAGATAAATATCATAATCACTAGTTCTATAATCACCTTGAACCAAGTATTTAAATATCATATGTAGACTTTGAATTAAAGGTGGGCTGTTTCCAAATTAATAATATATCTTCCCAACTCAATTAACCCCTGTGTGAATCCTCCACTTTCTCACTGTCATGACATCATTCCATCTCTTGCCAATGTTTTGACAGCCCAATTTAAAAGCTGATTCCTGTTGACTGGAGAGAGATTTCCTGTTTGCTGTTATGAGTCACGTACTGTTTAAGCAGTTGTCATCCCATTCTCACCGACGTCAGATATGAAGATGAAGATTTTGGTTGTAAACATTTCTAATGAAAAGCAATCTGCTGTAAAAAGGATCTACTCTTGAGAATTTTTTGTAAATACAACATAAATTGATAATAACATAATTAAAACATTAATATAAAAATAAATATTTACCACAGAGATCAGTACATTTACATAAAACATAAATAAATATACACTAGACTTTCCAACACTCCAATAAAAAAAACACAAAGAGGAAATTACACCGGCTTACATTTTGTCATGCTACACCTAGTTGGAAAAGTCAGCATGTTACAGGAAGCCCTACATGAAAAATGTACGTTCTGAAAACTATGAGCATCATTACTTGGTTAGTTACTACCCAACACCAGGGAAAATCCATCCAAAATAACAGATTGCTTTTGAAAGACGTCGCTGGTCTCTCTCTCCTCTCTGTATCTGCAGAGAGGCAACAAACCAATGATTGGTTCTCAGGGGATGCATGGAGTGGAACGCATCCCGGCCGACACACTGACCTGATTATCACTGTCAGATGTCCTCCTTTACTCCAGGACAAAGTCTGTCTGTCCATAGATCTGTCACTGGTTAGCATCTCCGCTCACTCAATTTCTGTTTCCTTCTTTTTATAAGTGAAGTAATGCAGATTTCCAGCTCATCTTTCTGTTGTGTTTCTGCTCGCTGGGCGTTGATTTTCTTTGTGATGGTATGTGTTGGTTTGTAAGCGATTTACATGCAACCTGGCGTCCTTGATGAGACTGAACTATAACTCAGACAAAATCAAGACATTGGGTTTTCATCAGAAATGATGGTGAAAGAATTCTGCCAAAACTACCCACTGTTTTTCTCTCACTCACACACACACACACACACACACACACACTGTGCATCTATTCTCTGCAGGGTCAGATCCATGCTGTCATCACAGCCATCAACTGAGCAACATCCCTTTGAAAAATCTTCTCGCTGATTTTTCTATTTAGAAGCTGGCTGTGGAACAGCATTTATCCCATAATTACAGCACTGTCGCTGACAATTTCCATTCAAAGCATCAAAACAAAATAGAAAACGGACCCCAAACTCCGTAAGACTGTACTTCCTATCTATGAGAAGCTAGCCAAGCATCTTTCTCACTTTGTGTGAAAGTCCGACAGGGGAGGGTGTCCAGCGAGAAAGATGCATGCACTTCTTAAAAAAATTCACGAGGGATGTTGAAGCGTGAGACAGCTTTGGATGTTTTAAATGATCCAGTTAATGAGGAAAATCAACGATCTCTTGGCAGTTGGGGACTTACCATGTGGCTTGCATATAACAGCGATACAGTGAGTAGTTTTATTGATTGCATGGTGGGAAACACATGTAAATATACACACACACACACACACACATTTTAACCCTAAGCAAATACAGACATATTTTGTTGTGCTGTATTTTTCACATGAAGATGTACTTTCTTCTGACAGGAATTCCTCAACTAAAGTGTCTT
The DNA here is from genome assembly GCF_015846415.1 of Triplophysa dalaica. Classification (NCBI taxonomy): domain Eukaryota; kingdom Metazoa; phylum Chordata; class Actinopteri; order Cypriniformes; family Nemacheilidae; genus Triplophysa; species Triplophysa dalaica. The sequence continues at coordinate 13,687,099 of NC_079549.1, read as the reverse complement.
TGATCATGTGACCTAATTGTTTTCACATTTTACATGAGAAAAAAATGAGTGTTTAAAACCCCTAGTTTTGTTTTTTTGTCATTTTGGGGGATTTCCATTGTCTCTAAACTAAACTAATGGTATTTTTCTTCCACTACCACTAAACCTTTCACTGACAAAACAAGTAGCTCTAAGAGGAACAGGCATCTAGTTGTATCACAACCTTTATGTCTTCTATAAGGATCAACCTAGTCTACAATCAGATGTATATTTTCATAGAAAACAACCAATATGGCCACAAGTCATACTTTCATTTATTAATATTCTCTTTTTACATGTTTGTCTAACATTATGATCTATTTTGTTTTTGTAAAAGATGATGTATAAAGTATGACATAAAGAAGGCCTTTTTTCTAATCCTTATGAATCAGGATATCTTTGCGCTCCCTCACATTCCTGCTTTTATTCAATTACATTCCTTTAGTTCGTTTTAATCACTCCCATTCTCAACTTGTCCTTTCTTTCTGACTCCTCTTCGGTCCTCCCCATCACTTTTAAATGGATTTGTACCTGCCAGACTGATTCATTCTTGTACCATATATAATCCCTTTGGTTCCATTCCTCTATAATCTATACAGTCCAGTCCTGTGATAATACACATGAACATGATCTACGGCAGCCTTCAAACAATGCGGTGCATCCGTGTCTGTGTCTATATTCTTAACATAATAAAGGCAAAAAAAAATTCTATGATAATCTATAAGGACTGGTGATTTAAAGGAATTTTATTTTAAAATACTGAAAACTAAATTAACAATAAATTCACGTTTATTCACTTCATTTTTATTTTTTAATAAGAACTATTAGAATTATACAGTGACCAGATGTGAGTAAATAAATGTTAACCTTCTTTAAAGGAACCACCTTTTCTCAGCACACTCTTGGCATGTTCTCGACCATCTTCAAGAACGTTTGGCTGCTTTTTTTACGTTTCTTTCCAACTCATCCAAATTATCAATAAATAAATAAAAAAATCCATTTAATTATGAGGGTCAGAGGAAAATGGTCATGAAAAAATTAATTAGGAGTGATTTTCCTGGCATGAAACCTTGACTAGTATTTAGGGTTCTCAATCTGTTAAAAATTGTAACCAAATTAATTACATGATGTCAATTAATTAATTGAATTATGAGCATGTCTTCATGCACAAAACGCTGCATGTCAAGTCATTGGTTTATTGAGTGTGGACCACACTTCTGTGGTATTATAAATCCTAAATCCTGCTCCTACTGACTGTATAGAATGTTTTCATCACGCGCCTGAAGTTAACTTCTGGTTGCTCTGTCTGGAGTGTTTTTTCCGAACAACAACGTAACTCACTGTTTAACCACCAGGGTACGATGCAACGTTGAGGAAATAAAAATTGTAGTTAAGATGGTTTCCCAAAACAGATATCAGAAATCAATTGTTTGAACCAAATTGGTTCAACAAAGACGTCAAACCCCCGAGAGGCCTAGAGCCCGTACGGCTGCTTTTTGAAAAAATTGATTAATTCCTTTGACAAATTAAAAGACATAAAATGGAATTTGTATGTATTAAAAATGATTGCTATAGAATGTGCTTCATCCTGCTTGCTTGTACTCTAAGTCTAAAGATCTTTGTACATATACAGTCCGAAATTTTTCTATTCATTTTTTTGTATTCGCCAGCCTAAAATTTGCAAACAGAGCCTGATGCGTATTTATTAATCCGTTGCGGAAAAAAAATGCAAAACAATTGAGCCTGACGCTTCTGTCGCTCTGCCTCTCTACTTATCTCTCCTGTCATCCCTTGATTCTCTACATTGACAGTACATTGCTAGCTAGGCTGTCCTCACTCTATGCCTGCATTTTATTGCATACCTTTCAACACTCCCGTTTTGGCAGGGAGTCTTCTATTTTTCACACCCATCTGCCGCCATCCGTTTTGTTGTTTCTCCTCTGAAACGCTTGTATTTTAGCTTCTCCCTTGATCGCAATGGCAAACGGACCAAAAGAGATGTTGGTAATGTTCCCCAAATGTTGAGGTATGGTCTTCTTTCTTTTGGCACCCTGTCTAGAAACTTATACTATACATTTATAAATCTGTTCTGCGATACACCTACTATCTTTGTAATCTGCATTTGTTACTCATAAAGTACTTTGTGTTGTGAGACGAAGTGGACTCAGACGCCATCCTGGATTTTTGGTAGTCACTTGCACATGGCTCTGAATTGTGAAAAAACCTGGCAAAGTGCTTATTATGGATGGAATTTTTTATGACGGATGAAAATATATATTATGTGACAATTCTCTCAAAGTTCCCTCGAAGAAAACTAATATAAAAAATATTGTGTTGTAAGTATTGATAACAACGTTTTTATTCTTATGCAGTGCGTTGGAAGAGTAAGAAGCAACGTTCTGATTGGCTGTGAATAGTGATTGATTGTGCTGGATCACACCCCCCGTTATATTGATTGCTTGTGAGTGGAATCTTGTTGCGTCACAGGACACTGTTATGAGTTTTTTAAGCTTTAATTAAAATAATTAAAATAAAGAACAGTCCTTATTTAAATTGACAGGCATATTTACAATACTTCCAAATATCAAATATATAAAAACAATAATTATTCAAAAATATGATACAGCATGCACCTTTAAATCAACAGTTTGCTGGTTAAAGGACACTGTGGTTGTCTGTGAAGGACAGTGAGGCTGTGAGGCATGAGGGAACGTGGGTGAAATGAATGTGGCGCTTTCATTAACCACATTAATCTTTGCTCTCGCTTTGTATTAGTGCTTTTTGCATAACTGTCACAGCATGGTGGCAGGAGAGCTTGAACTGAGAAGAAAAGAAACTCAAGCAGATGGCTCACATTAACAAAGCAGCTCTTTGACTATCTGAATATTATGTGATAGATACGATCTCACATGGAGAGTTGGCACACTGAAAAAAGAATGACATTGTACAAATACATTTAAGAGGAAAAGTTTCAATAAAAAATAAAGCCAGCAGAGAGCCCGAGTCTGTGTTTGCATATGTTAAAAGAACATAAAGGGAGGATATTTGACTTTTATGTCGAACACGCAATTTTATCAAGCAATGCATTAACTTGTAGTGACAGAATACAAGCAAATGCAAGCAAGCAAGTGCTGTTGATCTAGTTTTCTATAAAGTATTAAATATTGTAGGCTTCTAATTTTCTGAATGCATTAATATATTCATAGGTAACATGTATAGATGTTTGGTTATGTCATTATAATCCATATGTAGACGGGCCAGTCCATTGGTCTCTTCCATTCGAACAGTTTGAATGCATTATTAGACATTGCTTTGTTTCCATTATGCACTGACCTGCTATTACAGTTCTTTCATTTTAAACTATCGACAGAGAAGAAGAGCTCTGGGCAATATCGATGTTGTATCGTATTAAACAAATCCCGTCTGATTGAGCCATTTTGCTGAAACAATGGCTCCATTATGTCTCATGTCACAGTAGCATCATCTAGACAAACCCCACATGTTACAGCAGATGGGCACTATTAATCTCCACTGAGAAAGAGAGAAATTTCGAGGGCACCAAAGAGGAAAAGCGAGATGAGAAACTCTACTTCAGCCAGACATTTTGCACATTTCACACGACAGCTCTTTCTGAACGTTGGCATTTGTGTGCGAGTACAAATACAGCCAGTTACAAAGCAAAATCGTTGATGCCCATTCACACCAAGAGACAAGCGAAACAGCAAGGCGAAAAGACTATTCACACAGAGCAAAACAAAAATGCACTATGGTCATGTGATGAAATACAAGACACAACAATACAACTATCACTAAAGTCTAAAAAAACCGATAAAATTATTTTTCAAGGTAAATATTCAATGATGTTATTGCCTCAAAATCAAAGTAAGACGTCCCCAGAATGAATTGAATTAATAAAACAGCCTTGCATGTAATAATAAAAGGTGATATTTTTGATACACCTGCGTATTGAGCATGCTTACACATCCAAAATGTCACTTTGATTCATGTCTGAGCTCAGCACAGCATAAGACGGCGTAACAGTACGTGATTAAATCTATCCTAACCGATTACATATTCTCTGAATATAGGTGACAAACATAATCAAACTCATCACAGCAGAGGAAATCTCATTGCATAGCGCTAGAAAGCTTTGCATGCATTACTTACTACAGGGCAAATGCAGTTATATGGTTATTTTATTAAAACAAAACAATAAACAAAATGGATGAATCAATAAAAACTGTTTTGTCGATGGCACGGTTGGCTTAGACTTTGCTAATATGATGCATTGCTAATGGATCAGCTTTTGACAACAATGATATAAATCGCTTTGGGTTTTAATGCTTTGGAAATCATTTGTTATTAGAAAAGGCTACATAAATGCCCACAAATAATGCAAATAAAAACAGCATTCAATCAAATCCTTAAATTGTGATTTGGAATGTTTTACTTAATCGATCAAAGAGGTGACATTACTGTAGGGGTGTCGCAATATACCAGTATTGTCAATAAACGTGATATTAAGAACTATGATTATCAGTATTTTGTTAATTCTACATACCATATCTATCATTTACTTCTATCATACAATATTAATAATAACAATGTGTCAAAAGTGCCCCATAAAAAATCTTCTTCTGTTGTGTTCAATAGTACAAAGTACGATGGCCACTAGGCGTCACTGCGCTGCGACAGAAGAAACCACTTGCAAACACAAGCAAATTCAGAAAGCATCTTCATTAGTTTGGCGACACATGCCATACTCGAAACACAAACAAACACAGAAACGCGCTGAAAGCTGCACAGACGACAACGGAAGTGTTTCCGGGGGGCTGCAAAAACTGATGCACCTGATTAAGACGCGCTTCATTTTGACTGTTCAAATTCGTTAGTGGAGTTGCCACATTGAAGGTAATTGCTTTATAACTTTATTTTAACTTTCTTAACGTACGTCCGTAGGATATTATTAGCCTGTTGATTTGAACAGTTTAACAAAAACTATGAGACGTAGTAGCTGCTCGACTTACTTAAACAAGTGTCACTATAAAAAAGTTTAAAGGTGTAAAAAAATGATTAAAAACTTATTCTAGTCGACATAGTCAATGTGGCTGACAACTCCACTAACGAATTTGAACAGTCAAAATGAAGCGCGTCCCAATCAGGTGCATCAGTTTTAGGGGTCCCCCGGAAACACTTCCGTTGTCGTCCGTGCAACCGATTTCCTCCATGAGATATGCGGGACCAGTGTGCGCACAGCTGATTCCAACTTTCAATCACGCCACCGGCCCCCCTCACATCTCGTCACGCCTTCTTCACCACACAGTGTCTTTAGGAGGATCTATGGAAAAAAATGCAATATATTATACAAATTATACATAATGAAACGTTATGTTTGTAATACCTTAGTATAAGCTATATATCTACATACAGTGCGGGCCTACATACATTGAATTCGCCATGTTTTGTACAGCAGCCCTAAACTGACAAACAATTCTACAACACGCCTTTCCTCTGCAGTATAGTGGTGAAACAGATCGCATTCTACGGTTCGGAACGCAAGTGACCCGCAGATTAAATGTTTATTCATCATTGAGTTAAGGAGTAAACCGCACTCTCTCTACAGCTTTAGCTCCAACGCACTCTCTCTCTCTCCAGAATGTGGACGAGTAAAATATTAGAGCGGTTCCAGATAAACAATGTTGCTCAAAACTGCTCTGTCACATAGCTAATATTAGAAATAAAACAACAACTAAAAAAACCAATGTTACTCACATACTTATCCGAATCAAAGCAACCACCTCGAGGGTGATTTTAAGACGATCTTTCTCTCCCACGTCCCTCTGCTGGAAAGTATCTCCATAGATATCAATGAGTATCTCTGCTAAAAGCCTAAGTACCGCAGGTCCTAATGCGTCTCTGCTGGAAACACTTTATAATATTAACGAAGGTTGCTCCTGCCTGTCTTTTATCCTTCTTTTATCCTTAAAATCCACAGACCTTTTATTTTATGTAATAAATAAGACATCGCTCTTTCTACAGTCTTTCTAATGCCCCCATGATCTCTTCCCTGTATGAGAACGACATCTATGATGGTCCACCTCGTGTTTGGACTGAGCGATTCGTTGCTATAATAAAAAACGAGTGGCCGCTGTAAATCAAAAAATAAGCAGAAATACATTTAAAGCAGAGGATCTCAACCTTTTTGACTCAAAGGCCCCTCTAACAAAAACTTTCAAAAAAAATTGAAACAAAAAAAAATTCAGGCCAATAAATATTGTAGTGCTTGACATTCACTGGAAAAAAACTTTGTTTGACAAACAATTAACAAATAATATGAAATATCTTTAGGCCCCCTTTGAATTCATCTGGGCCCGCCTATTGAGAACCACTGATTTAAAGTTTCTGATCGAATTTTCAGTAGCACTCACATATTATTTCAAAGACATAACTTTGAAAACAAAGCAGAACATATCATTCTGTTTGCTCAAATTAATCTAGAATGACTTTCAAAATTTGCTGATACCACTAACCTGAGAACGTTTGGCAAAATCCGGTTTTTCTCATTGTATCAGCCTGGTAACTTAACACAACTTTGCAAGCGCTTGTCATTGTTGTGTGAAGTATGCCTCAGTAAATGCAGTGCACATGTGGGCGTGCTGTTTGAGGTTTAGATGTGAAGTCCAGCATCACTGTATTCATGAGCACATAAATACAGAAAAGGCAATTATCAAATGAACCGCGGTGAAATGCTTGTGGCAAGAGATTAAAGTGTTGTTGAAAAGAAGAAATATGTATACTGTATAAAGCAACATGCTTTCCTATGTTATAAGATGCACTTAATCAAAAGCAATAAAATCCAATAAATGACTGATCTGTGTGATTCATATATGGCTCGTGTACATATTTGACATTGTTTAAATGTAAAGCAACACTCTGCACGTACATATTGCTTAAGTGAAACGAATATAAATTGTTCACACTACAAAGCTATAAAATGTTACATTTACTAATGCTTGTCAAGTTCTTGAGACTATTTGTTTTTCGTGCCCTGTGCGCTCCCTATAATGTTTCACCAGGGCCTGACTCACATTAAAATTGTCATTTAAGTAATGTAGAACAGCTTTAGTGAAATTGAATTAATTAACTAATGAATTTAATAACGATTCTGTCTCTTTTCCTCTCAAATTAATAACAGAGGGGTTTTGGGTTTCAAGGCAAGACATGCTAAATGAACTAAATGAACAAAGTTTTCAGATTAATGCTGGTTTATATGGAATCAGTCCTAAAACAGCATGTGCGAAATGCAATTCGTTGAGTTTATTGAGCGTCGCCATTAATTTAAACATTTAAAAGCTGTTCGTATACTGTTTTGTATTTGACATTAAAGCAATGAGAACAAAATATGATTAAACCTTTCTTTCTGATGAATATCAATGCAAAACGGCGCTGCATAACAAGTTTACAATGCCATTAAAATGCTACCTTTACAATAATTAGAATGAGGTCAGAGGGTTTTCAATTTTGTGGATATGGTTTAAATCTAACTAACATAGACGTTGAAATGTTCTCCCACACACACACACACACAATGACAAAAGATAATGAACAGCAGAGGCAGAGGGATTCTACAGAAAGCACGCAAGAGAGGGAATTAGAGTCCTGTGTGCTGAAGTGCTCTACTCGAGAGCTCCACAATGGCGGCCCACCCTTTGCCCACTGCAACGAGAAGGTTGTTTCCTGGGCAACAGAGAGCTGAGAGCAGGGCATCGGTCTCTGAAGTGTGTATGAAGAGCTGTGGAGCCGAGCCAATAGTTCATCTCAGGAAACAGAAACACTGATGGAGGTTAAGTCACACTAACACACACACTCGAGGTTAGAGGATGCAGTGGCCACACAAACTGAGAATGTGCTCTTTTTACAATACCTGGAGCAAGCAATCCTTCATTACTCCCATTTATCTCCAAAGCAGTGGTTCGGTTGGGAAAGGACCCCCCTAGACATACACAATATATAGTGGGCTGATTTTCGTGTCTCTAACACTGTAACATTTCTTGCAATACATATGTCGCAAAATACATACAATTCTGAGTTCAAGATGTTGTAGTAACATCATTTAACAGCAGGGCAATGCTAACATGCCCAGTTTTAACCTTAAAATTTACTTTAACCTTGCATCCAGACGCAAGAATAGAGATATCTACACAGTGGAAAGCTCACAGTTGATTTTCTGTAAAAGAAACATCAGGCAAATAGAACAGAACAGGCAAATGTCTCAATATCTACACAAAACAATCAATGTTCTGACCTTCATATCAGTATTCAGCACCTACCTGGTTTACCCTCTACCTGTTATGTGCTTTATAGATCTTTAAATATAATCTTCCTCACCAGAAAGTTTGACAGCCTGAAACTGTGTTTGTGGCTCTGCAAACTTCCCTCGACAAAATCCTGACACCAGTCTTCCGCCTTGGCGCATAACACTCACTGTCACACGCTTCCTTTAAAACATTTTCCCACTTTTTTTCAAAGAGAGGTGTCGTTGTCATCCTCTCTTGTTTACTTATTTATTTCTGGTCTGAGTTGGACTACATTAGCTTCCATCCTGAGGTGTGAAGCATCACTCTAACTCACATGTGCACAAAGACTGTCACCTGCAGCACGTTCTGCCAATGGGGACTGCATTAGGAAGCAAGTGATATATTTATAAGTCTTCAGGAACCCTCCGAGGTGTTGAACGTATCTTTGTTTCTCTCTGTCCTCATGATACTCACATACATATTGGCTCATAAATCACATTAAAAGGCTCTTGTTGTTTACGTTCTTATAGAGGTCAGTGTAAGCAAATCCATTAATTTGAGGAATTTTTACACTCATCTCAAGTAATGATGTGTTTCTGAAAACCAGTTTTCCTGTTGCTTAACTGGGAAAGCATCAACCTGGCAATGTCAAGGTCATGGATTACAGTGGTGAAAACTGACATCTGAAACAAATATCTATGATGTAAAAATGCACAGCTTAAATTTTTGGGATGCAATCATCTGCCAAAGTATACATTTATGTTGTGAATGTAACCAAAATCATCTTTAAGCCGTTACCTCAATATGTTATCATTTTAGAATACAGAATAAAAGTGCAAACACACATAAATGTATACTAAAAAGTCCATCAAAATATTTCTGTGGCTCAGTGGTTCGAACATTGTGTTAGTAGCACAAAAGGTTGTGGGTTCGATTTTTATAGCCTGAAAACACCATAAGTCACTTTGTATAAAAGTGTGTTAAAAATGCTGGGACATTACGGAATCACATGAATTATGGTTTAAACCTATCTGTTGTTTCCGTCAATTGATATATTGTCAATACAGACATACAGCAGTATATATATATATATATGCATGAATACGTATCATAAAAAACATTGAAAGTTTTGTTTAAGCTGATAATGTGCTGAGGGAGAGATACGAGAAAGAGTCTTACTGTATACATATTTCATTTTTCCATTTGTTACATGCTTCATTTCCAAGTTCATTTAAAAAATATAAGCCTCCATATTGTGACAATTTAACAGAAATACTTATGAAGTCTTATCGAAGAATTGCACAGCTGTCAGGTGTATCAAAAATCTGGCCATTTAGCTGATATACGGTATTCATGATATATCAAGGATTTATATATCTCGAAATCGTGACCAGGGCATTTGGCGTGAGCTGATCATATCAGAAGGGAAATATTTTGTATAATAGATAGATCCACCCAATGGGGAAATCCAAAATGTTAATATAAAGTACGTTTAGGAAAACATATAAAAAATAAGTCATTTAGGTTTGGAGCAATATTATATGTAGGTAGACAGCTGCACTGACTACATCTAACCAATCACATTCTTGAAGAAACATTCTGCATCATTTTGCTGAGCACAAATTCATTTCTCATAACAATAAGACATACGGTACCACTGTTCTCAAAAGAGCAACAAAAAGATCAGTAACAGGATTACTCATCAGTTAAAAACAGAAATGCAATTAAACAAGGAGAAAAACACCAGTCAGCTACGAGAAATGTTCTGTCCTTTCAGCCAAACAAAGATGCCTAGACATTTTTGTGCATTCTCCACTGACACTAAAGCAGTTGTGGCGACATTGAACATCGTAATAAGAGGTTGTTCAATAGTGGATAAGTGCGAACGAGCTGAGCCTCATCAGTGCGACGATAATAGCTCTCCATTCATCTGAATTATAATTACACATTAATAGAGTGTATAAAAGCAAAGCCATTCAACTTGTACTCTAATAAAAACATGAAGTATTTTATCATTCCCCTGGATGGACTATGAGTCAGACAAATATGCACACATTTCTAGATTCTGTCTCTCGCTTTCATAGACTTTGCTGGCCAATGCACATTCAAATGGCCTATTATTTTGTTGCTGGTGCTTTGTGGGAGATTAATTGCAGGCATTCAGAACTCAATGAGACACATCTGCAAACATTATTCCTGGAGAGTTGGAACCAATCAAGACTCTTGCTGAGAAAGAATGAGAGGAAAAGGAAAACAAGGTTTATGAAGAATGTTAGATAACACTAATTCGAAGAAGCAGCGGAGAATAGGAGCAGGTGACGGGAGGACGGGAAGGGCGGAGGAATTCTGGGACAAGGTGATCATATCCCATGGTGCACATCTCTCCCGAGATATCATTAGGTTTGTTGCTTCTTTTATCAAGGAAGGACAAAAATATACGCTGTGAGGCGGATTTTGTATGATTTACTATATTATATAAACATCATTTATATGTCTAGACAAGTAAATAAGGATTTTAACTGCAACATCACATGCAACATCAACCCTGTTAAATCCTCACCATAAAGTTGGTAAAGTACCGCATCTGTGACACTTTTGATTACCGAAAACAATCATTTTGATTCGTCCCTTAGTGTGCATAAACAAGCAGGAAACACATTTTCAGTGAACATACTTACAATGAAAGCTTAGTAGGAAAAGCTCCTATGAGGCATATTTTTGTAATGGCCTTCTTCAAAGATGTTGCAATATTTTTGCACAGCTAGGGGAAACAAAACCAATCACAAAAATAATGATTATTTCCTAATTGGATTTTCAAGACCCCTGCCATCCCAATCTTGTTTTGCACAAACATGTAGACCCACCTGAGACCCTAAACAGAATTGTAAGGCCGGCCCCAGTCCACAACCACCAGTGTAAAGACACATTAAGTGGGCCCCTCTCATCACAAATCTTATGAAAACATTTCCCTGACCTCACCCCAAACTCAAACCATGGCTTGATCCAAAACTGACATGTAAGACCATTCTAAGAGTTCTTTAGTCTCAGAAAAGTCAAACTATAAATAATGTAATGTACAGACGCCTTTAATGTTAGTAAACATTGAGATTCTTTTTTGTAGGCTGAGCTTAGGTGGAGGCAGAAAGATCCCCCTGACCGCATTGCTAATGCTGGGTTGCACGTTTTGTTTGCTTGCTTTTTGAAAATGGTTAGAATTTTTTAACATGTAAGGTTAACTTAACTAAAGCAATTTGGCCGACCTGTATCACACATAATAGATTCAGGGACTAACTGACAGGATTAAAGTTACCTCCAGTTAAGTGGCCTGACATTCACACCTACCTGACAGAGATGTAAGCGCAGAGTCGGCACAAAAGGGGTCTCTTGTTTTAACACATTAAAGGTCCAGTGCATGAATTTTAGCGGCATCCAGCGGATGCAAATTGCAACCAATGGCTCATTCCACCCTTCCCTCTCCCTTTTGAAGCACTACAGTGGCTGACAAAGACAAATATGATATCACTTTCTACTTTGCTATAGGAGATAACGCATTTTCGAAACGCGGTCTGTAGAGAAGTTTGTCCATTTGGGGCTACTGTAGATACAACATGGCGAATTCCAAGGGGACCCGCAGTATATGTAGATAGAAATGGCTCATTCTAAAGTATAAGAACATAACGCTTCATTATGTAAGGTCTTTTTACACCTCTGAAGTCATAGTGGTCTATATTATATAGCATTTCCTCCAAAAAATAAAACATTGGACCTTTAATCAAGAGTATGAAAAATGATATTATCCTGAAAACATGACGCCCATCACCTTTAACACTTAATTGATTAAACATGTCTTAAATTTGAGTCCGAAAACAATTACAGGCCCACCAATCGCTTCCTGAAATGTCAGAGGTTCTGGAAGGGCCTCGGGCTAGTGTAAGCACACCCCGGAGAACTTTACATCACACTGAACTCCACCTCCCTCTACCTCATGCTAATGAGGCTTTCAGCGTGTGGTGTGTTCTGCAATACGTGCACAATTTCCACTTTGACTATAGAGACTGCTCTGCCCTTTCTACTTAATGTGATGCTAACCTGTCTTCTCCCCCTGGACCGACCTCATTCCCGAACCCTCGGCGTTGGCAATTCTTTCCTCTTTTGTTTATTTTTAGAGGAAAGTGGGAGAGGGTCACCTCCAGCCCCCTTCATTCCGCACACACAGACACGCACGGGGCGACTCTCACTCAGGGGATGGTGTATTGTTGTCTTTAGAAGAAGTGTAATTAATTAATTCAACCTGGTAATTAAGCATTTGCCTTGGTAAACAATACATTTAAGTGCCTTTGGAAAGCACTCTTGTATCCTTGAGGACCTCAGCTCTAAAGTTCACTGCCTGCATAAAAGAGAATTAAAACCCAACACAATAGCAAACGTTTAGAGGCTTTTAGACGTCCATACAGTTTACAGTCACATGTTAATCACAAAGGCGTCATGGCCCAGGTTTACATTTATTTCATTGAAAACAGATCTTGTCCTACGTGAGTTTGTGAGTCCATTAATAAAAACTGAATTACAATTTTAAATATAAATCAATCCTGATGCACAACAAAAGACCAAACTGCATGCTAAAAATAAAGAGAAAAAAGTGTAGCAAAAATAGAGAAAACGATGAGCTGAGAACCATAATGAAACCACAAAAAGGTGGAATATCGACATATTTTCCATTCTTATGAATGATGGAGGAAATGGAAAAGCAGTTATCCTTTCTTAAAGACAAAGAGAATCGAGGTGTAGGGCAGCTGCCTTTCATCTGGATTTTCCACTTTTGTTTCAATCTGTTGTTAAGAGCACACCAAGAGGCTGCAGAGAAACGTTTTTTAGCAGGTGTTATCTTCTTAAAAGCATTGGAAGGTGTTAAAATTGCTACTCTACGATGTCTCGAGGTCTATTCCTGCAGAGCCAAAGCAGCTGTCTTGAGCTCACGCGGGTATGTGCATCTGTGCATGCGTGTGTGTGTGGGGATTTTGTTGTGAATATTTATTGCGAAGAGCTATAAACCATTACCATCTTTTTCAATACTGTGCATTCTGATGTTTTTTTACACTTCCGTACACAATGAAGCTCTTAGCAAACTGACACATCAGAGAGTTGAGATTTTAGAGAGAGGGGCTTTAAAATAGTGGTGGAAATACCTTCATTATTCACATCGTTCCAACTTGACCTACATTCTTCCATTGAACTCAAAAAGTGAATTTTTGAAGAACACTAACCATTTTATTATATAAAAGGAAATGAGATGTAGTCATGTCAAACTCCAAAATGTTAATAAATTCGACAATTCGTTGGAGAAAGAGATTCACCCAAATATATTCTGTAAATTGTCATACCTCATGTAAACGTTTGAAGCATTTGATAAATGCTACGTATTTATGTGTTCATACAATAGAACTCAATGGGGTTTAGTGTTGTTTGGTAACATTCTTCAAAATAATTCACACAGGTTTACCATGACACAAGGGTGTGTAAATCAAAGAATTGTTTTTGGGGTGCACTACTACTTTCATTATAAAATGAATTTTTTTCAAATAATTTTCCAGAATTTCTTCAAAAATTCATCTTTTGTGTTTTGGAAAACTACATATGTTTTCATGCATATTTGCGGCATTAAAACAAAAAGCTATGAGAGGTTAAATGCTTCTGGCAAAATGCAAGGTACATCTTAATGGCATTTATAAAACAACAGCAACAATAACATGATAATACACCAATGTTCAATAAAATATATATTTATGGGTTAAAAAGAGAATAATTGGAACATTACTACAATATATAATTTGTTAAATGAATAGAGTAAACAATTTCTTCACTGCATCTTACCGCTCATTATTCTGACTGTAAGCTGTTTGTGGTTGCTAAGCAACGCTGCAACTTGGCACAGTGATATAGAAGCTGCATTTATCTGCATTACAGAGGCTTCGAATGTGGCTCATCCAATCAGAAATTAGAGTCAGACTATTCATTTACGGTTTTATTTTAAGTAAAGAGCATCCTTGAATTTTTGTTTTTGCCTTGTATTTATCCTGTTTTCTTTGGTCATGCTATTTTATATTTCCTCTTTTTCTCTCTGAACAGCATTGTTAACAGTAACAGAAGAACACAAAACAGTATTAACCTCGTCTGGCTAAAGCCATCTTTTTCTCTCTTTTCCTTCTGCACCACATACACACCTAACCTGCCAAGACGAGGGCAGAGACACAGAGAAAGAGACACGGATGGGGTCAGGAGACAGAGTAAATAAACAAAACAAATACAAACCCCAGCGAGCATTGATACCAGCTCTCTCCTCAGATCGCTCCCTCACACAGAGCCGGTCTCTCACCGTCCACCCTTTAACCACCAGCTGGTGGAACTGAACCCTGCAGGACCCAGTCCCCTACAAATGTTTAGATTACAGGAATGACCCGCTGAAGGAGTGTTTTACTGTTAAGTGGGACATTATTCTTTCTGGTTTCTCTCAGGCAGACAGTAAACTCTATACCTCTTTTGGCATAAAGGTTTCTGTGTACATGTACAGTACGCTTCAACAAAGAGCGCCTTGTGTTACAAGCAAACGCGCACACACACAAAAAGAAAAGATGAAAAGGATGAAAAAACACCACCATCGCCTAGATGGAGTCAGTCAATGGAGCCGTCAAGTTATCAGTTAACTCCAGTAGCATGTAGTCAGCGGAGCGGAGAGGAAGAAAAAGAGAGAGAAGAAAAGAGGAGAGGTGAAACAGGACACTGGTTTAGGGTGCGACGGCTGGGTTGAGGTCTTATCGGTACTTCTCTCTCAATTACACCCCTAACGCTGCTCTCTCCCTCTCTTTATTTCAATCTCTCCATTATTCCGCTTATCTGTGTTGCTTTCTTACCTAGTGCCTTTGCAAAAGGGCAAATTACTTGAAAGGGGAGACAGCATTTGAAAAGAACCCAAACTATGAGCTCAATGAGGAGGTCTGTATGTGTTTGTGAAAGGGAGAGAGACTGACAGTCTGTTTATGTGTTTCAAATCAAAATCTTACAATAATATTATTTCGTAAATTCAAGCATTATTACACAATGTGCTATGCTGAGCTGAGTAAATAATATATAATAAAATAATAAATAAATAGACTATTTATTATAAATACAGTACTTTGATTTGTCTATTTTGCAGCTTGACATCAATGGTCTTTAAATGGAAAAATATATTTTTT
The DNA here is from genome assembly GCF_015846415.1 of Triplophysa dalaica. Classification (NCBI taxonomy): domain Eukaryota; kingdom Metazoa; phylum Chordata; class Actinopteri; order Cypriniformes; family Nemacheilidae; genus Triplophysa; species Triplophysa dalaica. Next base: position 13,671,552 of record NC_079549.1, on the reverse strand, counting down.
AATCTCTTTTTTGTTCCACAGAACATAGTAACAGCACGCATATTTGGAATGACATGAGGGTAAGTAGCAGAGCTGGGCATAGTACGGCCCGCGGGCCACATCAGGCCCGTTGGCTCTCCCTGACCGGCCCACACGAGGTCACTGATAAATTAGAAGTTAAATGCAAATAGGTGTAACAGGTGCAATGCTTTCCTTAGAAAGGCAACAACTTTTTGAACCCTTTAACACGTACAATCACACCAGTTTTATATAGGGCTCATCCCTTGATCATAAGATCATGATGACTCTTTGCGCATTACTTGATCAACTAAATTAATATCTGCTTTTGCGCTTTAGCTGGCGCTGAGCCAGAGAGGGAGGAGCTCCGCACTTGCCACAGATCACAACTATGCAGTGTTTTCATACACATGTTGTGTTTTTATTTTAGCTTTCAGGCATTTTACATTCACAAAAATCCTAGGAAAACAACACATTTATAGTTCATAAAATACACATGATGTTTATGGAAGCGGCAACAATCATCTTTAAATGTTATTTGACAACATGTCAACGTGATTTATTTATGTCAGATACACATTGTACAGGTAACAATAAAGTTCGCTCTCTTCTCCTGATTCATCGTAAATTCATGTCTGTTGCGAGTCGTGATGCATTTAATGTGTTGTCTAAATCAGAAAGCTCAGATTATCTGAATTGAAGTGCAATCTATCGTATCGTCGCCCATCGCATGTTATACAATATCATTATAAAAGGTGTTAAGACGACCAAATACGTTTTACTTATATAACTTATATTTGAGAATTGGAATATCATATATCTCATAATGCAAACACATCAATCATACTGTACAGAGCTGTTGTTGTAGTGTGTCTCGTGACAAGCATGATGTGTCGCCATGGAAATAACGACGGCCTTTTATAGGGATTGTTCACCCCCAAAATATTCTGTCATCATTTACTTAACCTCAAGTTGCGGCAAAACTGTATGAAATTCTTTGCTCCGTTGAACACAAAGAAAGATATTAGAAGCATGTGGGAAACTAAACAATTCTGAGGCAGCATTGACTACCATAGTAGTTCCCTTCTGTGAAGGTCAGTAATGCCTCAGAACTGTTTGTTTCTTTGTGTTCAACAGAGCAATGAAACGACGAAATTTTGGGACAACTTGAGGATGAGTAAATAATTACAGAATTTTCATTTTTGGGTGATCAAAAAACCCCAAACTGGAGGCTCATCTAGGGTAATTAAATATGCAGAGTACAATACATCCATCCATGTGACGTGACAGTGTGACTGAACTGTTTTTTGAAAAGATATAATAGGTACTGGGCAGAACTAACCAAAGTGTGTTGGTCCGGTCCACTACAACCATGCCAGTTTCTCATGTGGCCCCTTGGGAAAATGAATTGCCCACCCCTGACATACTAAAAACTATATTTATTATCGGATGAGCTGCTTCTTTAACCGTCAGGGTTACCAATTTAAGTGATTTGCTGCCTTGATAAGCAATCGATCCATCAATTAGTCTGCTTCCTCTGGTCCCAGCCCCTCGCTTGATCTAATGTCAACAGGAAATACCATGTGTGATGCAGTCGTTGAGAATGTCACATATGAGTTGAGCTGGTGGGAAGACCCAGATCTGGACACAAATCATAGGGTGGTATCGCAGACATATGGTCTGGGCTCATACGACATTACTTTGACATGACCACTCCTTTAAAATTTCCTGAATAAGACGTGACTTTGGAAGAAAACTGTTCACCCAAAAGTCGTCTTGGTTACGTATGTAACCTCAGTTCCCTGATGGAGGGAACGAGACGTTGTGTCGAGAACGACAGATGGGGTTCGCCCTTGAGAACCAATCAACTCTGACTACTATAGAAAAGGCCAATGAAATTTGGCGAATGCAATTTGCATGCCGGGCTCCGCCCCCGGAAATCCGGTATAAAAGGAGGCCGGCGTGCAGCATTCACTTACCTTTGTTCTGAAGAGCCTGAGACCTCTCAAACTGCAGCAGAATACGATACGTGTTCGTGGCATAAGGGACACAACGTCTCGTTCCCTCCATCAGGGAACTGAGGTTACATACGTAACCAAGACGTTCCCTTTCTGTCGGTCTCTCGACGTTGTGTCGAGAACGACAGATGGGGTTGCCTATGGAAAACGCCACAACGCTGTATCGCGTCACAATCTCTAGCGAAGCGACGGTAACAAGCCTGGGCGTGTCATCCTGAAGCTTTCGTGAGACTGTAACCTTCCAGTGTGGTGGTCGGGGGGTTCCAGAGCTTTCTTGGAGAAAGATGGGTACAGCCCTGACCGGTAACTTTCACGGACGGGGCCTTAGCTCTCTATAGGCGAGAGGCCATCCAGATCAGTTTACACCGGGTAAGCGCGACTCTTAATCAGAGAAGCGCTACAGAGGCCACCTCCTACCCGTGGGGAGGAATATGGTGGATATAGGTATGGTCTCGTCCTTGGAGGAGAACGCATGGAACGTGCGGACTGAGTAGTTAACCGCGAGGTGGAGGCCCACCTGGGGAAGCTCATGGGTTACCAGGAGTGGGAACCATTCTCATGAGGATACATCAGACGGAACAGCCCACGGAGGGGGTGTTACAGACGTCCGGTAGCACTAGGTCCGGTTAGAGCTATCTGTGATAGCTCACATGGTATCCCGGCCTAAGGGGGAAGGCTGCTCTGCCCAGCCAGCCCCCAGGGGGTGCTTGTTTGGTGATGGATGGAATGCCTATTCTTAACCAGTGTCTGGGTAAGAAGGGAGGCTGGTGAGGTACCAGTTTCTTAGCGATGTGTTCGGGTAAGAAGAAAAGGTAAATAGCACACTGACCCAACCTGTTAGAGGGTGGAAAGGTGCTTTCGCAGGCATACGCCCCCCCGGATGCCAGTCCTACATGTCGCCACGCAGGACGTGGGCTGACACCGGGTTTACGCGAAGGTTGTTAACCCTTGCGAAGGTGTTTGGGCATAGCCCAACCCGCAGCTCTACAGATGTCTGCTAGAGAGGCGCTTCTGCCAGTGTCCAGGAGGTGGCTAAACTCCGTGTGGAGTGAGCCCTCACTGCCAATGGGCATGGGAGATTCTGAGATCGGAATGCCGTCGTAACGGCGTCCACGACCCAGTGCGCCAGCCTCTGTTTGGAGACAGCCTTCCCCTTCTGCTGTCCTCCAACAGACACGGAGCTGGTCAGAGCTTCAGAGCTCTGCGTGCGGTCCAGTACGTACTGGACACAACACTAATCGGGTTGGGTCTTCCTCCCCTATGGGGAGCGCCTGCAAGTTCACCACTTGGCCCCGGAGGGAGTAGTGGGAACTTCTTGGGCACGCATCCGGGCCTGGGTCTCAAGATAACGTGAGAGTTTCCAGGGCCGAGTTTAAGGCAATCCAGGGACACGGAGGATGCTCGGTGGTCCCCTACCCTCTTGAAAGAAGTGAGCGCCGTCAGGAGGGCCGTCTTACTCTATGAGGAAGATCGGAACCTCCGAGGGGCTCTATGGGGGGCCCTGAGGCTCCCCAGGACCACTTAGGGTCCCAAGAGGGTATGGAGCGGAGATGAGGCGGATTCCGCCCTCTCGCTGCTTAGGAACCTGGTGACCAGGTCGTGTTGCCCTAGAAACTTTCCACCGACTGAGTCGTGATGAGTGGCAATAGCGACTACATACACTTTCAGTGTGGAAGGGAGATGTTAGTCTCCAGTCTCGTGAGGAGGGGAACACAATCCTGATCAAGCACCTCAGTGGGTCTTTCTCGTTGAGAAAGACACCAGGACGAGAAGAGGCACCGTCTAGAGGCGTGTAACCGCCTAGTAGATGGGGCCCTAGCCTGGGTGATGGTCTCAGCCGTATAGGGGGAGTAGCCATCTTAGGATCTTCTCGTCCCGTCTAGAGACCAGACATGGGTGTTCCAGAGGTCTGATCTGGGATGCCAGAACGTGTCCTTCCCCTGAGAGAGCAGGTCCTCTGTCAGGGGAATGGTTCAGGGGGAGTCGCTGTCCAGAGCATCGGCTCTGAGGCCAAGTGCGGTTAGACCGGTGTGGTGTAACCAATAACACTTGGTGCTCCTGCTCCCTGACCTTGCACAGAGTCTGTACAAGAAGGCTCCTGGGGGGGGAAGGTGTGCTTCCGCCCATCCCGCGGCCAGCTGTGCGCAAGGATATCCGTGCCGAGGGCAGGGACTATCAAGCGGGCAAATGGTGGTGTTACGGGAGGTGAACAGGTTTTACCTGGGCCTACCCGAACAGCCTCCAAATGAGCTGGACTGCACGGGGGTGGAGTCGCCACTCTCCACGAGGCATAAACTGGCGAGAAAGCACGTCGGCTGTCTAGTTCAGTTTGCCCGGGGTGTGTGGCCTGCAGGGAACGAGTCACCTGTTGACTCCACCGGAGGAGGCGTCGAGCAAGTTGTGTTTAGCTGCTGTGTGCGAACGCCACCCTGACGATCTGTATTCGCTACAGCTATAGTGCTGTCCTCGGAACAGCACGTGCATGTCTCGCACGAGAGGCCGTAGCCTGCTCAGTGCAAGTAGCATAGCCCACAACTCTTGGCAATTGATATGCCAGCGCAGGCGGGGGTTCGTCCAACACCCCACCTGCGTGCCCGTTGCACACTACACCGCACCCCTGCAGGGAGACTTCAGTCGTCACCACGACCTGCCTCATAACCTGCTCAGAGGGACCTGAGTCCGTCGAAAAAGTCATAAAGACTAGGGGTTATGGTGCGTCGGCAGCAGGGCGGCATCACCATGCGCCTGCTGCCGGTGTGCCACGCTCTCCTCGGAACTCGACTCTGAAACCAGTGTTGGAGCGGTGTCATGTGCATCAACTCGAGGGGTATTAGCCTGCGAGGACGCCATGTGTCCCAGGAGCCTCTGAATTGTTTCAGGGGGACCGCTGTCTGCCTAAAATGTTCATTTCAGACAGTTCAACACTGGTTGGGCACAACTGCGGACAGGTGTGCCGACATGGTGACAGAGCTGAGTTCCATACCGAGAAAGAGGATGCTCTGCACTGGGGAGAGCTTGCCCCTCTCTTGGTTGACCTGGAGTCCCAATCGACCTAGGTGCCGGAGCACCAGGTCCCTTTGTGTACATAACAGATCTCGCGAGTGTGCCAAGATAGGCCAGTCGCTGAGATAGTTTAGTACCCGCTCGCCTTCCTCCTCTCAGGGAGAAAGGGCGGTCAGGGACAGACCGAAAGGGAGGACTCTGTACTGATATGCCCGCCTCTCGCACGCGAACCGTGGGAACGGCCGGTGTCGAGGAGGATCGAGACATGAAAGTAAGCGTCCTTCAGGTCGATTGCCACGAACCAATCCTGACACCTTATAGATGTCAGGACGCGCCTCTGTGTGAGCACCCTGAATGGCAGCTTGTGAAGGTGCTCTGTTCAGGGTACGCAGCCTTTGGGGGCAACCCGCCGTCTTTCTTGGGAACGATGAAGTGCGGGTGGTGACCCACTGAACATCTTGGTTTTGAGGGACGAACTCGATGCCTGTTTTGCCAGAAGGGTGGTGACCTCTACCCGAAGTACGGAGGCGTCCCTGCCTCTGACAGAGGGAGAGATGATGCCCCGAAACTTGGGTGAGTCTCTGGCGAACTGGATCGAGTAACCAAGACGGACCGCCCTCATTAGCCAGCGAGACAGTGTGGGCAGCTCTCGAGCTCCCAGGGACTGTGACAGGGTGACCAAGGGGACGGTCTGCTTCATCATTCCCACGGGGGGTGGTTCGTCGGCTGGCGGAGCTAACCATGTCGCGGGGAGTCCCCGGAGGGAAGGTTTTTGCTCCGCCTGCTTACCTGCCTGGCGGGACAACGGCACGCACTGTCGGTTTGAGAGTGGTGACGGCTGTCGTATATGTGTACGACCTCACGCCTCGCCAGGGTGTGAGGTCGGTTCGCCGAGCACAGTCCAGTGGAGTGTGCGATCGGCTGCAAGTAAACCCGGGGAGAACAGAAAACTCAGTGAGTAAGTGGGCGCCAAGCCCTAACAAGGGCCCGGCTTTGGTGACGAGGCAGGAGTCGTCCCGTACCGACCGATCAGAGCCGTGGCTGTGAAGATTCGGGCCCGATGTTGTTCTCCCTGGGGTCTTCCCGTCAGTGTCCCTTCTCGCGAGGAGGTTGCTGACGGGGTGGAGGTTTCCCCCTCGACCTCTGCTTCCGGGGTGCCGCCTGTGGGGGCACAGGAACCGGAGCCGATGTCGAAAGGGTCCTGGGTTGCAGGGAAGCAGACGTCACGTGAGATCTCGGAGGCCTGTAGGCGGCCGAGTCGCGGCGTGAAAAAAGTGTGGTTAATTGCCACTGTCTGCTTCGCCGTCAAAAAACTGCTGAGCGCAGTCCTCGACGGTGTTACCAACAACCCACCCTGCGAGATGAGTGCATCAAGAAAGCGGACTTCCTTGCTGTCACTCTTCTGCACAAGGTATAGCCGGGGGTGTCTCTCCTGGACCACTACCGTGGACATCGTCCGACCCAGGGCCCGTGCCGCCGCCTTAGTCGCCCGTAGAGCGCTGTCAGCGGTGGCACGGAGATCCTGCATTATACCCGGGTCGGCCTTACCCTCGTGGAGCCCTCTCAACGCCCTGGCCTGGCGGACCTGCAGGATGGCCAAGGCATAGAGAGAGGAGGCAGCCTGGCCCGCAACATCGCAAGCTTTCGACACCAGTGATGCCGAAGTCTTACGTGCTTTGGACGGTAGGAGTGGTCGATCCCCCCCCAGGTGGTAGCCGTCCGCGGCACAGGTGCACCGCAGGCGGACGTTCCACCCGGGGGATCTCGACGCAGTCCTTGGCTGCCTCACCATCGAGGGAAGTAAGGGAGCCGGAGCTGGTTTCACTGGAACGGTCCGTGAGAGGAGCGTTCCAAGTTTTACACAGCTCCTCATGCACCTCCGGGAAAAACATGGCACCCGGGGTGGGCGCGGTTTGCACCGCGCACCGACCTCGGGAACCACGTATCCCCGGGTTAGCACGGATGACATCACTTCTGCTTCCTCCTGAACTCGACCGCTGGGGGTGGAGTTTGGATTCGGCAGAGTCGGATGCCAGTCTCCCTCCGATGCTGCGAGCGACATCTCATCTACGTCACACATCGTTTCCGAGTGTGTGCGTGAGGATCCGGACGGTATGCCACCGCCGGTTGGGGAACGTTCAGAAGAGCGAATCGGGGTGCGATCGGCCCGTGAGCACTTGGCTGGCGGGTTTACGTTCGCAGAGTTCCCCGTATCACTAACGCTGCTAACGTGGGTGGTCATCGGGGCCGTAGCCACAGATGTCACAGCCCGGGTAGCAGACGAAATGGTGGCTGGTTCCCGTAGGAAGACAGCCACCCGTGACCGCAACTTCTGAATGACAATCTGCCCGCAGTGCAGGCAGATGTGTCAACGAACGCTGCTTCAGTGTGCTGGACGCCCAGACACCTAATGCAGCGATCGTGTCCATCCCCCTCCTCGATGAGGGTGCCGCACCCAAGAGAACAGCGGGACATGCCGCGCTGGAGAATGCTCAGTCAGTCCTGAAAAGGACTTTTAGAAAAAATCTCTAACACCTCCGGAACCGCCGAGACGCCCAGGGGAAGGTCGCTGCAGAAAGGGACGATCCGCTGTAACACGTCGTAGCACCAGCGTGTAGTTGTAGAGGATTGAATCCTGAGTTGTACTCATGAGCGATGGCTCTGAAGAACAAAAGGTAAGTGAATGCTGCACGCCGGCCTCCTTTTATACCGGATTTCCGGGGGCGGAGCCCGGCATGCAAATTGCATTCGCCAAATTTCATTGGCCTTTTCTATAGTAGTCAGAGTTGATTGGTTCTCAAGGGCGAACCCCATCTGTCGTTCTCGACACAACGTCGAGAGACCGACAGAAAGGGAACTAATGTTATAATTAATTATTTTATATTATTCCAAAAAAGTAAATACTTTCTTTCTGCCGTTGCACTTATTTATTAATTATTTAGACTGATCACTGCATCACATATAAAGACAGTTACCCCTCCTATCATGTCTGGGGTCAGATTGACCCTAAAAGATACTAAAAGAAATCAAAATATTTGTCTAAATATCCAATATAGTCTATGTGCTACAAAAAGTTGTTCCTGGCTATAGTTAAATATAGACAAAACATTTAAAAATCTAAAAGTTATGTTTGTCCTAATATTTCACTTAAAATACTGTGTAGGTTAACTGTGAGTACATAAAAACAAATACAACATTCTATTTAAGTAATATATTATACTGTATATTAAAATATTTCAAAATGACCCCACACATTTAAAGTGTCTCTAAAATTTGTACACAATATGACTGTCACAGGTGACAAGAAATATAAAGCTCCAAAATGACCAAAAATTATCCATCTTTTCTTCTAAAGCTACTGTATATGACATTTGGTTGCACTTTATTTTACAGTATGTGTACCTATAGTGTACTCACCTAAGAAAGTACTGGGTATAAGGTACATGGTATAACTTTAGGTTGATGTGTAGTTTCACGGTAAGTACTTAGTTACTACCCAGTTATTATATTTTCTGTAATAAGTACACAGTATGTACATGGGAAACAGGACTGTAAAATAAAGTGCTACCCATATGGCTTTGTGTTAGTAAGACATTTCGTCTTCCATTAAGAACGTTTGGAACAACAAAATGTGTCAGGATTCGTTTTGGAGTAAACTACTCTTGTGCATTCTGCAAAGCACAATTCTTAATTTATGGAAAAGCCAAACAATAATACTCAAAAAGAAAAAAAGACGTAGGCAGAAGGATAAATCACATTTTTTATATTGGTCAAAAACAGTGAATAAAAACGACAAAAAGAGAAAATAGTTGAAAGTAAGTATGCAGTGTTCTGTATTCTCCTGCATCTGTTTGGGGCCTGTGTTTTCATTCTGTCAGCAAAAACAATGGTGCAGAAACCGGCTCGTATGAAACCGACATCTATATTTACCCAGCATTCTATCATATAGACACACTGCACATTCCTGAGCAGAGCTTTTGTCATAGTTGGCACACATATCAGTGGCACAGGCTGTTTTCACAAACCGGGCAAAAAGAATGAGAAAGGAAACAGCACAGCTGAAAACAATGACATTACAGATAGAGAGTGAGAGGGAGAGAGAGTGATGGAGTGATGTAGATTTCTGACAGGAGGGAGAAGAGGAAGGTGTATCGATGTGTCGGCTCAATCAAACGTGCTGTTCTATCTTCATTGGCCTAATGGTTTCACCCGGGTCTCGGCAGGAGAATGACGCGCTTCGACATGAAACTCCAGATGTTCTACTCTGAAACTCACTCCTGGCCTAAGAAGACCCGAGGGAGGTAACCGGGAAAAAAACAGATCTTCAGAAAACTAATGATGCTGTGTCAGAAAGCAGCTGCGACCCGTGAACTCCTAATTGCTTAACTCTTTCCTATTCGCCCCACCTCAATTACCCCCGTAAATTGCACATGATTGAATGAGCGGAGCTCACAAACAAGCAAAAAGCATTTTTATCCCGCCCCTCCTTGCACTTCCTCCAGATTATTCTTACTCGCTCTCGCCTGGATTGAGAATGTCTTGTTTGAAGTAGTCTTGCCGAGGGCTGAAACAGATGTTCTGTGATGGCCTATATTTTATCACAGTATGCTTCCACACATACAGACAAACATATACATTAACTCGTGTATACACTCTGCCTGACAAATACAGAAATAGTAGGACAGTTTTAGGGCGATGGAATCAGTATTAAATAAAAAGATTAGTCAAATGTTTGCGTTTTATCATTAAAATGTAGCACCATAACTACCTACAGTCCTTTTTAAATATGCAAAGTATATGACTTCATTGATTGTTTCATTTAATTTATTTACTGATACTGATGATGTCACTGATAATAATTTCAATGCCAGCTGCTTGGTGTTTATAGGAATTTAAGTTGCGCATGCCAACAATGTTGTGTGGAAAATAAGTAAATAAATCAAAATGACACTAAATTACATTAAAAAGTAAATAAATAAACATAAAAAAATCTACAAGCTTCAACTCTTCATACAGTAATGTCAGGTTATTCCTTACACACAGCTAGATTTCTGTAAACTTGGGAAAATAAGGTAACTCTACTACTCAAACTACTCAAAAGTCAAACTACTATTATAATTGTGCTTTTTTAGCACAGTTTCGTTCTTATTGTTACTTAACAAAAATGGTCGCTTTAAACGATTGTTGGAAAAAGCTGTGTTATGATTATAACATGACATATTGTAACAACTAAGGGTGAAAAAAATAATCACAGCATTTTTTTTTGTGAGCTGTTTCTTTAAGATAATTGTCCAATTAAAAAAAAAAGAGGTAAAGTTCCCACAACAGACGACTAAAACGGAGCCCTGACATGCACTGTTAAATGTTAATGGGTTGAAGTCATAACGAAAACAAATTCATGTTTGTTTCAAAGGGCTGGCGATAAAGACCGTAGAGATTAGAAACGCAACCAGCATTAAATAAATGTTGAAAAACAGAAGTAGCGACTGTGTAAACAAACGTTTGGCTGGCGATAGGGCCTGCCGACAGATAAGCCTGTTTCGGGTTTCTCGCTGTTTGATTCTTCGCCTCTGGGTTCGACAGCAGCCGCTGGATGACTGGAGACATGACACAAGATCAAGACATATAAGTACAGAAGAGATTTCTATGACATGAATAGACACACTAGCACATTTACACAGTCTGTAATGGTGCTTTGGTTGTGAACGATGGATATGTTTTTAAACAAGTCTTTTAAGTAAAGGAATCTTTCACCTTTTGAATGCATTCGCTGAATGCCTTTCAAATATATAGGCTGGTAGCGACTGCTTTCTGCTGATCTAAATGAATATTCCTGGTAGCCAGTGAAGCTTCACGCAGACTGTCTAGCTGAGGCGATTTGTCACAGATCTTTTCACACAGTGTTCTGAAATGTAGCTCAGAGAGGTGCTAAAGAAGCTCAGACAAAAAAACTGGAATGAAAAAGATGGTAAAGAGTCTGTGAGTTCCAGAAAGGAGTGTTTTAAGCAGCAGAGAGAGAGAGAGAAAGAGATACAGTGGATACATATACTAATAGCTATGTGAGTCCCTTGATGGCTCAGTGGTAATCCCTGTTAGTCCACAAACTGATACTGGAAGTCTATCTACACACACACACACACACGAATGTACACAAACACACAAAGCCAGCATTATACCTTTTGAGCTTGCATCTGTGTGCATGATTGACAGCTGTGGCTCTTTCTGGTTCCCCTGTGTTGTCATTTACTTTGCTCATCTAAAGCTCCGGCAGCAGACATCATCATCCTGTCCTTCAAACAGTCCTTCATTCCTGAAGATAAACTCATCCCTCTATTCTTACACATATCTTTCTATAGGCAGATTCATCCTTCATACTGCTTTTGGACTTCCTCTCTCTAAAACTCTTGACGCCATGAAATGTACGGCTGTAACTCTCTCTCCCTCACACTCTAAAATACTCATTCAGAAAGGCCAGAAACACTGGAACATGTTTAAGAGGACAGCGCTGTGAGAGGGAATAAAGATAAGCTCTGTTCCAAAATCTACTCCGCTGCCTAGACAGCAATGACACATAAATAAAAATTCTGCCAAACCTGTGGTATATAAAGAGTGATTTTTATATAAAATTAAAAAACATATTCACAAAACATGCCGTGCATTTTAGATAGCGATTCTACTGTGTCTAAAAAAACTATGTCAAGTGTTTCAAAACAGTCACTTATAGGAATTAATTTAAGGTCGGATCAGATCTCTTGGTTTTGAGCAATAAAAAAGTTTGTTTAGGATTTCTGGCTTTGCAACCCACAGTCTGAACAGAGCATGACACTTAACCAGCCATTCCGATCAGAGTTGAATATGCATCCCTGTGTCTTGTCTCAATTCATTCAGGCTTTCCTGAGATTAAATGCTTCTGTAACAATAAAGATATCTGAAGATGTGTATGAAACAACCCCAAAACAGACAGATGGGCCAACATGTACAGTATACTTTGTTTAAATTGTGAGAGATCAATGTTCTTCCTAAACAATCTTTTGGATATGAAGACAGCTAAATTTGACAATGTTTATTATTGTGCACATTTATAGGTACAGTGTCTCATTTTTTGGAGGATCTGTTGACAGAAATGCAATATTATATACACAATTATGTCTTCAGAGCTGTATAAAGACATTACATAATGAAGCGTTATTTTTTATTACCTTAGAATGAGCTTTTTCTATGTGCTTACTTCGCGGGTGCCCTCATACAAAATTTGCCATGTTGTTTCTACAATGGCCCTAAACGGACAAACTGCTCTACAGAGTGTGTTTCTTAAAGGCAATAACACAGAGGGATCCTGGCAATCTCATATTAATCTTCAGTACCTTTAGAGTAATATTGCATACTTTATATCTTCGAAAAAGAATTTAATTTGATCACATTTATAAGAGATAGATACAGCTGTACGATTATTCCCAAAATCATATGACGCGTGCAGGGGGGAGGGGTAGGCTGAACTAAAGCATATTGTCAACAAAACACAAACGTTAGTTTCACTCATCGCATGCGGTTCATGTCCGGCATCTTCTAGCGCTGGGACGGTTCCATATATCAGTTTAAAACTATCTCCAAACCCAGTGTAATATCCACCGTTTATAGAACATTTATCTCCCAAATGCAGTAAACAAACAAACACCTTAACTTCGCGAAAATATGCTCTCTCTCTCTCTCTCTCCTGAACACAGTGAAAGTGACGTCTGCGCATGCTCCTTCTCCTGCTCTCCTTCTCCTACTCTGGGCGTGCCACGTGCTTTTCCAGGAGAATTGTCCAATAAGGGACTAAGAAAAATTGTTACAAAACAGTTGCAAACAGAAACTTGATCGAGCACAGAAATATTATGTAAAACGTCTAACTCGTATTTTGACAAGTTGACCACGGTAAGCATGAGAAGACAGCATGTTTAACATTGTAAAGTCCGAATGCATGACACATCATTGCAGCACCCCTTCAAATACGTTATCTCCTTCAGCAATGAAGTGAAAGCGCCATCTTAGTCCTGTGTCACCCGCCATAATGGTTCGAAAGGGAGGAATGAGCCGTCGGTTGCAATTCGCAACCTCACTGCTAGCTGCTGCTAAATTTCATAAACTGGACCTTTAAAAGGATGTTTGGATAATGGATAAAGCGTCTTTTCTGGTATGTTCTTTCTAGCTAACATGCCGACAAATGGCTAAGCATGACTAACAAAGAAATAATTTAAAAAGAACCAATTTATATTGTGTCAAATATGCATATTACACGCTTAGAAGTGTTCACTCATAAGCGTAAACAAAACAGGTGCTTTTCTAAACCGGTGATACTTAAACCATCATCATTCATTATAACTAAAGAGGAGACCCGCCTTTTGTAAAGGGGAAAGCTGAATATACTGTTCACAAAAGACACTCATTGATACTCGAATCCATCATAACAAGCACTTCACAGCTGTAATTACCTTCAATCATATATTCATAATCAATAAATATAGATTTAACCAAGCTGACGCAAAGTACTGTAAGCCTAAAGGCACAGAGCTCATATATACAGCTGAACATCTGAGACACTATAACATTTTGATACCAGACAGCGAGACCAAAGGTTTACAGACCTATGGCCCACATTCTTTGAATAATAACATTTCCGCAAAGATTTCATTTTGGAAGAAAAGGCCGGGATTTAAAGACGGCAGAACAAAGCCATCAAACCCCCTCTGAACCTGAAGGAGAAGAATTCTGATGTTGAAATTGAAAGCTGGGATTACATGATGTAACAGACTTAGGTGATGATATCAGCCCAGAGCAGGTGAGGATCTGTAGAAGTTAAAATAGCCCAAAAGGAAATGTCAATTTTCAGTTGCGTGTTGTTCTGTGTTCAGGATCAGTGGTTTAATATCACATAGATGGAGCATAAAAACAAACCTGCGCATTGATATTGGACAAAACTTTGGTAATATCCATAAACCCAGAATACAGTCTCTCTAGGGATGCTGGTCTCCCATAGCCAGACAATCCAGATCCAGAAAGAGAACTGACACATTACGTCACTGGCCAAAGTTCCAGAGAGAGAGAGAGAGAGAGAGGAAATAGCCCAAAAGGAAATGAGAAAGAGAGAAAGAGAAAGAGAGGGAGAGAGAGAGTGAGAGAGAGAGAGAAGGCCAACGGTTACATTAGATTGAGGAAACTGGCAATGAACTTTTGGAATTCATCTCTGTCACTTCAAATGAAATCTCAGCCAAGATGGCAGAGATGGATTGCATGTCAGCAGCAGCAGGATAACAGCAGTACTGATCGAATACACATGCACTCAAATGTTTGCTTTCTATCATGGTTTGGACTTTCCTTTCCTCAATCGTTTTTTGTTTTGTTTTTGGAAAACCTTCCTTTTACCTTAGATCTTTTTCAAGCCATTTGTGACACTGACGACAAAACAAGTCAAAAGGGTCCATTTTTTTAAATTGAGATTTTTACATAATCTGAAAGCTGAAGAAATAAGCTTTCCATTGATATGTGGTTTGTTAGGATAGGACACTATCCGACGGAACAACAACTGTTTACAAAGCTGGAATCTAAGGGTGCAAAAGAAGCAAAATATTGAGAAAATCGCCTTTGAAGTGGTTTTAATCTGAGGCACTGTAGCAGGCCATCCACTCACAAAAGCAATGTTTTTATACATTTACGTTAGGAAATTTATTAAATATCTTCATGGAACATGATCTTTACATAATATCCTAATGATTTTTGGTATAAAAGAAAAATCGTAAATTTTTACCCCTACAATGTACTTTTGGGGATTACAAAAAATATTCCTGTGCTACTTAAGACTGGTTTTGTTGTCCAGGGTCACGTTTATTATGTCTACCTGTAAGTTGCTTTGGATAAAAGAGTCTTCAAAAGGAATAAATGTAAATATAATAATTATATTAAGTCATTTGCAGCAGTTCCAACAAACCTAACCAGCCCACACAGTCAAATGTTTGGAAATGTATCAGTTCAGTACTGTTGTGCTGAGATTAAGTTAGATGAAATAAGGCGTCATAGGCAGAAGTTAACAGCATACTGTACAAATAAAATCATACGCCTATTCTGTATATATTTTGTTAAAAAATGTAAGTACTCATATGAATATGCTAGCACATACAGCTGAGTAGCTCAGAAATGTAAGCAGTTTTTCACATCAAATACAAGAGACACAAACAATCAGACACGTACTGCCTCAAAAAGACCCGATTTTCGGTAGGGGTCTGATTGACAATTCCATGTTTGGTAAATTACAGGAAACATTACTAATGAGGACCTGGTGTGAAAGTCTGAACTATATTTCTGTACTTTTACTTTCAAGAGTACACGCACGCACACACACATACATACACACACCTACACATGCGCACACACCTACACATACGCACACACCCACAAACACACACACGCACGCGCACACGCACATACGCGCAAACACACACACGCGCACATAGACACACACACACAAACACACTCACACAATTACTCAATGAGAACAGATTATACCCTTCTATTGTTTTACATCAAGCATTCTAATAATGACTACAGTCTTACCCTGAGCCTGGACTTTTAAAGAGGAAACTTGTATTTTGGGGGAGGAAAAAATTGAACTTTATTTAATTATGAATCAATAACGACATCCCCAAAGGGAGGTTGTGTCAGATTTTGTTAACTCCTTCAAGAAGTTTAGTTAAGTAAAAACACACATTAACACACACAAAGAACATCAGCAATAATACCCAAAATGGCCATGCGGTTGTGTGAAAATGAGTCAATTATTTTATGTGTGTGTGTCCGTCTTGGCTCTTTGACTGCATCAGCAGCCGCCTGATCTGGTTAATCATTCACTACTCTCAGACTTGTTTAAATAGGACGACGACCAAAACCCTTACAACATTGACTTCAACTGTTGCTATAGACCGCTGTCTGTTGTTAGAGAGAAAATGGTTGAGAGAGAGAGACCGCTATTCTATTTTGTTGTATTCATACATTTTTTTGCCTTGTTGAATTAACAACTATTAATTCACTTTATGTGGTCTCTTAATTTGCACTCTGTTCGACGATATTTTCCTTTTGCACTGCTTTGGCAATACACATGCATTTTTTCTCATGGCAATAAAGCACTAAATTGAAAGTGAAATGTTCTGATGTCAGACATATGAATACATTAGGACTCATAAATGCATGACCACCTTCACACCACAGTGACGTCTATTTGGTTTTCGAAAGCTTGGCTGACCAGTCACCGTAAAATTAAAAAGGCAGAATAAATAAGCTATTTTTACACACGGAGAACTAAAATTGATATTTTTAAATAAAGAAAGGATAAAAATCTATTTCAGATGTTTACTGCCTTTCAAAAGATGTGGACTGATAAAACATAAACTTTCTACTGTAATATACACTCACCTAAAGGATTATTAGGAACACCATACTAATACTGTGTTTGACGCCCTTTCGCCTTCAGAACTGCCTTAATTCTACGTGGCGTTGATTCAACAAGGTGCTGAAAGCATTCTTTAGAAATGTTGGCTCATATTGATAGGATAGCATCTTGCAGTTGATGGAGATTTGTGGGATGCACGAAGCTCCCGTTCAATCACATCCCAAAGCTGCTCTATTGGGTTGAGATCTGGTGACTGTGGGGGCCATTTTAGTACAGTGAACTCATTGTCGTGTTCAAGAAACCAATTGGAAATGATTTGAGCTTTGTGACATGGTGCATTATCCTGCTTGAAGTAGCCATCAGAAGATGAGTAAATGGTGGTCATAAAGGGATGGAAATGGTCAGAAACAATGCTCAGGTAGCCCGTGGCATTTAAACGATGCCCAATTGGCACTAAGGGGCCTAAAGTGTGCCAAGAAAACATCCCCCACACTATTATACTACAACCATAATTGCATTAATGAGAAATTGAACAGATGTTCCTAATAATCCTTTAGGTGAGTGTATATAGATATGTTTTCTCAGAATACTTGGCTACTTTTGACAGACCCTTGATATGCAAAGACACACAAAACTGCATTAAACTGTAGTTATGGAACGTACCAGCAGGGAGAAATTGATAAACACAACCAGCCAAACCTTGATGCCTTAGTGAGCACAACAATGTTCTCAAAAAGGATGATATACTAGACACAATTGACAAAGACAAAAATGATCTAATTGGCTTATTCATCAGTAAGGAACAATTTCAACTGAGATGAGATCAGAACAAGTGTTTGTCTACCTAGGAAGTCTCTGTTAATCCAACAGTCTTTATCTCTTTAAGAATTAAGATGCACACACACACACACACACACACACAATAAAGATGCACATTAAGCCGCACTCTGCATTCCACACATCACAAGAACAGACAATTCAGACACTTGACCTTTTTCGACTAGACTGAGGTGACCCCAGAGACTCTTCTCTCCAATTTGTGTATGTGTGTGTTCATACTTTTCAAATATATAAAAAGCCATGTTTGTCTATTAAAGAGTAAGTGTTTTGTGGCAAATGTGTCTGTGCGCCAATCAATACTCCATAGATCAGTCTGTTTATTATTGCGTGCGTGCCTCTCTGTGTCCGCCACGGCTATTTAATTACCCCAGAGCCCACCGTCGGTTCCAGGGACATGTTAAGCATAATTGCAGTTGTCAGAACATACGTGTGTGTTCTGCGTGGGTATATTTTTGGTTGTCCTTCAACCAGTACGAGCCTTTAAAGTTTTCAAATCCTGCTCCGGATCTAATGTGGAAGCCAATTTGTATGTAGCTTGGCCAGGCCTTTTTGAGCACGTTTTGCCCAATTATAGGATCAAGAGGATCAGGGCAGCGCGTGGAAACCACCGGGCTGCCATGTTTAGCGTTGCTCTGTCGGATTTTAACTCGGCTGTACAGCACGTCGGTTTTACCACCTAAATGCACGTCATGTGTCCTGGGGAGAAAAAGCAGAGATTTAATCAACAGGGAGATGGGAGGAAGGAAAAGAAAGAAAGAAAGAAAGACTGAAAGAAAGAAAGAAAGAAAATGTTGAACAAAACGTCCCCCTGCTGCTATGATTGTACAGTAATTAGACATCTGTGGGGCGTCTGAGAAGTCATGACACGCCCTACAGCGAACACGCACACACACCCATGTAATCTCACACATGTAATGGAGGGAAATAATAACATGCTTACATTGAAAATGCTTGTAGATGGTGCATTAGCAAAGAAAATGGATCGCAAATTGTCATACTGGAGATGTTCAGGCGCTATATGTGCAGTTTTGCTGTACACTTATCTGAAATATTGAGGTCTGGAAGCAACACTGTGGCAGAAACACGGAATGCACGAGGATCATTCTTTAGAAGCTTACACCAAAGCCTCATAATGTGTGTAGGGTGTGCACATATTATGCTCAATGTATTTTTTTTAAATACAGATATGTGTGTGTAAAATTTGTGCATGCACATTTCAATGCCTATTTTGTGTAAATGTGATGTTAATATATCAGACCCCTGAATATCATAGAGACCTATAGGTGGGTAGTAAGCAATAACCAAGAAACCACTTATATTATTATATACAATATTAAACTCAAAACACCCTAGCAACCACATACCAAAACCCTTTTGCATTGTGGCATCAGGTTTTGCATAAGCGAGCGCAACTAACATTTTCTCTAGAAAATGTCAAATATATCTAAACCTGATCAGTTTGCATTAGTTAGTAGTTTCATCCTTCAGACTGTTTAAACTGTTTGTCTGAAACTATGGTTTCACATGGAACATGTTTTAAGTTGGTGAAGTAGATACTGTAGCCTACACCTTGTCTTCAAGAAAAACTCTCACAGAAAATGCTTTGGTGCTTTTTTCACACTTTCTCAAGTGCTGTTCCGTATTTATCCTCGCTTGCCTTACGTTTTTCACCCCGTCTTTCTCTCTTTCGTTTAAATCCATCATCCAGCATGCTGAAAGGTGCAATTACCTTGGCGATGCTGCCACAGCAACCGGTGGTGAGACTCTTATTATGCGCTGCAGAAATAGATCTGATTGGCCAAATGAAGCACTCATTAGCTCTCTGTCACTCTCTCAGCAGCCATTAACGCTTTAGCTAAACTGACCATTAAATGAGTCTGCGCTCCCTCCATCTGCCCCCGCTCAGAAAGATGAGGACGGAGAGATAGATACAAGAATGAGAGAGAGGTGACTTCTGTGTAGAAGTAAACAAGACGGTGCAGAATAGAAAAATAGAAACACAACAGACGGTTTTGTTCTAAAAACTTAGTGAGCTATCTCACCTTCTACTGCCTATTTAGGCAACTGCCTTCACAGCATCCTTACCATCATGGAACCTCACAGATGACTGATTTGGAATGCAGATAGACAGAAACTTTGCGTGTAACTCAAATAGGACTCCACAAGGGCGACTCTCAATTGATTTCAATGACTTTGAACTTAACATGCTGCTAAGATAATGGTGTGATACTCTAATAAGCATACAAATACAGAGCACAAACAAATGGGAAAATAATCCTATTGTTATTGGATTCAACTTTTTATTGATACTTTACAAGTGATATATTTTTACAAAGCAAATTTATTTACTCTACCAAATTTGCCTTGAAATGCTGCTCGCTAGGTAAAAACTGTATCACAGATGTGTTCCACCTCACCTGTGGCTCACGGTTAGCGCACAGCCGATGCTAATCAAATCTCCATAATGAAGAGATCCACCTAAGTGAGATTTTACACACTTTGGACATGGTGAGCATTATTTCATGGTTTATTTATTTCCCATAATGCCCCAGAATAGCTTAAAATGGATTTCAGCAAAGGTTTTCTGCTAGTGTTTAAGAGGTGTTCGCATTTCTATTTGTAATTTAATTGCATGTGATCCTCGTCAAGCGTATTCATTCCGATATCTGTTCTCTGTCCACGTCAGTGTTTCTTAAGGAAACATTTCCACCTTTTCTGGTCTCTGAACACAAGAGAGGCAGCGGGTGATGTTAAGCTAATGTGTTAGACACCATTTACCAGACCATTTACCCATCCACGGACAGCGTTGCAGGATTTCATCCAATCCGACCTTGGAGACCAACAACACTTCACCTGATTTCAAGATGAAGTCTCAATGCACAAACACAAATAGGAAACAGCTTTAACTCGAAGGCATTTTACACCAAACTTACACCAGAGACATTTAATTTGACCTCTCGCAGCGATGAAAGCTCACCAGACAGCTTTTGGTCTGAAGCCCAGAACAACCAGAGATTCATATTTTTGTTACTTTGTTTTGTGGGAGACATGCAATTAATCTTCATAAATATTGCTTTGTTGCAATTCTGCACACATTATTATTACCTGTGCCCTTTTACTTGAACATTTACCCCCAATTCTTATACATATGCATCATTATGCATTATGCATTCTTCTCATAGGAAAAAACTTTTACATTATGGTACTCGCAATTTAAAGAG
Source organism: Triplophysa dalaica (assembly GCF_015846415.1). NCBI lineage: Eukaryota > Metazoa > Chordata > Actinopteri > Cypriniformes > Nemacheilidae > Triplophysa > Triplophysa dalaica. Next base: position 13,651,051 of record NC_079549.1, on the reverse strand, counting down.
TTTTTTGGAAAAAATACACACAGCTGACTAAAATGTTTCCACAAAAAAGAAATAAACAAGCAAACCTGGGAAAAAAGACCTTCATAGTTGAAGAATCCACAATAAAATGATCTCCGAAGGATATAAACCAACAAAGCAATCAATATCTACACCAAATATGACAAATTAAGATAAGTATTTAGAGAGAGCAATTCTGAAAAATTTATCGGAAACTGTTAGTTGGTGAGGTTGTGGGCGGAGCAATTTTCACTCCACACCCATCAATCACATTAGCAAAACAATCAGGGCCTCTGTCAGCAACATAATGAAGAAATGTTGGATCAATCCAGTTAACCTCAGTTCCGACCTGAGCAGTCATAGAATTCAAAGCCATTAAATCAACTAGAGGATTTTGCAATTCAGCTCTAGATTAGAGGTTGTCAAGCCATATAATTCATAACCCCACTTACTCGTTAACAATGAATATTATATAAATAATTAGGCCCGAACTTAATCATTCCACCATTAGTTTATGTCTGTCAATTGGACTAGTGGAATATATTCAAGTCAATATCAATTACAAAATATTAGCAGACTATCAAAACAAAGTATTTGTATTATTTTCTTTGGACTAAAACTAATAAAGATGCACGAACAATAGAACCACTGAACTGAGAAAGTAATTCATTCAGACTTAGCTACAAAAAATATATTTTTTTACGTATTTCCCCAGCATCACCATCTATCCTGGGATTAAATTAAATAATCCAGGCTACTTCATCTGTGTTACTTTTAAGCGGCCCTGCAATGATGTGTCATGCATTCTGACTACTTTACAATGTTAAACGTGCTGTCTTCTCATGCTAAACATGGTCGACTTGTCAAAAATTTTTACGTAAATTGGGCGTATTACGTAATATTTCTGTGCTCGATACACTCCCCCAGCGATCGTACAGGTTTCAGAAAGTATTTTTCGAACATATAAAACTTTTTCGTAAGAACTTTTCTTAGTCCCTTGTTGGACAATTCTCCCGGAAAAGCATGTGGCCAGCAAGAGGAGAGCATGAGAAGGAGCATGCACAGATGTCACTTGGAAAGCAGGATAGAGAGTGCATACGATCACGAAGTTCAGGTGTTTGTTTTTCACTGCATTTGGGTGATGAATGTCAAATAAACTGTGGATATAATGCTGGATTTGGAGATAGTTTGAAACTGATATATGAAGCCATCCCAGCGCTAAAAGATTACGGACATGAACCGCATGCGGTGAGTCAAACTGATGTCTGTGTTTTGTTGACAATGTGCTTTGGTTCAGCCTCCCCCCCACACGTACCGTATGTTTTCGTAAACAATCATAAAGCTGTATCTATCTTTTATAAATGTGATCAAAATAAATGCTCTTCGAAGATACAAAGTAAGCTATATTACTCTATAGGTATTCAAAATTAATATGAAATTGGCAGAAACACCTGTGTGTTAGGGCCACTTTAATGTAAAGTATTGAAAGACAAAACAAACTTAATACTTTATGCAGTGAGGAAAGCCAAGTGATTTTAGACTATTAAAACGGTTTGACTTGTTTCAGTAAGGTTCTCAGTCTAGGATTTTTTTCTCATCTATATCATAATGGCGTATAAAATTAAGAAGGCAAACTACAAAAGCTAATGCTAGACTTGAGGCAATGAGGTCTTAATTTTTAAAGCTTTCATCTTAGGCTTTTTTAAACTTCTTCAGCTCTTTAATAGAAATATTTTTCAATGTGACCATTGTTTCTTTTTCCACTTGCTTGTAATTGTATTTTAAGCTCTCGTTATTTCAATCCAGTTGCACTTCAAGGTACGGGTGTTATAAAAAGGTATGTTAATTAAAACAGCGCTATCCCAAACTCAAGCTGTCTCCCTTTTATCATTGCCTTTCTTTTCTCTGTCTTCGCAGTATTTTTTTCATTTTAACAGCTTTTTTTCTCATCAGCAAGAGTTTTCTCTAGTCTGAAACAGCATCAGAAGCTGTAAAATGAAAAGCGAGAAAGAGAGAGAGATGCACAGGTGGGTGGAGGAAGCGTGGTGTCACCAGGGTACTCTAATTCTAGGCTCGTCTGGCTTTAAAGGAAGCTGCACAGCTGGACGGAATCACAGCAGCGCCTCAAGTCTTTAGCATCTCCATGGAAATGCCTTTGCATTGTCTCCACGGTCCAGCGACAAAACCACAAGTGCTGCCCGCTACACACTAAAAGTGAGCTACATATAGAAAATCTGTGATTTTGAATGAGCTTGAATGAGCTTGTGACTCGTGTTTGTGGGCGAGAGAACCAGGGGCGCAACTGCACATTTTCTGAGGGGTATGCGAGATCAGTATTGCCCCCCATCGGCCGCCTCAATATAGAAAACACACAGCAAATAAAAAATCTACAGACAAGTTGGATATTACCTTTGTTGTCATTCTAGTTATATTTTACATCATGTGAAGGTGACAATCAGATTTGCATCTATAATAGAAGCATTCAGGTTTCCTTTTACAGAAACATCTTTCCATCTGCTTCACAGTGTAACAGTGATTGTTTAATTCTGAAAAGATAAATAATAATCTGAAAACTAATGAAACAAAGGAGCAAAAAGTAATAAACGTACATAACGATTATGTTCAAACATACACAATAAATTAGGACTGAAACTACTGATTTTTTTAATAATCGGACGATTGTTTTTTTGATTACTCGGATAACAGGGTAAACATTCTTTTTTTAATCTTTTACTTGTAATAGCTAAATTAAACCCCAAATAAGACTATTTATTGTATTCTAAAGTGATTTTATCTTACGTAGTCTAGAATTTTGACATTTAAAACCTTTAACAAAAAAGCTTGTCTAGAAACTTCTTTAAATATCCCAAATATAAGTAAAAATCGAGTTGTAGCCCATTGGAGAAGTGCTGGTGAGGAAAGGTTCCAAGGGAATTATACACTTATTTTGATCTTCAATGATATCACATGGCGTTGTATAACGCAAATAAACAAACGGTCTTTGATTTTACAAACTTAGGCCTACTTTAAAACAAATGCTTAGTTTGTGGTTCATTAATATTTAATAAAAAGACAACAATAAAATAGCCTTTACATACCTTTACTGTGCATTTAAAATTAAACTTATATTGAAAAACTAATTGAGACTGTGTTTCACTGTCCAAAAGCTATCTCTCCGGTGCTTTGTGCTGCACGCTGTTTGCAGAAGACGCATCTGCTCGCGTTATATTAAGAACACAGGCCTGACGTTCAAATTGCACAGCTGACATTGTCATATGGGGAAAACTCGTCGGACATTTAATGAAGAACACGATAACTAGCTTATTTGCTTCATAGTGGGAGACTTAACAGCTTTAACAACAGTCTCAGACTCTTCCAAATGAAATTATAAAGCTCCTTCACAAACATAGATTTACTTCAAGAGGTGAACTGATATTGTATCATGATATGAACTACCTCTCAGACATCGGTAAATAACTTAAAGATTTAAAGAGATGACTCCATCCAGGGTGTATCCTGCCTTGATGCCCGATGACTCCTGAGATAGGCGCAGGCTCCCCGTGACCCGAGGTAGTTCGGATAAGTGGTAGAAAATGGATGGATGGATTTAAAGAGATGAAATGATGAAATGATAATCGATATTTATCCAGTTGGACATTGTTTTTTTTAATTTGCATGTTCTGTTTTGCGCTTTGGGAAGTTTCTTCGCTCGATCCATTTGGACATTTGACTGTCAAAGAGTGACTGGTTGACGTAATAACTTGATTAAATAAAATACAGTATATATACATTAATTTAACCTGTTTAAAATGCTACACAAAAGTGAAACTAAAACGTTTTAGATTAATTACTTTATCATTTATAAACGTTCTATTCACGAGTTCACCTACACAGATAACAGTGATGTTGATAGGGATAATGATATAGCTTGGTTATGAAGGTAATGCGTATTTGGCGTGTTGTCCGGGAAGCGGGCTCCGAGCTCGCCAGATCTATCCGAGCCCGAAACACTCTACCTTGGTACGAGTGAGTGCGCCGAGCTCGGAACCGGTCTGAGCCCAGAGCACCCCCCCCCCGGGGTTCCTGCGGGATATTGAGCTTTGGAGAGGAGCCGGGGTGGAGGAGGGATGCTTAATCTTATGAGATCGAACAGGTAAGATGGTTTCCTTATTTATTAGCGAGCTCGCTAGGGCTGATTGTGTATATGCTGTGATTGCTGATTGTAGACCAGCCGGCTGATTATATGCTTCGGCTCCTCCTGAACTTTGTTAATTAAACATCATTTAAAAAAACTTAAATATAATAATATTTTGGCACAATGGCACCACCCCTTGTGCAGCGCCCCCATGCACCGCATATACTGGATCACAACAGCCTGAGAAGCCGAAGCTCGCTGAAATGGAATGGGTGGGACATCTTCACAAACACACACTCTAAGCGGGGAACCAATCACAACAGGCCGGGCCAGCTTTAGCAATCAGAGCATTTCGGAAGGAGGGACTTTATATAGATCGGAAGAAATCCAGTCATTTTTTGAGAAGCGGGACAGAGATGAACAATAGACGTGAAATTTAAAGCATTTTTTTATTAGAAGTATGAACATCCATTGTTAATCACCCCAAAAACATAATCCATGCCTCAAAAATAGCAAAGACTGGCTCCTTTAGTGTATAGTGACTGTACCAATTCTGTTTAGCCAAGTAATGGTTCTTCAACTGACTTTAGGTGGGTCCCGGAAGTTATTTTGGGCCACAAAAGCACTAATGCTTGTTTATGTTTATAGTTTATGTCTATGGAGACAGTTCACAAAGTAAGTAAAGCTAGATGCAAAAATTAATGTATATTGAGGTATATATATATATTTAAAATGCTACAGCGAAATAAAATAAAAAACTCAAACTATGCGGTGTCAGACATAATGAAAGATATTCAACGAGATCCGGAGGGGGTTTCCAGTTTCCAATTCTGGCTTGCTCATTTGTCTCAAAGCTAACCAAATGGACAGCCTGTTCAATCAAAACTGCCACAAGCTGGTTTCACCCAGAGCTCTGTCTTTCAGTCCACTGCTTAACTGTTCCAGATGATTTACTGCTCTCCGTCAGTCTTAACGTTGATCCTTCCTGCACAACTATCAACCTGTCAACCTCTCCCACGTCTCCACCACCAGTCCCATGTGTCTCCTGCCTGCAGAACAATCCTCCATTCTGAACCTTCCTTGGATTTTTGGATGGCCCCCTTCATCACAACACCTCCACCCCAGAGGAAACCAGAGAGGGGCAGGATGGAGTTACAGTACCCAAGCGGGGAGCAGGTGACCCGGGCTAACAGAGGAACAGCCTGCTGGGTCTGAGGCTGGAATCTCAAGGTTCAAGCTCAATGGTGTATAACAACCTCTGGACTCAACAAACAGCAGGAGAAAGAGATGAATGTAGCGAGAAAGGGACAAAGAGAGAGATGAAAGGGTGTTTAATGGATGATGATGGTTCACTCTGAGAACATTACCAATGGTGTTATGATAAACCACTATCCTCCCCAAAAGTAACTGCCTAAGATAATCATCTTTTAAGAAACACTTCTATACATTTAAACTCATTTGTTTTGAAGGATAAACAGAGCAACCTAACAACCGATTAAGATCTTTTGTTTCAAACTATTTAGATGTCCCACGATACCAATATTTGTGATCAATTCAGGTTTTATTATGAATTGATTTATTTCCATTTCAAATTCTTCACATCAACAGCTCTCAACTTTAAACTCAAAATGCCTGTTTGTTTCCACAAAAATTTCTACTGAAAATGTTGAAACATTTAAGTTACGTTTAAGTTTTGTCAAGACCATCTAAACCACCAACATCTGTGGTGTGGGCCTGGTGTGGAAATCTATTTATATTGTAAAAAAACATAAAGTATCATTGGAAAGAAAAGAGTTATTCTCGATCAGTTGTGATATTTGTATTTTCTGGTCACAAAAAGCTTTTGCCTGGTCATATGATTTCAACATCTTTGCCCCCAAAGAAAACGTCTTGGTTACGTATGTAACCTCAGTTCCCTGATGGAGGGAACGAGACGTTGTGTCGAGAACGACAGATGGGGTTCGCCCTTGAGAACCAATCAACTCTGACTACTATAGAAAAGGCCAATGAAATTTGGCGAATGCAATTTGCATGCCGGGCTCCGCCCCCGGAAATCCGGTATAAAAGGAGGCCGGCGTGCAGCATTCACTTACCTTTGTTCTGAAGAGCCTGAGACCTCTCAAACTGCAGCAGAATACGATACGTGTTCGTGGCATAAGGGACACAACGTCTCGTTCCCTCCATCAGGGAACTGAGGTTACATACGTAACCAAGACGTTCCCTTTCTGTCGGTCTCTCGACGTTGTGTCGAGAACGACAGATGGGGTTGCCTATGGAAAACGCCACAACGCTGTATCGCGTCACAATCTCTAGCGAAGCGACAGTAACAAGCCTGGGCGTGTCATCTCGAAGCTTTCGTGAGACTGTAACCTTCCAGTGTGGTGGTCGGGGGGTTCCAGAGCTTTCTTGGAGAAAGATGGGTACAGCCCTGACCGGTAACTTTCACGGACGGGGCCTTAGCTCTCTATAGGCGAGAGGCCGTCCAGATCAGTTTACACCGGGTAAGCGCGACTCTTAATCAGAGAAGCGCTACAGAGGCCACCTCCTACCCGTGGGGAGGAATATGGTGGATATAGGTATGGTCTCGTCCTTGGAGGAGAACGCATGGAACGTGCGGACTGAGTAGTTAACCGCGAGGTGGAGGCCCACCTGGGGAAGCTCATGGGTTACCAGGAGTGGGAACCATTCTCATGAGGATACATCAGACGGAACAGCCCACGGAGGGGGTGTTACAGACGTCCGGTAGCACTAGGTCCGGTTAGAGCTATCTGTGATAGCTCACATGGTATCCCGGCCTAAGGGGGAAGGCTGCTCTGCCCAGCCAGCCCCCAGGGGGTGCTTGTTTGGTGATGGATGGAATGCCTATTCTTAACCAGTGTCTGGGTAAGAAGGGAGGCTGGTGAGGTACCAGTTTCTTAGCGATGTGTTCGGGTAAGAAGAAAAGGTAAATAGCACACTGACCCAACCTGTTAGAGGGTGGAAAGGTGCTTTCGCAGGCATACGCCCCCCCGGATGCCAGTCCTACATGTCGCCACGCAGGACGTGGGCTGACACCGGGTTTACGCAAAGGTTGTTAACCCTTGCGAAGGTGTTTGGGCATAGCCCAACCCGCAGCTCTACAGATGTCTGCTAGAGAGGCGCTTCTGCCAGTGTCCAGGAGGTGGCTAAACTCCGTGTGGAGTGAGCCCTCACTGCCAATGGGCATGGGAGATTCTGAGATCGGAATGCCGTCGTAACGGCGTCCACGACCCAGTGCGCCAGCCTCTGTTTGGAGACAGCCTTCCCCTTCTGCTGTCCTCCAACAGACACGGAGCTGGTCAGAGCTTCAGAGCTCTGCGTGCGGTCCAGTACGTACTGGACACAACACTAATCGGGTTGGGTCTTCCTCCCCTATGGGGAGCGCCTGCAAGTTCACCACTTGGCCCCGGAGGGAGTAGTGGGAACTTCTTGGGCACGCATCCGGGCCTGGGTCTCAAGATAACGTGAGAGTTTCCAGGGCCGAGTTTAAGGCAATCCAGGGACACGGAGGATGCTCGGTGGTCCCCTACCCTCTTGAAAGAAGTGAGCGCCGTCAGGAGGGCCGTCTTACTCTATGAGGAAGATCGGAACCTCCGAGGGGCTCTTTGGGGGGCCCTGAGGCTCCCCAGGACCACTTAGGGTCCCAAGAGGGTATGGAGCGGAGATGAGGCGGATTCCGCCCTCTCGCTGCTTAGGAACCTGGTGACCAGGTCGTGTTGCCCTAGAAACTTTCCACCGACTGAGTCGTGATGAGTGGCAATAGCGACTACATACACTTTCAGTGTGGAAGGGAGATGTTAGTCTCCAGTCTCGTGAGGAGGGGAACACAATCCTGATCAAGCACCTCAGTGGGTCTTTCTCGTTGAGAAAGACACCAGGACGAGAAGAGGCACCGTCTAGAGGCGTGTAACCGCCTAGTAGATGGGGCCCTAGCCTGGGTGATGGTCTCAGCCGTATAGGGGGAGTAGCCATCTTAGGATCTTCTCGTCCCGTCTAGAGACCAGACATGGGTGTTCCAGAGGTCTGATCTGGGATGCCAGAACGTGTCCTTCCCCTGAGAGAGCAGGTCCTCTGTCAGGGGAATGGTTCAGGGGGAGTCGCTGTCCAGAGCATCGGCTCTGAGGCCAAGTGCGGTTAGACCGGTGTGGTGTAACCAATAACACTTGGTGCTCCTGCTCCCTGACCTTGCACAGAGTCTGTACAAGAAGGCTCCTGGGGGAGGGAAGGTGTGCTTCCGCCCATCCCGCGGCCAGCTGTGCGCAAGGATATCCGTGCCGAGGGCAGGGACTATCAAGCGGGCAAATGGTGGTGTTACGGGAGGTGAACAGGTTTTACCTGGGCCTACCCGAACAGCCTCCAAATGAGCTGGACTGCACGGGGGTGGAGTCGCCACTCTCCACGAGGCATAAACTGGCGAGAAAGCACGTCGGCTGTCTAGTTCAGTTTGCCCGGGGTGTGTGGCCTGCAGGGAACGAGTCACCTGTTGACTCCACCGGAGGAGGCGTCGAGCAAGTTGTGTTTAGCTGCTGTGTGCGAACGCCACCCTGACGATCTGTATTCGCTACAGCTATAGTGCTGTCCTCGGAACAGCACGTGCATGTCTCGCACGAGAGGCCGTAGCCTGCTCAGTGCAAGTAGCATAGCCCACAACTCTTGGCAATTGATATGCCAGCGCAGGCGGGGGTTCGTCCAACACCCCACCTGCGTGCCCGTTGCACACTACACCGCACCCCTGCAGGGAGACTTCAGTCGTCACCACGACCTGCCTCATAACCTGCTCAGAGGGACCTGAGTCCGTCGAAAAAGTCATAAAGACTAGGGGTTATGGTGCGTCGGCAGCAGGGCAGCATCACCATGCGCCTGCTGCCGGTGTGCCACGCTCTCCTCGGAACTCGACTCTGAAACCAGTGTTGGAGCGGTGTCATGTGCATCAACTCGAGGGGTATTAGCCCGCGAGGACGCCATGTGTCCCAGGAGCCTCTGAATTGTTTCAGGGGGACCGCTGTCTGCCTAAAATGTTCATTTCAGACAGTTCAACACTGGTTGGGCACAACTGCGGACAGGTGTGCCGACATGGTGACAGAGCTGAGTTCCATACCGAGAAAGAGGATGCTCTGCACTGGGGAGAGCTTGCCCCTCTCTTGGTTGACCTGGAGTCCCAATCGACCTAGGTGCCGGAGCACCAGGTCCCTTTGTGTACATAACAGATCTCGCGAGTGTGCCAAGATAGGCCAGTCGCTGAGATAGTTTAGTACCCGCTCGCCTTCCTCCTCTCAGGGAGAAAGGGCGGTCAGGGACAGACCGAAAGGGAGGACTCTGTACTGATATGCCCGCCTCTCGCACGCGAACCGTGGGAACGGTCGGTGTCGAGGAGGATCGAGACATGAAAGTAAGCGTCCTTCAGGTCGATTGCCACGAACCAATCCTGACACCTCATAGATGTCAGGACGCGCCTCTGTGTGAGCACCCTGAATGGCAGCTTGTAAAGGTGCTCTGTTCAGGGTACGCAGCCTTTGGGGGCAACCCGCCGTCTTTCTTGGGAACGATGAAGTGCGGGTGGTGACCCACTGAACATCTTGGTTTTGAGGGACGAACTCGATGCCTGTTTTGCCAGAAGGGTGGTGACCTCTACCCGAAGTACGGAGGCGTCCCTGCCTCTGACAGAGGGAGAGATGATGCCCCGAAACTTGGGTGAGTCTCTGGCGAACTGGATCGAGTAACCAAGACGGACCGCCCTCATTAGCCAGCGAGACAGTGTGGGCAGCTCTCGAGCTCCCAGGGACTGTGACAGGGTGACCAAGGGGACGGTCTGCTTCATCATTCCCACGGGGGGTGGTTCGTCGGCTGGCGGAGCTAACCATGTCGCGGGGAGTCCCCGGAGGGAAGGTTTTTGCTCCGCCTGCTTACCTGCCTGGCGGGACAACGGCACGCACTGTCGGTTTGAGAGTGGTGACGGCTGTCGTATATGTGTACGACCTCACGCCTCGCCAGGGTGTGAGGTCGGTTCGCCGAGCACAGTCCAGTGGAGTGTGCGATCGGCTGCAAGTAAACCCGGGGAGAACAGAAAACTCAGTGAGTAAGTGGGCGCCAAGCCCTAACAAGGGCCCGGCTTTGGTGACGAGGCAGGAGTCGTCCCGTACCGACCGATCAGAGCCGTGGCTGTGAAGGTTCGGGCCCGATGTTGTTCTCCCTGGGGTCTTCCCGTCAGTGTCCCTTCTCGCGAGGAGGTTGCTGACGGGGTGGAGGTTTCCCCCTCGACCTCTGCTTCCGGGGTGCCGCCTGTGGGGGCACAGGAACCGGAGCCGATGTCGAAAGGGTCCTGGGTTGCAGGGAAGCAGACGTCACGTGAGATCTCGGAGGCCTGTAGGCGGCCGAGTCGCGGCGTGAAAAAAAAAAAATGTGGTTAATTGCCACTGTCTGCTTCGCCGTCAAAAAACTGCTGAGCGCAGTCCTCGACGGTGTTACCAACAACCCACCCTGCGAGATGAGTGCATCAAGAAAGCGGACTTCCTTGCTGTCACTCTTCTGCACAAGGTATAGCCGGGGGTGTCTCTCCTGGACCACTACCGTGGACATCGTCCGACCCAGGGCCCGTGCCGCCGCCTTAGTCGCCCGTAGAGCGCTGTCAGCGGCGGCACGGAGATCCTGCATTATACCCGGGTCGGCCTTACCCTCGTGGAGCCCTCTCAACGCCCTGGCCTGGCGGACCTGCAGGATGGCCAAGGCATAGAGAGAGGAGGCAGCCTGGCCCGCAACATCGCAAGCCTTCGACACCAGTGATGCCAAAGTCTTACGTGCTTTGGACGGTAGGAGTGGTCGATCCCCCCCCAGGTGGTAGCCGTCCGCGGCACAGGTGCACCGCAGGCGGACGTTCCACCCGGGGGATCTCGACGCAGTCCTTGGCTGCCTCACCATCGAGGGAAGTAAGGGAGCCGGAGCTGGTTTCACTGGAACGGTCCGTGAGAGGAGCGTTCCAAGTTTTACACAGCTCCTCATGCACCTCCGGGAAAAACATGGCACCCGGGGTGGGCGCGGTTTGCACCGCGCACCGACCTCGGGAACCACGCATCCCCGGGTTAGCACGGATGACATCACTTCTGCTTCCTCCTGAACTCGACCGCTGGGGGTGGAGTTTGGATTCGGCAGAGTCGGATGCCAGTCTCCCTCCGATGCTGCGAGCGACATCTCATCTACGTCACACATCGTTTCCGAGTGTGTGCGTGAGGATCCGGACGGTATGCCACCGCCGGTTGGGGAACGTTCAGAAGAGCGAATCGGGGTGCGATCGGCCCGTGAGCACTTGGCTGGCGGGTTTACGTTCGCAGAGTTCCCCGTATCACTAACGCTGCTAACGTGGGTGGTCATCGGGGCCGTAGCCACAGATGTCACAGCCCGGGTAGCAGACGAAATGGTGGCTGGTTCCCGTAGGAAGACAGCCACCCGTGACCGCAACTTCTGAATGACAATCTGCCCGCAGTGCAGGCAGATGTGTCAACGAACGCTGCTTCAGTGTGCTGGACGCCCAGACACCTAATGCAGCGATCGTGTCCATCCCCCTCCTCGATGAGGGTGCCGCACCCAAGAGAACAGCGGGACATGCCGCGCTGGAGAATGCTCAGTCAGTCCTGAAAAGGACTTTTAGAAAAAATCTCTAACACCTCCGGAACCGCCGAGACGCCCAGGGGAAGGTCGCTGCAGAAAGGGACGATCCGCTGTAACACGTCGTAGCACCAGCGTGTAGTTGTAGAGGATTGAATCCTGAGTTGTACTCATGAGCGATGGCTCTGAAGAAAAAAAGGTAAGTGAATGCTGCACGCCGGCCTCCTTTTATACCGGATTTCCGGGGGCGGAGCCCGGCATGCAAATTGCATTCGCCAAATTTCATTGGCCTTTTCTATAGTAGTCAGAGTTGATTGGTTCTCAAGGGCGAACCCCATCTGTCGTTCTCGACACAACGTCGAGAGACCGACAGAAAGGGAACCTCTGCATGTAAAATATTTTTTCACGAAGAAAGTACTATTTTAGGTTCTATTCACTTATATATGTACATATTTATGTATAAAACTCATTAAATGAACAGAAAGTACTGATTGCACCTTTGTTCACTTGAAAACAGACACACACAGATTATTATTCATTTATTTAGTGCCTAACAGTTCTCTCTCTCTTCTGACCTCCTTGGATTCTCTCATTCTCTTCTTCAATCCCTCGCTCGAGAGCTTATCACAGGCTAAGCAGAGCGCTGGCATGCTTAAGAAAACAAAGTCTGTCTGGCCGTGTAATAGGCGTCACAGTTGGACTCTGCTGAAGAAGGTGTCATCTAGAGTACAGCAGGCCACACGTATGCTTCTCATTTCATCTATTTATTTATGATTCACAGAGAAAGAGAGGGTGTCTGAGAGAACCCTAATGGTTAACATTTGTCTTTATAAATCACCAGACTTCACTAGACAAACACTGAAATATCCTGTCAGGACCACTGCCTGTGGCAAAAACTAAACTTTCGGTCAATATTATCTACACCTTTAATGAAATGGTGGTCCCAGTGGCTGTTTAAGAAACATGCATATCGACCAAACTGCAGCTATTCAAAACACTCAACTTTTTATGTGCAACTGTACAGGCAAATCTTTCTTCTTATTGATTGCAGTCTTTCAAAATAGAAAACCAATCAATGTTGATATTTTACTATTTTTACACTTTAAGTTTAACTATGCATCTCTTTTACGGTATTTTTTAAGTAAAGCCAAACATAAACACAACAAAGCACACCAACCAACTTGAATAGAGATGGATAAAGCGGATTAAGCTGAATTCACTAAACTATTAGTGAAGAACTAAAGCGAGAAGATACATTTTACTTTCACATAATGACAGACGAGGATTTTTTCAACAAAAAGTAAAACCCTACGCATATGCACCTAAAACATTCTGGGACCAAACAGCTTTATGCTGCACATTATTCATTCATGTTCTTTCTGTTTAACATACAGAATGAATAACATCCAGTTTGTTCCCTTTTTGCTTTGTGTTTAGGCTACAAGATGTTCAGATTTCCACCAAGATGCACTCATTTCCCTCCTCACTCTCCATCTCGAGTACTTTATTTAGACTGCGCCATGACCGTGAAAACCGCCAAACCACCATATACACACGGCGAACACATATTTTACACAGCTGGGTAAACCTGAGCAAACAGAGGTTTACTAACATAAATAAGCGCAAACCAAAAAAGGTCCTTTGTGTATACAAAGGCATTACAAACAAAAATCGAATCGAGCCCACAAAGCCAAGAGAGAAACCTGCCATACACATACAATAGCTTTTGGTCGTCACTAACAAAAAAGCCGAAATGTTGAAAATGAGGAATGTGGAGGAAAATGTTATTCTTTTAAATTAACAATTTTCTTCCATGACAAACACATTTGAGTTTACTTTTATTCTTTGCGAGAATAAAATAAGCAAGTTACTCCAAACCTTTAAACTGCAGTGTACGCACTGTATTTCACATACGTTGGCAGATTACAAGCAGACATCATTTGATGTGGTCTCTGTCTGATGAGACTGTCTCACTCAGGGTCCGTTTGAGGTTGAATATTGACTTTGTCCTCTACATTAATGAGATGAACCCTCAATCACATCAGCAACACATTTATATGAGCGCAATTTCCTCCCTAATCAAAGAGATAATGACACTCCTCCTGAGAGAGCGAGAGACAGACAGAATGTGACAGACAGACAGCAAGAGGTCACTGGTTTGTTTAGCACTCATTAAGAAAGCATTAGTTATGCCATCTAAGCTTTCATTACATTTCAGCCAGGAAGTGATGAACAGGAAGACAGGAAGAGCGAGTGAACTTCTTTATCACCTTCTTTTATTGCTGCTCACAACAAAATAGTCTTAATCAATGGCTTACGTTTCAGAAAAAAAACGATTTGTATTGCAAGCAGGAAGCAACCACGTTAGCCTTATATCAATGCAATGTCTCAGTGAATCCCACCAGCTCCTGCACCAGCAACAGAAAGTCTCTTTTCTCTTCCCCAAAGGTCTCGTTCATATCAGTTCCTCATGAAAAAGAGATCCACGTCTATAAAGTTTTATCGTTCCTCTAACACCAGCAATGTGGAAACTTGCTGTAAAGTGATACAGATCACATCAGCATCAAATATTATTTTAAAGACATTCTAGCTCTGAGAGCGTGAAAATATACAGCAATGGAGTCAACCTGTAATGGCACTGAGAGAGATATTTATGACTCCTTCTTCCCTCTGCTTCTTTTATCTTCTCCGCCGTGTAAATTCATCTGTTCATCCCGATGGTTCTGTGAGTTGACACTGAAGAGACAAGTGCAATCATCGCAGCTGGGATTAAAAGAATAGTTTAAGGAAAGCCATTATTTATTACTCTTTCTTCAGCAGCTCTTCTATGTACTGCATAGCACAATATTTAGTTAAAACTGCTGAGGCTTTCAACACATTTGAAATGTATTTATTTAAAATACTGATCATGCTTTTGTGCCAGAAAAACACAGCTGTGATGACATTGTTAATTAAATCATATTTTTATATTTAAGCAGCTTTAGGCCACGTCCACATGAAGCCACAGCTTTCCCTATCCAATCTTATTTCCTCGTTTAAAAAAATATCAGCGTAAACATTTACATTTAGTCATTTATCAGATGCTTTATTCAAAGCGACTTACAAATGAGGTTAATAATAGAAGCAATTGGAACAACATAAGGAAATCAAAAAGCAAAAAAAGTGAAATAGAACTAGTCTTATATAGCCCACAAAAGTATACAAAGCTAAGGATGTTTTTAATAGAAATAGTATAAAAGAGATTAAAGTGATCGGACCGGTGTTGAAGGAAGAGATGTGTTTACAGCCGATTCTTACACGAAACCACTGAAACTGACTCAAATATCAGTATGTGCCGCTGTTATTCTGCCACAGAGCAACAGTAAAAATGGGAAGAAGACTTGGAGCATGCGCACAAAGCCACTAGAAGGAAATCTGCAATCTTAAGTGTAACAGTTGCTTACGACTTGGCTTCAGTGGAATGCAGGAAAGGAGACAAGAGGCTAGTTTTTGAATGGATGTCAATGGGTTTTATGAGCCAAAAAGCTTTCTCCAATTGCAAGTATTACTGACACTTTCATCTCTCTGTAATAACAGTTTATTGGCTTTCCTGTGGCTCAGTGGTTAGAGCATACCCAAAGTCATGGGTACTAACCCAGGGATTGCCCATACTTAGAAAGAAATGTATAGTATAATGCAATGGAACTCGATTTGGATTAAAGCGTCTTCGAAATGCATAAATGTAAATCTCTGATGCACATAAACCTTGCGAGACGTGGGGTGATGACATCATCGTTTCAGGAAATATCCGGATTGGAAGTACACACGAAACGAGTGTCATTTTCAGATTTAACCACTCATAAATCGCTCCCAAAACATGAATGCGTCTGGACGAAACACCATTACCATACAAAATGTGTTAGTAGTAACACTAGTAGTTTGAGTGTGGTTCGCTTCAAATTATTAGTAACCTGTGGCTCGGAAAACAATTTCAAAGCAGCTTTCCTCAGACAAAAGATTATTATTATTATCAACATGATATTAGAAAATCTACACATTCTTACGGGAATTCGTAACTTTTTTAAGAAATGGCCAATTCGTAAGAATTCGTACAATGATATTGGTATATTTAGTCCAATTTGCTTTCACGCCAGTGACATTAGCTTTAGGGGTGTTTTTTAAGTTTACCTTTTTCAAATAATCATGTTTTTGTGCGATTTGAAATAATACGAATTAGCCACCTCTTCAAACAGTTATGAATTACTGTGAGATCCGGTTGGAAATGCGTGACATACTAAAAAAGTTTATTTTGCTTGATGACCTCAATTTTTTTACAAAGCACGTAAAAGATGATTCATCTCAGATGAATAACAACTGCACAAACACACACGCAACCACACACACACACACAGTAGAGTGATGCTGATGAAGTCTGATGTCATTACAGTTGATCTCATGTGGCACTCGAGATGTCAGTAATGAAAATCAATAAAAAGCAGCCCTACAGAGCTGTCCATTATTAACCTGTGTAAATCCTGGAAAGCCCAAGTGACTGCGAAAAAAAGGATATAAAGAGCTGCACACCTCATTCATTTAAACATGTTTCTTCCGTTAGTCTTGCCCACATGCTGTGAAAGCGTCAATAAACTACAGTCAACGCTCTCAGTCTGTATTCGCCCTGTTCCACCATCAGGTTTAAATTATTATAAAATGAAAACTTAAAACATACAAACGAAAGCAAACAAAATGACAGTAATTTAAGATGATTTAATTAATATATTTTATAAATATACAAATTAGTAGTTATTAGTAACCTCAAAATTGTTGCTAAAAACATTAGCTTTGGCCTTTCTTATATTGTTCTTCTTACAGGCAACTCTGCCAACATACAGCCACAGACAAAATTACGAGACCATTCCAAATAGTTATTTATATAAAATTCCTAGATTTATCGTGACCATTCCAGTCCAGTGTCTGTTGAATTTCAACAAAATCAAACTTCAAGAGTGACAATTATTTTGAACTTCATATACTGTACAAATATTACTTTTGAATTGTATATAAACTTGTTTTCTTTGCAGTATGTGAAGTCTGGAAAAAATACAGAGCATCCTTTCTGTTATTTTGACCTTTTTCTTCAGTTTAAATTTTCTGCAAATTAATGCAAATACAAATAATATTTTCATTTAAAATTTACTATAAATATTGTAAGTAGTTCACATAACAAAACAGAAGTGATCATTGTACCTAAACACATACTGTACATATAAATAGTACATTTAAAAATAAATGCTGATTGAATGAAATGGTCTCTTTTTTCTGTGGCTGTATTTACAACAATGGATGAGTCAAACGTTGACAGACTTGCCTAAACAAACAGCAACATTTTCAAAGCACCACAGAGTTAAAGTGTTGACATTTCTTATGAATGTATCCTTCAAGTGATTACTTATAAGACTTCACATTTAACAGAGAATGAGAAAGTGTTTTACACACACACACGCATGCACACACACGCATAATTCTAGATAATTAGAACATGTTATCAGCAAATGAACATCACAGATAATGTCTGGATGAGAAGTTCATCAACATTTCCCTAGATATTTCATAATTGTGCTACCTGAGTGTCCCAACAATAGCTTATAATAGGCAAGGTGTCGAGGAAGTCCTTTGTGTGTGATAATAAATGTACCTTCCTTAATCTGGGACACCATTAATAGAAGCTCTCTACAGAGTAACCAAAAAAAAAACAAAGATACACAGAGAAAGAGAGATGTTACCACAGAAAACTGTGTCCATATTAATGTGACGGCATGTCTTTTCTGTGCCATCTAACACGGACACGCACACACAAACGTGGGCATTAGACAGCCTCCGACACCTCTCCCATGTCATCAATCAATCTTTATCAGTCTCCATGAACGGCAGGAGAAACATGAGCGAAATTGATATGCGCCTTTCACAAAGCCAATATCACACAGAAACACACACGCTTACCAACAACCCCTCCCATAAACGTCGGGCCACTCCATCCCTCCCAAAATTACCCGTCAGTCAGCAGCGACCTCAGGTTTCCACCTCACCTTTATTTCAAGACTGCTGCGTTATAAATAAGCATGTTTTCTTAGGAGACTGCGTAGAAGCGAGAAAGCAGAAAAAGCCAAAATTTGCTGGCCCATGCAAATAGAAATCTCCATCATGAGAGCTCATTTCTCAGAGTGCCCTTTGACGAGACCATGTAAAGAGAGGGAAAGCAGTGGAAGGGAGAGCTGGCCAAACGCCATTGGCTTGCTTTGTGTGCTCAAAGCCTACTAAAGTTCTGTTCTGCCTTCCTAAAAGCCTTTGTGCGCTTCCTCCTCTTTGTATTCCTCTCTACCGTTTGAAATAAAACGCCATTGCACTTTCTTGTCCCGCTGGCTAATAAAGTCAAGCTAATTCCCCTAAAGTGGCCACTGGACTTGTAAACAGATTTATAACAAACGCAAACAATGCTAATGGATCAACGGCAGCCAGCAAAGGGCTTAACTCCTGAAACAGTAAAGAAGCTTTCTACATCACGCCACACCCCCGTTCATGCATGCAATGTTTGGAGTGACTTAATCCACAATGCCTTCCAAAATTGCTTTAACAGCTGTTTTACTCTGACTGGATCTCATCTCCAGTAGAATTCAGGGAAGCAGGGTTATTGTAATCAGAGACACTGAACTAGCCGCTTCTGCAATCATACATTTTCATTTAAGGGTGCTGGCTGGATGGTTTGGCTGGCTTTTGACACAATAAACACAGAGGAAGAAAATTCTTACTGTGCGTGGCAGGGAGCGGGAGTAGTTTTTATTGTGGAAAACCGCAATATCATAAAACACTGGACTTTCATAGGAAGACCACAAGAAATAAGCAAGCTATATTGTTTCAAGTTTGAGGCTTCAGAAAACCTACCAATAGCTGGGTTCCTGACATTTGACATCCATGCTGAAACGAACAGAATAACAACAACAAATGAAGGTTTTATTCTATTTGAATAACAAATGGGCAAAAGTGCCTGTGAGATCCCTGTTTTTATCGAGTTAAACACAGCTGAAGACACCCAGGGGTTTTTCAGTTATGAGGGCCCATATGTGCCACTTATATGTCAAGGAATAACTTGATAAACATTTATATCAAAAATATAATTTGATACTGTATATGTTGTGAAATTGAATTTTATTAGAAAATTAGTGAAGGAAATAATTATTATAATGCAAATACTGTAAATAGGTAATCTAAACTATATACTGCATTTTCAATATATCAAGTCATTTCTAATCAAAGTGTGAATAATAATAATAATTCACACTTTTCTTTGAAATGGTTTGATATATTGACAATTATTAGTATCATGATTATATTAATAAATAATATGTATTACTAGTATTATGATTATTGTTATTATTAATATTCTTATTATTAATATTTCATGACTGAGGAAAATCAAAAACCCTTTAACAACTATGGCAAAACAAAAACTGTCATTGAGTGTTGAGGTAACATCATAAAGTATTAAGAATTACGGGGTGTGAACTTTTGCACTGGGCTATTTAAAAAAATTCAGTTATTATTCTTTGGTGTGAACTTCATGTTAACGGCTCTTTCGTTAAATAACTTGCTCAGGGCAGGACTAAATAAAAAAACTTAAATTTAAAATTATTTTTTAAATAATTTTCTGAATCTGCGAGGGGTGTATAAACATTTTAGCAGCACTGTGTATATATATATATTTGTACACTATTTTCCAAGTGTTCTTAAGTCATATATAACCTTTGCCAGATTTTACATTAGCTTCATCATTCATCATCGGTTCATAATTTAAAAAATAATGCAAAGTACAGAAGAATTGGTAAGACAAAAACTGAAAATGTTTAGAATGACACAAGGTAGAGTAAATAGTTTTTATTTTTATGTTAACTTTCTATCAAGTTCTGATGTCTGGCTCAAACCTCTCTCTCCCGCCCTGCTGTTTGAAGTTTCTATTTTTCTTTTGTTGTCCTTGATATGTGGCACCATCCAGACCGGCAGCCCCAGGGAAAGGGCTAACCCACCTTTAGAACTCTTCCCTGGGGTAACACCCTGACAGTTCCCCCATTCCAGATCAATTCCCTCTTCCAGCCAAGACTGAACCCATACAGCCCAAGTCTTTGTCAGTCAACAGAAAGAATGAGAGTGAGAGAGCAGATGATATCAGGCTGTTCATTTAGAGGTGATGTGTTTGGTCAGACAGTAGAAAGCACGCAAATGATTGATGTGCAGAAATGAACCTGTCCGTCAAAATTTAAATTAGGCGCGAGATGGAATGGCTCGGATTTGAATGCACGAAAACTCAAGAGAAATGAAAAAAAGTGGAAAGGTTCTTTTAAAAAAAAGCCAGGAGGAAAAATATTTCAGCTGGGTGAAGTGTATGAATTAAACACACAAAGGCCGTCACAACTGCAGAGATGTATCTCTGATTAAAAAGACGACCAAGATGCTGTTGAGTAACAGATCGTTGCGTGAATGAAAATGTTAAAAAGGTCACATATTGTTAAAATGAGGAAGGACAAAGGTAGAAATTTCAAAGCAGTGTAGCAGCTGCTATAACTGACTTTAATATTCTTTGACAAGCACATACAGAATATAATACCAGTCCACATAAGACCAATAATGTGTGCATTAAAAAAAAAGATTTTATATAGAGATTTTATAGCAGTTATCTTGTCTCAGACCGAAGCTTTCAATCTTAATAAAATACAGTATATTTATAATAAACATGATATACTGTATATGGTAATTCAAACAAAGTGTTTGTTGTTTAATTTTTTTTAATAAATTGTGAGAACATTAATAAAAAGTCCACAGGGCTACCAGTGTCCATATGAAGAAACACTCCTATACAATGAATGCACACACACACACACTTAGCCTGTCTAGCTGCCGGGAGATAAATGAGCTGAGATGTGTCTGTCGCCAGACTGAAAGAGAGAGAGACGAAAACAGAGCAGAGGAAGCATGGAAAGGAGAACACTTTGACACTTTTGAGTGGAGGAATTACCCACTAAAGTCTTCAGAGGAACCACAAGACTTTCCACACAGACACACACAAGGAACATATTTGACTCCGGGGGTTCAGACGTCTATTCCAAAGTCTCTTTCAAAATCAACACGTCAACTAAAAGGAAAGGGACAGGAAATCTCTGACTGTTATCAGAAATAGAAACAAAGCAAAAGAACCTCATGAGACCAAAAGGTTGAAGAGAGTGAAATGAAGAGATATTTTTTAAAGGGTACTCCTACACTTATAATAAGATTAACATTGCATAGACTTGTAGCCATGTCTACATGTTTACTGTACGTCTATAGAAGAGTTACTAGTCAAGTATACAAGAGAGATGCTATAAAATACTGTACTGTATATGTATTCTTACATACTTGTCATGGCGTTATTCTTTCTAAGTTATCTCAAAATTTTTATATTTATTACAAAATCACTGTTGTATTATCCAGCAAAAATAAAAATTCTGTCACTTATTCATCGGTTCATTTCAAACCTGTATGACTTTCTTTCTTCTGCAGAACACAAAAGAAGATATTTTGAAGAATGTTATCTGGCACCCATTCACTTGCATTGTTTTTTTGTCCATACAATAGAATAGAAGGGTTGCGGGGCTGATCGGTTGCCAACTTTCTTTAAAATATCTTCTTTTGTGTTTTGCAGAAGAAAGAAAGTCATACATGTTTGAAATGACAAGAGGGTGAGTAAATGATGACTGTATTTTCATTTTTGGGTGAACTATCAATTTAAGTCAACACAGACCCTTTGAGATCTTGTGTGTGTTACAGAAGCTTCTCACCAGCAAGTGTTGGCAGGGATAATACAGGTATAACCTTGCAGATGAGGGAACTTAAGGGTCGGGGGTTTGAGAGCAGCAGTAAAAGTCGGAGAGTTTAATGGCCGAACCCGCCACTTCAATCCATTAAGAGCAGGGTTATGAGAATTAAAGCCCTTTAATCCACACCCATTAATACAGGCTGCCAATAACACATTACAGTGCACTAAGCTCTTCCAGAACTGGAAAAATAGTGTGTACATTTAAAAGGAATACAGAATTTACACTAAAATATTACAAATATACTTTTGGGAAAGTCAGGAATTCAGATTAAAACTAAACAGAAGAAATAATAAAAAACAGAAGAAAATATATAGATTAAGCTTTTGGCTTTTTTAATTGATTAATTATGGCTCTGGATATTAAACTTAAAAGTATTTTAACAAAAAATTACACACTTCATCTTCAACAAAGATTCTAATAAATGCCAACAAGCTAGAATGCTTAAACAGCCCAACGGCTGCAGTTTTACGGCCTCAGATCTGCAGAGCACACTTTTGGCAAGTCAAACACTGCAATTTTAGGTCCCATTTTGGTCAAACGTCTGGAGATTTTATATTGTTTCTGAAGGCGAGAGTTTTATATGAGCACAGCACACCAGTACAGACCCAAAGGAATCTGGCAGGCCCCAAAAAAACGACTGCAATACTAGTACAATTTTGCACAGAAATACAACTGCTTTCAAAGTAATTGTTTTCCAGACGCCTGGTTGTGCGATTCTGATACAGTTTCTGAACACAATCATGTCTGAACACAACATTCCAGTTTCTCTGCTCGCATTCGTTTGTGTCTTTTCAGCGTATGTGAGTGTGACCCGGCGTCGTAGACGCTGTCTGAATTCCGGCAGGGTGCATTCCTGACAGGTCAGGATTGTTTTAGAAGCCTGCAATAATAAACAACTCGCACAGCGTTCGGAGATCAGATCTCTCTCTCTCATACACTTACTCCTACTCATCCTCTCGTTTATTTTCAGACCGCATCTCTGCCTTTATATTAGACATATTTATCTGTGCGTGTGCGCATGCTGTATGAACAGATGTGTTGAAACGTGAGTATATTTGTATAACTCTTGAGCATCCAGAGGGTGTAGAAGCAGATCTCGACCATCCAACACAAGCAGTTTGTGTGTGACTGTGTTTTGTCAAAAAACACAGAATGGTCCAGGGCTTCGGAGGCCTGGAGTTGATTCTCACTAATGTCACAGGAAGTGACCACCAGATGGGATTACTGATTAGCCGGCATGAGGATTACATATCCAAACATTTTACTTTATCGGACTTGTTTATTCAAGTCCCTACAATCTCTGGATCTCCTGTTTGTCTGTGTAACAAAGAACCACTTTTGTCGGACATGGCGGCAAGAGAAGCGTGGTAAATGATGGACATCTTCCATAGCAATATCAAGATATTTAAATGAATGGGATTCGCAAGACTATAAGTGAAAATACTACTATTTTAAATCCACGTCAATCATATGCATTTATCTGACCACAGATTCTCATTCCTTATCTTTGTCTGCCCTTGAATTTGACTCTTTTCTGGCAATATTTTCTTATCTGCGTCAGTCTGAAGATTCCGCCTCTCATCCCTTATTGCTCCTGTCCATCTCCACTCTGTTCTTAATGTTAATACATTTTCTTTTCCCGATCTCTCTCTCTGTCTGTGTCTCATCCACGGTTCTTATTGATTTTAGTTTTGGACATAATGCCAAGCCTGCAAGATATGAATCAGACTCCATATAAGCAGCAGAAAATGTCATGGCTGGATTACACCGGCGTGCATCGCCTTAAGACGTTCAGAGCTGACTGAGCACCTGGGTTTAACATGTGACCTTTGCACCGGATACGGGTGACACTGATTTTACCATCCGAACCCTAATGTTGTTATAAATGTGATGGGGTCTATTTTATTTTCAAGGGATTTACCGTGCAAGTGTCGTTGATGTATGTTTAAAGGATACATCAGATCAACGTGGCTGTGTGGGATTGAGGCAGGTGTGCACTGTAAATTGAAAGCGGAATATGATAGTGTCGCAAATTGAGCAGCAAATGATGTTAGATTGAAGAGATCACAAACAAGGGTATACAGATGCGGCCTCCACCTGCCGTATGTGCTTTCTGCAGATTTACCGCAGTGAAAATTAAAGCACCTTAATGTACATTCGTGTTGCAAGTTAAAGATTATGAATCACACACCTTCCCAGGTTTATGCACACATATGGTTCTTAACACGAGGGCTATTGTGAATCACTGAATCATTTTTGTGAGAAAGACCTAGATATGCAGGGCCTGTTTCACACATCCTACGTCTGTGCCGCGTGTGACATTCATTTTGCTGCCCAAGCAAACGGCATTCACACTGCCAAGGATCCCCAAAGTATTATCAAATCTTCATAAATTATTAAGTTATCTTATTTTCACATTTCTTATATTAAATGAATTATCAACTGAAATGTTAAATGCAATGTTGCAAACCTACGCCCCGAAGTCCCAATGTTTTGGGAAGTTCTTGATCGCCGTAGTTTCAGGATGTTTGAAACAGGACTGAAACACGTAGGTCATGTGTGTAAATTGCACAAGCCCTGCCAAACACACACGGTCCTGGGCACTTGGCTTCCTGCCCTTTTCATTAATGCCTCCAGAGACGTCACCCCATCCCCTCACCTCTTGTACGGTGATATCTGTCCCAAAACAACATCACTGTCTGGAGCACTTACTCACAGTACCACACACACAACCACACTGTCCTGTCTGTCCCCCTGGCACCGGCTTTTACCCCAGAATGCCATTTCCTGTGTCTTGATATGATCGGCGTTGGGAACAGAAAGCCCTCGACATTCTGTTCCCATGATTCCCGTGTGGCATGAGGGTGGAGGTTGAGGGCAATGCTGTTGAGCTTACTCATTCCAGGCGGTTTAATATGATTATTTGTCTCCGAATCAAATCCCTACAAAAATATTTAAACTAACAAGTTTTGTTGCGACTCACTATTTCTAGTGCAGACATGCTACTTTACCATCATTTTGGAAATTTTCACATTACTTTTACAGAAATAAATGTACATGTACTCAATGCTGAAACACACATTTGGTCACTGTTAATACACGATAAAACCAAATAATTTGTTCTCATTGATGCCAAAAATCAATGATGGCAATTGAACTTGAATAACGACAAGGAGCACAATTTGTAGCAAGTAACTCCTTAAATATTGGTCAACAAGTCATTTTATACATTTAAGTAAACTATGTGTTTTTACTGTCATTTATCATATCCTCATAAATATCCCCGTCTATAAGTATCCATATAAGCCCGAATTTTGAAAACAACTAATTCACATGCTAAAGTCACCTACAGTACTTCAACTTGCTTTTTGAGGGTATGTGGGAATAATGGACCGACTAAGACTGTTATTTTGAGTAAGATGTGGGTGGAATTCTATTAAAAGTTACTTTACATTTGTAAATGTTCTTTAGATCAAAAGAAACCTCAGACATTTACAATGTTAAAGCATTCCATGAATATTCTTCTTTACTCTTCCACTTTGTCTCACAGAAGACTTTCATATATTTCGACGAGTATCTCTGATCTAAGCTCTGTCATGTTCCCATGACAACCAGACAGTGTTCAGATCAGGAAGGTTCATAAATTGCCCTGGACACTGACCTCAAATCAGCTTTTACCCTGCTATACAGGACTATACAGTATAATGACAATATCGGTTACAATTTCTGCTTATGTGTGTGCATGAAGACATCATCTATAATGACTGAATCAAGATGAAGCCATGTAGACATCTTATTTAGAGGAATATTCTGTGTTCACTAAGCTCTATCTTCAAAACTATTGGTATAATGTATTTTTGGTCCCACAGAAAACAACATAGTTACATAAATACATAAATTAAAAGTATATCCAAAGAACAACGTTATACACACTATTTTAGTTTAAAGTAATAGTTTACCCAAAAATGAAAATTCAGTCATTATTTACTCACCCTCTTGTATTTTCAAACCTGAAAAACCCATTTCTTACTTCTGCATAACACAAAGGAACATTAAAGAATAGAAGTCAATCGGTACCGCTTTTGTTCTTCTCCAGAAGAAAGAAAGTCATAGGTTTAAATTGACAAGTAGATGATGACAGGATTTCATTTTTGTGTTAACTTTCCCTTTAAAATAAATGCTTTATGTCTGAAAAAAGTAAAACTGGAGACTTATAAAGATACTAAAAAGAGATAAACATATCATACAATGTATAACTACAAATTCTTCCAGCTCGTAATATATTCCCTTCTCCACAAAAATGATTTAGACAACTCCACAGCTCAAATAATAAACATGTTACCCTGAATAATTCATGTAAGTGCTTTAACCAAAGCACGAACTTCAGACTTCTGCTTCCAACCCCTCCAGAACCCCGGCCTGGTTTAATGCTTTATACTGTAAGTGTGTTCCTGTAACCTTGTTTTTTGCCTTAAAAATCATTTGATGTCATTTTTGTATTGAAGCCATGCTTCTGCTTTAAAGAGAATATGATCAAGGCAGTTTGTATAAAGAACAAATATGAAAAGAGACAAAGAAATAAGATGAATGAAATCCTGCTCAACACCAATAACATTTATACAAAGCAAAAAGTCGAAGTGCTAAAACTTCAAATCTTTCATGAACGGTTATTTACATTTTGTTAAACCATGTAGTTTTCATACGAATAAGTTAACTTCGCAAGAAAAGTGTAAAAACATAAGAAAAGTTTTAAAGCAATCAAATTTCACCACTTCAAATAAAAATTATAATTGAATATATGTAAACATTTGAAACGTAAAAATGTAATATATTGTAAGGTTTAATTTAGGCTCAATTTTCCAAAAACTAATTCTGGGGTTTCATCTATTGTATTGCTATTTATTCCTTGTATAGTATTGCTGGAAATAAAAAAACTATCTGGGTCTCTAATTTTGGAAAACAGACAAAGAATAAAAAATAAAAATATAATAATATGAAAAATAATAGTTCCAGACCCTTTTAATCTGTTAAAATTGAAAGCTAACCTAAGCAGACCCTGTATTACGACGGCTGGCAAACAGAAGGTGCTCTCATTCACAGAGACAGTTATTAAAACCTCTGTAGATGGCACGATATCAGCTGATGGCAGCACGTCCACTGCTAGCAGGCACATGTAACGTGTCATCACTTCTCGCCGTGGCTTGTCATCGCTTTCGGCTGAAGCGGGCTCTGCCATTTCTCGTTTATGAATGTTTCAGAAGGACAGTATGTGTGTCTGAGTGAGTGTGGACAAGAAGATTGTCCGCTGCAGCTCTATTAATAACACATGATACAGAGATCTCTAGCTCGCTCATTAATGTTCTTCAAATGTGGCGGAGAGCTATGGGCATTCTTGGAAGCTGCTTGGAGTGAATAACTTATAGCAAGCTACTGACAAAAAAGTGGAAGTATGTGTGTGTTTCGTCTGTGGGATAAACATTTATAAATGTATCTCTCTAGGCTCGCATTTAATATTGCATTAGTCAGGGGGTCTAAATCTATAAAGCGAGTGAGATGCAGAAGTGGTCAGCGGTCTTCAGAGGCTCGTAACAACAGCTATAAAAGTAATAATGGCTTTTGCGAGGACAAATGAAAAAGAAGGTGAAATCGATGATGGGAGGATAGAATAAGACGCAGGATGCTTCTCCCTTCACCTCCACCACTGTCATCACTGCAACTGCTATGATCCGTGAACTTACAATGGAGAAAAATACAGATTACAAGATCATCAATCACATTCTTCACATTAGAATCTGCGTGGCATTTTGTGTCTTACTTCCTCTAGAGACACGTGTAGCTTGCCGAAATTTTGTAAAGCTTTGTTCAAGTTGAGAACCTAATGTTTTTAGCAAAAAATAAAAGATATCATGCTGTAGTTGTTCATTTAAAAAATCACCTTAAGTTGTTTCAGTGAGGTAAGCTATTTTTTAACTACTTGTTTTTCAAATGCGGTCTATCAGTACTTTAACTACCCTAGAGAAAAAATGTTTTGCTCATTGGTTGCTTTTTTTAAGCTCAGGAGAAATAGTTGTGATTCTCGATGTTTCTTGATTAAGTGTCAGCAGTTTATCAGATATTTCTCCTAAAACCCATCAGGATAAATAAAACTAGACACAAGTGAGACATGAAAAAGTCATGAAAAGAATAAAAACTGGAGAACTTTTTATTGTTGTGTTTTTATGATGATGATTATATTGTTTTTTTACATTCATTGGTCATGACCGTAGGATGAGAGACAGGAAGGGAAGAGGAAAGTACCTTTAGGTGGGATTCTAACATGTAATGCCTGGGGTGATCCTGTGCTTCGATGTTGATGTGCTGCCCACAAGGCTATGTTTCTATGTTTCTTAGTTCAGGATACTAAGGGCTGGTTATTGTCTTACATGTATCATTTATGTGTCAGCTTTGTCTTCCTGTGCCAGTTGAATATAATTAGTTGAATAGTTACTAAAGAACAAGTAGTAGTTGCCATATTTAAAAAAAACAATTCATTTAAAATACATTTATTTCATACGAAGTATAGTTTAAATGTATTAACATATTTACTGACAAGACTTACGGATATACAATTTTAATTAAACTTTATTTGGTGTACTTTTTATAAACAATGCACATTTATTCATATTAAGCTAAATAAAAATGTGTTCAAATGTCACTTTTGATTTTATGAATTTTGAATAAAATCAATCTTTCAATTCAAGATATTTAAAGTATACCTGTAGCATACTTGCAACAGTTCCACTTTAGCACAATCAAATACACTTAAATGTATCTTTAGTTAGACTAAAGCACTAATTCTGCACAAGTAAAGAATATTAAGTACAAAATTAGTAGTACCAATTTAGTATACCAAAAAATACAATCGCAGTGTATTTTCATTAAGTTCATAAGATGTAAATGCGTTGCAGTATACTTAGCATGAAATAAATGTATTTCAAATACAAATACATGTATTATACATTTCTGAATATCAAGGCTGGCTCATTTAAATGTATCTTTAAAGCTCAGCATTGTACATGCAGTGCATATTCCGAACAAAGAATTCAAATTGAATAATTACTGTCCAAGCTTTAAGAATGACCAAATACAAAAGCTGCAAAGTGATTTGGAGTTCCTGTGTCCCCTGTAGTTGGCTGATGCTCTTTTTGAGAAGCAGATACTGAAGCTTGAAATTCCCAAATAACTCAACAAACATCCATGAAAAGTAATGTAAAAAATATACCAATATAATATATCGCTAATAAACTAAATATATGAAAATAGTAATGAATAATAAAAATAAGATTAATAAGGATAATGATAAGAAATTAAAAACAAAACAAAGGTCTGTACTCCCAAATCAGAATTGCATCATCTTTAGAAAATACGCGAACACACACAAACACATAGGTCTATATATGATCTATCAACAATAAACCAAGACACAGTTACTAAAATATGTCAATTCATGTATTGTGCTTGACTGAAATGGCGTGGATTAATGACTACCTAATCTACCTTCAACATCTCAAAGGTTTTTGCAAAACATTAATGAGGTTACATTAACATCAAATAGAGACTTGCTTGAGTCTCATGGTTCTCAGGCACTCTCGCATTTATCTCCTCTAAAGTTTAATATGAGATCTCCATACCATCTCACACTGTGCTCAGATTATTCGCTTTAGCTAGAAACTAACATTCCCACATCTGTCTTCTCTTTTATGAGAGTTCAATAGCTTTACAAAGTGTGCAGCAGCAACTAAGCCTATATTAATAGTGAAAATACGCAGAAATAATGTTAATGTTATTCTTTATTTGTTGATACAATGAAAGATGTACAATTCTAGTGCATATGGCACATTATTTATTGTTAGAAATAGTTATGTACTGTACCATGCTGTTATCAGGAAGAAAAACAGGATAAGTAACCATGGAGCTTTCATTGCCAATTGGCCAACCCAGTGTGGTTGGAATGGCACATTAAATGGCTTATGACTCAATCCCCAACTACTTTGACATTTAATACTTACTCTCCTTACAAACTTTAGAGGTGATAAATCTGAGAATGTTAGAGTTTCTAGCTAAAGAGAAAAATCTGAGCACAGTGTAAGATGTAACAGAGAGCTCTTATGAAACTTTAGAGGAGATAAATATGAGAATGTTAAGAGTCTCTAGCTAAGGGAAATATTCTGAGCAGAGTGTAAGATGTCCCGAAGATCTCTTATGAATCTTGAGAGGAGATAAAAGTGAAAATGTTAGTCTCTAGATAAGGGGTATAATCTGAGCACTGTGTGAGATGTTGCAAAGATCACTTATGAATCTCTAGAGGCGATAAATGGGAGAAAGTTAGAGTCTTTAGCTAAGGAGGAAAGTCCACAGTGTGAGATGTTATGGAGATCTCTTCTAAATTTCAGTGGAGACAAACATGAGAGAATGACATTTTTTGTCTCAGGAGAAACATGTGAGAAGCAGGACAATTAACCTTATGTCTCATTTTGTTCGCTTGATCTTATTTCTGTCTGGGAGAAAGATGTGAGATGAGAAGGATATCTCTTATTTAATTTTCCTTTCCTCTGGGACTCCATCCTAAAATTAAATTCTGTCACAAATTACTCCAACAAGTTGTTTCAAACCTGTAAAAATGTCTTTGTTCTGTTGACCACAAATAAAGATATTTGGAAGAATGTTGGCAACTGACAGTTCTGGGACATCATTGACTACCATAGTTCCTTTCCTATATTCTTCAAAAAATATATTTTATGTTCGACAGGACAAAAAAATTATACAATATTTTTTCCTACTAAACCCACACTGCAGGGAGAACATGCAAACTCCTCGCAGAAAGGCTTCCCGTTCCATCTGTGGCTTGAACCAGAGACGTTCAACAGCACAAAGAAATGTGTAAAGAGTTGGAATAATTTAAGGGTAAGTAAATGAGGACAGAATTTTTTTTGGGGGGTGGAGTATCCCTTTAACTACTTTAAATAATAAATATTCATCAACTTCATACCTTACCCAATACCGACAACACCTGAATAAAAAAACTGCTGATTAAATGATCTATGCTAAGGGGGCTGAAAGTGAATGACTACTAAAGTCAGGAGTTTGCCTTTAAATGTTTATGTGCAAAGTTAGTGAAGGTGATAGACTGATTAAAAAAGCAAGTTATGTTAGCATGTTATAGAAAAGCAGGTTTTTTTAAGTCACCAAATTCAGAAAATGTGTAGTTCAGTGTCAACCACAGCTAAATTCAATTGGAAATATAGAATAATAACAGCATGGCTGCATGCAAGAATCGATAGTTTGGGCGATGATTTTATTTTTCCCTAAATCAAAACATTGTGCTCATATGATGTAAGCAAATAGAGCGCATTTTGATTATAAATCTTTAAGTTATGACCCACAGTGCTGCAGTCTATGCATAATACGTGACTTAGTTTGTCTCAGTGCAGACCACCAAACATCAAGTGGTGGTTTCCCAGACAGGGATTATCTTAAACCAGGAGACTATTTCAATTTGGAAACTGATTCTCAAACGATGGTAAGCGGACCACTAGTGGTACTTGAAGAGACCCCTAGTGGTACGTGACTCAATAGGAAAATAAAACTTACTTTCTTCCCGATGACATGTGTAAATTAAGCTTCTTATGTATGTAATTCTGCACTTAACCGGTGTTTAAAGCTGTTGTTATGTCTGTAAAAAGCTAATAAAGGACTAATTCAACATGCGTCTGCATCTATTTGAGTTAAAACAATGAAGGGAGTGTGGCAATTTAGTTTTGACTCGTCGCTGCAGTAAAGTGAGTCTCTTTTGTTGTATATAGCTGTCCTGATCTTTATGTATATGTATTTATCTTCTGTGTTAAATAGGCCTATTCTTTCCACACTGTTTGTTTCCAATATAGGTTTTTAGTCTTTCTGCAAGGCCCACAAAGTTAACAAATCCCCCTTAATAGTCATTTACAGAGCCCTGTTTACAGTGCACTACAGAAAAGTGTTTTGTGTACACTATTACAGCTGACTAACTTGGAAAACATGGAAAACATGTTCTTCAGTTTGAAAACAGCTGGACACAGCCCTTCTGTTAATTTGAGTTTTATTCATGGCGGTCATTAGGTGGTACTTGGAACAACTAATATTAGTAAAGGTTATTATTAGGATATTATAGTCGTTTTTTAAAAACATACTTTACAAAGACAAAACAATCGCACAGATATATTTTTAAATATGTCATTGCTAGTTGTTTTCGATGAATACACCTCAAATTTTATAGTTAGTCCAGGACTAGGTTTTTAACCTGTTAATACCAAACTCTGCTACTTCGTTT
This sequence comes from Triplophysa dalaica, assembly GCF_015846415.1. Classification (NCBI taxonomy): domain Eukaryota; kingdom Metazoa; phylum Chordata; class Actinopteri; order Cypriniformes; family Nemacheilidae; genus Triplophysa; species Triplophysa dalaica. Next base: position 13,619,076 of record NC_079549.1, on the reverse strand, counting down.
TGCTTCCTAGACAGAAGAAGCGAATGAAATTGAGCGGAAATACAAAGTCTGACGTAGTCAGGCTACAAGGTTTAAGTCCTGTCTAGGAAACCACCCCCAAGAGTTTAGTTAAGATTGTGATGGCAATGAAGATCACTGTTTATTCATTATGTAATCACCATTGTTAATAATAGCATATAACATAATACATTATATTAATATATTACCATATCTCATTCTCGTGACAATTTAAGATGTTAAGATCCCAAGATCATTTAATAACTGAATGCTTTTAGCAACTGCTTAAGTGACTGAGGAAATTTTTACAACGGTTAACTCCCTATCTCATAATGAGGCCATCATTCTGACCACTTCAAGAAATACTTTAGAGCGAATGCTTCCACATTACACTTATATATAGTGTCCAACTTGAATATCTCAAACCATTAACCTCTGGCAGATATCGCAGAGCTTACATTATTAATCTCAGAGATGTCTTTTCATCTGTTAGCATGGTTAATGACATGCTAAAATGAGCTGGCTATTATTTATTAATTGTGTTATTTATATTCATAATACGAGCATTTTCGTTTGCCGCCGGTACGGAGCCTAATGGAGTTTGACACTTTGGCTTAGTTTGATTGTCACCAGCAGGTCTCGCATGTGCGTGGAAAACATATCTTCTAGCAGTAGTGAGTGAGGGTGATAAATATTTGAATGAATCTTGATTTCAATTCTAGTTCAATTATTCTGAGTGGAGAGCACATCCATCACGTTACAATGTCATTTTTGTGCCCCAGGCAACATTTGAAATCTTGACCGCCATAGATGCAGTGAATCTGCTCAGGATCACTGATCTAATAGGGGTGGAGGGCGTTAATTTCCACCTGCAGGATGAACGGTTTGGTGTGTCATGTACTAATTGTATTTTCAGGGCTCGACTTAGCACACCCACATGCCATCAGAAAGTTGCTCTTAGCAACATTTCAAAGTGTAGATGATTGGGTTAGAAGTGTGTGTATACACTGTGATTTTCAATATCAGGGTCCCGCAGATATTTGTGATCCTCCCCTGCTGCTGCCACGATCCTGACCCAACAACCTGCAGCCCTGCGTCATTCATCAGAACCTGATAATTCATGGCTTTGGGGTGTGACACGCGGTTACAAGTAAATCACTGCGGCAACTGTGGATGAAACTGCAATTTCTTGACAAAATAGAGAAAACACAAAGAAAAAAAAGAAAAGTTCCTCACCGTCAATCTTGATGTTTTTTATGCTTGTGTATTACTTTATTATTGTGTAATATTTTTCTCTATTATGTTGATGTATAACTATAATTTTTGTAGCTTTAGGTAATACTTCTGAAAGCAGAATGACTACCTACACTTCAATGTAACAGTACTGTACTGACACCGCCCTGGCGATGAAAAGGGGGTGGAAAGAGAGCTATAGGCAGAGAAAAGATAAGAGAGACAGAAAAAAGCAGAAAAATGAGAGATCAGGGTGGATGTCAGAAGAGAAGATGCTGTAGTCTACGAGTCTCGCGGCCAGCAGCTAGCGAGCCGCCCACTCACGTCGTCATGGAGCTTGTGTGCATGGCAACATGGAGGAAGTAAACACAGTCTTCTCTCCTGCATCCTCCTCCAGGCTGCCTGTGATCTGGTTAATGCTGACAGATGTGTTCCCCCAAGCTGTCTACACGGCGGCACGTTTGCACGTTAGGAAAAGGTGAAGGTGAATCATACGGGGCTTTCTAAAGAACGCTTCAGTCTAAAGATTATATACTTCAACGCTACTTCAGGCGACAAGCTAAAGAAGTCTGTCGATCCGGCTATGGGGAACACTGGGAATAGACACATGTCAGAGAATAACGGCCTGCCAATGCAATAAATGCAGATGTATTCTTAGAATACCCCGTAGCTCCCTTTGAGAGTGATTCATTTAAGTATGGATGACCACATGTCAGTGCTTTCTGCGTTACATGCCGGCATGACTTACAGCGTACTCGATAGGATAAAATATATCATTGTTGTGAAAACAGTAATGAGAGCTATAGGCTGAAAATACGGGAAGGGGTTTGATGCCTTGCGTTTGGATGTGATGCATTATTTGCCATGCTACATTGTGAACATCGGCACTGCTTAAGTATATATATATTTATTATTTCCACAGACTTTTTATCAAGTAACTATCAAGAACGACAATAGTGGCGCGATTTCATTTAGTCACCGTTCTATGAAGTCAATAAAAGGGATAATATACCCCCCCAAAAAAATTCTGTCATCATTTACTCAACCTTCTAGTGTTTAATTTTTTTTACATTTTTTTACATTGGTTGAACATAAAAGAAGACATTTTGAAGAATGTTGAGTAAATGATGACAGAATTTTCCCTTCTGGGTGAACTATTCCTTTATGTTGCATTGTGAATTGAAACATTGGGGTGCTGTTTAGCAGTTTAAAAGAAAAGATAAACACATTATGGCTGTTAATAGCCAATGCATTTAAGCAGAGCTGGAACGCTGTATCAACCAATCTTCGCCCAGGACTTAAATAAATTTTCTTCCAAACAATAAAACATAAAATGAACTCATTTCCTTGACTCGTTCATAGCTCCTTAAAAGATGATTCATGAAAATGTGCTCTATTTGTGAGTTGCTGCCAAAGTGAGAAAAGAAAAAAGGAGAGAGAGACAAAGAGAGGGAAGTGTGAGAGAGAAAGACTGAGATCACAGCAACAGATGGTCGAGCTTCTTCGTGGTTTCTGTGGATGTTATTTTTATCAGGCTGGAGATGAACTTCACACAACGGAATGAGAGAAGAGACAAATTGAACAGGATGTTCAACAAAAGCTCAAGTGGGAAGGAATGGAAGAGACACTCGTCAGCTGTAACATAGTGAAGCACGACCATCAACATGTGGGTTCATGACATCACTTCTCTCCAACTTGACAGTGGAGGGAGAGATCGAGAATTATGTTCATGTGAATGGGAGGATTTGACTGCACATGCTGACACTAAAAGCTCAATCTTTGGAGATGAGAACTAGAGCTTTAGACAAATCCTGGATCAAAAGATACAGAAGGTGATACAGTAGGTTTGATCCTCACGCAAGTTAGTCACTATTTTGTTCTTGTGCTGTGTAATTTCAGTGCCTCTAGTCATGGGCGCCGTAAAGGGGTGGAAGGTTAGGACGATTCTAAGGGCCCAGCCTGATTTAGGGCCCAGAAGAGCAGACCCACTTTTTATTTTCCTATTTCTTTTCTTTTTTATACATACATTAAATGTGCTAGGGGCCCTCGTGCACTAAATGTGTATTTTGTCCGTTTTGACGATAGATTTAATATTTAAAAAACAAATAATGTATTTACTGTTTCAGTCACACCCCTCCCTGCTCCCTCACAATGGTTCATTCCACCTGCGCTGTCCGAGCTACGATCAATAGTGTAGCGTCTTTTGTTAATTGGACTTGTTATGATGCAGCGCAGACAGTGACACACGCAGACATGTCACATGAAAAGTCAGGGCATCAAAAACGTTAAGAAAAGAAGGAAAGAGAAGACAGAGAACGCCAAAGTCGACAGTATGTCACACAGTTTTTCAAAAAGAAAGGTAGCTTGACCTATTCCTGTATTCCAAAACTTATTTTTGTTGCTACATGACCTGCTTTTATCTAGCTAGCTTAGTAAAATATTTACTGAATTATGAACACAGAATCAGCGGCTGCTGCACACCCACGTCCTCCTTCCCCCACGTCCCACGTCCCCGTCTTAATCAGCCGAACAAGGTGAGCCTGAGCGCGAAACTTCGCGAAAATTTTAGCCTCTAAACACGTCTTATCTACTGTGTTCGCCACATGATGATAACTTTGCAAAACAAAAAGTAATCTACACGCTTCAAAAATTACAAAATCAGTTTGCCGTGTCGTGTGTTCTGTGAAGTGACAGTGCTGCTGCTACGATCGATGCTGTCAAACTTGACGTTCTTAATATGAATAAAATGCCCCAGAAAAAAATAATATAAAATTGAATAAAACGTGTCTCTACTGTAGCTGATGTTTCCTGATTGAGCAGTTTGACCCAGCTGAAGCTTGTTCATGTAAAGTATATGTCAATATGTGTACATAATGTTCTGTTGTGCTTGCAAATGCAATTGAGATAATAAATGTTCTCCCTTTTATGTAAACAAGTACATATTTCTATATTTTTTTCTTGTTTTTGTAGGCTTTGTACTCATCGTTAAACATTTTAACTATGCAATGTGCTAATTATCTTTTTTTTAAGTATACAGGGCATGTTTATTGGGTTAAATTTTATCTGTAAAAAATGTAGGGGGCCCAGAAATTTTGGTTTCCATAGGGCCCAGAATTTCTGGCGGCACCCCTGCCTCTAGTGTCAATAAATGAAATGACAAACCAAACGAACGAAAGATAAATAAGAAATCCCTGCCCCAAATACAGGCTACTGGTTAAGCCAATGGCCCAGTGTCAGGTTTGTCTGGCTGAATAAACAAACCATTTTTTTCTTTAGAGATAATCAACCTACACATGTCAGAATCCTCTGTCCATACTAATCTTAGTAAAAAAAGACACACTTCTGCTTTAACAACAGATGAGTCCAATTGGAGTAAACTTGAAACATTTCCAATGCATTTCTGATAAAAGCATCAGATAAATGACTTCTTTGCCATTTTGTATATCAAAACAAAAATGTATTTGAGACAGCCAGTCCATTGTGATGTTAAATAAGGTTAGGCTCGCAGAGAACATACCAAAACAAAAGTCCCAGATCATGTCTACATGGAATTTCCCAGTTATTAGCAATCACATTTACCAAATTTCAAGTGAAAGACTCTGCCTTTCAAAACAATGTCTATCATTTCTCACAACCCACGCAAACAGAAAAAATAAATAAACAAGCTGATGACAACCAGCATATAGCTATCAACTGGGAGCGATCAGATGCATAATGACGGTGTAAACTGGGGACAAATTAGCTTGTGTATGTGTGTACACTTCCTGACCCCTTTAACAAGATGCACTGTGTTGATCTCTTATGTGGATCAAAGCAGCCGGCTCTCGCAGGATGAGAGACGTACGCTCTCCATTGAGCACAATGTAAATGGATTATTAATTCTTATTATCCTGATCACTGCACACTGGAATGAAAAATGGAGACATTTTCAGTTGACTAAATGGCCTTAGATTGGGGGGGTGGTGTTTGGTGAGAAAGAGTGATGGTTGTGAAACTGAGTTCTATGTGGATATTTTATCAGGACAAAAAACTGTGAAGAGTGAGAGAGAGGGGCAGACTATCTATTCAGGGATAAATATATAAATAGTATCTTTAACAAAAAATGGAGACACAAAAGTGTTTTTTAACAACGCTTCGCTTATCTCAACGTTGTTCCATGAATCTTCTTTCACTGATGATCTGCTTTAAAGAGGAAATTCTGCCATTATAAGATCAAACTCATGTCACATTTTTCTTGTTGAACAAAACAAAAGTAAAAGCTATTTGTTATTTAAAATTCACAATGTGGACTGTTTGTCATAAAAAACTAACACGGCAGAGAATATGATTCCAGGTCCACTAGCAAAGTAAATGAAAATTTTTATATATTTTTAACATGTCTTATCTTGCCTCAGGCACAAAGTGCACAAGGACTTGCCCCCTCCCCAAAACATGAACTCCTGGGATATGAGGAGAATATGAGATACTAAAATAAATAAAATAAGACATAATAAATCCTTAAAATGTACATAATGTTGTGTATTTGTATATCAGGCTTGCAAATCAAACTTACTTTACAACTCCAGCGTACAGACATTTTACTGTGGCACATATCTCTCTACCATTTATTGTCCCAGCACGTCTCAAAATCAACTTCCCTTCCCCTCCAGCCCACTAAAAGGCTGATTTGTTCTCCCCTTATATCGCAGTAAAATCTCCACATAGCGCAAACTGAAACCGGTCAGTGAAAGTGGCTCTCTCGAAAGCTATCGCTGCAGGTAAGAGCCCGGCTTAGTTCCTCTACTCTTTCAAAGCACCTGGAAAACTCTTAAAAGGGCCGACTCGATTGCAGACGGCTGATATAAACAGCCTTTATTTCCTCATTCTTAGCTCTCAGTCGCTGCCACTATTCATTTCTCCAGCCCTGATGATGTGGGGGGGGGGCGGGGTTTCGTTAAATGGAAAGACTAGACTTTTTGATCGCATCACTGTAATCTTATAGGACCGTTTTTAGACCCCTGATTGGGAGATGTGTGTTTAACATTGGCATACCTGCGCTCAAATTGTGCATAACAGGTGAAGAGATTTGGTGCCATGGGTAGAAACAGGTCCTCGGGCCAAAAACGTATCAAGGGTCCGGAATTACTCGACAGCGATTGGTTAAAAGCTGGATGATTGGCGGCTGAGAAAACACATCTGACTTACTGCACTTGCAATATGTCACAGCCACTAAAAACACACGTTGAAACGGGAGCTGCTGAACTGTGACGTGAAGCTCTGGGCTCCAGACATCAGGAGCCTGTGTGTGTGTGAGTGTGTTTTATCTCAGGCTCCAATCACCATTAAGTATCGTCAAGACAACTTCTGAGAAGGACCTCACAGCAAGATCCATAAAGACATTCAGAAACCTCTCTGTGTCTGCCTCTCTCTCGCATCTGGCAGTAGATCACCGTTAAAAAAAAACATTAACCTAAAAGCTCACATTTGTGCTTCCTGTTCTTACTGTCTTAATCGTCGAAGAATAGAATCTCTTAATGTCCGTCCAATTCCGTCTTAAAAAAATGAATGACACTGTAAAATTATCATCATCGGCTGTGTTGTTAGCAGAATTATAATATTCCCAAAAGAGAGGCATAATCATTAGACTTCCATGCGTGTGGGTGTGACATCTATGATTATGGCCTTTCATGCACCTCTAGCACAAAAGTCTATCTGAGAGAGAGACGGCGTAATCGGGACCCAAATGGAAAGCACATAATTAGCATGCTTATTATACATACGCCCACTTGCCATATACATAAATAAATGGACATGAAATATTGATTTATGTTGAATTTTTTTATATATTTGACAGCAGACTGCAAAGCTCAATCCATAACAAAATATGCAGAATAAGCAGTGTATTTATGTTCTCCAAAGTACCATGAAGCTCTTGTCTACTACAGTAATATTAAAGCAATATATGTAGTCCAGTGACCATAAAGGAAAAACAGTGAATATCTTCATTTTTATCAGAAAAAAGTGTTTGATCTATATGTTTCAATATTGTTTGTTTGTTTTGTAGACAAAAATTGAATTACAAACTATAAATATATGTATATATATATATTTCATTTCGAAACTAATATTATTTTAAAGGATTTCTTTGTTGATAAAATTAAAAAGGTGACATTGCAAGACACTTAAATAATAGATTTTAATTGACCACAAAATTGATATTATTTTATACTTTTCACAATTTCGATAACTTTACTTTTATTCTAAAATGTGAACAAAGTGTAAGACCTGGCACTACACAACACATAGTGTGATCTAATGGGACTGTCGTGTCACCGGATCCAGTGTGGACGACATTTAAAATTATAATGGGTTCTAATGCACTCTTCTTTCGACCTATCTTCTTATTCCTATCTTTTGACATGGTGTAAAGAATGAATAAGTAACCAGTTGCCTCCAATTGAGAGATGCATGTTAAAAAATAAGCTATTTTAATCCTATCAAAAATCTGCATGTGAAAGTTAATGTTCTACATGATCTTATAAGTTGTCCACAACTCCAAAACAAATATATATGTATATATATATATATATATATACTATAGAAGTAAGCAAGAGGCATCAAACATAGTGTAAACCATTCACAAAATCCTGAAAATAGCAGAAAAACTCCCTCTTTTATAATTCCCCTGCAGTCTAGACTTCACTTACCCTTGTCTACATCACTCGCCTCAAGAAACGTCTCACTGCGTTCCTGCTGCGAGCATCCCACCTGCTTAATCCCCCAAAGAGACGCTGGCGAGCGTGCGCACGTGTGCCCCGTTTCATTTCTGAGCACTAACAGTCATTTAGAAACAGAGAGCTGCCCTGGGAGCTACCCGTGGCAGCAACAGTATCGTTGTTTACTAAATATTGACACTTAGCAAATTAATAATTCACTCTTAATTGACTTCCGCATACAATATTTATGAAAGGCACATTTGGAACGCTGAAATGGAGCGATTGACTTTGAGAAATGACAGCGGAGACGGGAGGTCGGACAACTGGGGGGAAAAGTTTTTCGTCTGCATGTGTTTGTTTGTTCAAGCAGTTCTGTTTTATTTGATGCTGCATTTTGAGAGCAACAGAGTTTCTCAGAACTGCCAATCTTTTGCCTTGAATAGAAAGGATTGATGTTTTACGCTAGTATTTTGCACTGAAAGCATTAAAGATGCTGTGTGTAATACATCGCGGGTCCCCTTGCATGGAATTTGCCATGTTGTCTCTACAGCGAAGAGAAAACGCGACAACATATTTGTCCTATGAGAGTCACCGTAGTGCTTCGAAAGGAAGGGCCGAGCAATGGAGTAAGTTAGTAGTTGCATTTCCCAACCTCCCTGCTAGATCTTGCTAAATTGTATACAATGGACCTTTAAACAATGATTCTATCATCAATCTGAATAACTTTAAACAACAAAAGTGACATAACATCAAAACCTTGTGATTCACATTGTTTATATAATATTGACATGAAAATATTGTCTGCAATATGAGCGTTTACAATTATATTAAAGCTTTAAACTCTGAGTGGGTCAGAAAAGTGTCACTATATTTAATAAAACAATCATATATATATTTGGTTAGATTACCTGATCACCTGACCTTTGCACAAACCTTTCTACATTTTCAAATAAACGTAATTTAGTTTGATTTATAAGCTGTTATTCTCATTGTGACCAAACAAAATGTCCCACCAAGGTCAAAAATGACTTGTATTACTATATTTGTGAGGACATTTGGTCCCCACATCGTATGGTTTACCAGGACCACACATACACACACACAGAGGTCTTATTCAGTGGCAGTAAGGTGAGCTGAACTGTTTTATCGAGCGTGCCAGGCCGGCGAGTCACCTTAGCCCTCTGCTCTCTCTTGCTTCATTTCCCTCTTTCTCAATCCCTCGTTCCCTTCTCTCCCCTTTACCACAATAGATTTCCCACAATGCATCACTTCGGAGTGCCACTTTCACCTCCTCACGTTACCGTCCATTCAAGACAGATACAAATGGATAACTTCTCAGAATGGAAAAGTCCTGGATATTGAAACGAGTGATGAATAGATGAACCGAACACTCGGGGAGGGCGAAAGAGAAGACAGTTGTTGAACACGAGAGAAAGAGAGATGCAGAGGAAGAGGGAAAGAAAGGGAGATTCTTCTTCATCAGTCAACAGCTCCGCCATAGTTCGTCTCCTCGGCGGCTACACGGAGACGGACTCCATACAGACGGGTACCGCTGGGAGCACAGAGAAGCTTTTAGCAGTTAGCTCACACAGACCTGACTGACATAACAGCAAAAATGACTGGCAGATACTTCGCGCTACCATCACACACACCATCACACACACACACACACTGTGAAAAGCCCTGCAGAGTGGATTAGGCCCCACAATGGCGCTCTTTATCCTCTGTGGTATGCTTCTGAGTGGAACCACGTCCATTTTCACTTCTTCAAAACAGCATCATCAATCATCGCTGTGAGCACACTCGCTCACACACGCTCGGAGGAATGTCCCACGGGGTTTCATCTGAAGTTAATAGCTGTGTTCGTTGCACAGATATTACAGGTTAGCGCACAAGACACTAAACACATGAGATAATGGCTGTATTGTGTCCTGCTCTATTGATGAAACCAGCTCCTTCACCATAATTTCGGATGACATGCAAAGAAGTACAAAGGATTCACAGACTGGAAGGACAAGACCCTGAATGTGCGCTGTAATCAGCATCGATCGGCGGCGCTTTAAGAAGAAACCGAATGTCAAGCTCGCTAGTTTCCCATCATAAGATGATCTCGTTTACGAAGATTTTACAACTCAGTTTTTGTAAAGTTAGATGTTAACATATATGTGCTATATATACGTAAAATGAACAGCATAATGGGACGGACGGACAATCTTTTAAATATAGTAAAACATTTTGAGTTTTTTGTACGATGGGGATGTTGGCCGGTGACGGCTAGGGTTAAGGGTGGGGCTTTTTTATTGTTTTTACATAATATATTTGTACTATTCATATAAATTTAAATGGATAAGCCACCTCGTACAATAGTTATGAAATCAAGCTGGTATCTAAAAGTTCTTCTGCATGTGTTCCTAAGTAGACACAGTGCAAAAAACAACGATTCTCAGTGGAAATGTCACTTTAGACAACAATTCCCACGCAGCGCCAAAACTGTTCATTTTAACCTAATTTTACAGGATTCAAACGATTATTTTATGTGATGCACCGAAAAGAAATGTTATTAAACATTAAAGAGAACATATTTTAAAACAATACAAAATGTCATTGCAACAGTCATTGCAACACAATCAAATATAACTTTTTATACCAATCATCTAAACATTGTAGTTGTAGAATTATTATAGAATTATTATATGCATAACAATAGTCAAGTTATAGTCAAACTCAGACGCTCCTGCTCATACGTGAAGTTTATGGTGCAAAATTACTTCAGTGATATCAGCACCTGACAATCCAGACTATCTATATCATAATTTACTGATCATTCACATGAGAAGAATCAGTTGCAGTTTAGCCTTTGTTATGGCGTACTTACATGGTCGTCCATTTATAACAGATGGAGTGAAAGTGAGCACGAGTAATGAAGGGAGGGGGTGTGCCAGATATTTCGGCTTTTATTTCAGCTTATATATTGTTTCGCTGAAACCGATAATGATATTTTCGGCTGCTAAAATTTCGGTGCATCACTAATTATTTAAGGATGTTTCCACATGATTGACAAAGGAAGTTTTACGGGAAGAAACTTGTTAAATATAGTTAGTACGGTATGAACTAAATTAGTTTGCTTGATTGCTATATATAACATACCCCATGCAAAACACAGCAGAAACCAACCTACCAGCCTTACATGCAACATGATAAAAACTGTAAATAAAAGATAATATGCAGTAACTTTAGTACTACATAACAAGCCAAAGTCCTGTCATTATTAAAACCACAACCAAATAATATGAAAAACCAAAGCTGTCAGGAGACATCTAAAGATTAAGAAAGCTTTATGCAATCCGCCGAAACAAGGTTAAAAGCGATGTGGTGCCAAAAGAGACACACTTTAGTTCAGTTAGCAGAACCACAAAACTCAAAAGTGCTAAGTGTTCTGTACAGGGGCTTCTTCAATGTCATTTTAAAGATAAAATGGAAGATTCCACACAAACACGGTTCTCCTCGAGGATATAAGCTGAAGGAACAGATGTGTGTGATTAATGGAGTGACAGAGGCCTGTGAGAGAAAAACAGCAAATGTGTTCAACATTATCAAGCGCAGATGGGCTTATTTTACACGCATGCAGACAATGGCACACACATGCTGACACACTCTTAATGTAGATGCTTACACGTATGCAGTTTACTCTAATGCCATGATTCCCGTCCATTCATTCTCTGCTTGAATGTGAATTAACATAATTGTTGATTTTGGACTACAGCATAATGTTACTTGCAAATGTATTAAAGGTGGAAAAAGGTATACTGCACAAGTGGGGGTAATCCTAAATACCACTCTTTACACATTTAAACATATTTATGAGGCATTCAGACACTCTCAAGAGGAAGGTAGAGAAATTGGAAAAAAAATGCTTAGTTCATTTCTTTGTGTCATTCCCCAAGTATCCCAATTTGAATGTTAACACTGTATTATGTTCAGCGAGTTCACCATAGACGCAGAAAAAAACGTGCCGCACCTGTCAGATTTACAGTAACTGAGTCCCAGCATGCACGCTGCAAGCACATTGACATACAGTTAGGCTGATATTTACATGGATTTGTCAAATATAGCTTATTTTGTAAAGAATAATAGACAGAGTTTTGTGTTTTGATACAAAATTTTGGACTTCACTTCACGTATAATTTCACTGTTGTCTTTCTGAAACCTTGTATCTTAATAATTGGCGATTTAATTTGTTTTGTCATAAATCATTATTAGTCACCCTTTAAGTTTGTCACTGTGATTTTCTAATAAAAAGTATTAAACAATACTTGTCAACTTTAACAGCACAGTATTTATTTATTTAAAAAGTACAATGTTTTTTCCATTTTCTGAAAAACAGCTAATTTAGACGTCCGAGGTTTTGTGAGGACAGCAACGATTTGTGTAGATTCCAAATTTTAATCAATTCAAGTTTTGCTTGAACATTTATCGCATGAGCAAAAGAGTAATACAAATTAAAGAGCAACAGACCAGGATCCCTTAAGTTTCTGCATAAATACAAATCCAGAGTTTTAGGTTAAATTCTTAAAGACCCCCAGCGTGGAGTTGTCAGAGACCTGATGGGCATCTTTGAGCCATATGGACCTGAGAACACGCACACAGGACAACAGCAAATTGTGGCTTGATTGAAAAGTGACGGGAATCAAATCCAGTATTGGCCTATCAACCCTTCACCTCTAAATGAGACTCAAGGGTCGAACCCAGACTCACCCTCAAACCATCAACTGTAGGTCCGGATACAATCACTCATGGCAACTGTCACCATGCCGACAGCGGGGGTCCTGTACTCCCATTGGCTGAAAGGGAGGTCTGTTTCTCATGGACTGTCCATCTGTCCATCAAAGTAGCCTGGGGCGCTCAGACACTGCAGCCTTTCTCACTTGCTTACATATAGAAAAGAAAGTAAGAGAGAGAGAGAAAGATAGTGTGACTATTGTTTCTGAGTAAGTTATAAGAGCAGCATGTGTTAGAAATGTAGCAAACAGAAACAGCAATGTAATTGGAGTCTTAATGGCACTTTTCTAATGTGAATGACAGTGGCTGAATCCATAAGACAGACTGCCTGTCATGCTCTCAACAGGTTGCAAGAAGAAAAACAAGAGGCTTTGCATTGTAAGCAACATTACGTTAATTATAAATAACATGCACAGAACATCAGGGGACCAATCTTGGAGTCTATTCATTACTACCATAAGACTGTGGTTAAGTGACCTTATGGTCATAATAAATAAAATGGATATTGTTTACAAATAAAGCAATGAGCCACAGGAGGTGCCTCTGTGCATCTCTTAGACTCATTTTACCACTGTTAAGGGGTAAAATCTTATTAGTGGTAAATGTTAAACAATGGCAACAACAATACAATCAATCACAAAAATCCCAAGTAAATATTTTTAATGACAATGAAAAGAAACAATAGATTTTTTAAGTAATGTAGTTGTAAGCCTATACTGAAGAGCATTTACATTTAGTCATTTACCAGACGCTTTTATCCAAAGCGACTTACAGGTGGGGTTGGAAGCAATTGGGACAGCATAAGAACAACAAAAGCATAAGTGCAATCAAAAAAGAAGCCTGGTCTCATATAACCTAACACAGTGTACAGAACCATTCATTCATTTTTTTTTCAGACATTTCTTAAAGATGGCTACAGATCTTGTAGCAGTGGGCAGATCATTCCACATAGGTGGAACAGATCCGGAGAAGGTGTGCGAGAGAGATTTTTTACCTTTTTGGGATGGCACCACAAGACGGTTGCCAAGTTGCATGATTACAGGTGAGTGTGTTTGTGTGTGGACTTCATATTTTAAAGCATATTCTAACGCAGTTTTACAAAAGTTTGACACCATTTAGTTTTAATGGTGCCACTGTTCTGCTTACCTTCTGCAAGGAATTCTGGGTATAAAATGTGACCCAAACTCATCTACCTTTAAGAATGCTTAGACTATAAACTTATATCAGATGTTAAATGTAATAATGAATATTATACCATTTTTTCTTAAGTATATGGTATAGATATAAATGCATGCACAGCACAATAGTTCATTTTCAGCTTTCTATGATCTCTCTCTCTTCATTATCAAAAAATTCTCATGTCCATAAATAAATATAAAACATGATTATACTCTTTCACAAGCATGCTAAAATAATTAAACTACATGTTTACCAAACCATGTATTCACACACACAAGAAAGTTGAAAAGATGTTGAATTGGCTTATGTACAGTACTACAGTTTAGAAAGCTAAGGTGAAGCTGCGGATTATGGTTACCATGTTACCATGGTTACTTTTTGCAGATGGCGTGTCAATCTAAGGAGATACAGACCATCTGTTTACATAAACAACCCTTAGAAATCGCCAAAATTCAATCACAACAGGGTTTCATGTCACTTGCTACATACTCTCACAATTGTGAGAATTATTTAACATTTCTATTCATGGTGAGATCATTGCCAATGTGCACATACACATCAGAAAAAAAAGAGTGGGCTGTGTCTCTTAACTTAGAACTACATACTAATAGTCGTAATTTTTGTCAAGACATAGGCATCATACATAAGGACCAGATATGTGCACAGTTTGTTGTGGTCCACCCGTGCCAAAGTGTCAGATGGGCCACAGAATGTTCTGAATAAATCATGAGTTTTGTGATGTTGTAAGTAGAGCATTTTATTCTGTGACAAGCAGAAACGAGCGATACTGACGTCTCACTTCATGTATAGGCGTTTGATGGTCATGTTTACATCACTTCTATAATGCAGGGGTGTTACTAGTCATCCTCAGACCCTCTATATTGAGTCAGACTTATATACTGGCAGGGGAGTGGGCGGTCCCCGAGGGTGGATGGAGGTGCTGGCCAGAGGCCAAGAATCACCCCAACCACCTGTGTTAGCAATGTTAAAGGAACACAAAAGATGCTTTTTGAAATGCTTCAGGGGTTTTGTGTCCTTACAATAGAGACGAACAGGGCCACAATATTGTTGTTTTGAAATGAGGGTGAGTAAATGATTGAAGATTTTTGGGTGATCAACCCCTTTAACAAAAAAGTTTTTTTTTCTTTTGCAACAAAAGTACTGTACAAGCATTGTCCTTAGCAGACCTGATTTGTGGTTAGATGCATCCTCAGACGGCACACCTACAAACCGCCCATACACCCACTCGTGCATATTTGGGCTAAAAATAGCCAGAGTTAGCAAAATTACCACCTCTAACCTGGATTTTATACAATTTCAAAGAGTCAGAATGCACATGTTTAACAGTCCATCGGGAAACCTAAACGTGTTAACAAGACGCCAGGCTTTTATGTTAAGTAACTGCAATTGAATTTTAGCTTAGTGTCTAATTTCTTAACAAACATCCACAAAAGTCTGCTATACGAGTCTTGCTGTACTTTCAATATATACAAATATTTCCAATACACACTGCTTCGTCCCATATTGTTAGCATTTGTATGTGTTAACATCTCACTTCATTTCACATTATAAACTTTTTATCAACACTTCCAACAACAAAAAGTTAAAAGAGAGCCATCACATACGCATCATCCTCTATCACACGAGGGGTTGGGTAATGTTAATCCAATACATCACAGGCTTCTCCATCCCTGCAAGTACTGTGATTTGCTGAAATTTAACACACCCTGTTCATTAGTCTCTAGGGTGTTTGATTCAATAGTCACTGCGTGTCTAGCAAAACACACCCAGCCAGCATCCACCTGTAACGGTTGTACTGTTATTGTGGCCATAAATACACAAGAGTGGTAAAATTGCCAAAAATCGCGCCACTGAAAAACAATCTGTTATAATAAACCGTTAAGCCAATACAGAACATTGAAAAGAATAATAGTACGTAAATTCCTGTGTGTTAAAGATTGTCATCAATAAATCATTTTTTTGTTCATGTCATTATATCCTTAGAATGTGTGTGTCGGTTTGTATACATGATTAATGGAAAGATCTTATAATGATGATATGTGTATGAGTGTGTACATTTCAGTTCGGCAAAACTTGTTACGTCCACACAATACTGAACAAAAAATAAAAAGAGACTGTTAACCAAAACACATTGTTTCTAATGTACACACACCCCCGTGTGATCTGTGATCCCGCAATTCTGTTTCTGAAAACATTTGTTTAAATATAACACAATACAATAGAAGATCTGTGGGATTCATGTGGATGCTTCTCATCTTTTCAGATGTAGATACAGCAGTTAAATACATGAAGCAAACATT